>NC_089989.1:23771429-24425318 GCF_036417845.1 Apteryx mantelli | reverse complement strand
TCCTAAAGGAATCCTTAATCAAGCAAAAATGACACCTGGATTTACAGCTTCTTTCCCCCTCTCCTGCCCCCACTTGCTCTTCCACCTTTTTGTTAAAGCTGAATTTATTCTGAGAAGCCTCAGAGACAGAACTGTATCTGGTATTGAGCTTTCTGTGTTTTTTCATATAACACCCATTTTCTGAGAGTGTTAAGGAAGTACTGGCAAATTTTTTGGCATCCGCATGCAAGACGTAAAATTAATCAAAATGGAAAGCATGAGACATGCTGATGTAGATGGCAACCATTTTTAATAGAAAACTAAGGTCACTGAAGTCATTCAACAGAATGGCTGTAATTTTTGATTACCCTTATAGTAAGGTATCATCTTAATTCCAAATGTGAAAGAACATATAGCAGTTAATGGAAAGGGTCTAATTCTTTTTTCATTAGTTTTACTTCACTGAGTTAACAGAAATCAGTTGATAATTTAGCCTGAGGATTCAGGGGAGATATTCCCAATTTATATTAATGTAAATGAGAGGAGAATCAGGCTCAAAGTCTATTTTTGCAGTAAATTATTTCTAGAACTGTTATATAGATTTTCATTAATTGTGTTTGGAAGAAGAGCTTGTGTGATAAAACATTCCTAGGAAGCTTTACCTACCTGTTCATCTTTTCAGGATTTGAAAAATAGCCCACTTCTATTTTCAAACAATATGTAGTAGTTCAATGTCAAAGACAAATGCATGCTGCAATATTTAGACCTGAATTATACCATCGTGGAGTTCTAAATGGGGGGAACATGCAGCATGTTTCTGATTCATTTGAGCTATAATCTGACTGTATCTGTACTGTACCCCTTCCAGTACGCACATCTTTACAGTAGGTTGGATTACGCCTTCAAACAAATTTTGTGTAAATCCTCTAATGGGAATTTTGATACCCGGTTAAGTGCTCCTGAAGATAGAATTGGTGCTTTGGAGCTCTGTAGTCTGAAACCAAGGATGAATTATAGTGCCAAATCTTCATCTGGTATAAATCAGTATAGTTCCATATAGTTATCATGATTTGTGCCAGCTCAAGACCTGGCCTTTTATTTTGAAATACTAAGAACAAGACCCCCGTGTGGTCACCAGGTTGCAGACCTTGGCTGCATAAATACACAGAAGTCTGACATCTGTGGCCATGACATCTCAGCTGCTAGGCTCTGCAGCGGGACACGCTCTTACAAACCTGAGGGAGCCAGCCTAAACTGCCCCTCCAGTACAGCTGCTGCCACCGACCCCCGTCAGAGAGAGCTCTGAATTGGCTGCCTGGAGGTGGGAGTCCTGTTCCCTTTGCCTCTGCCACAGTTCTGGCTGCGTCAGCCCCCAACTTACACTTCTACCACTGCCTTGGCTGCTCTGATGAGCCCACTGTGCTGTCCTCTCAACTCTGATTTCTTGATCTCCTTCCTATGCTTTTAAATTGATGGCTCATTTTATACTTGCTTCCTGAGGATTAGGAAAGTATCCTTTTTCTTACATGCAAAACATTCTTAGTACTCCCTTAAATTCCTTTTCAGAGCACACACCCAAAGCTGGCACTTCTGAATGCAGCATGAGACTGTTAGAGAAGGAAGAAGAAAGGTGTGGAGGAAAATACTGAAAATGAATAGTCTGCTTTTGGCCAGATTTGGTAGGTATATGCCTTTGTGTAATCCGTTTCTTTTCCTCTGTTATAGTGGGTCTAGTGTTACAATTGCTGAAACATACCCAAATTGGCATCTACTAATTGCTGTCCAAAATGACCAATGAAGTATTTTTTTTTAATTAAAGGCTACAGCAACTTGTATACAGTTCATAATTGCTAAACCTGAATACACCAACTTATTGAAAAATCGGAATTATATATGTTCATTGCAGAATCCTTAAATGCCTGCTTCCAATTTCATTCCAAATGTGCGATATTCAGTTTACATAGAGCAAATACATAGTATCACAAAATGATGTTTATTTCCGTAGTCCCCAGTCTGCAAACACTTACAAATATGTTCAAGTTCAGATACATGACTACTCCCACAGGTCTGTAAAATTAAGCACATGCATAAATGCTAGTAACATCAGAGCCTTAATTTGTGTTTCCTTGAACTGGCAAGGGGCCCATATTCTGTGTAACTTTAATTCCACAAGACAGTCTCTGTGCTCAGAGAAACACATTTTAAAAATGGAGTGTCTGTATTAACACACACTTCCTTGAGCAATGAAACTAATGAAGCCTGCTTTCTTGCAGTTTTGTGTCTTGTAGTTGGATTCTCTAGTGCCTAATAAAATGAGAACTCCATCTGAAGTTCTTCACACAAAGCGGGTATTCATAACATCTCCTTCCTGTATAGGAGGAAGGGGACAGGAGAAATGAAGGTCTTTTGCCTTATTAATTTTTTTAATACCATATCACCGTGTGTTCCTACTACAGACTTTTCTTCATTCTTATTTTTGTGGAACTTGGAGTAATATCTTATGTTTGAGATGAATACACAGTCACTCAAATTGGTTGAAATTTGTCATGGAGCTCAAAAGTTGTATGAGGAAGGAGAAGACAGTGAGATGAGGTGGATTCGATAGGCCTTGTTTTTTAGGCAAACAGGTTTATAATTTTTACCTTCTTGTCCAATGGACAAGAGATGTATGCAAAGTAAATCAGTAAAGGTCTCTACAAAGTATCTTATCTAGATATTATATAATTAGCAAGTATCCTTTGGCTCATACAAAACTAAACTCTATTGTCTGTTCTGTGGACCACCTGGACTTCTCGGTCTCTTATTTTGTTTAGTCTTAGGAGGAGAAGTGTACACTATGAAAGCTTGTAATTATAGCATGCTAGGCAGGTATTTTCTAGTGTAGAATGTCCGTATCAGTTGAGATTTCTGTTTCAGAATGCTCAGCAGTAAGCCAAGATTGTTTGAGTTTGAAAAATGCTATTAGGTATATTCAATATTAACATCCTAGGCTCCAGCTAGGAAACCTGCAATTGATAAATAGACACTTCATTTGAACTTGGCACAACCTTCAGTCAGCTTTGCATAACTGTGGATGATATTATAGATTGTGAACAGAGTAGAATATATTAGAGACAGACCAGGTGATATCAATTCAACAACTTGGTAATTTCAACATAAAATATTTCCCCAAGTATATGGGAGTATGTTTACTTCAGGGATGAGCAGAATACTTAGTGGTTCTGTTATGTTTGGAGAGGCAATCAAAATGTAACCAAAGAGCTCACAGAAATAAATTTAGAGCTTGTTTCCTCCCTTTCCGTAATATCTACTAATACCACATTTTTCAAAATCTTCTATCATTTCTTAGCATCTTCTTTATTTGCAAGGAGCCAGATATCCCAGAAAATGTCCTCTCCTTGTATGATTTAAAATATATTAATTATTTTTAATGATATAAATCAATTAGGGCTTAACTCAAAGGCCACTGAAATCTTCCTAGATGTATTTTAAAACTTATACTATTATGTAATATGCATATTTTAATAGTAGTGCAAATGCATCTGAGAGAAACTAATAGGAATTAATAGCTTAAATATAATTTCTAAACCCTGGATTTAGGTATTCTCTTAAATCAGATTCTTAGCTTCAAACTATAATTTTTGTATCACATCCAAATTTAGTGGCTGTAATGCACTGTGATTCTTTGATTCTTTTTGTATTGAGAAGGCATCAGTCCCAGCCCAGCAATTCCTTCTTGTGTGTGGAAAAATATTTGTATCTGGATCTTGCCTGCCTCCTTATTATTAAGATATTACCCACTTGAAAAACTAGGTTCATATCAAGTTATAGTATATGAAAAAATGAAGGGGAAGGAGAGGAATATACATGCCAGTTAATAGATGCACAGAAGAGAGGTTATAAAAGGTGATGCTATCTATTAGAAGAACAAGGGAGGAGTGATGTCCCTGAAATGCTGATGGAAAATCAATTCCATAACATGCCATTAGTCTGTAAATATCAGACAACTTCAGCCTGGAATCTTTGCTGTGGAGATAATGCAATATTCAACATTTGGAATATGACCTATACAGAAAGTAAATCAACTGACTATTTTTAAGCAAGAGAACTGCTATAGGGAATTGGGTACCCTGAAATAGAGCCCCTGTGTCAGCTGGGCCTCTCTGGCAAGCTGCGCAATTCTTTCCCATGTTCTTGGAAGCAAGGTACATTAAGGCAGAAGGAAGACTTTGTTTTTACTTCTGAATCCATGTAGTGCCTGTTTCAAACAAGCATGTATGGGGTAGAGCAAAGATTTCATAGCAGCAAGTTTTCTTCGTCTATCAACAGATATTCAAATAAAGCTAAGAGTAGACTTTCCTGGTGTGGAGGAGAGAAAATCTTTGAGTGTTAGTGAAAACCTTTTGGATAGAAGGAAATAAATCCTTCCAGACCTCCATAAACCATGCAAAAGAGACTTCTACTGCTACAGATTTGCTGCTAAATTTACAGTTTTAACAGAGTTCAATATAATGTATGGATAATGGTGGTTATAACAACAAAATAAGTCAGCTTATCAGTGGTCCCCCAGAAGGGCTATCACATACCCTACAGGGATGGGCTGCAGGCACTTGCCAGGGCCACGGGATGGAAGTTTCTGCTGGCTCTGTGCAACACTGGAGGAGAGGATACCAAGCAACCACCGCAGAGCAGCAACTGCTGCTGCAAAATGGTCCGTGAAACCGAGAATCTGAAACTGCAGGTAAGCCAGAGTTTGAATCACTCTGCCTATATAATGTATAGCATGAACTGAAGGCGTTTGGGTGGGGGGGAGCAGGAGGAAAAAACAAAAGGAAAACCTGGGCTTTGGGTGTGCTGATAAAGTCCTTGGGTGAGGACGCTGCCTGTCCGGGGATTCCCCTAGCTCTTGGTTGACCAACCCATACCTCGATCATTTTGCAGTTGGTGAGGACACTCATTTGTTGGAGTTCCACTCCAGCCCCTCTCCGCACGCTGTGCCAGGTGTGCAGACGAATCCCCTCCGCCCAGATGTCCCAGGAGGGTCATAGCCCTAAAAATGCGTTCGGCCACAAGTTCCTCCCCAGACACCAGGGCACGGAGCCTGGCGAGGTGGCTGGGAGCTGCACATGTCCTGGAGAGTACATTTGTCCCCTACCAATGTGTTTCCATCAGGAGGGAAAGAGGTTAAGAATAAAATGGTGCGTCCATGCAGAGCATCATGCTGTCACAGGGCAATACCACAATTTTAGCACAAACCTGCTCCCACAGGGCTCTCAGCAGCCTCCCTGCAGCCATGGGAGCTCTCGGAGTGATCTCCTTGATTTCTTCTATCCCTGCCACCCCCACACCTCTTGGTACATTGCAGTAACTTTCATTTTTCCATCCTTCTCCATGTCTCCCTAAAAAGGCAATTCATTTCTTATGAGCTAGTAATGGCTCTCAGACTCCCAGGGCATGCTAGCTGCTTACAAAAATAGTCAAAATCTTGGCAAGTGATCACCAAAAGGAGTGAAAGGGAATGCATCTTCTTTAGGACAGAGATTAACATTCCATGTATCATATACATATATGTATATATTCAATACATTTATTTCATGCAGTATCTCCATATGACCCTTTCATGCTTTTGCATGAAACTGAACAGTATGCATGGGTTTTCCTTGTTGTAAGCTAATCCTAAGGGCATGTAAACCAACACATTCTTAACTCATCTTGCTGAATCTCTGGAAAAATGGGGAGTTTCTTAAGTTCCTGCAATTCTGCTAGAACTGTAAGTTCTTCATCCAGCAATTACAACATCGGATGGGGATTTACCTGCTAGCTTTCTTCTTTTTTCTAATTATATTTTAATGGTCGAAAAGAATTTCTTTTTCATAGGTATTATAACTTCATGGAGGCTCTTTGACAGGAGTGGGGGTAGAGTGCATGTGAAAGGTCTGTCAGAAGCCCACAGGGAGTCCATCAGGGTCTGTTTTTATTAAGCTTAACACCAACTATATTTCTTATGGAGTTATTTTCTTCTTCAAGGATAATTTGTCAGAATCAGACAGGCTGATCATTTCTCCCCGCTTGTAAATACCCGGTGTGTGCTCCATCACCAGCACTCTGTTCTGAAGTGCAGGGGGACTCATAAAAACAAGCAAAGGTCTCATTAATAACCAAGGATTATTGGACTCTTTTTTTTTCTGCTACTTATATTTAGAAAGAAATTATTGGTTCCCTCTTTATTTACCATGCAAGTCTTTTTGATGCTCAGTCATCCTCTTTGTATGACCTAATACTCTAATTCTGGATTACAGAATTAGACCATTAGGCAATACATGCTACAGCCTCCAGCATCTGGATCCTCAGTGACACTCTGAAAAAGCCTAGCAATTGGCTTTCATTTTCTGTATCTTGATAAGAGTTTTACTTCCCAAGGGGTTTAGGCAACACATTCTGTGGATGCCAAATGTTCCTTGCCCTCCAAGCAGGGAATTAATTTGCTCTTTAATAAAACAGACAAACAACATGCACATCTACCACTGTGCTGTTCTACCACTCTTACTTGCGTCTGTCAGCTTTCTGTCAGCATCTTGTGTTTAAAAGCAACGTGCATTCTCTGCTGATGTGAGATCATTGAGCTTTGTGTTTTAATAGACTCCCACCTACTTATATTAGTCCAGACTGTGGCTGAACAAATTAATTGGTCCTAAGTTTGATGTTGTATGTGAGGTAAAATGCTGGTTTTCAATGAATAAGGAACATCAGTGAACTGTAGATTTAAAAAAAGTTATCAGTCAACATAATTTGTTTTTCTGTTCATAAAAGGGTAGGTTAGTCTTCATTTGCAGAAAACAAAGTTTAACAAAAATCCTTTTCCATCAAATTTCACAGTAAACTTTGCTGTGGGATATAACTAGGCCTCTATAATTCAACTTGCAACACAGAGCAACATTTTCCAAGGCTTCAATCCTGAAAAAATTTATGTCCTTTCTTAACTTTATATAATGAATGACAGTTAATTCTCCAGCTATGAAATTCTTGTCCCCATCAAATAAAATGGAAAATTCCCTTTGCTTACACTTGGACTGAATTTCACCCCAATCTGCAGAGGAATGCTAAAAGCATGTGTGTGTGTGTGTGTCTTTGAGATATCAGTCTAAACTGAGTGAACATAGGATTGCAGATCATTGCTCTTTTTGATTATAATTCCTCATGTGAACAACGATTTTTAAGACCAAAGCCATTGTTAGATTTGGACTAGCTCTATATGAACATAACTTTAAATTTATGGGATGAGTAACTCAAATTTTTGTCCAAGACTTGCATTTTATTTCCCACCATGTTAACCCAAGCAATTGTGGATATTGCAGTTGTTAACACTTACCCCACCCATTCTATCTCCACTGGAAACTGGGGCAAGTTTTCCAGACAATGTTATGAAAGTAAAAAATACTTTGAAATATTCCATATACAATACATCCTAAAAATACTGGTGGGTGCAGCAGTGTGAGTCAGCTTGGAACCCAGGAGGTTAATCTGGAGTGGTTAATCATAGTCATATGCTGGAATGATAGGAATAAAGCTGATTAGAGAGCCTTACCTGGCTACTATTGTAATTATGGGGAAGATTTGCCACTGACTTCAGTGCCTTTTGAATTCTGCCCTAACCTTATGATACAACGTTGGCTATAAAGGATACAAAACTTTAATGTCAGAACATAAATTTGGTTTGAATATCCTGATCCTTTTATTTGCCTATAAAGCTCTAGGTAAACTGTTGCACTGTGGAAATAAATAATGAATTATGACAATTAATAATTGATTATATTTCTTGATCTCAGCATTTCACATTCAGTGACCTACCTGGCCTCCTCTAAGACTACAAAGATTACCTGTCAGCAAATGTTTTTTAATGGCTGCTTTTACCTCTTGTTTACTAGCATTGTTGACCCCATTCACATTCTATAATGTAATTTTAATGGTGACTTTGTAATCAAGGAGTACGTGTGTTTCAGAGAACTGTAGCTAAGATTCAGAACAGCTCTAAAGCTTACAAAGCAGATTTACCCAAATGCATTCTTTTCCCTTACATTAGAAGTTCAAGTAGATTTAATATTAGTTGAAGTGGTAAAGGTGTTAAGTATTCAGCTGCCATTGATTACAATGAAATTTGCAGAAATTCGGTGTCTCTCTGGAAGTTTACCCCTACATGCCTAAAAAGTGGTTTTCAGAAGGAGCCTTATCCTGCTGCTGTGCTGGACACAGGAAATGGAGTGGACCAGGCATCTAGGCTTTATAACCATTAATTCTGGATCCGCACATAGGAACTGGCTCAGGCAGGCAGACTAGTTAACCACAGCACATGGGATTGAGTTCATGGTGCTTTTTGGAGGCTGGCTGAGGGCAGATGATGCCTGATGCCACTGGCTCTTAAGGTGTGAAGCCAGCCCCTCAACAATTTCCTAAACAAACTTGAAGTAGTAAGCTGTGTTTTATACTAAATCAGTACCTGGTGTCATCCAGCCATGGGGTTTTTCATCTGAACATAGGAGCCCTGCAGCTGAATGACAACCTATTTTTCTTGCTTCAAACTATGTATATTCAATTCAAGTTATACTTTTAAAGCATAGGTAAAAAGGCTGTTGCGTTATCTTTTTGCACTATACATATGCTCTCATAAGTTACCATTACCAACAATGGTGAAAAACAAAGAAAAATTAGGATATCAAGTGCTAATCTGAAAAATGGAGTTTGTGTCATTCAAGAATAGGAATAGTAATCTCAACCGTAAATTTAATTATTTCTGTTGTATCAATAGTTAGTCATATATACACCTGGGACAGGCAATGTTCTCTATGTGGGAATCTCAGAAAGAAATGTGGTAAGTAGTAAAGATTTGAACAAGAAAACTTTACGTCCCTTTTCTTTTAAATAGTTTACAAGATTATCTCCAAAGTCAGTACATGGCAGCAATAAACTATTCTGAAATTAAATGATAGTCACTAAGAAAGAAACCTAGAATAAAAACTTTGAAAAAAGAAGATGATTTAGTATTTGAAAGGGAATTGCATTTGTAAATTTATTTTTGCTGATAAAACTATTATGCTGGACAATTTGCTATGGTTCTTGTAAAAATTCAGATAAAAGAAAAATTTATAAGTATACAAGTATCATACACATTAGCAAACTGTGCTGGATGATTTGAAAGGAAGTGTGTATACATGCATGTATATGTGTATACATTGCTCATGTGATCCATATGCATCTGTGAATATCTAATTATGAATACTTACTTATACATCTATATCCTGAACTTCTGCAGAATTGGCAACAAATGTGAAATGTGCAAATGTGAAAGACCAAGGATTATAGCAATCTTCACTGCTATTTAATGAATTTATCTGGTCAGAGAAAATGAGAAACAAGGAGAAGGAGGGAGCAGGGGACAAATTACCCAAAGTTATGCAGTAGCATCAAGAAAGAAATAACAAAGCTGGCAAAAAGGAGCAGAACTGGTTTTCAAATCCAAATGACAACATAGGATTTGCAAAGCAGGGCTCAGGTTGATGTATGCAGGGGTTTTCAGGCTAATCATCTTGAGATAACCTTCAACAATGTCTGTTTTTAAAGATGTGCAGACAGTTGTGTGGGAAGTAGTACTGGTATTTTAGGAAGTGAGAAAATATCCTTACTATTTAGCCCTTGGAAGGGAGCAGCAGGGGTGAAATAGGAAGATGCTGAACTCAGGAAGCTCAGAGTCTTCTCTTAGCACAAGAGTGTCTGAAATGTAGACCTAGCTCCCCTGACGTAATGATTGCAGCATCCTTTTCTGCAGTGCCCTGTAGACTTTGTTGCAGATCTTTTAATGCAAACTTTTGCAATTAAGCTATTGAACCACTGGCAATTAAAGTGAATCAAAATGAAAAAGATCATTTCCTTCTGCTACTTATCATGCTGACCATTTCTGTCTTGTGCTTCCTTGGTAAATTTGTCTGAATCCATCCCTGGATCTGCCTGTTTTGAACTGTTTTCCATTTTCTAGTAGGATAGCAAAGAAAACTGAGTAACTGGAGCATCACCATCTCTGGTAAGAACGGAAGAAGAAACCTTGCCTTTATGCTTGCTTAGCAATTATCAGGATAAAATTGCCTTGTTCACTTGGGAGTTCCGCTAGTGGTAACTTCTAGAGCTTTCCAGCACAGCCTCCTCAAATGTGATGAAAGGAGCAATGGTTCCCTCAGGAAAAAAGCTCCAGGAGGCATCGTAATTCTCAGACGCTGTAGTCTGCTTTTGGGGGCCTGCTCTGGTCCCTTAGTGATGTGATCTAGCGTACTGTGACAAGCAGTTGGGAACGCTGCGCACACAATCTCAGCAATTTAATTACAATCAAATTAGTTATTTAATCAGGATATCAGCTTGAAACAGAAAAAAGCCCCTGTTTTTTCCTCTTCCTCCCCACACCTCACGAATCATCTGATGAATGCTTAAAGCAGTGAGGTGATAATAGCTGTAAGCTCAGGCTGTGCAAAAGCTTCATTAAGTTTTTGCTGAACTCTGTTGGTATACCCCTTCATGCCATCCATCAACAGATAGCTTGAGTCTGGTCTAGCTATTGATCAACCTGTTAGTCTGCTACCTGAGCTAGCCAAAATTGCATATATTCATTCTCACCATACCCCAGTGAAGGAAAGAAGTGCTTTTCTACCTTTTTCCAGAAATGCTGAAACTTAGAGGCTTGTCAGCTTCCAAATCTGAACTAGTTACCTGAAGAACAGTGGAGTTACAGGTAAAAACACTTGTCTAAGTCACATGGGAAGTTTACAATGGAACAGGAGAAGAAACAGGATCTTTCTAGTTCCAGACCTGTATCCTAACCAATGATCTATTCCTTCCAACTCAGAAGGATACAGTTTTACAAGGAAGACAGGGGAATTGAGTTTCTTTAACTTTAGTTTTAGGGTCATAAATCACTGGAGCATTTAGGGATGAACCCCTACAACCCAAACAAAATTCAACGTTATATTTTTGAGAGCAACAACTTGTTTGATAACTTAATGGCAAAAGAAGCAGAACTGTAACTCAGATGTAGAATAAGCTCCTCCTGACTTTTGCAGTGATACTGTTCAGCTAATGTCTGTCCTCTACTTGCCTTCAGAGTCCCTAGAGGAAAGTTCTCTTCCCTTTTTCACTAATTGCCTCCAACATGCACTTGGCCAAGTGACCTGCACAACCACATCAGTTGTGGTCTGAGTTAGCCTCTTCAATACTGAGGGAAAACTCAGTACCTTACTGCTCTGAGCAGTGAGTTGTCATTTATACCAGTGTTCAGCATGTAAAAAATGCTACGAGTCCAAGGCAGGTGTATTAATCAACACAATTTTCACAGGTGCAAATGATTCTACAAGGTGCAAAGTGGCGCCTGCACTTGTAGCTGAATCTGCTCATTTACTGCAGCACAAAGAAGGTGGGGGGAACACTTGTTTTCTGTTTGACTTTATTACCTAAATTACTTTATCAGGTGAACCAAAGGGGACAAAACTAGATCAGGTCAAACTGACTTATATTTTCTTCACACTTTCTCACCAAAATGAAACACCCAAATAAATTCAGTTGTATGATATGCTTTGGAGGGCTAACATTCACAGCACTGCCTCAGGAAGAATAGCCAGCTGCTCATTCTTTCTCTCCCTTATCTCTTATTTAAGCAATAGCTTAGTAGTTGCTTTTGCAGAATAAGGAGACACAAATTTTCAATTTCTTTTCCTCTCTGAAGCAATTTGTACCCAATCTCATCTCTGAGGAGATTGTCCTAATCACCATAATCTGTGTGTCTCTAATGCTCTGTACTCTGTTCCTGCTCTTGATGGCTAGGTAAATGTAGACCACAACAGCAGTAGGAACCAGGTGTTTCACTCTTCACTGGGAAGTCAGTTGTTTTTACAGTGATGAAGAGATCGTGGCCCAGCCACTAGCCTGCCGAGTATTTCCACCAGGCTGCTGTTTTATGCCTGGCCCATTCTCAGCACACAGGTGGGCTGCTGCTCCCCCACAACTTCAATGGCAGTATCTGCAACTTCTCTTTCCTGTTGACAGAAGTCACAGCCCTTTCTCCTTCCTGTCTTCCTTGTTCTCCTTCTGCTCACCTATCCCCATCCTCCTAAGGTAGCATTCTGGCCCAGCTTGGAGGGTGAGTGTGGTTGGTTGGAGGCTGCAGGCACAGGAGCTGGTAGCTGTGTGCATGGCAGGCAGGACAGGTGAACATTATAGGCAAAATGCAAAACTCCAAAACACATGGCAGCTACTAAAATATCTGAGAAGGAACAATCACATGAGCTTGCTCAGATGTCCCAGGATTAAGGATACCCACCTGAGAAATGGTAAGGTGGAAGTCAGGTAAGGAGCAGAACTGAGTTGGAGACTGCTGTTTTTAAGGTGGCTGACCTAACTGCTGAGCCATATGGTATACTGAATAGGGGTCCTTCAGTTCCTCTTCTTGTTCCGCAGTGCACAAGTCATTGAGACAGGAGAACTGACTGTTAAAAACCTTGATTTACACACTCTGCCTTTGAAGTATGATCTGTCAATGATGTGCTTGCACAAGTTCAACATATCCAGCAAAATGTGGAGAAGACTGTAACACCATGAATGTGACTGCTGCAGTCTGGGTCTTCCGTGTGTTTGTGGGTTTGGCCTTGTTTCAGTACTTAACTATGCTGTGTGCTCCATCAGTCTCAGAAACTATCTGCAACCAGACTAAATCTCTGCTAACATAATTGGTATAAATTCAAGCTTTGTGTAGTCTATGTTGAAGGGAATGTACTTAGTACTGCTTCATAGCAGCTGTTTGTGACTCGGAGAAAGCTGTGTGCAGCTGTGAGCAATGTTCTAGGTAGATGGAGGTAGGAGCTAATGTGGCCTTGTCTGACTTGCCTCTGACTCCTTCCCTTATCCCCAGTAAGGTGGAAGCTTTTCTATACCCTGTTTCCTTCTCTTGCGGCTGTTTCATTATTATGCCTTTTCATTCGTCTCCTTTACGCCCACCTTGAGCATAGTGAAAGGTATTGAACAACTGATAGAGTATGAAGGGCTTCCAGAAGCACAGGTGGATGACTTTGGCCTGAGAATTTTAATTAGCTTTTTTTTGATATTTCTGATACTCTGTATGTAGATGTCTGTCTGATGAATCACGCTGG
Organism: Apteryx mantelli; assembly: GCF_036417845.1. NCBI lineage: Eukaryota > Metazoa > Chordata > Aves > Apterygiformes > Apterygidae > Apteryx > Apteryx mantelli. The sequence goes on along the minus strand of NC_089989.1, from coordinate 24,412,161 downwards.
GATCTCTCTATGGTGACGATGAACTCTGATCTTATGAGCACAAGACATAAACAGAGACATGGCTAAGCAAAAATCTGTTGTTTATTATCAGAGTTTTTCTTCTAGAACCCAGTTAAGAGGAGGACAAGTTTTGCAGTGTCACAGTGCGGTAGGAAGGAATGGTCACAGAAAGCAAAACAAGCCGTGTTGTGTCTGTCCAGGAGGCATGCCGCCTATGCATCATTTGGATGGTGTCACTGGGGAATAGAATTAATCATGTAGTGAAAAACAGCTTAAGTTACATTATCTGATCTTATTTTCAAAACTCAAATTTTTTTTACATCCAGTTCTGATGTACAAAACTACTTAGTAAATTCTATCTTCTTGCCCAATTTTCCTGTACTAAGTAGGCTTTAAATGTAATGAAAGTATTACACTGCCACTATGACTGCATGACAGCAGAAAGCGTGCAAGTTCTTGGCTCGCAGAAATGAATTGCAGTACTCGGGGGCACAAGCAATGCATCTGCACATGACAGAATTACACTGTTCCATTCCTCTTTTTTTTCTCTTTCCTCCCCGCTTTCCCTTCAATCTGCAAATCTCCCTCGCATGAGGAGAAGCGGCCCACACCCAGTAATTTCCAAATTCAGCAGCAGTGATAGTGGTCCAGCTGCCTGTGTGTTCTTATGTGGAGCTGAGAAGCCAGGACATGAACATTTAATCAGGTTTGCTTATGGAGTTAGCATTTGTTTCTAACTACAAGTCTAGGAATTCTCTCTTGTGATTCTTTGGGGCTTTAACCTGCTTTCTTTTCAAATTTGACTTTCTACGTCGGCTAATAATTTTGCTTATTACTAACATGATTATGGCTGTTTTTTCCTTTTTTTAATCTATTTCTATCCCCTAGAGTAGTCTTTCAGCATAATTCACAATGAAGGAAAAAGCTTTGTTCATGTTACAATCTCCTGTACAAACAGAACATTTCCAATGCAGGGGTGGTCTGCACCTGCTCTCCAGCTCTGTAGTTGTGTGCACTACCAGAGAACTTGCTATAAAACATTGAAATCTGATTTAATTGACAAGACTAATCCTCTGCTTCAATCTACCATTACATTTGGTTTCAAAAACATTATCCAGATTTTGATGTTATGCAGAAAACCTGTGCTTGCAGAAACTAGACTGTATGTATGTATATTTTTCTAATATATTGACTATATGTATAAACTAGTAGTGATGCCAACAGCAGATCATTTTTTCTATGGTAACCTGTAGCATATTTGTTTTGCTCGAGTAGCAATGTAAATAAGTATAGTGATGAATAAAACCAATACATTATGAACAGTTTATGAAGTCATCTGGAAATTCTTTGTAGTGGGAATGGGACAAAGAGGGCAGATCATCTATCTTAAATATAAGGTGACAACTTCATAGAAAGTTTTCTTGGGCATCTGTATTATACGTGTCACATAATGAGACCCTTCATGATTGGAGCTCTACGTGCTGCTACAAGGCAGATAATACAGTTACTGAATTGAGAATTCACGGCCAATTGGTCCAATGTTACTAGGCCTATACTGGATCTAATTCAGTGCAGGTCTTCCCCCCACTTGTACATATTGCAGACACTGTTTTGAAACCCTCACTTTACCCAAAGCAAGGAAACTACCTAGGAGTTGTGGATGTTGTCTACCTTGACTTCAGGAAGGCTTTTGACACTGTCTCCCATAACATCCTCATAGGGAAGCTCAGGAAGTGTGGGTTAGATGAGTGGACAGTGAGGTGGATTGAGAAGTGGCTGAACGGCAGAGCTCAGAGGGTTGTGACCAGTGGCGCAGTCTAGTTGGAGACCTGTAGCTAGCGGTGTCCCCCAGGGGTCAGTACTGGGCTCAGTCTTGTTCAACTTTTTCATCAGTGACCTGGATGAAGGCACAGAGTGCACCCTCAGCAAGTTTGCTGACGATACAAAACTGGGAGGAGTGGCGGATGCACCAGAGGGCTGTGCTGCCATTGAGAGAGACCTGGACAGGCTGGAGAGGTGGGCGGAGAGGAACCTCCTGAAGTTCAACAAAGGCAAGTGCAGGGTCCTGCACCTGGGGAGGAACAACCCCAGGCACCAGTACAGGTTGGGGGTTGACCTGCTGGAAAGCAGCTCTGCCGAGAAGGACCTGGGAGTGCTGGTGGACACCAAGTTAAGCACGAGCCAGCAATGTGCTCTTGCAGCCAAGAAGGCCAATGGTATCCTGGGGTGCATCAGGAAGAGTGTTGCCAGCAAGTCGAGGGAGGTGATTCTCCCCCTCTACTCAGCCCTGGTGAGGCCACATCTGGAGTACTGCATCCAGTTCTGGGCTCCCCAGTACAAGAGGGATGTGGCACTACTGGAGCAAGTCCAGCGAAGGGCTACAAAGATGATTAAGGGACTGGAGCATCTCTCTTATGAGGAAAGGCTGAGAGAGCTGGGCCTGTTTAGCTTGGAGAAGAGAAGGCTGAGAGGAGATCTTATCAACGTGTACAAGTATCTGAAGGGAGGGTGTCAAGAGGATGGGACCAGACTCTTTTCAGTGGTGCCCAGCGACAGGACGCGAGGCAACGGGCACAAACTGAAACACAGACCTGTTGGAGGCATCCTGACTTGAGCAGTCTTTTGCCAACTACCCTGTCACTATAACTCTCCCCTTCCCCCATCTTTCCTAGTTTAAAGCCCTCCTTACCAGGTTGGCCAACCTGTTGGCAAAGACCTGTGTGCCCCGCCTCGTGAGGTGGATCCCATCTCTCGCCATCAGTTGTCAATCTTCAAACAGGGTCCCATGGTCGTAGAAACCAAAACCCTGTTGCCAACACCAGCGGCGCAGCCAGTCATTAACCTGGAAAGTCCGTCTCCTCCTCCTCTCATCCATCCCCTCACTGGCAGGATTGAGGAGAAGATGACCTGGGCTCCCAGACCCTTGACCACCATCCCCAGAGCTCTGAAATCCTGCTTGATGGTCTCCAGTTTGCCCTTGGTGTCATTGGCGCCCACATGGAAGAGCAGCAGTGGGTAATAGTCCGAAGCGTGGACAAGCCTTGGCAGTCTTTGCATGACATCTCTCACACGAGCCCCCGGCAGGCCACAAACCTCTCTAGACAAGAGGTCAGGTCGGCAGATAGATGCCTCCGTCCCCTGTAGCAGGGAGTCCCCCACAACAATCACCCGCCGCTTTTTCCGGGTGTTCCGGCAGGGCACAGGGTCTGTTGTCCCGGTTACTTCCCTGGCAGCCATGCCCATCTCCTCCTCATCCTGGAGGGCACTAAACCTGTTCTTCAGCTTCAGGTCTTCAGGAGGAGTAGGAGCCTTTCTCCTCCCACGAGCAGTGACCAGTTTCCAGCCTTCTTCTGTGATGTTATGATGTACCGTTTCACACGGCACAGAGCCCTCTGGCAACTCCACTGCTGCAGGGGGTTGGGACTCCTGGAGCTGTACAGTCTCCGAGAATACCCTGTCTATCTCCTGCTCTGCTTCTCGGATGCTGCGCAGCCTGCTGACCTCCTCCCGTAACTCCCTTACCTGACGACACAACTCGTCAACAGCAGCACACCTCCTGCAGGAGAGCTGGCTGCCAGCCCAGGCCTCCCGGAGAGGCCCCAAGCACTCCCTGCAGCCTGAGACCTGTAGAGCTGCATCTACTGTCAGAGGGCCAGTCTGGGTCCAAGCCTCTGACACAGCAACTCCAGCAGCCGCTGGGGAACGTGCTGTGCGGCGTGTCACGACCATACTTGAGGAAGTGTACACCACAGGGAACAGAAATGAAGGTCCCTTCGCACGTCCCTTCGCGCGCCCTTCTGCGCGAACTGCTGCGCAAACTGCTGCGTCTGTTCGCTGCCTCTGTTAGCTGCGCTCTCAGTAGAATGTAGAATCATCTAGTAACTGCCAATAATTACAGGCTATTAGGAAAATGCTTACACACCCTGAAACTTGCCAAAACACTTAGCGTATTCTCTAGGAAGCAGATTCTGTTCTTTGTTATTATTCATGTTAGTAACGAGTTGCATGGACTAGATGTTGTTAGTGAAATTTTTCTTCCTGTTCAATCCAGAGGATTCTAGGGGATTTTTAGAGCTTTGGTTTCATCAAAGAATCTGGACTAGCACCAGCTTGTGAATATGTGCATCAGGTTAGCTTGCAGGTCACCCAGTCTCACACTTCTCCCCACAGTTTTGCTGTTTGTCAAAAAAGATATATCTCCAAAATCAAACTGTTTCTATTACCCAGCTATAATTGCTATTATCCTAAACACTCTGGGGAGTCTAAGGGTCATAAGATGGCAGGTTCCTTACACATTTACCAATCCACCCTTGAATAATGAATTCATTACCCATTTATGTACGTGTGATGATAGAAAAACAAAGAAGTAATTTTATCACTAGGGAGAATGGAAGGATAAAGTAATACATTTGCTTGAAACCATGGATTTGCAGTAAAGAACAATGTTACATGAAGCAAAAATGCATCAAGGAACCTCTTAAGCTAGTATTTGTAAGCCTCTAAAACTTGCCCAGGATTACTGTGCCCTGATCTTATGGCTCCTTTTCGCACCCCTGTTAGAGAGGGCCAGCGTGACCTGCTCCTTCCATGCCCGGGATGGCAAGATGCAGCCTTGCTCATTTGCTGCCTACCTCTTACCCTCCTCGTTTCTTGTGGCTGGGGCACCTCATGACAGTCCATGAACATGATCTACTCTTGGAGAAGTGTGTCTATTATACCCTTTAATTAGTCCTTTTCTGGTTTTAGGCTCCAGGCTGCTTCCCCTTGTTTTCAGCCTCTTAAAACTCAGTGGCGCTACTCTATACTTCTCATGATACATAAATTACAAGCACTACTGGCTTCTTTCAAGATTTATGACATTTAGCTTGCTTTGAGCTCTTCGCAGAATTTACAAATGACATATAAACACAACAAAAGACTGATTTGTGAACTGGGCTGTTCAGTGCTCTACACAGGCTCCTTTATATTTAGGAGAACCCTTCAGGGCCTCTTTCTGTAAGCTGATCTTACAGGGTGTATAGATGCTGTTGCAGGCAGGAAAGCTGCTGAAACTTAGACTAACCCCTTCCCCCAGAGTTGCTTAGTAACTGTGAGTGGTTTCACAGATACAGCTTCCAAATACCAACCTCTAAGTCAAGAATAGCCAAACTGTAACTCTTAAGCAACATACAGCTTGCAAATAGCTTGGATTCAGTACCATACAATAAAGGTGTAGCAAATGATGTCGCTTTTCAAATGTGAATTTAAACCAATATTTATTTTGCAACTTATATATATTAATTATTTGTTCTAGCTTATGTTGCTTTGGAAGGCATGTCACAGGACTAAAAATGTTACCTTTATAAGCCAGAATTATAGTGGGATAATGGGAAAATGGGGGAAAAAATGCAGCAACACTGGTGGGAGTAGAAGAAAAAGCTACAATGAAGGAAAGACAGAAAAGAAAATGGATAGGTTTTGGCTTTTATCAGAACTAGAATTTGCATCTGAGGCAGATCTGAAATAAGTGAGAAATGGATCTCTCTGTATGGTTTCTTAAAATTGCTAGGATTAGTTATCTGAAATGAATAAGAAATTGCTGTGCAATGAAAATCCAGAGTTTTGTACTTAGTGGCTTAAAATTTTAGCTTGGTGAGGCAACGAGACCTTTGAAGGCAGTTAGTCAGAAAGACCAAAACTGAAATCATTTCAATTTTTCATACATTTTTGTCTTAACAGAAAACAGGAGCTAGTAAGTCAGACAACTCTATCAGATAAGCTTGGGAATTGTGTCATTCCTTAACTCTAATTCATTCCGTGCAGATGGCTAAATCATGCCACATGAATGCCAAACTCCTACAGCACCATGTTGCTATTCCTGTTTTAAAAAGCATGCCTCCTGAGATGCTAGACTGACAGGGATGCTATGCAGGGCCTGCGAGGGGAAGAAGAGAAACTATAGAACTGAAGGCAAAATACAGCTCTTGCAGTATGTTATCTTGCATTATAGACTTGTCTGAGCTAAAAAACTGAGTGTGTTTGAACCAGGTCAGTGATTTTGCGAGGAGGAAAAGGAAAAGAAAAAATGTAGATTTTATAAGAACCGAATCGCTGATTTGGTATGTGTCCTTTGTGCCAAGAGACACCAGCTATCACAAAGCAATGCAAGATAGGCCTAAGTATTCCTAGTCATTTGTAGGTATTTCTCTTGTTAGTATTCTCAGGTCACCCTGCTCAAAGCAGCACTGGGGCAAAGCTGGGAGCTCCCTAAAGCAGCTGAACCACAGGTCTCTGCTGAATATGGTAACTATAGCACTGCAAATCGTTACGTTGCTTTGGATTTATAAAGAACACGTACTGTGCCCTCTAGAAATGTACGCACATCTCTAACTGGGACTACACTAAGGGTCTACAGTTATATATCAATTTAATACTAGCTAGATACATCAGATCTTGATAAATGTGAATTGTCTGTGCGTTCAGTCAGTTTTTAAAAATCAGCAAAAAGCACTGAATATTACAGTCTCTATGGCAGCACAATTTTAAACTAGGGAGATTTTATCATTATGTCACTACACAAAAGTACAGTTTTGAGCAGCCTTCTTAGTACTGGCTATTATTTTATTTTTGATATTTACGTGGCATAGCTATGTAAGCCTATAACACTTCCAAAATACAGATATAAAACCCTCAATTGCTTGGTGCCCTAGCCAAGTTCCTAATTGGGTAATTGCATTCTGTCTGTTTAAAATTCACACTTCAATTTTGAGTTTGATATTGATTGGATGACTCTTTGCTTTCTTGTACTAAACCATCTGTGTGCTTTTATGAAGTTACTGCACTTCATCTTCCAGGTAGCTGCATTTCAGTGCCTGACACAGGGAACAGACTGGAGATGTCCAGGCTGGTTCAGTCTCATCAGCTGTTAAAGAGGCTCCTGAGCTGCCGATAAAGCTTCCTGTTGGCAACCTCTGCTCCTCCTGCTGCTGTCCCCCGGGGTCGGCTACCCTTGCTCCTCCGTCCTCCCCGGGCCTGGCTCAGCCTGGGAGGTCACCACCACCACAAAATGACCTGATCTCTGCCAGTTCCACCCCAGGAAACAGCTAAGACTTTTTGGCAGCACGTCCCTTTAAAAATGTGGCCTGGAAGGAATCCTGGACTATTAAATTAAACTCTGTGCACTGCTATCTTGGGCAACCACAGGCTATAAAATTATTCTGTCCCATCCTAAACCATGATAGGTTATATTGGTCCCATGACTCCTATTGAAAAGCTGTTCCAGGCTCTTGCTATTTTAGTGGTGCAAACTGACCTCTGAAGGCCTGAATTGGTAATCAGTTTGTTTGCTTTTGGACTGTATCCACATCTATATTTTGATATTCCAGAGAATACACCTAACAGGAGTATGAACTTCGCTGCAAAAGCAACTGCTGCTTAAAGGTCCCAGGCAGCATGGCTGAAAGGTCCCTGAATAGCTGGTTGGGGAGGAGGAAAAATAGATACATTTTCCTCTTATCCTAAAATTTCCATGAAGCAATCCAGTAAATACTTTCCACCAGCTCCAGATAGTTAATTACATGAAAAAGTAAAATATAACACCTGTTTTTCATTGGATATGTTACTGATGAACAGTTTTTGGGTTTTGCTGTTTTTTTTAAAGCTCCAGTGCATGATTACAGGGAGAGAATCCTGGAGCTAACTGTAATTAATGTTCTATTGACAGTGTGGTAAATTCTTACCCACTTCCTAGTACTTTTTTATTACAACTTTCTTTTACTTGTGTGCCAGTAATACCTACTGTGGATGGAGGAGGAATCCTCCCATGTAAGCAAAGGAATTTTTCTGTATTTTCTTCCTTTTTATTCATTAGTGTGAGTCAGTAATACTTGTAAGAACTAATTAAGCCACTCCGTGCATGCTTAGCTTTATTTATGTTGTCATGGTTTGGAGTCCTTTTTAAACAAGAAAATAAATAACACTATAAATTAATGTGCTGTCTGCTGGTTAGATCCATCGATACCAGAGCCCACCTGACTAGTAAGCTCTACAGCGTGGCATCATCTAGTGCTGTGTTCATCTCCCCTACGTTTGGCCGTCTGAAAGTTATACATGTAGCTGTCTAACCATCAAGGTTTCTGCTGTGAAATGGCCACCTCCCAATTCTGCCCCTCGGAGTGCTTGCTTAGGATCGAATGAGTTGCCCTCAATTGATGTAATTTACTGTTTTTAAGTATACCTGCAAAAGCAAGATATCTAGTGACATTCAGAGCAGATCCTCAACTCCCCTTTATCCTGTTACTTCCAGGACAGATATTTGTTACCCACTGTTATAGCATTTGTAAAAAATAATATATAGAATGAAAGAAATATGCTGTAAGATGAGGGGGAAAAAAGTCAAAAGCACAAATGGAAGATGGAATAGGAGGCAGTTCAGAAAAACCTGCTGGTGCCAGATCTAGCAACCTGTTTATTTCTGACGGAAGTTCTTAACCCGTACTCTCAAAGGCAACCATTGCACCTCAGAACAACACACCGTACACCCAGGCAGTTCAAACTGTGTGAAGAATTAAGCCCAATCATCTGTTAGAGTGATCGAGATAGCTTTATTTGTATTTCTTTAATTCTTGGATTACTCCTGATATATGCCAACAAACTAATGTTTCTGTAACAATAAAGAATTTATTCAAAGGTTGCCTGTAATAGCTTGAGGTGCTCCTGTTGGAGGACCTGCACAACGCTGGGGCAGATATTGGGCTGCTGTGAACAGAACTAGAACTGGACAGAAAAATAAAACAAGCTTTTTTTCTGCTGGAAAATACAGTTGTAAAAAATGTGGAATTGTCCCTGAGCTTTTGTTTTGTTTAGTTGAGGACCTTCAAAAAAGAAAAAAAAGTCCAGTTAAAGGGTAGGCTACAGAATAGCTCATTTAAGCCCAAAAAGCAAGCCAAGAAATATACTGATGAGGAGAAAATAAAGGTTGGATTATTGTAGGAGAATTGCTTTGGAGCAAGGTAAAAGTGTAGCTAATGATGCTTTTGCTAAGTATCTAAAGGCTCATTTTGTGCCTCTTGCTTTGAACAAAACCCTCAAAAGGCTATTCAAAAACCTGATATAAGAGACAGTAATATCATAATTTCATCTGTAGGCTCAGTTAATGGCTTGCAATGATTATATGTATTTCTACAGTGATGAGAATGTTTATGTAGGATACAAAGTCATCAGAAACACCAGCCTGAAGTGGACTGGTTTCCAGTTCCAAAACCATGACTTTTGTTTGCTGAGTTGGCAAGAAGGATGCTTACAAAGTCTGACCTGTCTTCAGAAATAGTCTGAATGTCTGATACACACTTCTTGGAGCCCAAGTCCACTAAAAAGAAAAGAATGTATTTAGTGTCACTGGCATATTGGATGAAATTGTGTGAAGTTAAAATGTTGTTACCACTTTTTAATGAAAATATTTTATAGAGAAGAATAAATAAAAAGAACACTTAGGAAAGTTTGAGAACAATTTGAAATACTTAGCCAAAGAGCTAGGAAAAAGAAGTTTTATTTTATAGTTAGTTTTGGTTAGTTTTGAGTATCCTGAAAACATACAGAAAAATCCTTAAAATTAAACGAAAATATTTTGAAAACATACATGTTTTCAATACATTATATATCTGAAAAGATTTCAGAGGCCGGATGCTTTTAGGTAAATTAAATAATGAGAAAGATTTAGTCTAAGCTTCCTCATAATAAGACGACCATTGAAGATGGAAATAGACCAACAGTAGCTAGCAGTGATTTTTCAGACAGATTTGGATTGGAGCAAAAATTGCATAAATATCTAATGCTTATGGAAAATCCTAACTTGATGAACATGAATAACTGCACTGATAGGTAAATAGAAAGATATTTTGAAAAACTTCCAGTTTAATTTGCTTATTTTGGGATGTAAAATATACCAAGGAAATAAGTGTGTGCCCAGCTCTTACCTAAAGTTAGTATTTTTTTTATTAAAATATGGGATAGGATATCTAACATTACAAATAGGTGTCTTCTCTTCATGCAGCAGTCAGCTCTTTTTCCTCCCATCTCATTTTTGCAAAGCTGTTTTTTCGTAAATAACTTTCTTTTTGAATTATCCCCCTTTCAGCATCAGAATAGAAGCAATAGAATATGTCAAAAAGATGACTGAAGCCCAGCAGGTCCTAACATAAGTTCTGTAGCTCTGTTACAGCAATATAACTTAAATACTGAAGGAACTTTCTTTTTTAAAAATGATCTTTCCTTTTTTTATTAAGAAGAGGATTAGAGGATGAGAAATCCCTTGAGACTGTCAGTGTTCAATCCCACTGAATAGACCCTACAGATTTCTCTTAATTATTCACAAAACATTTTGAGCAGATGTCCACAAAATGAATTATTTGCTGTCTGCCAAAAGCTACTTCTGGCAGGCAGTTTAGCAGGTAAATAAAAAGAGAGGTTGAAAACATGAATAAAACATGAATAGAACAGCTTAAGGCATTTTGATGCTTATACATTCAAAATCACCATTCAAATATACAGAGGTACAGGAAGTAGGATAGGCTGTTGTATGAAAATATGTTGAAAGGAGTCAGCTTTGAAGGAAACATTCTTAACAAGTGTTTCCTCGAGTTAGTGGCAGTATCACTGTGCCAGAGGAACAGACAACGCTGCAGAGCATGGGACGGCAATGTTTTTCAGTGGAAAAATACGGAAGACCGAATTGTGACTTCCAGCCTCAGTCTGAGGTCTATGAGTCACGTGGGCCAGCATCTTGAATTCTTAAATTTAGCAGAAGTTGTGAACAACTTTTGCTACTCTGCCATTGGTTAGGGTATCCTTATATAACTGAGCCTTAGTTTGAGTTTGAACTTCTTCTATTCTTCCTAGCAATGAGCACAATGCTTTCCTGCATGAGAGAGGCTGATTTGTTTTATTAATATCATGAAACATAGCATCTACCCTATGAAAGGGCTGAACATTGCAGTTAGTAAACTTGCAAATAAATACACTATTCAAGATGGGTATTTTAGGTTTTAAAACAATCAGTCAGCCTCATCTTAGCATGTATATTTCTGAGATCACATTTTAAAAACGATCTATGTGGCACCATTACAGGCAGCTTCATATGGAATCAAACCAAAGAAAACACAAATTCTTTGTGAGGAAGGGGGTTCCCAAAGACATTGTACTGAGTTAAAGTGGATCCTCTGCACTCCTTCTCTGAAAAAATAAAGAATCTTTAATACTTTAGGAGGAGGTATTATTCTACATCCATACCAAAATTTTATCAGGTCAGACAAAATGCATTAGTTTGCCAGAAAGAAAGAACCAATAAAGGGGAACCAATAGCAAGGGTGGTATATGTAAACATCAATAAATATGCATTAATAATTCTGGCATACGGAAAGGTTGCTACCTAAGAAAGCAGTAAAGGAAAAAAATGGGATGATTAGAAAACTGTTCAAAGGAAATTAATGATAGGCAGGTAATTTTATAAATAATGGACCAGATTTATTCCTAGTGGTTTCATTAAAAGCAGTGTTAAATTAATGCCAAGAAGTCGTCTCTTTTCTTGCAATACTTTTGACCTATTCAGTGGAACCATTGTAGTTACTAATTCGTGCAGGATTTATACATAATTGGGATGCCCAATTGTAACAGTTGAGGTTCAGAAATGACAACATTCCCTTTTCTTTAGGGATCTGTAATTTATTCCATCACCTTGAACTTGCATTATACAATATGACAAAATAAAATTTGCAAATGTTCTCCTAAATCCTGCTAACTTTGCTTCATATTGTATATGCGAAGGAAACATTGAGAGGATTAAAAACATGGGAGCGAATTACCATTTTAATATATTTGATTCAACCAGGAGGAGACAATAGAAGGTTTTCAGCCTCAGTAAATCCACTTTAATATATGTAAGTAGTTCGGACAAGCTGGTTCTATCCCATTGTCTTCACGAAAGCAGTAACAGCAGGATCTGAGTTCGATAGGCCAAGTTTAGTTTATTTACCAAAGAGCAATCTGGTATAGGTCAAGGCGGATAGTAAGGAGAAATGGGGTGTTGTTTTGTTTTGGAAGGAAAACTTTCTTTTCAGTGTTTTAATTCCACCAAAATATTTTCTTACACTATTAGTTCATGTGAATTCTTATGCATAAACTGCTAGCAGAGTTATCTACAGTCTCAGATGTGTGCCTCATAGCTTGTTTCCCTGGACTTCGAAATTTCCAACATAGAAGCTAATCTTAAATTTGACTGATTTTTTTCATGTGTTGTCTCTTACAATTGCTGAGTTATTATCATAGTAAGTGTTTGATGAAAAGAATAATCTATTTATATAGAATCAATATCACAAAGGTCTCAAAAGGTTTCCTAGAATAGAGGATTTTCTGAGGGAGAAAATGGCTCATACATGTTTGGTTATTTTTGTTGCTGTGTCATTGCCTTCATGCATGCAACCCTGCCTGGTTGAAGGGAGTAATTCTTCTCATATAGATATCAAGCAGCAGAAACTGGAAAATGACTTGCTAGCGTGTCCCACAAGTGTTACAGAGGTTGGATAAAATAGAGAGCTGTGTGAGTAACAATGCTGGAACCTAACTTACGGGAAAAGATCTATAGAATTAGGCTGTCTGTGGAGGATCTTCAGGTATGCTAGAGAATTTTATATGAGGATATTCTAGCTATGAGGGTTATATAGCTAGCTTAAAGGGAAGAAATGATGATGATATGGTTAGCTTACTGGAACTCAGAAGAGAAATACTCAGTTTTTCTCATAGCTTTGTTTTCAGTATAAGATTGGGCAAGTTATTTTACGTTTGTGCTGGGATGGTTACAACTACCGAATGTGCAAGTACATTTATACAATCTTCCAGGGTTTGGGGAGGATATTAATACATCTAACCCATGACGTTATAGTCCTCTGATGCTACAGTGAACAGTAGCCCATCAACATCTAAATAATGACTGATGGTATACATCTCCTATTAAATCATGCAGGATTTTTCATATGGGGCCAGCCAGCCTTTAGCCACCTAAATGATACAGTAAGTAGGTTTGCTCTAACAAGTTGTGTCTTCCTGCAAAGAAAACTTAGCTATATTGTAGCCCAGTGCAAGGACATGGTTTATGCTACCATTCTTATGTGTAATATGAACTGAGGGTGTCCATTCTAATGTCATTGGCTTGACGCTTTTTTACTATCCCTGAATTCACTTTACAATGAAATGATTTGGAACAAAGCCAAAGATAACCTTGAATGTCAGAAATGGTATCTTTAAGGTGATTCTGGATGCACAGGCTGCCAAAGAAGTTCAGTCCCTCTTCAAAGTCATGATGCAAGTATTGTAATGCAGATTACATCGATTTGCTACCAGTTACTGACAGCTAGCAGGAATCTTTTAAAGATTCTCCACAGCACCTAGACAATAAGAAGCTCTCTGCATTAAAAGGAAGGGTTTTTTTGTATTTTCATGCAGATGATCAAAAGTTCCATTCGAAAAATAGTATCAATGTTGTTATCATATATGTAAAGCAAAATTCAATTTTGTATGATATATCTTATGACTACAACCAGATTCAGCTTATAGCATAAACAGTGTCTACATTTAAGCGCATAAGTAATGCCATTGACTCTAATGCGTGCTTAAGGACTTGCTGGGTTAAGATTTAGTAATTAATCTATTGCAGAGAGGCAATAGAAATGCTGACTTGCCACATACTGACGGTAGGTTTGCTGTGGTTCCGAATTATCCTTGTGCAGGGCTGGTATACAGGTGTATGATGAATGAGAGTTGACAAGCTTCTACAATAAATACTGGAAATACCAAAGCAAAGACCACTGAAGCATAAAAGAAATATTGTACTAGGCCATAACTCAACCAGCATTCCATTTACAAATGTAATAAGAGTAATAGAAAAGATTAACTTTCATAGGAAATTACAGTTTGTGTGCATAAGTGCATGTTTTTATGAAGTTTAGTTTCCTAAAGGCTTTATGTTTCTGCATCAACATTACCAGAATAATTTTAGATTGCAGTTCCAATGCATTTTAAATTGCATATAGAACGCAGTTACAGCATTCTGTATACAGTACTTACAAGGACTACTTCCCCACTGGGGACTCAATTTTGCAAAGATGTCTATGCTTTTCAGAATCAATCGAATTACAAACACTGTAAACTGCAGTGTGTGCTCATACCTTTTATTTGCATGTAAATATATGCCCAAGCCCTGGGACTATGCCTGGACAATGTGGGGCTGGGAAGCCAAATATGTGGGTTTGCATATGAGAACAATTTCTCAAAAATCTGGTTCTGTATGGAAGTGATGGAAGTGATTCAGATATGATTCACTGCTTGTCCCATACCATAAAACATGTCCTCTCTTTTCTAGCTCCTCATTATATCAAGACTAGGTGGTGCAATATGCAACCTTCCTACAAACAGTGTGATTCAGTGCTCAAGAGTTGCTTTAAGCAGCAAAAGATGCTTCACTTTCTCAAGTTACAGGTCCAAGGTCGATGAACGCTCACCACCAGGATCCACTGCCTGTTACAGTAGGAAAACTGTGGATACAAGTTTAAGAGATTTGCCAGCAATCAGGATAAAGACTAAAACTTGTGTCTCCTGAGCCCCTGGACAATACTCTGACCCTTGTGGCATTCACAGTCTCACAGCCTAATAACCCTATGTCGAAAACAAACAACAAAAAAACCCAAACAAGATAAGAGCAGTAAAAAAATCACATTACTCAAACAATGTTTCATCAGAAATAAAAAATAAAATGTGATTATGAAAAGAAAAAGAAGAAAACTAAATCATTGTTCTGCTTCTTCCATCCTCTAGGCTTCTACCCAACGTCTAAGTTCTGCACAGTTGTTTAGAATAACCATCATTAAAAAGTTGGTATCATATCTCTGACATCTTTATTTTTTGCGGTCATATCTAAGTTGGAGCAGAACACTGAGAAATCCCCTTTCTTTGCCGTTGCGGACCCAGGAGCAGAATGTACAGCTTGCTAGGGCTGCAATTCCTGCCTTGGATTTCAACTGGCCACTTTCCAGCATTAGTCACAAGACAGCTTTATTGCATTTTGAGATCTGATTATTAACTGTCATGAAAGGCTTGGTACCAAGGAGTGACATCCCTAAAGCTAAACATGGAGAACCTGACATCTAGAAGATGACATAGTTCTGCTCAAATATCACAGCTGTTTATGCCACTGTGGTCATCTCTGGTCCCAGAAACACTTAAGAGATGTCAGAGACTCAGTTGGCTGCTGAAATGGAGGAATAGGGCACTGATGTGTACGTACTGGCAAAGTGAAAGTGTGTGTTTTCTCTGAGTAGGTTTAACTAGCTTTTGGCAGAAAAAATGTTTTGGTTTCATTTTATGTCAGATTACAGGATATGGAATAAAAGGAGGCTCCAGGAGGAAGGCTGTTTATGAAGCATATCTATAGTATTATGCATTGTCAACCTTCATCAGTGGTGAGGATTATTCTACCTTATACAATGTAGTCCAGTTAGAACCATAAAAATTATTAGTACTTCCAATAAAAACAGCTTGGTGTTTTCTTAGTTTTTCAAAATATTGTGTTCAAATCTTCCATTTTATAATTTTTCACATTGCGAGAAGCCATTGACTATCCATGATCCCAATATTTTCTAATTTTTATGTAAAAACGTAAAAATTTTGAATAACTTTTTTCTTTAAATGCATCTAATTTCAAAAATTACGTACAAAGCTGATATTTGTGATTTGGCTTAATTCCACTGGAAAGAGCAGGCACAAGCAAACTTTCCTGTGACCAGCTTACGGCTCTCTGCTCCGCATGGAGGACTTTCTTCAATGTTTGTTCCCTGTACCAGTCTTCCCCCCTCCATGAGTCCTGGGAAAATGACTCAGAGATCAGTTTTCAACTTGCTGAGTGACAAAGGCACTGCAGCAGGATTGGCTTCTCTAACCTGCCCTAATTGAAAGAATGGCTGTTTCATTTTCTTCTATATTTTGCTCCGCTTTAAACTATTCTGTGTACTCTAGGTAAGCTTCATATAGCTAATCTGTTTTTCAAAAAATGTAGGTCTGAGTGTGTAAGGCTTCTGGCTCTGGAATTCTATTGACTTTAGATATACTTCTGTATTCAGAGGACTTGCACGACTTAAGATCCAAACTTGAGGTCCTTAATGTGATGGACCACAATCTACAATTCTAATAGAGCTGTTCACTGTAATAGATTGGGGGAAATGAGGTGAAACATTATCACTAATCTTTGTACTGACTGCATTAACTCTCAGGATATATTTATAAAGGCAAGGGGGGGGCGGGAGGTATTACCAAAAACACCCAAGTGTGGAGTTTTTTTCATTAACTAACTTCTAAGTTACAAAGTTCTTGCAGTTTAATTGGGGGTAGTGGAATCTAACAAAAATAATTATAATTGTGACTTTGGAGGTAATATCCTGCTTTTTAGCAAAAAAAAAAAAATACAACAACTGATTTAGGCCAGTAATTTAATACCAGTAAAAAAAGTTAAAATTCTGATAAAATTCACTTTCATTGTCAGATGTGTAAGATAATAAGGAATTTTTGAACAAGCTATCAAAGGCTTGATTTGTATTTTAAGAAGAGTATAAATAAATGAGGCAAGAACAGATCATCAGCTGAAACTGAATAGCCTTATATAGGGTTTGGGGTTGTTTTCTTCAAGGAAAAGAAAGAATTTGATGTCTGAAGTCAAAGTTAGACTCAATCGATACCTTCAGGGCTCTTGAGAAATTTTGAAAATAGTTTCCTACTTGTAGTGATTTAGGGCGGTCAGGCATGTAAAAAGATCGAATCGGTTGTGTGAAATCAATGACCTGCCCCCAAGATTCCCACTGAAATGAAAACTTGCCAATTACACTGGGAGTTTTGATAAGGCCAGCAGGAGGAGGATGTTCAAGCCTTGAAGAAACAGCATGTGAAATGTCATATCTATTATTTTTTGTGTTATTAGGGTGTGAGACAGAGGCATGGAACAATATTCTGAACATCTTATCTTAAAGCTCCACAGTATCGCTCCCACGGCAGATTAGCAATGGTGGTACAAAGCAAAGGAGCACAGCTTCCATGTGCATGTCGTAATCGCTCTCCAGCTACTAGCTCTGTTTTCAGACATTTACTTCTCTGCTCAGCAGGGAGCTGCAAAGCTACTTCATTGTTGCCTTTCAAATCTCTCTTCAAAACTCCCTTTGGCATTAATGCCACAAAAATGGCAACAGATAAGTCTGCTAATGTTCTGAAACCACCATTTACCATGAGGTTTGGCATTTTCTTGGTCTTTTGCTATGACCCTCTGTCTTTTGTTTCCCTTATAATATCTTTGAGACTTGAAACCTTCCTTTTTGGTCTCTACAGAAGCCAAAAGGCACTGTGGCGCTGGTCCATGTGGCTGTGCCCATACCAGCAGGCAGGGCAGATCTGTAGAGCAAAGGGCTGGTGCGGGGGACCTGATGTCTGCTTTGCAGATTTCAGGCACCTTTTACTTTGAACTAGGGCTAGTGTCCCATGGACTGAATGCTTATTTAGCATGGCATTAGGCATGCTCCTAGGGTGCATCTTCCCATTTCTTTTCATCTGAGAGGAACCAATTCATGCACTCCAAGACTGCCCCACAATGTGCAACAAAGCATGATACAGGGGGAAAGTGGGGAGATTCACTTCAAAAACGCAATCCTCATCTGAACCAAAACACTAATATTGACACATAATGGGTCTCCTAGGTTTGTTATAATACAAACAGTGCTATGAAGTTCTTCAGAGAGTAATGCAGTAAGACCCACATTTGATGTGCATGATGGTTGTTCCGTACAATGTGGGTTAGGGAAGGGTGACAAGTATGGCAGCCAGAGAAGAGCCCTGTGGCTGTACAGAAGGCAAGGAGATGGCCAGCTGGCAAGGAGATGGCCAGTCAGCATGGAAAGTAGGTACTGGTTTACTGGGTGGAAAGCATCAGGCCTGTTTTAGCACAAGTAACAAGGAGTGCAGGTTATCATAACACTGCACAACCCTGTTGCTAACTCTCTGCTCTTTTTTCTTCCACTTCCCCCTCCTTTTCAATTCAGAAATTTCAGTTTGGGGCTACATCCTTCCTTGGCAAGGGCACATAGGAACAAGCCAAAATATCTGCTGTAGGGATCTGAAGTGTAACTGGGTTGTGATAAGGCTAGTGACAAAGCAATGGGACCTTAGCCTAAGTGTCACAGAGGCTGAATGGAGTGCCTGGGGATGGAAGACCCACATAAAAGCTGACTGCCGTGGCTTTACACAAGCGCTGAGTGATTCGTCCCAAAGGGTATGCACACTGCTTCTTTCCCTTGCCTTCCAAGAGTGGTGTTTCAGAGGAAAGCCAGACAGCTGCGCTTACAGAACCACACAGAGGTTCCTAAAAGCTGGTAACAAGGTTTGACAGTCATGTCATAATTGTTAACAATGGCATGGAGATGTTCCAGCAGCCCAGCGCTCTCCCTGCTCCTCTCCATGGGAGGAACTGCTCTCTGGCTCTAAGGCTGCAAACAAAATTTGACACAAAGGGACTTTTCTTGCAAGAGGAAAGGCAAAGCAGTGTATCGTATTGTGCCAAATTAGACAATAGCCTCAAAGGATAAAGTAGGGAAAAAAGAAAATAGTACAGTGCATTAATATTTGCTATTTCTGTTCTCCATACATTCAAATATATTAAATAGTTAAACAAGGTATTAGGAGCACGATGGAACAGCCTGATATAAAGGTTTGGCAGTAGGCATTTGGTATGGTCCGCTTATTTACAACTGGTAAAATCCAGGAGTGATGGATACCAGTTTGCTGATGAAATCTTACCCAATGAAAAGCCACTGTTCATTCTCTATTACTAGGATACCATACAGAGAAGAGTTTTTGAAAGTGGAATTTGGATCTCTGTATTCCTCTTCTGTAAAGCCACATGTCCTGATTAACATTCACCCAATAATGTGTCAGAATAAATCATAGCAAATTATACTTTTCTGTAGGGTTGTCATGAATTTCAGGGCTCAAAGTTCTGGGATTTTTTCAGGCTAAAGAGAGGGCTAGTTCCTTCCAAAATTTGTTGACCCTCAGACAGCCATAATTCTTGGCAACCTTCACTGTAAAAAGAATCAAAATCAACACTATAAAAAGTGACCTATGAGAACTATGTCCTTCTTGCCTGTATTTACAATTGCTTTTAAATGGCTCTGTTAGAACTCCTATAAGCAAACCAGTGCAGATTTCTGCATGATCTAGTAATATAGACTGTTGTTTATCTTAACATGGAAGCTGTCAATAGACCTAGTTAATGATTTTTTTTCTTGTCACGTGAATTTTAATTAACAGTTTATTGAATCACAGTCCAAATCCCCAGGGGTCTTAGGTGTTCAGGAAGGCATATTATACATATGCTTATGCTTTGTCCTAAGTTTAGATAACTTCTGGTCAAGAATTATTACACCATTTCCCCACAGTGCTGCAGGTGCAGTGCTGACCACTCCAATTATCTGTCTACTCCAGAATATAGCAGCAGTAACTTCAAGCCATCATAAAAAAGTTTATTAATTTAGCTCCACTGAGTGCCAAATTTTACTGCAGTGCAATAGAAAGCTATCCACCACATAAGAAATCTTCAGCTGTTTTTCTCTAGGCTTGGCTCTCTAAAAGGACTTTCTGAAATTTGCAACGATGGATAGTGGGGCCAATTCTGCGTCTGCATGGAAGCTTTCCTAAATCCCTGCAAGAAGAAACAAGTGTTCAAGGCAAGAAGCTGATATTTTCTGAGCTTGAGAGAAAGAGGGTTGGCTAGGGACTGCAGCAGAGTTAGAGCTCTTTTTTCTTATAATTTCTATGGGCTGTGAGTTTGTATGTTTACACACTTATTGGTGTGTAACTCCAACTCTCTCCCCTTGCACAGGTTTTTGCTAACTCTGATGACAGTAGCTGAATAGAAACTTCTAAGTTCCCTCTTAAGCATATTCTTCAGTGACAGATTTCTCAGTCTTAATATCATTAACATTGGATTCATCTGATTTTCAGGCAACAGCACTGATGTTGGTGGGACTTAGTGACCATTGTGCCCATTGACTGTACAATCAGCTGGGATGCCAGACAGCCTGGCAAGAAGGATTAGCGAGGCAGTAAAAAGAGATGCCACAGGACAGATAAATGTTAGTATCTCATGATCAGCATATTGTGAAACTAAGGGATCTATCCTAACTCACATAAACAAGAGGGTGGTGGCTTGTCACCCAGCCCAAAGGATGAGAGGCTGTGCTGGAGCATGCGGCCAGGTCTGGGGGGACCTGGGGAGCACCGATGGGAGGTGGTGCAGGTCCCAGCCTGAGCAGGGGGAGGAAGAGGAGAGGAAGCCACTCACCTAGCCCAAACCACGCAGCCACCTCTCAGGAGCATGAGCAACGGGCAGCAGGAGGTCTCCCAGGGTCCAGCAGGCAGATCTGTCTGGGATTTTAACGCCTGGTTCTGGCTGATTGGACCAAGCTGCCTCCGATGTAGTTCTCATTCTGCATCTTTCATATGCCAGAAAATCCCATAGGATTTCCTTCGGCAGAAAGGATTAGGTTTGGAATGCAAATATTATCTTTTGAGAGGATTGCTTTGTCTACAGCAAGAATGTTGTTTTTTTGTGTTTGGAATTTATTTACCAAGTTGCTACAGTAAAACAAAATGCCCCGAGATAATGGTAAGTCTGGATGCTGCAAAAAAAATGCTATTAAAACTAACCATGCTTTGTAACTTTGATGCCCACTAGTTATTGCAGATGTAAAGCTTCTGATGTGCTTTTTAAAAATTTCAGTTGTCATGAGCATCATCATACAATTACACTGATAGTTTGTCATTTCATATTCCTGTTGGTCAAATGTCTGAAGCCCCAGAATACAAAGTCTGTCTTTGAATCACATAAGACTTCTGACAAAATTGGCAGCTTAAATCTCATAAATTCATCAGCTGTGCATCAACCTACAGCAGTTGCCAGGACTGTAGGAAGGACCTCAGGGAGTCACACATGAACACTACATCTAGGGTAATGCTTTTGTGATCTGTGGATCTCTTAAAAATACCCTATTGGAGGTATGGATTCCTGTATAGTGAACATTAACTGAGAGTCAGGTTTGATTTTCTTTGCTCTCTTTGTAAGTCATCTACAGACCCCCAACAGTCAGTGGGACAGAAGTTGAAAAACACTGACCTAGATTACCTCAATGCCTGCTGAAACGGTGGAGCAGAAAAAAAGTCCTGTATATCAGTCCCAGCACAGGCAAAAACGACTTAGAAGAGAACTGTGCTGGAGTATGTTGCCCAGGGCAAAGGCCACCTCCCCATTTCAGAATAATATCAAGCATATTTTGAGAAGTCATAAGGTCTTCTGAACTGAAAATGAACTGTTGCAGTTCATGGACTATTACTAGTGTAGGTGCTTGAGATGATGAAAGTCTAAAGATAGATAGATTCTCGATCTTTAGGCAAAATACTAGTCATACAGCAAGATGGAAACTGTGTAAAAAATTACAGCTTTTCTCAAATGTAATAATAAACTGATGTGAAGTAACTATTAGAAAACTGCTTCAAAACCACTTACATCAGTGAGAGTTTCCATTTTCCATTCCTTTCAGTAGGCTTTTAATCAGGCCAATAGAAGAGGGACAAAAATAGACTGATGGAAATTAGAGAGGTGTAATCAAAAGGTATGTATCAATTTGGAAATGGGACATAAGATGGACTGTTACCTTACAAAGAACAATATCCACACTTTCATTCACAGAGAATAATCTAATAGTTTTTGCAGACTTTTATAGTATTCTAAGTATAAAACACATCACCTGTAAATTAAGGTTCAGAAGGCAACACAGGCTCAGAATATTAAATAATAACATCTTTCCCTAAGTTGAATTAACTGTTACAGCAAAATTTATTGCCAATCTGGCTACAACATCTGCACAACTAAAGGACTTGTTAAAGAAAAATGAAACTTGCCTTTCTGCCAAAGTTTGGAGAGGCTTAAACAGAAATTAATATCCGTAAGAAATCCTGGAACATTTCTGAATAATTATCTGGCTAACAGTACCTGCTGCTTTTCAGAGAGAAAAAATTGTTTTAAAAGACATATTTCATGGTGCAACTAAAACTTGCTCCATAAAAATGATGATGCTTTGATACAATTACCTTTTGTTACTGTTGTTAAAGTAAATTTATGCTAATCCCTGTTATTTCTAACAAAACAAATCAGATCTGTACTCTATGGAAACAGATCATAAGCTCTTGTATTCTCACAAAAGGTCTTACATGTTGATGCTAAATAAGGGATATGGCTGATAATGCAAAACCCATCCTTCTGTGCAAGTTCAAGGTGACAATTCAAGATAGCTCTCTCTCTTGGATCATAAATTATCTCTCCAAAATGTGTTCTGGAGGAACAGCATATGTGTCTGAGGAATACTGCAGTTGAGATGGTCTGCAAATGGAACACATATGGTGCCTAAACACTGATAATTTGAAAAATCAACCTTGAAAATGTGTAATGAGAGATACTGAATTACTCGGCCTGCTCTTCTCTTTCGCTGTTCATGAGGAAAAAATGTTTTTGTATATATACTTGGCAACTTTGTAATACTGATTTCTGCACAGCTGTTTGTTTTTCACAATGCTATTTTCTGTATCCTATCTGAAAATTAAAAACTTTGCTTCAAGTTTCAAAGACTAAGGCACAGCCTTTATGAAACCTTCTAAAATTTCATTTCAAAACTGACATAAAGCAAAAATTTTAATTGAACATTATTCACAGTGGCACCCATAGCAACCAATCAATCTAATTGTTCTTAATTGTCAACCCAATGTGAATTTATTTATATCCCTTAATGTAATACATTTTCAAATTTTAAAAATATTCTTCAGATTTTGTGATTGGTATTTGTTGACTATGCAAAGTGAACAGCCTAATCCAAGATCTATCAAAGTAGTGAAAAGATTAATTTGGCTAAACTTCAGTGTATATATGATGTCTTAATTTTCACTTCCCAAATTTTAAATGAGATCACAAAGAAATGGCTCTTTAACCAGCCTGGTGTTTGTTTAACAACAGAGTATAAAGATACCTGGGCTGCATATGCTGAAAAGTCCCATCTTAGCAGTTAACTTGCCATTTTTTTTCAATAAAGAACATATCGAGCTGCTTACAGTTAAATATACTGATGGTTCTTGTTTTCAAAATCTAGAATCCTAAAATTTCTTTTATTTACTACATTATAAGAAACAAATAGTAACAAGATATGTAGTCACCTGATGGCATGCTGCTTCTGCTTTTATCACTGAAATGTGATGCCTACAGTTACTACTATTTGTGATAATAGTCCATGGAAAGGAAAATAATCTATACTGTTGAATTTTTAAATCTGAATTCACTGTTCTTCTCTCAAGGCACCTCAGTGAGAATTAGGGCCTCTGTGTTGTTTTTTATTAACCAGCAGGAGGCATGCATTTGATTTACCAAGCAACATTAGACTGGCTTAGAAGGATGCCAGAATTTGTGACTCGGGGTAGAATGCCTGCAATGCATATAATATTTGAAAACTTTAGTTTAAAATTGCAAGAAGCTGCGAAAAGAATGTAAATATAAAGGGAGCAGTCAATGGTGCAAACTTTGATTTTGACTGACAATACCAGGAATGGTTATTTGCTGAGATACTGAATTGATAACCTAAAGAAATAGCTTATGATTAGCAAATAGTTGGTGGAGCTGCAGAAACCAGGAAGCTGAGAATTCTTTTATTCAATGAAATCATTTAATGGATTATAAAAGATACAGTGAACAGATGACTTGAACTTCTTCAACAATATACAGACCAATCAAACTACACAAAATCCATTGACATAACTCATTGTGAATATTCAGGTCTGTTAACAAAGATTTGAGTACATAATACTTTGGTTGTTATGACACCTTCTGGCTGTAGATTTTGGCTAATTAGCAATAATGACTATTTTAATTTTATTCAAGCATCTTTAGCTCTGGAGCGACTTTGCATCTTTGAGGCCAGTGGGGTTCAACAGCAAAGGCAGCGCCACCCTGCTCTCAATCTAGTGGTTCTGCATATTGCAAGATCCAGTTCCACTTGTGCCCCTAAGGATCGAGATCTCTGAGATCTTTTCTCTTTGACGTATTGACACAGAGAGAACTGTGATGCTTCAAACTTACACAGTTCTCCCAGTGTCAGTAATGTAACTCCCTCATGCATATTTGATTGCTGCCTTGGGTGGTAATATCCCGGCCTTTAATGTATGTGCACATTGTAGTTGAGTTACAGTTGCTGTGGGAACCATAACTTTGAGGTTTCATGATTTAAAAAAGAAAGAATGTATTTATAGACTCTATTTATTTTGCCTATGAATCAACATGTTAATATTGATGCAATGGAAGAAGAAAGGAAAACAAACTTCTAAACAAAAAGCACAACATCAAACACTGATCTGTTTATTTTCCTTCCCACAAAGTTCCCCTAACAGGCAAAATCACAGCAATAGAAACAAAAAAACTATGAAACAAGAACCAGAGAAAGGGGGAGAAAGCAAGCAGCAGGTAGCTGAGTTTAATTACGTTGTTGAGATCAAGTTTTACTAGCCACAGATTAAAACATACTAGAAAACTTTGTGCAAAACCAGCTAATAACTTGCAGACACTGAGATCAGCAGAGTCCAGACTCACTACGAGCAGTACAGTGCTTTTGAATCACTCTGCTGGTGTCGTACAGGGCAATACAGAAGGAAGTCAGAATGGACACTGAGCAGCATGTGTTGCCAAATCTGAAGTCTGTGCTTCTTGTGTCTCCCACTGCCCTTGTATGTGAATTAAAAGCAGAAAGATTTGTTCCTCGGGGTCTTAGAGGAACTGGAAGGTGTTTATGGGAGGTTGATGTTGAAGACTGTGCAGTTAGAGCTTTTCTGCATTTCCATATCATGAATTATGGCCACAGCAAACATTTGATTTCAGTGAAATGTGAAAGGAAATGAAATTTCTTTTCCTGCATGGTTAAAGGTGAGTTGGATGTGAGTCAGAGTAAAGGAGCTGCGTGAGAGCTGGGGAAGCAGCTCTCACAGTGAGTGGATGAAGTGGCATGAATATGTATGAGGCTGTAATTGGCTTCCATGCATAACCAACATGCCTGAAGGCACAGGCGCCCTGGCTAATTGTTGTAGCCAATTAATAAGTTTGATTCTGCTAATTCCGTATTGTCTTGTGCAGCTCATCACAGGAGCAAGGAGTGAAATTCTCCCCAAAAGCTGCTTGGTGATGGGGAGCATTTGGGGTTTCCAGGCTCAGTGGCAGAGAAGGTCATGACTGGCCTGGCATCATTCGTAGCTCAAACCTCATCATAGACTAGTCACAAACCACAGCCACAGTCCATCAACCTTTCGCTGAGCTCTGGAGTCACAGGAGCGTTCCTGAGACTGTGGGTTCACTGATGTGCAGGACAGCCCAAGCTGTATCACGTTCCCTCTCACATGGCCTGGCCTATTCACAGACCTTTCTTACGATGTTTTGAATTCCATAAGCCAAAAATGTGATTGGACTTCTTTGTGTCCCACACAGAGGCTTCACCTTCAAACTGGACGACTAACATTGGCGTGCAACTTTGCTGACCCAAACTGAAGTTTTCTTGGTAACTTGCAGCTAGCTTCTTGAGAGCAAACACCAACAACCTTACGGGGAAAAAGGGATGTTGCAGGCATCCGATTTGCTCTCCCAAAAGCCCAGAAATAGATGCAGTTGGTGCATTTGGGAGACACTTGTGCTGGGGCAGGCAGTGGTTCCCTGATGCCATGGGGAAGGCTGGTTTTGCTCTCAAGCCTGACTGCTTTATGATGTAGTCTGAGCAACCATGGACCCTGTTTTTTAGTTTCTAATAAAATTCACTTTTCTTGCATTTAATGCATGTGTCACAGCAGCACTTATCAAAGGCAAGCAGCACCTGGGAGAATACAAATCCCTGGTGCCCGAGTGCCCAGGAAATGAGCGGTGCTCCACGCTGAGCCTGTGCTGGCAGCACGGAGCACATTAGGCCTGGCAGCAACCAATTATTCATGGCATTTGAACAGGCTTCCCTCTTAGCCACCTCTCCTTCCCTCTTCTCCACCATTCCTAACCAGGGGCTTGCTGGGTTTTTAACTGCACATCTACAGTGATTTTCTGTGCCTCCTATTCCTATTTTATCCCTGTCTCCTTTTCTTATTCTGATTAAATTTTCCTTGCAGTTTTATGCTAGACATAAGAAAGTTCTCCATCTGCAACACTTTTATCTATTTTGCTTGAACTTTGTGGCAGAGTTTGTGGGTACCAGTGTCATGCTGTAGTTTTTGGGGTGGGGGGAGGGGGTTCCTGCCATGTTCAATCCCTTCACTTGCTTCTTTGGCTCTGCTTCCTTCTGCCTAGTCCCCTGCTTCCTCCCCTGGGCCATTTGCCTCTCTTTTGCCCACCCATGTCACTGCTTCTTTCCCTGTGAGCATACTTGAACTTCACTGCATTGGAACTAGTTTTTGACTCTGAGATAATCATGTGATGCCTGAAAATTTCTGCTTTCCACTGATTCAGCAAACATAAATACAAGATTTTAGATAGTCTTTAACTTGGAATACTAGTTTAAAGGAATTTTTTTGTCCAAAATTGAAAGGTTTTGCAGTAATGTTAAATACATTTGAAACACATAGCAATTGAAGGCAAGAGTCTTGCCTGAAATACTAATATTTACTTTTATCATAATACGGTTCTGTACAGAGAAGTTGGCAGAGAGAAATGTATTGTAAGTAGGAGAGTCTATCCTCTGGTCTAATGTATGATTACAGTTCCTTTTGGTGGCAGTCTTCTCTGGCAACGGAGCACTAAATAGTGGACTGAGAGGCCTGAAAGGCTGACCCCATGCTGTCTGTGTCTACCTCAGTTCCACATTCAGTTCTTCGCAAGTAAGGCCAGTTATAGGGTTCATTATAACTAAATTTTAAGAGAAATGATTTTGCTTCTGCTGATAAATAAACTCACTGATTTCTACTACAAAGGGCCAATGTTGGAGCCAGAAGGGGCAAGAATATGTTGGCCTCTTCATTTGATGATTATTACATTTTCTTCTTCTCTGGTCAATGTAGTCTGATATCCATTTAATCTGTAGTCTGTAGCTACATTTTATATAAGGTTAAAAAAAGAGGAACCTAAAATTATCTTCTTTTTTCCTGTTAGGCTAAAAGTAACGTGTGGGGCTGACTTTCAGTCTGTCACTGTTCTCCACATGGATGCTACAGCTATTTCAGATAAGAATGTTATTGCCACTGTGTTGAATGGATTTTATATGATGGTATAAATATGTCAATTAGTATTTCAATTAGCATCTGTGACTAATCCTGCCCATGCTGGGAAGTTACGGAATGCAAGTTTCTTACCAAAGGGTATGTTCTTGTTTCTTTGTTATTCAAGGGTAATGCCAGTCCAATAGTGGGGGACAGGACAGAAAATTATAAGCTTTCTTTTTAGTGGAAGATGAGGAATTGGCTAGAAGCATTTCAGTAGAGGGCTAGGTCTTAAATCTCCTGCATTATAGGAAATTCTGTATTCTACTGCACATTATGCATCAGCTCCTACAGACTTTCTTTTAAATAGTTTAATATTCCAAATGTTCTATGAACTTTGTGAGGAATTTTGTCATGCAGCTTTGTTCTCATACTCTGTAGATGACAGTATAGCTCCTTAAAAGCCTAATAAAAATAAAGAACCTCATTCTTATCTGTATTAACATAGCATCCACACCATCATGTTCATCTATGATAAGGCCATTTATACTGCCTTAATATTGTAAGCGGTCCTTTGTATAAATAAAATTCTGTAAGTAATGTAATTATTCTGCTAAGATTTCATGTTGAAAATAATATAGCCTTCAAATGTGACCAAAGCATACTACAACAAAAACAGTTGGTTTTGGCACTCTGTTTTGATACAACATCTGGTAAGGCCTCTCCTTCTCATTTTTCATTACTTTCTTTATGCCAGTAGAGGGCACAACTGCTTAAATCACATTCATTTCATACACAACATTTCATTATAAAGGCAACATAAAAATTCATAGAAAATTTAAAAAAATATACACATCCATTCCTCATGATGACCATTTTGTGGAGTTTGACTGCACTAACAGCGAACTGCTAATAGCAAAAAAGGTTATTTAAATAATTTTGCATTCCAGAACTGCAAGAATATTTGGGTGTTTCTATGGAGTTCAGCACCAGAAAGCAGTATTTTGGGCTTTGGGATTAAGGGAAAGAAAGATGAAGATATGGTAATGCAATGAATAGAATAAGACCAATTATGGTATTACTTTAAAACCATAAAACATGAGTTAGCTGCTTTTATAGACTAGGGATTAGAAGGTTTGAGATTTTTTTATTCAAATTTTAGATATAAACTTGGCAAAATTTATTTTAAAAAAGAAAACACTGCAAAGGGAAACCAAATCATGGGCTAGTTTTTCATACTATTATTCCATTTGACACCCATGTAATGGGAATGAGAGAGGACTGAGTGAAAATCATGGGCTTAAAAATGACACACAAACAGTTGTACATTTTATGCATATCTTATGATAGTCTCATTCCAATGTTTATTTTTGGGAAGGCTTTGAAAGATACTGAGTTCAACAGATAAATGGCTTACCTGAAATTGGGAACAATTAATTAACATGAATAGTATCCAGTAATCCAAAGTTTAACAAAATATAGAAAAAAGAGTAACTTATTTTCTTGCACTTTCAGTCCAGTGTCTGTAAATTTTTGAAAAAAATATGTGCAAGATTTCAGTGAGTAGAAAACCTAATATTGGATTTATTCTAACCCTGAAGATAGAGATGTTATCTTTTAGACAGCCAGCACATTGCTGTCCAAAAACTTTGACAAAATTATTGAAGAATGCAGGAAACTGACTGCTGTGGATAGAATCATTGTTCATGATAAGGTCACAAGAAGGATCAACGTTGCTAAAAGTATCAAGACCCACAAAATCATAGTCAGGAAGGTTGTGGCCAAATCATTCAGCATGATACCAGGAGCTGAGCCACATACCCTTGGCCCTGCAGTAGGCTTAGAAGGGATAATAAGAGTAATATATAGACAGAGAGAGAGTGATGCACGTACTGGAAAATAGCTGGCCCCAGCAGAGTTTGTGCAAACTTTTCAAAGCAATTTTTGAGTTTGTGAACCTTTTCCCTTAATAATTTAAAACTCTGATACTTTTTGTCTTGCCACTCATTTTTTGCTGAGGTACTGCAGATTTTCTAGTGCATGCAATTACTTTTAAAATATTCTATGTAACTAAATAGAGCAGCAGAATAAGAGAGAGTTAGCAGTTGTATCCTTAATAAGTGTGAATTTCAGTATCTCCAAATTCCCCCTGTCTCCCCCCGAAATTTCACATGCCAGGTGTCTTTACAAGGTAGAGCTACATTGATGCTTTCCAGACTTTAACTTGGAAACAATAACAGCTGTCTGGGGACCTCTTCCCTACTGCAAATGTTTTTTATCACTGCAGTGACGCCACGCGAACCCAGCTGGCTTAAGCAGCAAGGTCGTCGGACTCCTCCGGCCACTTGGGACTGCCACAGCCGCCTCCTCTGCCAGCTCCTCGCAAATGGGGACCAGCTGGGAAGGTCAGTCAAGAAACTGTTTTATTCAGTTAAACACTGACTAGGGGAATGTTCTTTCTGCAACTGAAAGCAGCTGCTTGGTTACAAAGCGGATCTTATCCAATTTCATAAGAATTGTTCCTTGAGTTTCAGGCCTCAGAATCCCACTCGCCTTGTGGGACTGGCGATACTTTTCCCTTAAACAGACAGAACAGCTTACATCCAATCCTGGGCCCTTTTTACTATTCCATAACATTCACCTTATGGGACAAAAGTTTTCATCTGAAACGTAAAATGGTAAGGCATTGAATGTAAAGCCACTGGTAATTAAAAAGAAGAAGAAGAAGAAGAAAGAAAGATAATGGTGTGCTTGGAGGGAGGGGATATACTGCTTTTCACAACAGAATTTCTGTTTATTTCCCTGGATATTGTCCATTTGAAGTTTCTCTAGGTATTAATTACTTTACGTGATTATATATAAGGTGAATTGGAAACTGTGTTTGTTTCACATTGTAGATATGTACATTACATATGTGAAAAATGTCAATAATCTTAAAATAGGTATGCAGAAATGTTGTAAAGAGTATGACTTCCATTTGTATTTAGAGGTATGTTTGCTGCACGGCAATACCATCCTTAAGGATTTCCAGCACAATTACCATAATTTTGGGGAGACTGGTAGTCAATAATATTAGCAACTTGAATGCTCTCACATAGGTCCTTTTTATTTTAGAATTTTCTAAGGATTTTTAAATTTGGTTTTGATGTGTTAAGCTCCACAACTGCCCTCATGTGGAGATGCAATGCCATTTTGGTTGGAGGTCATTAATACACTACTTTCTTCTCGTTTCTGTTAAAAGTGAATTTGCATAGAGCCATTTCTATTCATTACAGATGCAGAGTTTTCCCATCAGGGTATTTATAGATCTCAGAATTATTAGCTCTTGATTTAGAAAAGTATTCTTAACCAAGACAGGCATATGTTTTCACAGTGACAAACAAAATACTGGCTGGAATACTTGACCAAATCGAAGCTCCTGGGGCACTTTTTTTGTCTTGTTTATCTTTCAGGTATACTGTTTTTCAGTTTGTTTTTTCACAGGTCAGCATTATTTATGCTCATTGTTTTATCTGCCTACATCTGATGCTGCTGACAAGGTTTAGGTTTAAATGCATATATCTTTTTTTTTTTTTTCCTCAGACATGGTTTGGATGTCTGATCTAACTCATGAAGGAAACTTTATATTAAAACCTGAAATGTCAGATGATTTTTAAAATTCTAAGTGCAGAATTGTGTGGCTAGACCACCACTCTATGGTTCCATGGAGGATGCTGCATACAAAATATTAACTGCTGGATGGTTTGATGAAGAACATTCCTAACATCTGTGTGTTATGACGACTGCCCTGAATTTCACAACTAGAACTGAAAGCTATTGAAGATAACTAAAATTCAACATTACTTTTGGAAACAAATATTGTACCACTACACAAATAACAGTAAAAGTACGGATTCTTGTAAATGCTTTGGAGTATAATGAAAAACCACTACTGTGCTAAGAACAAGGAAGGAGGGGAGCAGCCTGCTGTTTCCGCCACTCCCCTCCAGTAAGTGAACAGTCACCTGATGATAGCAATCACATTTCAGAGTGCTTTTAAGGAGTATTTCTCCACTGCTTAAAATTTACTAACCAGGTCTTTATTGACAATTGCTGCCTAAGCTTTCAGTTTTTTGTCTTCTAGCTTTTAACAAACACAAAATTATGCTTTGGATGCATTTATCCTCTGGGTGTTCAGTCTGAGAGCAGGATGTTACAGAGAACAGTAGTTTCTCATCCTGTGAGAACCTTTACGCTGTGTGAAAATTCCTAGGTACTCTAAATCAACAAAATATCTGATTTCTCTATGTAATGTAAGCTGAGTTTTTGGTAGAAGTAAATCCACTAACATAGAAAATGCTCTATATTTTGTAAACTGTTAAATAGTATATCAAGCAGTTTGTTTAAACACAGGATGGCAGGGGTGGCAGGAATATAATTTTCTGTTTAATTCTGTTTGATTAGAAAAGTTACACAGCCTGTCATTTAGCTTTTAGGACAGCCATAAAATGTCTTTGCCTTCCACTGAATTGCTTGCCAGGCCTCCAGGCATCAGGCTTGTTTCTGCTTAACATTTGAGCTCAAGGTTGCCAATTAATAGGTAATGATAAGAACTGATCCACTGCATTTAATAGATGTGACAAAATCAGGTAGAAGTACTATGAAAATAACTTGATATATGGGGAAGTAATCGTATTTTAATGTCTAGTAGCTGCAGATGTTCAGATTACTGTAATGCTATTAAAATGACTATCTATTAATACACAAATATTTCAATGACACACAGAAACAAAGCCAAACAAAACCTGAAATAAAAACAAAACTAAATTTGCCTCTTTATTGGAATTAGCCTTCAATCACTTATTCATTTCTACTAGACAAAGGCTGTACATCTGAAAAGCTCACGCTCTCACCCTCTTCTTCCTCCCATGGTTCATAGATTGCTTTTATGCCTCCATCTACCTATATGTGATATCATCTCACCATTTTAATTTTCTCTCTCTCTGTGATTTCAAGATATTGTATATCAGTTTGCACTCACTAGGCACTTAACCTTCCTATTATCACTTTATTTCTGTATCATGCTCTCCAGTACAATTGCACATAATTCACTTTCTTTTATCAGTTTTGTATTAGTCACTATGGCCTGATCTAGGTCCTGGCTGCATTAAGGAAATTTGCATCCATATAACAACATCGCTGTAGTTATTACACTGGTGTAAACCTTTAATGCATATAGCCTGTGTAAGGGTGAAGCAGCGCTTTCAGTGCTGCAGTCTAATCCAGTCACATAATTAATTTCCTTAATACAGACAGGGCCTCTCATTAGCCTCCCCCCTCCCAGCCTTTCCCTCCTGCTGTTCCAGCACCAGCTACACTCTCCATTTATTAGCAAGAGCAGGAGCTCGTGGAGACAACAAAATGGAATTTTTAAGATACTGGTGATTTAATCAATCACATTTGATGCCAAAAGAAGTGTTACCATTGACTTCAGTGAAATTGGGCTAGAGTGTTGCTGGATGCTTCTGAAAACATAACTTTTTAACATAACATCATTTTTAATATAATGGCTCCTAGACCTACTGAAAGCAGGATTATACAAAATGGTGATAAAACACAGATGGCTATGAGCGTGAGTAGCTCATCTGATATTGGCATCCGTATTAGCAACACCAATGACATGAAATGACTGTGGACCAAGCACAAGCGTGAATGCAGCTTATCCTCTGACACCGCCACAGTGGGGAGCCTCTCTGTGCTTTGAAGGACTGACACATTATCTTGTGATGCACATACTCAGAATACCACCTAGGTACTACACTTGACCCTGGTCTTGAAAAAATGCATAATCTGTTAATTGTGCACGCAGAGCAAGGCCTCAGATAAGTGTATATCAGTGTTGCTGAAGGACAGAAGTATTTCTTAAAAATTAAATTATTGAATTTATATTAAACACTTATTTTTAAATAAAAATTCTATTAAAAATTCTGGAAAAGTAGATCTTCTAATCATTTAACTGCATCTAAAGCATCATATATTTTGTCCATGTATTTTAACTACTGACGTTACTATGCCTGAAAGCATGGATGGAAAATGAAGGCTATTACAACCTTTACAGCTAGAAAGACAGAAAACTAGATTTTCAAATATGCTTTTTAACTCTGAATATTCTAGGGTCTGGTGGCCATTTCAGATGAAGGAATATTTTATTTGCTTCCAAAGAAACAGATAATGGTGATTGTCAGTAGCAAGACCAGACGAATAGTCCATCTAGTTCAATGGACTATTTTCCATGTTGACAATGTTCTAAAGTTCTTTTGCAAAAGAAGTTCAGCTGAAGCTTGAGGTGAATTAGACGGTATTTCTGCCAGTGCCTAAGAGAGTCTCCTGAAACAAAAGCATCCAGAGGACAAGCTGTGATTTATTTTTCTGGAGGAAAACATGGTGGATTTTAGCCTACTTGTTACTGGTGGCTAAATTCCCATCTAAAACGTGAAACAACAAGATTTGTCAAAGCAGATAGGGGACAACAGTGGTGCATACAACAGGTATATAGGCAGCTCACATGCTGAAAACATGCGAACGTGATCAGAGAAATATTACTTGAAAGTAGGCATAGCAACTACGGCAGTTGGCAGAGAGAAGTGAGGGGGTAGGTAATTAATGGGAACAAGAGTTCAGTTGATAGTTTTACGTTTATGCCAGCTGACATCAGGATGGAGGAGGGGTAAATTTGATTTTCCGCAATTATTAATTGGGGAGTTTCTTAGCTGATTTCCTTAAGTATCTTTATATTCATTTATCTGCTTACACCCATACCACGCTCATAAATCAAAGTTTTCCCCCCCCCTCAGTTTAATCCTTAGAAAGCATTAATTAGACAACGCTACAATAGAAACATCTCTTCTCATATAATTTCTGAGACATGCCCACAGTGATGTTTGAATGACAAGCAGAAATGAAAAAAATCATTAGGCTGGAAGTAGCGTGGGACATTCAATTAGGTTGTTATTATTAAACATGTATATTACAGTAGCGTCCAGAAGCCCCAGGTAGCAGAAGGGCATCATAATATCAGGTAGTGGATGAAAACATGCCGTCTAGCCTCAGAGAGTTTACAGTCTACAAATTGATTATCTTCAGTAAATATACTGTGCTATTGCACATTTGCTGTGTTTCCTGAAATGAATAATAAAAGCAAAATACTTACTAAACCACTATATCTACATGCCTGGGTTCCCATAAAACAAGTGAGGGAAAGAGTGCTTTCTTTTTACTTGTCTTCACAAAGGTTAGAGTCACCTTTTTGATCTCATCAAGTGCCTCTCTGACAAACTTCAAAAAACCTGCATTTTTACATAGTGTAACTTGATACCTGTGATAGCAATTTGAAGTCCTTGATTTAAATAATTATTGCAACTGAAAAAATAATAATTGTATTAGTTGGCCGAAGTAGTTAAAGTGTGGGGCTTTGCTGGAGGTAGACAAGGTCATAAGGGAGGGCAAACTGCAAAATGCATTTTCAAAATTTTAATGATGACGGTGGTCAGTCAAGCATAAAAATACAGGTCATCCTTCCTATACAAAGCACAGCTAAAGCACATATTTCCAAGTTGAAAACCATGCCACAGGTCTGTGACCTTGTCAGGTCTCATAAGCCCAAGTGAATCAGGCACAGGGAATGTGTGAATCGGGGAGCCCTGAGGAAGCTAAAATATTTAGAGGGAAGAGAGCCATCTACTGCATTTCGGGTCTTCCTCCTGGGTCAGTACTCAGCTGATGCCCTGCTGAGGTGTTAACAGCCGCTGTGCTGCTACCTGGAGAGGCTACACTGTAGTTTGCTGTAAAACCAAGGCTTGGTCAGCCTGTCATGAGACTTTGTGCAATAATAAAAAAGTTAACATCATCTTCTAGGGAAAAGTCCAAAGCAGAGTCTTAGATACATAATAGAGTTACCATACTTTAATTCGTTACCTGCCATACATCAGCCAAGCTACGGTAATAGACTGAGGGCGCGTTCCTGCTCCACGCCAAATCTGAGCTGAACCATCCTAGTATGAACGTCAGTGCTCAGCTCATGGATGCTGACTCCTTGAATCACGTCTGCGAGGCCTCGGTGATCACGGTCTGCCCATTAAAGCACATCTTGTAGTCTATCTAGTGCGTTTTTCAACATCCCTTCCTCAGACCAGCGCCACATGTCATCACGGGAGCGACCGCGTTTCAGTGCCGGCTGTTCCTCGACTGCAAAGGCTCCCAGATTCATGGAAAAGCCACGGCGGTCTCCTCGGGCCCCTTACAGGTAGCCAGGCCTCCCGCGCCGAGGCGGGTCAGCGGTGCTCATCTAGCGTGTGCCCGTCCCCAGGGGAGGGGTGCCACCTTTCTCCCGTTAGCACGTTTCAGTGTTTCACCGCTCAGACAGACGCGGGGCCGGCAGCAACTCCAGCCTTCCTTGCCCTCGCGAGGCCGAACCTTCCTCCGCGCAGCTCCGTGGCTTTCGCTGCGGCCGAGCGGACTAACGCGTACCTGACTGTAACGTACGCTTTACCGGGGCTGGGGATCCGGGAGGATAATAGAGATTTCAGGAAACTTATTACTATTTGTTATATAACCTGCTAAAAAAGGGACTTAGAGGGATTGCGCTCAGCCTTAATTACAGCAACGCAGCCGTAATACTGCGATCAGCTGGAGCCGGGTTCAATAAAATCTCCATCCGGCTCCTACACAGAGGCCGACACGAAGCTGATTCTTTTCCCGGGCTCCCAGCCCAGGAATTAGATGAAGTTTTTATTTAAAGTCTTCCGCGTCAACTTTCTCCGTAGATACCACGTACCCTGGGTCTGAGGAACGGCAGCGGGGGCGGCAGCCCAGCACGGCGCCCTCCCGCCCGCGGCCGCCAGTGTCGCTGTCGCCCGCCCCGGCCGCGGCTCCGCGGGGCTGCGCTGAGCTGCGCACGGACCCCCGGAGCGGAGCGGAGCGGCGCGGCCCCTAGCGCGGCGGCGGGGAGCGGCGGAGCGGGAGGCGGCTCCCGCCCGGCCCCGGCCCCGCCCCGGTCCCGGCCCGCCCCGCCGCGCGGCGCTCGCCGCTCGCAGCTCCAGAAGAGGCGCCGGGCGCTGCGGGAGCCGCAGGATTACGGCGCGCTGCTTCCCGCGAAGGGCTCCGCCGGCGGCGCGGCCGGGCCGGTCCGGGCGGCAGGTGGGTGGCGGCGGGCGAGGGAAGAGCGGCGGCTCGAGGTGGGCAACTTCGCGAAACAAAGTTGGGCTCCGCGCCCGCGGGGGGCTGGCGGGGCGGCTGCCCGGCGGGAGCCCCTTGGCCGCCGCGGCGTTCGCGGGGAAGCGTCTCGGGGCCGCCGGCGCACGTGCCGCCGCTCGCCGCTCTGCGCCGCTAACGGTCTCTAGCAGCGGCTCGGTTCGAGCCTCGCCGCGGGGGCGAAGTTGGCAGCGCGGCGGCACCCTGGGGGGAGGGGCGCGGCGGGGGCGCCGCGCGGCGGCCGTTAAACGGGCGTCGGGGGGGGGGGGCGGGCGGGCAGGCGCCGCGCGGCGGCCGTTAAACGGGCGTCGGGGGCGAAGCGGGGCTGGTCCGGGGGCGCCGCGCGGGAGGCTGCGACCCCGCGGCCGCGGAGGAGACGCGGCTTTGGCTGCAGATCGCAACGCGCGTTAACCAGCGGATCCGGTGGCTCACGATGCACGCTGCTCGTAGGTTTTATTTTTAAATACCTTGGGGAAGGATCTGTGCCTTATTTTGAAGAAACGATGGGGGTTGATTTGTTGCCTTACCTTGCTAAATGTATTTGCAGTCCAGTTTAAAAAAAAAAGTCTTTCTGACAAGGTGCAATATCGGCACTTCATACATTCTTCCACAGCACCAGTGGCACAACCTACTGCTGCTCTTTGCTTAGTGATTTCTGTTAATTCAGTGAGCAAACTACACGGCATTTCTGCACCTATTGCAAAGAGCTGTTACAGTTCTTCTAATGCTAATAAATATTTTCTTCATTTATAAACATCTCAAAATTTTCTTCCTTTCTTTCCAAACCCCTCTGTAAGGGCTAGAAAAATGTTGGGGGGGAATGGGTGATTTAGGACCAAACCAGCTTTGGCAGCTGTGCTGCCTCCCTCTGACTTGGTGTTGTAGCCTCTACTTTTGAAAATGGTTACCCAAGTCACCTGTGAACGTTTTGTCTGAAACCTCTAAATATTGCATGTTTGCAAAGAGACTAATATTCGCTTGATACTATTCAGTGAAATAGCTTTATGGATTAAAAACAATTAATTATTGAAAATCTGAATGTTTGTATGTCTTTTTTTCCTGAAAACTGTTTCAAGTTCATTCTTGTGTATGACTGTGGAGTTACTCAAGTTGTAAGGCTCTTTAGTTTTAAGGAAATGCTAATAATCCTCTGAAATTCAAGAATCTGAGTATATGAGCTTTTTACCCCTTTTTTGACATTCCTGGGAATGCTAATGTGCTTTTTAACAGCAACAAACCTCCAGTGAAAGTTTGTTTTTTTCCTTTGGTTGTTTTTTAACTTCCTGAATAATGGTTTTGTTTTCTGTACACCATTCAGGGCATGTATATATATTTTTTAAAGGTACAAAATGCTTTGAATATACTGTTCTCCAAACAATTTTAACTTACGTTCTTGGCTAATTATATACTCGAAACCTTTTAGAACCAGATACTAGCTTTAAAAAAATCATTCTTTAGGTTACCTGATTCTTTACTAATTCAATTTTGAACAAATATGGATTTTCATCCTGAAGTAAAGTTGCTCCTTGATTTCTGTTGAATTCTGACAAAAGCAGGATCTTTCCATCAGAAATGGAAAAAAGAGTGAGTTGTACACTAAGCTTTGGTAATACCCTACTGTAATTCTGATCAACAGTAACATAGCTAAATACAGAATAGGTGATTAGATCTACTCTTTTCCTGTTATGCAGTAGTTCTCTACAATATCTCTCTGTAGTTCTTTGCTTACTCTATTCTGCTTTGATGTTCATTCTTTAACTACAGTGATTTACCTTGTTTTGGGGGATCTTTTGATTTTTATTTGTTATTCATATCTTACTGGGTTTGAACTAAGTGCCCTTGTTGCCATTAAATATAGTGCTGGGATTGAGTAACATAAGTCCGAACACCATTTTTTCATGCATGTCTGAGAGGGATCAGTCCACTTATGATGTGAAATGGTCCAGCAGTATACTTGGGTGCAAACTGGTTAGTTATGATTATTTTTGGTAATGATACTGAGGACAGCTAAAAGCAATATGCTACTTTTTTTTTTTCCTTGGTTGAAGTGCTTATTGTATATGACATGAAATAGTAATTTACATTATGCAAGTCCCCCCTCCCCCCAAAGAAATACAAGACCTTATGAAGGACAAGCAAATTCTGCAGATTACTGACTGCTATAGTTTACAAGAGTAACTTGAACTATAGCTTGAGCTGCATGCTATGTTTGAGTGATATATTTCCCATTTTTAGAAAAAAATGATATGGGAAGTTGCAAACAATACTCAAGTTGGAAATGGAAATGCTGAACTAACCTTAACACTTGCATGGTATTCCTACTATGTGTAGAACTATTCCTGGAAGGCTACTTGTTATGCAAGAGACTTTTCATAATAAATTGGCAAATGAACTTGAGAAAGCATTTTAGGAGAAATTGTGTGATAAATGTGTATAATTCTTACTTGAAATGTTACTGACTTGAGAATGTACTCACAATGTTCGACTGCAATTTAAAGGTATGTTGTTGTCCTTTAATTGTGCTCAGCTGGGTGTCATTTACTTATTTTTATATCCTGCTATTTGATAAGTTCACTTGCTCACCAGGTCACCTACAGGCTTTATGGTATTTTTACATCTCATTATCAGTTTTAGCATTGGCTTATGCTGGGGATGAACTACAGGCTTTCTTAGCTGAAAGTATGGGTCTTTTCTGCTTATGCTAAAGAAATAGGAGGTCTAACTTACTATTCATTGATTTACACTTAGTCAGAGCTGAGGATCTGGAAGATAATGCTGGCATTGCTACAGGATTTGCCAAAGTTGTTTTTTGTGGACAGTCTTAATGAACAGTACACCAGGTGGGGGCTGCATAATTCATCTGCAACTTGGTACCTTTTATGTTAAGGAAACTAATATGAGATCATAACTTCAAATATCTTTAGACATCAGAAAATTCAGCACTATTTAACTTAACCTTTAGTGGAATTTATGCATCTGACTTAAACTGGTAGTATGAGATATTCTGGGCTCATGCTTGGTGTTGCAATGTGAAAGAGTGGAGGAAGTCACTGGTGGAAAATTAAGACCTATCCTAGACAGGTAGAGTGCTACTCTGAAACAGATTCTTCAGCAGCCTCTTGTTGTGGTGCAAAGTAATAAAGTATGGAGAGAGTATCTGGGGTTTGGAGTATGCCTTGGGGCTTTGGGTAGCTCTGGCCCTACACATGACTTTCAGTAGCTTTGGCAGTCTGATGCCAGTGGCTTTAGTTAAGGTCTCTTACAGAAGTATACACATGTATCCCAGTTGACTATACACTTTGAAAATCTCTGGACTGAAGACTTCTGGATGTGAAAGTTATGAATCTGCCAAAGCAACTTGGTAGCTGATCTTTTAGTGTCAAGCTAAAATATGCATTTTTAATTTGGGTCTGAGAAAAGATTGATTAAAATACATCTCCTAACATGTATAACATTGGCTTTATTTGAAAGAGCCATTATCCTTGAGTGTTTCTTGGAAGGACTTCTCAGGTTGTAGGCTGACACTGTACTCACTGTCTCTAAGG
Organism: Apteryx mantelli; assembly: GCF_036417845.1. Classification (NCBI taxonomy): domain Eukaryota; kingdom Metazoa; phylum Chordata; class Aves; order Apterygiformes; family Apterygidae; genus Apteryx; species Apteryx mantelli. The sequence goes on along the minus strand of NC_089989.1, from coordinate 24,372,076 downwards.
AAACTGAGAACATATAGGGACCACCTTTTCACAGTGGCACTTCAGAAGATTTCTGCAGCCTTTACTTAAAATTCAGTTGTCCTGGATTAAAAAAAGAGGAGGGGAGGGATGATTACAGAATAGGTGAAAGGGGTGCGATGGAATGTTCTGAATATGCTTAAATTTTTTTCTCGGCATTCAGAAGGAAGATCTAGTTTTCTACTGTTAAAACTTTGGTATTTTTAATGTATTAAAGTGTTTTTATTCCTTAAAAATCAATAAGGTATTTTCTTCTTGTAGCTCATGTTTCTCCAAACTATCACTTTTAAGTAATACTCATTTGAAAAAATGAATCTGTTGGTCAATGTAATGAATAATTAACTGCTAAAATTGCTGCATATCTAGCTGAATGAAACAGCAGCTATAACTACTGAAGTAGTGTTCAGCAATGAACCAAAATGTCTGAAGCCTGTTTGTGCTCTCCTGGAGAAATTTATTGTGTGAGAATAGACAGTATTCGAAGCCAGTATATGTATATTGATGCATTGAGAATCCTGAACGCAAACAGCAGGAAACTGCTTTCTGTCTGTGTTTTGTAGTAGCTTCATGCTCCACAGTCAAACACTAAAATAAGTATTGCAGAGCTATTGGCTTGGTGAACCCCCAGGAAACAAGATGTGGCAACATATGAGCAAGCATTTCAGACAACAGGAAATAAAAACAGAGGTGGCGAGACTTGTCTGGGAGGTACTTATTGATGGGTTATTTACTGGATGCCCCCCTTCTCCCCCCCTCCCCCCAAAAAAAAAGAAAAAAAGAAAAGAAAAACGCCCAACTTCAGGGTTTTTGTAGTGCTGCATTCTTCTGGGCTGGCTAGGTTCAAGGTCCATTGTGGCCAGACTTATTCCTCCTCCCTTCTTGAAGGATCACAATGATGTGGAATGAATACACGTGGTCTGGTGGTGCTGAGGTTATGTTTGAATATTTTGGCTAAAAGTTGATAATACCTTTTCCATCTGTCTACTCCTGCAGCTTTCATATGAAAGCCTCTTTTCTGCATCCATTGCTTAATGCTGCTTGCTATTCCTATCTGTAATCTTTTCCCCTATATCTTAGCATGTTCCTACAAAACCCCATCAATGGCCCTACAAACAGAACATCTCAAAGCTGCCTCGTGCCCCTGCTACTTTTCTCCAGAACAAAAAATACATTGTGCAACACTAGATTTGCAAGTATCTCTCTGTGTGGAGGTATTAATGAGTTTAAGCACACATGTAATGTTGAACAAATACTTTGTTTTCATACACTGATGCCATAAGGTTAGCTAACAATGTGTACTTCACATTTAAGGTAAGATTGCATTATAGGTAATGCTACACAGTAATTCAGGTCACAAAGAATGTTAGTCGTACCATATATACTATTACAGAAAGCTGTACTGCTATCTTACCACACTGCATCAAACTCGCTAATGTATTTCTTTTAGTTTGCTCTGAGGTACATACAGTGCAATGGGTTGGGCTTCTTTATGGCAACAATTTGCGTATTGCCAATATTTAGAGTCTAATTCCAGACAAACATTTATTTTTATTATGAAGTGTGTCTTATAAATTCAACAACTGGTTGAATTGTCATTTTTCTTAAGTTATTGTATCATTTTTTTGTGCCTGAAGGTTTTGTTTTAGCTAAACCCAAACACTGCACCAAAAAAAAAAAAAATTTGCACACTGAGATTGATGCTGAAGTGGCACATGACTCTGTAAATACGCAGATGAAATAACACTGCAAAGATGCAGTTAGTCGATCTTCTCTTTTTCTTTAAAGGATCACTCCTTCTGGTGAGTTTTTGTGATGTGTAGGCAGAGGGCAGGGATGATGATCTTTAATGTGGTGCATATTCTTTAAATTTAAGTGCAGTTTGAGGGGGGAAAAGGTGTTTTATGATGGCAAGGAGTTAATGAGTATGAAGGAGGTAATAAAATCTTTGTGCAAGTGAAATCTGAGCACCAGGACAATGCCACTAACTCTACTTTCTTATCCCAGAAGGCTAGTGCGCTGCCTGATGCCTCGCAACTGGGCAGTTAAGAGTGAAGCAAGACTTCTGTGCTGTAGCTATGTAGCAAGGGGTGTGTATGTCATTGAGGACTTTCTGCCTTTCTATTGTAGCTTATTTTCAGCAAAAATCCAAAATGCTTAAACTGTTTCAAATTAGTTCTTTTAGCATATCTTTAAAGAAAGAAAACTAAATGAAGCATATTTTTATAACAAGTCACTTGATGTAGCTTAATGTCAGGGAGGCTGTGGAATCAAGACCCCATCTGTTTGAGTTAGGCCTTCTGGCAGTAGCTCATAAACCATCAGAGGTCTCGGATATAGCCAGGTTTCATATCTATTATTATATACTTATTCTTCTACACTGTTTATCTTTTTTATAGTTAAGGAAAGACATGCTTCTAAGTCCAATTATAATGGAGAAGAGAGAAATCTTGAATTTTACTGTAGTTCAACAGTTTGAGATTTTTTGAGACTTTATGGCTATCTAGTTCAAATTCAAACTTTCCTAGATCAATCCAGATTACTTTGCCATTTCCATCTTAATCCAAGTCACAATGGGCCACCCCACACTAATTTTTTTAAAAACAGCTATTCCCCCTATTCCTGTTTTTGGCATGCTAGCTCATAAAAAAGATCACATTATTTCTGTAACTCTGCTGAAATCATGGTGCCTTGTTTGTAATTTGGGGGATGTTTCGGTTTGATTAGACTTTGACAATTCGGAAGACTATTATAGCTCAACATATTTTGGTCTTTTTGAGATTTACAATCTAATAAATCACAGCTGTTTGTAGCCATAGATATCTCTTTAGAGTAAACTGGTGGGGAAAATCAACTAGTTTTCCACAATGTGACTTAATGTAAAGCATGGCCGGTGTCCCCTTCACTCGCACTGAGGTCAGAACAATCATTTTCAGTGTATTGCACTGCTTGACTACATAAGGAGCAATCCAGTCTAATCCAATCCAGAGCAGGTCAGTAAATGATAAATTTTGTTTAACTTACAAGCATACTGATTTTCACAGTTCATTTACAGAAAAATCATGCATCTCTGGATTTGAAAATGCTCTACTTGTTGAAATTGCCTCTCTTGGAATTCAAGGTAAAACATATAAGAAGAAAAGTCCTTTCTTAATGGTGTATTATTGTGGAGTTATTTTACATGGAGAAATTGGGAAATCAGACTCTTATGACTAACACAGAAGCCATAATTTACCTTTCTAACTATAACCGAATGTTCTATTTTCATTCTGTTTTCCTCAGGAAGTAAGGCTTATGCAGTCACTTTAGATGTGTCTTGCCTACCTGTCCATCTGTCTTGTTAATCTTTCAACTAGATAGGTCAAAGATAGTCTGTTTCTACAACTCTCTGAAAACAGGGTCTTTGGCTGTTAACCAGCTGCTTACTGGTGCCTCACTGAAGGGAAGAAACTTCAGCTTATTAGATGCTAGAGAGCCTGCCAGCAGGATCTAGAGCTGTGGAAATAAGGCTTTCCTGGGAACAGGACAGCTAGTGGTAGTGCCACTACGTAGTAATGAAGACATAGTAACCCTTATTGAACCTGGTCTTGTATATGCAGATGCAGGGGAGTAGCACTTGCCTGGATGATGGGACTGTTTGTATTAGTACAACACACTCATGTGGAACTGCTTTTTGAATCATGCACATTTTTATGTAGAGCCCAAAGATCATGTTTTAAAAAAATAGTCAGCATTTACTATGCTAACATTTTTCTTGATTTAATCATAACTTGTCTAGCATTTCCCGCTACAAGTATAGCGCAGATTGCGTTGTGTGCCAAGTTGAAGTTATGACTGGGAGGAAAGCTCACTTCTGGATCTTGGGTTGTTTAACATCTCAACCAAGCATATTGATGTAGGCTGTAAATGATAAGAAAAGGCAGTACGCACATGTCTGTTTTACTAGGGTGTAATTTGTAAAGCACAGTATAGCTTGATAGCATTTTTGCTAGGTCACTGCTTGACCACTAGTACCTGTTAAACAAGTGTGCTATGCTTGGGAACATGTTCCTGGATGATGAAAATAATTCCTGCAAAATCTGTTTTCTGTGCTTCTAAAAACAAATCCTCTAAGGAAAGGCATACAAGCTGGAAGTGATCAAGGGCTGTTAGCATATAGTGTATCATATATATGTGTACACTTTGAGTCTTTCCCCTCTACTATAAAGACTAATAGGAGACCCTATATGTGCTTACATTAATACTTCACGCTTGGAAACTATGAACCATTTTCTGTTATCCAAAGGCTGGGGAAAAAGTGTTAACTCAGTTTTTCAAGAATACTGAGGAGAAAATACATTTTATCTTTAAGGTTCTGTTGAACTTACTGTCTGCAAGCAGAAAACTATATTCATTATAGTAAGCCAGACTAGAGAGTGTTCTTCTAAGTAATTCTAAAGAACTGCTGGAATTTGCATGCATTTAAAAAAAAAAAAAGCAAAACATGATTTGTAAATTTAATGGTATGTGTAGTATAGGGTTATGATTATATAGATCAGTATTGCGTATTATTGAAATACTGCAGGTTTGGAGGTGGTATTTTCCTGGTATTTACACAGTTAGTTATAGAAGAGTTGTTAAGTGAGAATCTTCCCTAACTCATGTTAGCAGTTGTCTGTCTTGCCATATAAATCTTTCTGAAAGCTTACGGTTAGCTGGTGAGGAGGATTTCTCTGGTCTGCTATGTAATTTAAGCCCTGAAGTAAGTATTTACCAGTGCCAGTGGGAGAGAACCTCACTTTCTACAGGCTGAGCAGAATCTCAGGGCTTTAACAGGAGTATTTCTTCTTTGCTCTAAGGCAGTTAAATCTTATTATGTGGTCATCTATTGATGCCCACACATAAGAAAATAGGGCTTGCTTAAAAAAACTTCATGAAAAGGTTTGGTACTATATTAATTGCTAGTATTTCTCTAGGTGATGGAACAGTGCTTTGTTCCAGCAATGCTTTAGTTATTAAGTCCTTCCATCCACTGTTTTTGGTCCCATCTCTTCTAAAATTCTTAGTTACTTCTTTGAATAATGAAGGAAATGATAGTAGCAGAGAAACCAGAGGGTATTAGAAGGAACAGCTGGTGCTCTTTGTCTCTTCTCATGCTGCCAACCATGACTCATGAAAAGGACACATCAAGGGCATGGTAACAGAAGGGAAGCCATTCCAGGAACAGCTATGCTTCATCACAACCTTTTTACTTCCCTGAACATCCAGAATGACAGAAAAGGAGCCCATTACCAAGTCAGCTTGGTAGTAGGATGCTCCATTTCAAGCCATCTACTCTTATCTGCTTGCATGGAATTGAGACTGTAGTTAAGGAGCAGAGCTGAGTTTCAGCTGGAATGAGTCTTATTATTTATTTTATAACAGTGGGGTATACGCCTGAATAATTGGTAGGCCACTGTATCCATCTTGAGCTACAAGGGTGTTTTATTATAAATACTTGTCCTTGAGACATTCAGGAAGCTATTAAATGTTAACAATCTTTCTTACTGTAATCTGCACTAAATTTAAGGATTATTTCATTGGTGTATACAGTGCAATCATTAACAATATCAATTAGGGTTCTCTTAAACCTTGGTATTTAAGAATATATTGCCTTATAGCTATTAAAAGGCAAGCTTTGTGTTAGAAGAAAACACATTTGTGCTCTTTCATAGAGAAACATGTAAACATTGTGTGTGTGGTTTTTTCTTTTTAAATTATTATTATTAAATAAGAATAGCCTGGCCACCTTTGAAAGATACCTCTTAAGTAAGCACTGGTTTCAAGCACTGCTGCTGGCTTTTGGACTGTTCAGCTCTGCATCTGGCTTTTTAGGAAAAGTCCTAATGTTTTTGTACATGAATTGGCATTCATTATATAGTAGTGCTGGCTCCAACTCTTTCCTTTCCATCTGTCTTAATTTCTGCTTGTGTTGACTAAATATGTTGAGTGTGTTTTTGACTGTGCAGATAAATGTATGAAAATGAGTATCTCCTTTGGGTAGCCTACATGAAAGGGATAGGTTTTGTAACAACTCTCTTCTTTTTCTTATGACATTACATATTTATATGTGAATTGCATCACATATTACCATAATGACTCCTGAAAAATAATGTAATTTATTCAAGATTTCAAAGTACTGTCATGTAAGTGAGTGTCTTTTCAACGAAGCTGAAGTCGCAAGGTACAGGGAATTGAAGCTTTCCCTGAGAACAAAGAGGAAGCCAGTGGAATGTAAATCTCTTTCTGGAGATTCATATCCAGATTTCTATTCAGTCCAGAAGATTAACTCTTCCAAATATGCCTTCCTATATCAGGATCTTTTGAATCAGACTGCTGTACATGATGATTTAAATCAATGGCAAATACTGGTGCTCAGTACCTCTGAAAAACATAATGGAAGCAAAGGCTGTCAATCTCTTCTGAAAATAAGATTAGCAGAGGTGTAAAATCAGTCCTTTTGGTTTAGGTGTAAAATTGGTCCTGGTGGTTTCCCATTAAAGGTTGCTACTAATAGGTTAACTTACAGCAGAGGTGAGGGAATCAATAGCTAAATCAGAAGATAGACTCCTACCTTGATGTTCATGTTTTTGTTTTCTCATTTATGAATATAAAAGCTTGCCTTAGTAGTTAATGTGTGGATTAACTATTAGGTTAGAAGTTTGTTTTATAGAAGTTCAGATAAAAGTTATGTAGAAGCACTATGTATGTGCATAATACTCTCATTGCTTGCTTTTTCTCCTGTAGGCAACATCTCTGTTTAGTTCACTTAATTAAAAACCCCCAAAAGTTAAAGCTGATGGGTCAGATGCTTTAGGATCTTCAGGGAGACATATTATGAGAGATTCTAGTCCACCTCTTCAGATGACCGTCTGCTGCTCCAAGTTTGGGGTATGATTGGGGTAATATTTACTGTACTGTAAAAATGAGATCTGGAATATAAATTGAGTGTAACTGCTGGAGTGGGAGTGAGTACCGGTGAGTGGAAATGGAGAAAAATCTGTGTTACTTTGTTTATGAATGAACTGAATGTTTAGCAGATGATGTGAATGAACAAATATAAATAACTTGGAAATACTCAGAATCTCTTTAAAGGTTGAATAGTGAAATATACAGAATTTTAGGGAAATGTGCAAACTGGTCATGGAAGTCTGGTAAATGTATATTTCTGGTTTTCTATGCATAACTATTACAGTAGACTGCTTCAAATGCATTAAAACCTACTACAATGACTGTGAATTTTTTAACCCTTTTAGAAGAACTTGTGCACAGCTTACAAACTTGACAAAGAGCTGTTTGTATCATTATTTCAGTCTTGCAGGTAGGAAGGCAGAGACATGGAGAGCTGAAGGAAGTTGCAAATGATGAGTGGCACAGCCAGGAATGTAGGTTCTTGATGTTCACTGGAACTCATCTATCAGCCGTGTTACTTCCCAAGAGAAAATGGGGGGGAGGGGGGAGTAGTGTATTAATGAGTCTTGTGATTATGAGTTGGTATATATAGGTGGAATAGGGACCATTGCAACATTCTGTTTTAATGTTGGCTTTTTTCTGCCCTCTTTCCCAAGAGCCTCTTATCCTCTGGCCATAAACATCTAGTTACCTGGCAGGACACCTGCCTGTTGTTAAGGAGGAAATGCACCTCCCTAAGTATGGAGGAGGGGCTGAGGTGTTTGGGGGGGGGGGTGGCAGCTCTTTGGTCTCCTTGGAGAGAAAGGTAAGGTACTATGATAAATGCTGAGCCTCTTTGCTGAACTGTCTTCTGGGATTTTTTTTTTCTCTTCAGATGAAGCCTGAGAATATTAAAATTGAAAAGTTCTTTTTTGATTCTTCACTTTCTTCAAGTGAATTGGTTTTTTTTTTTTTTGAGTTGTTTTATCTGTTTTGCAACCTGATTTAAAACAGGCAAACTAAAGTAACTCTAACAGGGAGGGATTTTGTTTATCAGGTATAGTCTTTTTATGTATCAGTTTCTAATTTTCACGTTATCCTTTTTTAACCTTCTCCATTAAATTCTGAAGCAAGCTTCTGAGGTCAGGATGTTGCAGGTGATATCTTCATGTTAAAAAGGGGAGGAGAAAGTTTACAGAAGAAAGTTCTGGATAAAACTTTGCAGAAGGCTGAGTTGCGATGAACAAATAAGCTTTATTACATGTATCCTGGAGTTTTGGCTATTTGCAAGCTATGCACAAGACATAAGTTTAAGTCCTATGTGTAGTCATTGGTTTACAGGATAAAAAGCAAATCTACAGGTTGCAGAAGAGGTGAAGGAGGATAAACAAAAATAATTTAGCACCCAGGAAGAAAAGAAATATGGTTAAGAATAGAGGTAATTTATATAGATTGTTTAATCCCTCTTACATTCAAAAGATTTTTCAGATGATAAATAAAAATTTAGATTTGCCTGTGTGACTTAACAACTATCCTAAAAGAACAGATTGTGAGTTAAGCATAAAGGTGCCTAACCCTCTAGAGAGGCGCCTTGGCCTTAATGACTTTTGGAGGGGGTTCTGGCCTTTATTACAAAGACACATTTGGCACTGACAGTGCTGGTTTGGACTTGCAGCTTGCTCCTCTTCTCCCTGACATCTACTGTATGGGTAGAGAAGGGGAGACATTCAGAGAGCTGAATTGGGTAACATGTTTACACACCCTTAGCTTAACCTGCATCAGTTCTGTAACTTTGTTCATTGCGTAGCATCACAAATGACTATGCTGGCATGACTGTAGGAATGAATAACTAAGAGTGGGTACAGGTTAAGTCAGCACTGCTGCTGAAAAGGTGTCTGTGTAACTGAAACCTCGGATTTCAAAATGATTGTCTGGGAAAAATAGAACTCAAGTTCCTAAGACTGTCGAATACTTCATGTGAGGTCTCGAACTGTGTAGTCCCCAGTATCTGTCTGAGCACTTAAGCTTTCATTTTTCTAAAAAGTGCATGTCCTCTGAATAAAGGACTTACTGATGCTACTTAGGACTGACTTAGTGATGCTGCAGAGGTGTTCTGCATATTCAAGTTGGGTTTGTGTACACATTGTTAGTAGTATGTGAAAAAACTCTATTTATATACTAGACTTCTTGTATCAGAGAAAATGTGCTTTGTTATTGTTGTGGATTAAAGATCTCCTCCTTCATACCTCTAGAAGGAAGATTTATTTGTGTTTAATTGACCAGACTGCTGCTATCAAAACTGGTAGAAGGGAGTCCCTTTACAGTGGCTGTCCAAATTCTTGATTAATTCCCCCCCCCACACACACACACACCTTCTGCTGGGGTTGGGTTGGATGAACTTTGATTTGGATCTACTTCTCTTGGACCAGTTCTGGAGCCTGCAGGAGCTATGGGGACCACTTGCCTTCTCTGTCTGCTCCTATATGTCACCCTCAAGGGCTGTCTGATAAGCTCTGTTGTCTCCATTTTTCCAGCTGTAATAGAAATGCACTTAAATATCTCTTTTGAGAAGATATGGGGCAGCAGCTGCTCATGTATATCACTTTGCCTCTTCTTGGACACTTAGTTCTTTATTTCTACTCTTGACTGGGAAAGAGTTAAGTTTTGTTCCGGAAGTTATATATATTAATGTAATATGGAATTATTATTTTTTCTCATTCCCTTCTCACATACCAATATTCCTCTTGTTACTGCTGCTTATGTCATATATTTTACTAATTTTAGTGTTCTGTTGAAATTATAATGGAAAAAGTGATGGAACCTTACAAAGAACTAGCAAATTATTTGTGCAATCAAATAGAGTTACTGAAATTATATATACACAGAGAGAGAGAATAGGTTTACCTTGTATGTGTTTAACTTAATCTGATCATAGATGTTGCAGTTTATCAATCTCTCACTACAATTGTCATAACTGTATTGCATTTTGAATCTCACATTGACTTCTTTGCTGTTGTATTGCTAAAGGAAAATAAAAATCCATACAGCTCTGGTAAAGAGCTGTGTTTCCAGTGCTTTAAATACAGTAGTTTGGTCTACTTGAGCATCTTATTTTTTGGATAAGCCTAAGATGCAAGCACAGTCAGAGGTATAATATCTAAAGGGGCTGATGCTGACTCTGTCTTATTATTCTGTGGCTGTTATGTGAAGAACAAATAGGGTTTCCTTCAGTCTTCTCTTTTGGGGAATAACAAATGGTTGGGTTTTCTGTTTTGCATTGGTTTTGTTTCTTAAATTCTTCCTTGCCACGTACCTCTGGTTTGAACACTGAAATCCGGATATTGTAAAGCTCTGGTATTTCATCAGGTACTAAAATTAGTACTTATTTATCCAGAGTTATTCTGAAACCACAGAGTTATTTTGAAAATACATCCTTTTTAGCTTTCTTTACAAAACATAGCTGAAATGAGCAAATCTTAATCAAGAAGTGTACCGTCCTTTTCCATAGGGCAGCCTCCAGAAGTCACCTAAGTGGGAGAGGAGTGTGGCCCAGCCTCTTCCAGAACAGTTACCTACATGTTGACTGTGGTGACAGTGCCCTCTCCTGACTTGATGTTTGATGTTGCTGTTTGTTTCCTCTGGAAGTATGGACAAGTGATAGTTGAGGTCCCTTCATATGGTTCTGGGGTCAAGAAAAGGATCTTGGTCTCCTTTTTTCAGTTTTTCCCGCATCTTCTTCAACAGCTTCTGAGAAAAGCATGTTGTCTTTTAATTGTTCAGTATTCCTTTAATTCACGGCTTTGATGAAAGTTAAGTCAAACTAGTTTGAAGGCTTAAAGGTTTTGATCTTGTCCTGTCATGTTGTAAGAATATTCTTGACTAGATCCATTGTGGGCTGATTTTCCCCCCCCTCCCCCCCCCCCCAGCTTATTCTTTCTATAATTCTCATTTAGCTAGATTGGTGTCTTCAGGTGAAAAATTCTAATAATTCATCACAAGTCCCTTCTCTGACTGGAATACTCGCAGTATTTGTACTTGTGTTATTTCTACAAGTATTTTTCTACATGTATTTCCAGTTGACTGCATAGCAGCTTGTTCTTAGGCTCTCCTTAAAAACCATAAAATAATCTCTTGCTTATATTGCCAAAACCCAGAAGCCGCGCTTACTATCCAAATGTCTCATTTCATACAAGGGAGACCTCAGGGAAGATGGATACATCAGCTTACTTATCTCTTACCAAACTGTACCTAGCTTGTGGTTTGTGGTGGTGGTGGTTTTTCTTTGTGGTGGTGGTGGTGTTTTGTTTTGGTATCACTTGCCAAATCTACTTATTCCTTCTTTCAGAGTCAGGAAAGTTGCATAAGCTCCTTGTCCTGAAGCGGTAGTTGCAAAGCTCTCGCCTTCGCTGTCCTACGCAATGAAGGATGTAGAAGCATCCCAAATATGGCATGAAAGGCACTATAGTTAATAATGTCACAGGTCTGGCTATTTTAATTTCATATTCAACTTAAAATAACTTCTCTCTATGAGAAGAATATAAATCTCATCTAATATATGTTGGTCAGATGTGTGTCTCTTAATCTTCATAGAGGATATTTCATCTTGATAGGTATAACTCTTATGATCCTGACAGAAAAATGCAATGTAGATGATCACTTATTTTTGCAGAGATATCTGAGAAGTGCTAAGGGTTGCTTCTCCTAGGTCTTAAGGGATGGCAGAGACACTTACACTAAGAATGATTAGTCTTTCTATATTTCACAGAGTGGTTGAGGTTAGAAGGAACCTTTAGAGATCACCCCTGCTCAAGCAGGGTTGCCTACAGCAGGTTGCCCAGAACCCTGTCTAGACACCTTTTGAATATCTCTGAGGATGGAGACTCCACAGAACCTCTCTGGGCAAACTGTTACAGTGCTCAGTTGCCCTCACAATAAGAAAGTTTGTGTTTTTTTTTTTTTTTTTTTTTTTTTCTTCCTTATGTTCAGATGGAACTTCCTGTGTTTCGGTCTGTGCCTGTTGCCTCTTGTCCTGATTCCCTTTGACAATTTATTTGCCCTTTCTAAAACCTTGGTCTAAAGATCTGAGTTAAATATTAAGTGCTACTATATTAGGAAAAAGTCTATGGTGGGACTGTCCAAAAGCCTTTGCTCCTTTGGCTATAGCACAGGATAATACAAATTCCATCACAGATATGACCATATACTGATTGTATATGACCAGTGAAATCATTTGAACTGTGTAGCGTGGTGTGTGTTTTTTTTTTTTTTTTCTTTTTTTTTTTTGGTAGATGTTTGCATAGGATTACTGTGGTCTTTTGGCCTTTTCTCTCCTTTACTGGCTCAAATTCAGGTTGTGAAACTGTAAGAACAGCTTCCACTCAGTGCTTTAAATAAAAGGTGGTAGTGAATCTTGCTAGAGGAATAAAAAAAGCTTATCTGCCTGTAGCCCACTGCAAAAGGGCTGAGATTGCTGGTTTGATGGGTTTATTAGTTCTTAAAGAATTATGAATTTAATTGAAGGTCATTTCTGGAAATGACTTTCTTTGTCTGCAATATATGATTAGTAGGGAGAGCGATGCCAAGTACATAAAGGCATGAAGTGTACATTGGAGGTTCAAAAGAAAATTAGCATCTTCTGGGGTCTGGAGCTTGTTGCTACTTTCTTATTGGACACTGTAGAAAAGGATTTCTCCTTCTCTGCAATTAAAAGGTAAAGTAATATTTGGGAAAAATAAATTAGAAAAATGTAAGCTTTTGGTTAGCAAAGCTTCAGTATTTTTCATTAAAGAGCGAGTATTCTGAAGCTGTATTTCAAACTTGCTTCTGCAACCATGAAAGAATTCAGAACAAGATTATAATTGGGATGAAATAAAACTACCGAACCTCGAACTAGATTCAGATCTATGTGTCTACATGAATTTCCCCCCTCCCCCCAAGCAGGTGCAAATTCCACTCTGTCTGTATGGCTTTTCCACAGATTTCTTTCCTGTCATGGCATTTTAGATCAAGAGACTCTTAATACTTCACGAACGAATTAACCTCCCTCCCCCATCCTCTCCTACTTCCATGGTTTTCAGAATCTATCAACCACAGATTTCCTAATTTGAATTTATTTCCTAAGTCAAGAAACTGATTTCTTCAGTACTTCAGGTATTCTTCACTGGAATAGCTTCCTGACCGTTGAATGCTATCTCCGTATTTTCAGTTTAGCCATCTGTTCCTTCCAGTTAAATGCTGCTTGTGTCAAGCCCATTTCTTTTTGTCATGAAAGCAGGGTCTTGATAGATGGGAAGAATAAAAGGGGTGCTTCACACTTTTGTTGGCTAACCAATCTAGCAGTTCTCTTCTTTTCTCTTTGTAGCCATAGTTCAATTATGGTCATCCCTTGCAAGCCATAAACTTGGCAAGACCTAAGAGTATACCGCTTAGCAGAAGAAAACTATGTGGAAATTTAGTTTTCTTACTGTTTCAGGTTTATCATTGTATGATGACTCAACTTCCTTCCTGGAGACTTTAGTATCATAGATACCTGAATAATAATAATAATCTACAAATTGTGCAAAATGGAAAATATCTGCTGCTATTTCATTACCTACTATGTTCCCTCCTTCCTCCCTTATACCCCTCATTGTAGGGATCTGGGTAGTGAAGGCTTATGAGAATATCTCAAGATACTGTCTTCTGCTAGTGTTGAGTTAACCAAACAAGCTTTTGTCTGAGTTAATGCTGGAATTCCTTTCACAATAGCAAATATGAAGGGGAGTTGGGGAGTGGGGGATGAGAGAGAGGGAGGGGGAAAAAATGAGCAGCTGCCTAGGTTATCCCCAGTGCATTATGGAAGAGGAGCGGGAGGAAGCAGGAGAGAGTTCTATTTAAAAATAATAATAATTTAAAATAGACCATATCTTGTGGTCTTAATCAGTAGTAACCATGAGATGGTTCGTTTCTGTTATACAGTGCACTGGAATGTTCAAGCTAATCAGGCATACTAATTGACTGAGCATCTGTAACTGCTTTATCATAGTCTCCAATGGGTATTATTCTGCCTGCTAAGTGTTTTTGCTGTTATAATCTCCTTTTGGGGTTAATATCTCTGCTACTGGTGATTTAATTTGGCTGAAATGCAGTATTCAGGTTCTTGGGCAGTATCTCAGTTTCTGTTTAAAAATCTGCATAAAAATACTTAAGCATTTTAAAGTTATTTATCCTGAGACTATCCTCTCTCCTAAATAAAAATAAAGTGAAACTTCATAGACATTGGTGTGGATTCAGCTGCCTTGGTGTAAAGTTTTTTTTTTTTTTTTTTTTTTTTTTTTTTTTTTTTAATACTGAAAATGGGTTCAGATGTAACCATTCAGCTATGACTTTCAGCTTCTCTTTCCTTTTACATCAGTGCTGTGTCCTTCAGAGGATTATTTTCTTGCATGTGACTGAGTGAGATAATCATAGACAGGATAGATTAAGGGTACCTGTGGCCATATCTACTGAAGTTCAGTTCCATATTAAAATTGTTGGATTCTATCTAGCTCATTTCCAGACTGTAGAGAGAGATATATATATATTTAAAAAAAAAAAAAGCTAATAAGACTTGTATGAAATGTAAGAATAGTGATATTTTACTACTTGGGAGTTTTCTTTTTTGCCTGTATATTTAAGTATTAATGTCACTTTGCCATTCTTGGTGTCTGACTTCATGGGGCTTTGTTTTAAAATTAAATAGAGACAATAAAAAGTATCTCATTCTTCACTGAGTATCCACTGTGAAGCTGTAGAACAAACTGTTGCTTACTCTGCTGTCGTGTGTGGGGAAGGGTCAGTCTTTGAGCTCATTTTGAAGACTTGTGTCATAAACTCATAGGTTTAGGTCTTGATTTAGGACTGCAATGACTTGTTTCTCAAGTGCTCTTTTTGTTTATTATCTCTAACCATGTAAGACTGTTTGATATGGATTATTCTGTGAGTAGTTGACTTGACTTAGAGCTACACAGTGGGCCAGTGTTGTACTTAGGTTTGCAGTCCTTGAAGACAGTGTGAAGGATGTGCTAAACTTCAGAGCAGAAGACTTCCAAAGTACCTGGTTTCTGTCAGCTTTCCCAACCAAACCACTCCACGTCTTTCACAGAGTTTATTTTTCAGTAAAGTCTATCCAGAACATTTATAATATTTTCAACGTCAGCATGCATCTGATTACAATATTAAAAAAAAAAAAGAAATGAGTGCTAGTTTGTTAGTGTGTGACACTCTTCACCCTTGCTTACAGTAGCAGAACTGTAAATATCTAATAACTGCAGAAAAAACAAAAAAGCATCCCCTTCATTCACCTGGAGTTTTCACCTTCTGCTTATCTAAGTGTGAGGCAGAAAACAAGCCTGCAGGGTGTTTTTATGTCTGCTTGCTTTTAGATCGTCTTTGCTTCCTAAATTTAGCCTGATGGAAGGAAGAAACTTTTTCCTCACGGCTTGTGAGCAGTGTGTCTCACGAACAAGTCTGCATCAATTTTAGGTTAACTTTGGTCTAGAGCTTCCCCCATTGATATCAAACAAGAACAGACAATTGTATAGTGAAAGTTCTCTATAGAATTTTGGAATTTGAGTTACAGTTTCAGAAAAGGCAAAATATTATGTAGTTTTTTAGGAGTGGTGTTTTTCATTGTTTTTGTTTTATGGTATGTGATGTGCTCTCTGCTACCTGGGGAAAATGAGTCTGGGGTAATCCAGATAATGTGATCCTGTGGGAGATGCATGGGAATGTAGTGTGGAGACCCTTGAAAGGGTCTCTAACTGAGGCACAGTATAGGCAAGCAGCTGAGAGTTGTAAAATTCCTTCTTACCCAGTAATCTTCTCTTCCCTCCATATTTTGTCATGTCACCATGTCATACTATGCTGTCTCTTATGATTTTTTGGGTGAGTGTTCTTCTCTATATGCTGATAGACTTTGCCCTAAAATCAGATGTTGCCTGCAACTTTCTTTTGTGCCTTGAATCTTGTATAATATTTTAAGAATTGGTATCCTTAACATACAAAAGAAAATGGGTAAGGAAGGGGGCAGGGGAAGAAAGAGCATGGGAAGAAAAGGAAACAATGAGGAAATGTTGGAAACAGTCTCCTGTTAATATTAATTTCATATACATATTCATTCACAAATATGCCTGAGGATCCATGTACGTGGGTCTATACCATTTAGTTAGTCTTGTAATATGATTACTTGTTTGGGTTTTGATATAATTTCCTTTGTAATGGCAAAAATAAAATGTGTCCACCCCTGGCAATCAGAACTCTGAAACATAACGCAGGGAAGTCTGTCCTTTCTTGCTTTGAATAATTGGCAAGAAAAGTCTGCATTTAAAGGCTTTAATAATGTATTTCAAATATGAAGTCTTGGAGGCCTTTTCTGCTTAGTAGTTAGTAGTAGCTTGGTAGAAATAGCCTTTTCTGCTCATAGGCCCCCAGTAATTCATGAGGTTAAAATAAGTGGTCTGGAGCTGGTTTGTGGTAATGCAGGTAATGAGGTGATCTCCTCACTGTGTAATTCAGAACAGAATACATGTCTTCTGGCACCTGAGCCCCTCAGTATGATTTTCTGGAGAGGAGGAGCTTAGGAAATGCTTGTGTGGTGGTGTTTGGGGTTTTGGGGTATGGTTGGTGCTTGAAATAAGTCTGTTATGTGGTGATTGTCTGCTTTCTAAGTTTCTTGGTCCAAATTAAATGGAACTGACTGAATTCCAGTGATTGGGATTTGAAGCCTGTCACAAGGGATTTGAAGCCTGTCACAAGGGCAGGATGAGTATTGGTTCTCCTATACCTTGAGCCATTGTCAATTTACGTGGTGTACTTCTGTGGGAGAAGTGTGAGGGGGAATGGCACATTCTGTTTAAAAAATGCTGTTTGAACTAGATGGTATTACTGTGGGCAGTAGGTTTATTAGAAATTCAGCTCTCTAAAATTTTGATGAAGGGAGAACTACTGACAAATTGCTTTAGGTAACCCTCTGAGCCAGGTCAGTTGAAAACCCTAATTGGTATTCTAAGGGATCTTTGGCCAGGTAAGGCGGTGCCCTGCAGGAAGTGGATGTTAATTCAGACTGAGGCATGAAGAGATGTACAAATGAACTTCCTTCTGGCCAGGAAATATCTAAGTGACATTATGTATGCAATGGAAAATGATGCATTATGTTTTGGCACCCATGCAGGATAAACAGAGCTTTTGAAATTATGATTTATAGGAGATGGAACCTAAGCTGTTTTGAAACAAATACTATATTATTTGCACCTGACCAGAGAAATAGCCAACCTTACTCTCCATATGCTTATGTGGCAAAGAGGAAGGCCTAATAAAAGTAACTCAAAGTGCCTAACTGCCAAATATCAAGCTTATTGTTGGAGACTGAAACACTGACTCATTGGCAACATCATTTGCCATCCCAAGACTTGCCGTGCTAAAGGCCAGCACGGACTCTGGCAGTTTGGGAGATAGCAATCAAAATGCAGACATTATTTTCATCTAAGTTACAGAAATAGAAATCAAGTAGTCAGATCACTCCCTTCACCTATGGTGCAGCTCTTTAGGATGTTGTTCATCCAGTTTCATATTTGGTCCTTCCAATAACTTTATCACGATTCTAGAGTCTTGCGCTGTTTTTTGAGATGATTCATTACATCTGGTCCTCTGGGGTCAAAGAACTCCTTGCCTCTCGTGGAGAACCTGTCTTGGGAAACTGGTTTAAAGGTGATGACCCATATGTGTTATCAGAAGGGTTTCTGAAATTGTTAAGCTACATGGGGAAAGCCTCTGGCATACAAACGGTAAGAATAGGGGCCTGAAAATAAGAGGAAGTTTTTTGTTTGTGGATGGGGTCCCCCCCCCCGGTCACTTCAGTAAGGCTTTTTGAAATTGGCCCTTGGTTTGAAATATTCTTATTCCAAGAAAGGAGGAATTAATGGACAGAGCACAGGTCGTTGTGGCTGCAATTTTAACATGACAGTACATTAATCTTAGACATCTGAAATGCAAGAGGTATTGTCGAGATTATGCAGCATGTATTTCAGGAAGGTATTTAGTAATCTACTGAAGTATAGAGGAATGCATCTGTATAACAATAATAAATGAGATATTTAAAGCAGGTAACAAGTTGGCTTTAGAAGATGACTGATAAATACAAATACAATTTTAAAAGAATGTTTAATAACATTTCTGGGGAACTTCAAAGTTTTCTTATTTGAATGGCAGCAAGGTAAGATAATACCTAATTCTTCATTACTGTATTTAAAGAATTTTTTACAAAAAAGTTGCAACCTAAGAGACTTGGTACACTATAAAAACACCCTTTTCTCTTGTATGAATTGAAAGTATAATTTTGGCATTGAAGCTCAATGTCAATTTTACCTTAGAATCTGGAATTTGGCTTGATTGTAACTGTGGTGCAGAGAGCCTATATACAGATAAACATTGTAGCAAAGCTACAAATACTGCTTCTTGGTGCTTGCCAGCCATCCCTAAGCAGCAAGGATAGAATCTGGATTTCCATCCACGTCAGGAACATCTTCCTTGTATTTGAACTCAAATACCTTAGCTGATGCCTGTGTAGTTAACATTGTCCTAGCAAGTGTTTTATCTAATATGTGTCTTATTTTATTTTATCTGTGAGCAGAGGTTTCGTTTTTAATAATGAATATCTTCTGTAATTAAAACTTTTGAAAACATGAAGAGGGAAGAAAACCTCAAAAGTATACATTTTTATGATGTCTCTGAAAAACTGGCTAATCACATGCCATGAATAACAGGGAGCACTTACTTTAAATATAATTAGTTTCTGCTAACTGTTTGGATAGAAAAGGAGAATATCAAGTTAAGTATAAAGGTCTCAAGAATGAACCTTTGTGCAAATATACTTTGTCTCATCAACATTTGAAACTTCCATATTTGCCAGTCTTTGGACATTTTCTGAAGTAATACAGAGAACAACAATGTAATTCTAATTTTTGCTTTATATATATTTTGAATTTGAAAAATTAACCTACTCTATCTGCAATGCTATCAGTACAAATTCTTATAATTCAGTTTTTGATTACAGTAATTAAACATCAAACTATTCACTGTGTTCAGAATAACTGTCCTCCATGTATGTTGGGTATGGAGTTAGTAGTATTGCTTATGATGATTTATTAACTTTAAATTCTATCACATAATTGATTAACTGAAACAGTTAGATTCTGACTTTTTTCCCAGTATTTATAGTGCAAAAATGTAAAGCCAGGCCCTCTGAAGTTTTCCCCTGAGCTTACTAAAATGGATTGAGGTAGGCTTTCTCCATGGATGGTCAAACTGTGTAAAGCAAAGACCTCTGGCTGGACTTAGAGGCTCTCAGGTTGTTGGTACACAAGTTAATGCTCAGACTTGTAGAAGCTGATGGCCTAAAATAAAGTAGGATTCCTGAGGACTTTAAGATAAATGTCATTCCTCGATTCTCTTCTTACTGTAACTTCACCCCTTTTGTTGGCGTGGAATATTCCCTTTGAAAAGACTGAATTGAGTGATAGAGTTCCATGGTGGTTATTAGATCCTAAGGGGGGGGGGGGGGATGCAGATACTGAGTTCAGTAAGCTCTGCTGGCATATTCAGAGAGGATCTCTGTGTCATGAGGAGGTACAAAGTAGAAATGCTCCATGAAGTTGTTTGTAGAGAAATTAGTGTACAGTGAGAATGGGCATTCAATTACTATAATTGTTCTTTGTTTCAGTGGGAAAAGGAGGGATTAAAATAAGCATAGGACTCGGGGAGATACTGTATGAACTAGCACCACCCACGTGGTCCTTAGACCAGAAAACCTGCAATACAAGATTTGGACCAAGTGCCAAGGATGTAAACAGACAGGTAAATCCAGTGGACCATAAATGAAAGAGTCAATAAATGCACTAAAGACAAGAGAAGTTGTAGTAAAACTCTTCACAGAACAGTTTCTGATTCTTCTGTTTTAAGATTTTTGTAGATAAACTTTGTTAAAAGTTTCTGTGACTCTTCTGACTAAACCTCTGCTGGTGACACACTGAAGATAACTTTAATCCTACCTAGTGCTTGTTAATGGTGAAGTTTCTCTAAAACTTTCCTCCTCTTTTTTATGTTTACAATCCAGCTTCATCAAGATGATTTATCTATTGTTGATATCCCTGTAGGGATAGGAAGGCTGAGCAAGAGCCACAGGGCAGCCTCACAACTGCTACCTGCAAAGGCTGCTTGCTAATGAGTGATGTTACCATCCAGTTGTGGAACAGAGATCTAATAAGACCCCAAAGGAGCCAGAGCAACCACGATTTTCCTTGCAGCACCATTTTAAGCTCTTTTGAACAAGCCATTGTAGTGTGTGTGTGGTGGTTTTTTTTTTTTTTTTTTTATTACCTGTATTCTTTGTTATGCTGCTTAGCTTTTAACTGGTTGATTACTCTTTATTTATTGCATTTGAGGTGTACTGGATCTATTTGCATTTCTTTCAGAAGGATGTTGCCAGTACTGGTTGTCTAGTATTCAATACATAAACTTTGTTTTGTTTTATTGCAAAGCCTTTCCAATCTCTGACACTAACTTACTGAGATACCTTTATCTCTAGATTTGCATGTTTGCAGATGGATGATGTCAAAGGGAAGTAGTTAACATACGTTTTCTACTCCAAGTGACAGAACTTCCTTTTGAGAATTCATAAATGTAAATTATGCTAATCTTATAAGCTGACACCATGTCTGTGTCAGTGGAACTAATCAGAATGTACTTCTACTGGTTATGGAAAAGATGATCTGGTGAATCCTAGAAATTGCAAGAACACTTGATTTGATTAAAAAGCACTAAAACAACTCTGTGCACTGGACTCTTTAAAGCCATTCTGTGCAAATCTTGAGCAGTGGCCCAGCAGTCAAGTGACTGAAAAACAAGTTAGCAATTACTTGCTTCAGCACTGAGGAGAAAGATCTCTTTGGAGAGAGGAATACAGATATGGTATGAAATAAAGAAGTTGGGAGGGAAAAATCTTGACTAGCAGGATCTTTATTAAGCAGACCAGTATGGAAAATGCATACACAGATTTTCATCAGCTGGCGTGGATCTGGCTTATCCCTTAAAATACTCTGATCTGCAAGTGCCCTCACCTACAAAAATGTTCCACTTTTCCCAGAATAGATGTGCCTGCCTTCCACATATCAGACACCGAAACTCTAGACCTTTAAGTGCAGAAATCTCCATACAAAAGGATTAAAAAAAAAGACTATTTTCTCTGGTTAACTCTGGCATTGGATGGATCTGCGTTGACTTGGTATTTTCATACACATTTCGCACTTCAGACTTGAATTTGTCGCTGTGGAGACTGATCCTAGAGAGCTGGGCTATCTTGGTATTGAAATAGTCAAGAGATTAGGAATTACTACAGAAGGACTAGCTTGATAAATTATGTTTAAAACGTATTTTTACAGTGTGTTTAACTGTGTTTCTTATGCTTTTTCAGAAGCCTATGATTGTAGCATCTTTTGAAAGACAGCTTTTTCTGAATGTATATGGTTGCAACACATTTGCTCTTCCAAAGACAGAATAAGTTGTTTTCATCATGGAATTTGTTTCTCTCGGTCTTAGAATATGAACTAAAAGACTGAGGCTTGCTTCAGTGATGTGGAATATTGATTTTCTTCGTTGATACAAAGCATGTTGGGTAATTTTTCACTACTAGTAACTTCATTTTTGAGAGAAATACATATTTTCAAAGACTTTTTAATTCTTCCGGCTAGATTGTGTTGGAGTTCATTTTTGAAAATAACTTCGTTCATAAAAATAGATGAGGACTGCTTGAAATTCCTGATGGTATGTCACATTAATCACTATCTCATTTTTATGTTGCCCTGTGTAGATGACTAACTAGAGTGTTAATCTTGTAATTTATCAAGATCAGCTTCTAGTAATTCCTTACCTTTGCAAAGATACGCTGACCTCTAGTGTCAGTACCTCAATTTATTTTCTGTTTTGTGGTTTGCGATCAACATAGAAAAAAGCAGTTCTGGTTTCTAGCTCTCCTGAGTTCCAGGAATTTCTGATTAATATAGATTCAATGACTAAAAATTCTTCTGGCTCAAAATGAAAGCTTCTTGAACCAGTCTGTGTGTGCAGATATGCATGTGCACACACCCAAAAAATCCCACCTTTGGGGAACTACTAATTTTTACACTTTACTCTGGTAGTAAAAATTAATGTCACTGAGTAAAATTGCTAGCTGACATTTGAATTTTTCCCAGACTTTTTCAGGTTAGTCTTGTTCTTCATTTGCTGTTTTATATGATCTGATAGCATATAGGTTTTGGAAAGCTAATCTTGAAGGAAGGAAAATCAGTTTGAAACCCTTATAGGTGTGTGCTGCCCTGATATGTAGTTCAGCTGTTCTCTTCTTGCTCTCCTGTGGTCACTTTCAATGTACTTCTAATGCGTGAATTTACTTAGCTCTTCTGAAATTCAAAGAAATGTATAATAAAGTAAATCTGTCCTGTCCCCATCCCCCCTGCTGCATGTTCTTTCTACTTCAGACTTGCATTCTTACTGTTTCAAAGTGGTATCTTCAGGTTCTCCTCTTTTCAGTGCTGTATCTAATGCTATGAAGCCTTTTCTATTAAAAAAAAAATTTTTTTTTTTTAATATAGTTTCACACATTTTGTGGCTATTCTTTTGTTTCTTTAGCATCACTTCCAACCATAGGAGGCGCTGCTTGTCTTTATTCTCTCTGGCCTTTATACGCAAAGTACTGAATTTCCATTGAAGTGCTTGAGATCCAATTCAGAAGTACCAAAATACCTTCGTGGATATGCCTCTTTGCCTCTGAATGTTAAATTATGCTTTGCTATTAATACTACGCTACTTTTTTGCGAGATGTGATATATTGGAAATATAGCAATCAAACAGCAAGGAATTAGAATTTTTCATACTCCTTTTCCCTTCTTCTTTCTCAATTTGGATGGTCTCAAATAGACCTGGGTCATCTGAATATAAGCTTTGAAGGTGACTAAGAAGCTCAACTTTGTCATCTGATTTTAGGACCCTTGCTCTATTAGTGAATAGTTCTGATGCAGATTACTTTCATGTGCTAGATAATTAGAGTATGCATATTAGGAAGAGTGGCTCACACCTACATTTCTGATTTCATGAACTTTACTTGTTATCACTTGATGGTGATCTAATTTTTTTTGAATAATAAGTTCTTGGATTTTTGACATTACAGGAGTTAATACCATTAAAACTTAGCTTTACCACTATCCAGGGTGTTGGATGAGGAGGAAATTCAAGAATTTTATAGTATGGTGTCTTTCTGGTGTTAAATCGGTGCACATATGAATTTGAATCTTCTTTTGTAAAGACTGGCTTCCAAGTTTGAAGATATGTTTATTTGGCTTAAAACTGACTTTGAACACTTATAGGTGTAAGAATTTGAAAATGAAATCTTAGATATTCATGAATGGATACTGGATTAACGAAGTTCTACAAAAAAAAAACAAAACAAAATGAAGCATGTAAAAAGTAACTTAAATCTTAGATTAGCTAGTTAGTAACGAACATTCTCTTTTAGGTATTAAAGTTCTGTAAAAAGATAATTCAGACAGTTTGGGATGTTTCTTTATGACTTTATGCCCACATATAAAACTTTTCAATTTCTTAGCTTCTACCAAAATGCTGGGGGTTTTCGTAGCTGGAAATGGCATGTATCTTGCTCTTCTTTGCCCAGAGCAGTTAAAGAGCAAAATCTAATGAATTAAGGTTTTGCATCTTTTTTTCCTATTTGTAAGCTTTTTTTTTCTTTTTAAAAAAGACATAAGTGATCTAGATCAGGATTGATTGATTATTGCATATGTGCTGACTATTGGTAGATACTTCTGCTGGGATTTTCTTGGCCCCTTGCTGTGCTAAAGGTGAATATCATAATGTTTGATCAAGGTATTTAACTTGAAAGGTGAAAACATAACACTGTATACTCCTTTAGTTGTAGAAGGTGACTGATGCTGAGAAAGGAGCACTCGAGCATAGATGAAATCTCAATAAAGAAAGGAGGACTAAGAACTGGTGTGCTATCCTGAGGAATATGCTAGTTGGACACTTTCTGGCCTGCCCTTCTCCAGCTCTGTTCACTAGGCTTCACCTCACTCTTTCTCTGCCTCTTCTCTTCCTCTTTACCACTTCCATCTTTAGCCAGGATATTTTTCTTCCTCTTGCTTCATTGTTTTCTCTTTTGCCTTTCCTAATTCTAAAAAATTTTTTTGTTTCTTTTTATGGCTAGAATAATTGCATACTTCTGTCTGTGTATCTCTTTAATATTACATTTGTAAAATACTTCCTCCAGAAGTAAGTCATATCTTCTACTTTTCGTTCTGTGTAGACTTTTATTGTCTGATCATGCAAATTGTTGAAAAGCCTGAACTTCCTGTAGCCTTTTCAGAGATGGTACCTGTTGACTATAAGGAAGGTAGGATAAGGAACACAGCTATCTTTGGAAAGCACTCATTAAATGTACAGTGCAACTACAGCACAATGGCTTATGCTAATACAGTTTCATAATTGTATTACAGTGTCGGTGTGCAGTAATTACCAATTCTATTCGATAAACTATTTACAGATGATACTACAGAAGCAACATGCAAAATACAATGGTGCTTAAGCTACACAGAAGTATGCAATTATTCTAGCCATGTCATGGTATTTTGGGGTTTGTGGGGGGGTTCTTTTAAAGCTTAATTCTTAGGACTTTTAAGGTGTTTCTTTCTCAGTGACGGACTTCTGGCCATTTCCTAGATGTCATGAGAAATAGCAAATGCAAGGTAAACTCTCTTGCCACACAACTGCTTCAGGGTTTTGGCCCTTGAAGGGGGTGGGGAGAGCTCATGTCATGCAGCTGTCATGCGAATAGAACTTAAGCAGAGCCAGAGCCCCTTGCTCATTTCTGCTGGAGGTTGCTCTAAGTCAAGTAAACCTGTTGCAGTTATTGCCTGTTCTGTATTTTAGATTCCACCCACATCCTTTCAATTATGAGTACATTTCAATACATTATCAAACATGCCTTCCCTTGTGTAAATTGAATACAGGATGGTGTTTGACAATCACAGCAAATTAGCTATCTGTCAGAACAGTAAGTCCTGAAGCAGTGTGAATGAGGCATGTACCTTGGGCTGGTGTTTTATTGTTCCACATTCTAAAGTAGGTGATTGCCCCATTAACATTCATTAGGGGAGTGTTTTAAAGATAGTCTTTGGAAACACAATTTCTATTTTCTGTTTTAAAAAAGAGAAAATAAGTTCTCAAGCCTACAAATATTAAGCAAAACGGATATATTACCTTTCTTTGCTTATGTGGTTTCCTTGGTATGTACATCTGACTTCAGACTTTTTTCAGCTGCAGAAAGAAGAGTTGTAATGTTGCCAAATCAGTGGTGTTTTTCATATGTAAAGTTATCAAGTCATTGTACTTACATGAATGCTTTCAGAAATAACTAACACTTTAGTTGCTGCTGTTTCTTAAACTGCTTGTTCAGATCTTAGTCTATGAGAACTGGGCATGGTTCTTGACGCTACTTGAGACCATCTGATCTAGACAGAGTAACTTGATGGTGGGATTTCTTTTCTTTTTTCCTCATTTTTAGGTACTTTGGAATTGCTGTACCCTCTAAAGTAAAACTTGCTCTTGTACCTGCTTTGCTTTGCTGGCAGCAGATACCTGTGAAATTCATTGGCAAAATGTCAAATTGTTTTCTACTATTGATCTTTCCAGAGTATGATCCGCTTGTTGCTTTGTGCATTTCATTGTCTTTCATGGCTCAGACCCATAAGGTATATCTGCAGGTTCCTATGATTGATATTATCAATACATATTACCTGAGAGAAATTTGAGAGTGTATTTTTTTTTTTTTTTTTTTTTTTTTTTTTTTTTTTGAAATACATGAAACTGAAAGAAAGTACCTATGACACTATGGAGGACACTGTCAATAGAGTCCCTGTGTGCCTTGCTACGCAAGTTGATAGTGTACTCTGCATGTGTCAGGCAATTGCAGAAAGAGAAAAGAGACTGTGGCAAGGGTCATGCAATGTTTTCCTGGGAAGCAGACTATTTCTGGCAAGTCACTTGGGGAGGTGGTGGTGAGGAATATATTGTAGGTGGTCCTCTGCATAATCTCTTTTTTTGGGTTCTTAACTTGAAATTCAAGCACCTGATCTACAGAAATATTTAAAAATTTGTAACTGTAATGTGAAATAAACTGAAAAGCCATGTCCAGATATCTCAGATTGGCTCCCCAAATCTAATGGTTGCTTTTTTGACCTTAATCTTTCTGTGCCAGGAAGAACCATTTGATCTAATCTGATCTGTATATTGCAGGACCTTAAATTTTGCCTAGCTACCCTCCTTTTGAAGAAAGAAGATGCTATAGAAGTGACATGTACAAAACAAAGGCCACAGTGGTCTCAACTTAAATAAAAAGACCTGTAAAGCTGCTTTTAAAAACAAACAAAAAAAACATACTCGGGCTAACCATAGCAAATGCTTTATCTAGACCATAACAGAGTTAGAAATGGAAGTTAACACATTAGCCTATAGCATATTGTTATACCCGATACACTGACAGTGAACTGTTTTTTAGCCATTGCAAAATATTTTAGCAGGAATACCTAACATCATATTGCAAAAATGAGACTGATTGCGAGACAAATTTCTGCCTTCTAACCTCTGTCAAACAGAACATGTTACTCTCTTCACTCAGAAATTAAGCCAGAGCTATAAAGTAATTCCATTTTTTTGCGTGCTGTACACTCACAGATATTTTTTTGTTCAGCTGCTACATCTTCCTCTTTATACTTCTCCAGTGAAGTTATGCATACTGAACACAATTACTGTATTGTAAACAAAGACTTGGAAAGAGTAGACGTGCAATAACTGATTTAAAAACATGTTCAGATTGCTCAAATAGTGTATACAAAGCAAGTGGAATACAAGCTGTTCTTGTAACAAGTGTGGATACAAAGAATACTAAAAAAATTGTACTTTTTCAATGCTAACGTATTACACTTTCAACTTTTGTCCTTTGTGTATAATTGTGCCTCATGTACTCTTTTATTTTCATGAATCAGTAGTTTTAAATAAGTATCACAGATTTTGGGGGCTGGGGAGGGGAGGCTAACCATAAAATCAGCTTACCCATCAGCTGTGCTCCTGCTGAATTATGTAATTTCTAACAGGCTATACACATGAAATGTGATATGTAGTCCTCTGTTCAGGGTTCAGTCAAAGGGGGGGGGGGAAGGAATTTCAAGAGATTGGACTGTCAATCTCGCTTAAAAACTACATTCATAGGAAAAACAGTTCTTAACTGAATCCTGTGGTGATCCCTGTGTATCTATTCTTTTAACAGGTTAAACCTTTCTCTTGGAAGACTAAATGTACAATTCATCTGAGGCTGAACCAAAATTGCTAAATTTTGGTAAATGAAGATGCTGCTGCTGTGGAAACAACTGTTCCTGCTATCAATTGTTAGCTGTCTTGGAGGTAACACTATATGATAGTCTCTAACTTCCAGTTTAGAATTACACACAAGTCTTTGAATTCCAGATTTGAACTGCACTTGCAAAGTAGAACTGTACATATTTTAAAATGCAGATGCTAAGTAAAGTTCTTAAGAAGATAAGCATGCAATATAGAGGTTTCAAATATTAACAGTGAGTGATTAAAATAACTTTTCATCTACAGAGTTTCTACACAGGGCTGCCATTGGGGGTGACTGGGGATGATTGCTGCAGTTCTTGTGAAAACTTTATTTATTTTGGAATGAGTTTATTAATGAGGAATAGCACTGCGTTGTCATTGCACCAATTCAGCATTTAGAGGCTTGCTTTTTCTGCTCTGCCACATAACCTAGCTAACTCTGTGTTTGGAACTTGTGATGCCTAACGAATTCAAACATCTGTCTGAGTAAAAACAAAATCCCAGGAGACTTAAAAATATAAGTTCTCTTCTGCAGTACAACTTTCTGGTTTATGGACTGCTTTCAAAAAAGTTACCTTGGAACTTCTGACACTGAAACAACAATAAGAAATGTGCACATAATTAAAAACTGGGAGTTTTGTTTTTCTCTGCTTTAAAGTGATGGGGGCAAAGCTACCTTTTAGTATTTTTCTGTTTGTTTGAGTAGATAGTGTCTTTCTACTGATTCTGTGTTTTTTCTAGCCCTAGTCAGTCCTGCTGAATCATCAAGCCATGTAAAAGTCTGATTCCCTTTCAGCCCATTGAAAACTCAAAACAGTAAGAGTGTGGCAGGGAGTTGCTTTCCTTCAAGAGGGTTATAGGTAGTGTTCTGTGGCGTTCTTCAGTACCGTTCTTGTACTTCTTGCTCTTCTGTTTTAGCAGTAAAGGTATGCAACAGCAATCAAGCTCTAGAGAAGAAGGTGAAGTTGTGAACATCCTGTTAGCTAAAAAGTGGGACCATACCACTCAGGGTTGTGCCATTTTTGGGCTGCATCTGGAAATACCTCAAGCTGAAAAATGCGTTTGAACTTTCATCCTTAAAGTCATTTTAAAACTACAGTTTCTATAATGCCTACTACCATGTTCCAGGACTGCTCAGTCTGTTGTCACTGGAGGATTACTTGTAAAGCCAATTTGCAGCTGCAGTGCCTGAATTGGCAAAATTTGATGTTATAAGTGTCAGCAGAAGGATACATGGTTGCAGAATGCATTTATGCACTTCTGAATGTCTCATATGTAGCTTTAGAATTCTGCTGTACTACTCAGTACAATTGTTATTCAAAGGAGAAATACTGTGTGAATTAAAATTTAGACTAAACCAATTTTTTTAAGTGATTATTTGAGGTAATGAAAGATGCTGTGAAAATACCAGACAGAATCCAAACATTAAAAATTTGTTAACCATCTAAAGTGTTCTTTTTCTCTCAAAATGTCCTGTTGCTGGTTTCTATCTGCTGGATGTTGTTTCTGTTATATTTACATTATGGTACCATACTGAAGTGCACAAATACTTTTTGTGCAATAGATCACTTGTATTGGTTACTGGTATCATGCATATTATTTGTAGTAGAATGAATGACTTCATAATGGCCATGGTTGTGGTGGTGTTAGATAGCTATTTATACTTTGAAATCAGCAAAGTCATGTTCTTAATCTGTTGAATTTTTTTTCCTATAAACTCTTCAGTTAATATGTTAGTCTTGCATAAACTTATCTTCCTGTAGTTTTTGGTAATACTTATACAACTTAAAATTTAACCTTTGAATCATAACAAATATATAAGATACAAGTAGTATAAGAGAGGAAGGCTAGAAAACAGTATTTCATTCAGAGACAATGTGGACTAAATATGTTACACCGGAAAATGGCAGGCATTTTACTCTTACTAAAGTTGTATCTTTTTTTAATTGCAGAGCATCCAGAATCTTCTAGATTGATCTGCTGAATTAAAAAATAAAAATAAAATTATTTAATGGAAAAAATATTTGGGATAATAGATGAGATAATATTCAGACCTAGGAGGATAGGTCAACTCTTAAATAGTACGGAGAGTTTTCATAGTCTCCCAGGTATTGCTGATGCTACTTCTTCTGTTATCAACAGTAAGATGCAGAAAGCTGTAGGCATAACCAGCTGGAGACTTGGAAATGAGTGCTTGCAAACATGCTTTGAATGTGAGCTGCAACATCTACAGGAGTATCTGTCATGCCCTCGGTGCTTCACGCAGATCGCTTTGACCTTGGTGGAGGTTCACATGGGAAAGTACATGATCTCCTCCTAAAAGGATGAAAGATAGATCTATATATATGTTACCCATCTGCTGAATGAATTTTTCATCCTTTAATCTTTCTTACATTTTTATTTCATGTCATCTCAGTTCTTTTGGGTCATCCCTAAAAGCAACTTAGATGAAAGTAAGTTTTGTGTTTTGCTGCCTATGAAGAGTGGTAATCTTAGAGATTCAGGATGAATGGGAAGGTTCCTTATGCTAAACCATGTTAACTTCAGACATACCAAATGACTTTTGAAAAAAAAACTTAGAAATAAATGTGTGGTTCTGTGCAAACAGAACTGCAGTAAGAGACACAAAATGAAAGGGATGTTTTTAGCTGCAATGTAAAAACTTACTGGTTCACATCTTTGAAATAATGTATTAGCAAAGCTTGTATTAGATATTGTGGAGTTTGAAAAAATAATAGCAGAAATAATAGAAAAATGTTTGTTGTTCAACTAATTACTCAACTAGTAGAATACTTACTTTGCAATGACCACTGAATTAAAAATGAACAAGTTGCTAATGTTTTGAAGTGCAAGTGATTCTAGTTTCTTGTAAGACTGTGTCCTTTTCACCCTTCATTCTCCTAGCCCTTTGAGTCTGTTTCAGCTCATATCTCTTAAGTCAGAGTATATCCCAAATATCAGTTTAGTAGCAATGGGAAGTTGGTAGGTTGGAGGACCGGCAAGAAGCCAAGCAAAAAGCTATTTTTTTACATTGCTGAAAGCCAGATGGTTTGATAGAACAGGACTGCTTAGAAGCCTCGACCACCTGTTGATATACCTGACTTAATGTTGGTAGATTTCTGTCACTGAGACTGTCATTTGTAGTTACAGGCACTGTTTGCAGACATAAGTTTGAGCCAGGCATGATTTGTTAGTCTGAACAGTTCTAGCTGTCTAACCCATCTTGCTCAAAACCACAGCTAAAGGTCTCAGTCCTGACATTCCGTACTCTTACTATTTGGATTTTGGGCATGTTAATTCTCACATTACTAGCTTATTTAAATAGCTGGAAAATTATTAGTATACTGTCAGGAACAGTGTAGAATCCTGTATGTTTGTTTCCAGTCCCATTTTAATAACAGCATGCTGTCAACATAAAGTAAGCTATTAAAAAGTTTTGAGAACATTATTTTAAACTATCATTAAGATAGATCAGTAGGTATTCTGACTTTCTATAGAAAACTACTTTTCTTATAGTCTGCTTATAAACATCATTAAATTGCAGACAAGACTTGAAAGAATTGTCTTTTATGTGATGACATCACTTCTACAGAAATGGAGATGTTGCTGATCTTGGCTTATAAACTCTGACATTTTCAGAGTCCTTACAGATAAGTTCATTTTATACTAGTTCCCCTATTATAGTGTCCTATATTGAATTGCTTTGGGCTTATGCTGTGTGAATCTTGTCAGTTTATCAAAGTGGGGATGTGAGAGTATCTAAGGGGATGGGACCTTTGGAGTTTTTTTTTGTTTTTTTGTGTGTTTTTTTTTTTTTTTTTAATGTATGCTTATATCTGTATGACTAATGATCCTGCTATCTTTTTGCTTACTTGGGCAATTTACCTTAGGGAAGAAAAAAAGATTATATAGCACTTAAAGCATGCATGGAGTTTCAAACCAGTGAGAAAACATCCACCTTATTAGGAAGGAGATATAGAGCATACGTTTATATGTTTTAAAATGATTACATTTAAATTACTCTGAACAGTAAGTTCAAAGATGAGATTAATAGAATATGTAAAGAAACAAGAGTAAAGTGTGAAACTAAGTGATCATCTGTGGTGAAGTCTTGAGTCGATTCCAGATATTTTATGACTTGGAGTAGATGGATACTCCAAGTAAATAACTGGCTGTGCTGCTGGTGTTGGCAAAAGGATTTTGGTTTCTGTGACCATGGGACCCTGTTTGAAAACTGATTGGGAGAGATGGGATCCACCTTACTAAATGGGAGACACGCATCTCTGCCAACAGGCTGGCCAACCTGGTAAAAAGGGCTTTAAACTAGGAAAGACGGAAGGGGAGAGTTATCGAGACCATGCAGGCAGCAAAATGGGGCTCAAGTGGGATTACCTCAAGCAATAGCATATAGCTAAGGAAGTACTTACAAGACTATGGGCAATCCCCTTGCACCCCTCCTGGGAAATCAGCGTGCTCAAATACCTCTCTGAAGTGCCTGTACACAAATGCATGCAGTATGGGGAATAAACAGGAGGAATTAGAGCTCTGTGTGCAGTCACATGGATTTGATCTCATTGCAGTTACAAAGACGTGGTGGGATAGCTCACACAACTGCAATGCTGCCATGGATGGCTATAGGCCCTTTAGGAAGGACAGGCCAGGAAGGTGAGGTGGGGAAGTTGCCCTTTATGTGAGAAACGAACTGGAATGTATGTAGCTTTGCCTAGGGGTGAATGATGAGCGGGTTGAGGGCTTACGGGTGAGGATTAAAGGGCAAACTAACATGGGTGACACTGTTGTAGGTGTTTGCTACAGACAGCTGGAAGTAGCCTCACAATTGCAGGCCCTGATTCTCGTGGGGGACTTTAACCATCCTGATATCTGCTGGAGGAACAACACAGCAAGGCACAAGCACTCCAGGAGGTTCCTGGAGAGCATTGATGATAACTTCCTGACACAGGTGATGGAGGAGCCAATGAGGAGAGGTGCACTGCTGGACCTTGTACTAACAAATGAGGAAGGGCTTGTTGGAAATGTGAAGTCTGGGGGCAGCCTTGGCTGCAGTGACCATGAGATGGTGGAGTTCAGGATCCTACAAGGAGGAAGCAGGGCAATAAGTATGATCGCAATACTGGACTTCAGGAGAGCAAACTTTGGCCTCTTCAGGAACCTTCTTGGAAGAATCCCGTGGTATTAGGGTCCTAGAAGGAAGAGGGGTCCAGGAGAGCTGGTTAATATTCAAGGATCGCTTCCTCCAAGCTCAAGAGTGGTGCATCCCAGTGAGCAGGAAGTTGAGCAAAGGAGCCAGGAGACCTGCATGGATGAACAGGGAGCTCCTGACAAAACTCAAACAGAAGAAGGAAGTGCACAGAAGATGGAAGCAGGGACAGGCCTCTAAGCATGTGAAGGATAAGGAGGTGATCAGCAGTAGTCAGCATGGATTCACCAAGGGGAAATCATGCTTAACAAACCTGATAGCCTTCTGTGACAGGGTGACTGGCTGGGTAGATGAAGAGAGAGCAGTGGATGTTGTCTACCTTGACTTCAGGAAAGCTTTTGACACTCTCCCATAACATCCTCATAGGCAAGCTCAGGAAGTGTGGGCTAGATGAGTGGACAGTGAGGTGGATTGAGAACTGACTGAATGGCAGAGCTCAGAGAGTTGTGATCAGTGGCGCAGAGTCTAGTTGGAGGCCTGTAGATAGCAGTGTCCCCCAGGGGTCAGTACTGGGTGCAGCATTGTTCAACTTATTCATCAGCGTCCTGGATGAAGGGACAGAGTGCGCACTTGGCAGGTTTGGTGATGATATAAAACTGGGAGGAATGGCTGATACCCCAGAGGGCTGTGCTGCCTTTCGGAAGGACCTCAGCAGGCTGGAGAGGTGGGTGGAGAGGAACCTCCTGAAGTTCAACAAAGGAAAGTGCAAAGCCCTTCACCTAGGCACACCTAGGGAGGAATAACCCTACAGGCTGGGGGCTGACCTGCTGGAAAGCAGCTCTGCAGAGAAGGACCTGGGGGTCCTGGTGGACTGCAGGCTGACCATGAGCCAGCAATGTGCCCTTGTGGCCATGAAGGCCAATGGTATCCTGGGGTGCATGAGGAAGGGTGTTGCCAGCAGGTCAAGGGAGGTGATCCTCCCCCTCTCCTCAGCCCTGATGAGGCCACATCTGGAGTACTGTGTCCAGTCCTGGGCTCCCCAGTATAAGAGAGACATGGAGCTACTGGAGCAAGTCCAGTGAAGGGCTACAAAGATGATTAGGGGACTGGAGCATCTCTCTTATGAGGAAAGGCTGAGAGAGCTGGGCCTGTTCAGCCTGGAGAAGAGAAGGCTCAGGGGGGATCTTATCAACGTGTACAAGTATCTGAAGGGAGGGTGTTGAGAAGATGAGGCCAGACTCTTCTCAGTGGTGCCCAGCGATAGGACGTGAGGCAACAGGCACAGACTGAAACAGAGTAAGGTCCATCTGAACATGAGGAAAAACTACTTTCCTGTGAGGGTGACAGAGCACTGGAACAGATTGCCCAGAAAGGTTGTGGAGTCTCCTTCTCTGGAGATATCCAAAAGCCATCTGGACAGGGTCCTGGTCAACATGTTCTAGGTGACCCCGCTTGAGCAGAGGAATTGGACTAGATGATCTCCAGGGGTGCCTTCCAACCTCAACCATTCTGTGATTGTGACTTTCCATGACTATAGTAGTGACTATAATAGTGACTTTTTTTTGAGTGACCCAGAAGAATTCACTTAATCTCTTGGTAAACTTTGATAGCAGTTCCTTCATTTCCATAATGCTAGGAAGAAAAAGGCACTGATGACTGTGATGCATTGCTATGCAGTGATTGACAAATACGGTGTCTAAAATAAATAAATAAAGTAAACACCTATTTAATGAGTGTGCAAACTGCTTCTCTGCAGTTTGTGTGACAGCTGGCTTTCCTTACTGCTCCTTTTAATTTTGGCTTCATTTTCTGCTGTGTGTTTATTGTATTGCTAAACTGGAGAGAAGGAGTAAACTCCAAGGGGAGCACCATCTTGCTCAGCCTCAGCTGGCAGAAGTGTTGTGCTGGTTACTTGCTCACCCATCCTTTCATAGCAACTTTGGTACAGAGTGAAGACATTAAGTTTCTTTTGCCCTCCTGTCATTTGCTGCTGTTTTCTAACAGCACAAAACAGATGAGCTGACCACTGTTCTCTCTGCCGAGGTACCCTGTTAGTTCTTCCTGAGAATTAAGAGGAAAAACAAGTTTTGAAGAATGCTGGAAAGGGAAATAAAGCTATAAAAAGAAAAAAAGGTTTAAAGGAAAGGAAGCAAGGTGGGGTGTGTGTGTGTGTAAATATATACATATATAGTATTAGAAAAAAATCTTTCTTCAGGAGATCAGAGGACAGATCAAACACAACCAAACATGTCTGGAATGAGACCTGTAGAATCCACTTGGACTAACTTGCTCTGCAAAATTTCTAACTAGTTACCACCACAAATAGTATCATAACGTTATCTTGACTGTATTTTATCTGAACAAAGCAAGACAAAAAAGATAAAGAGCCATTAAACTTGGTTGTTTATTTAAGCCTACAAGCCTTGGCTGTATTCAGACTATAAACATGGAGCTGAAAAGTTCTTATTCATTCCCTTTAGGCATGATCCTCTCAAGCATTTCAACATGCTTAAAAACAGAATTTGTTTTTTAATGGCTTCTCTGTATATCGTAACATCAAAGACAGGTTTCCGTGACAATGTTACATTATGGCTGAAAACCAGGAACAAATAGTCTGAAATATAGTAAGTATTGATTCTTGAATATAAATGACAGCATCTGTGTGTGCGTATGTGACAATGGTCAGGAAGTGATCAAATCAAGGGAGAATGCTTGTCTGCCTTAGTCTGAAACACCTTGGAGTTTTGCCGCTGCATGTGACTGGATAATTTTCAACTTCCAAACAGCGTGTTTGTGGTGTTGGCATAGTCAACGTCCAAGGCAATTAAACCAACTATTTCTGTATATGACCTGTATCTTGACACAAAAACCCAGATATGCTAAATTAAAAAAAAAAAAAAAGAGTAAAACTAGGAATTGTTGTAACTAGGCAAGCTGTTCTATTAACTGTAGGCATAGATATATTAAAAAATGTAATAAATGTAACTAAGTGGAATAAATCTGTACTGCAGAGGTAGGTTTGGATTGCTAAAATATTCTGTGTGGACCTAGTTTTAGACATATGGAAGTCAAAGGCAGTAGAGTAGGACAAATATTGGATGTTTATGAACCTTTAAATCACAATCAACAAAGTAAAACTTTGGAATGTTCCTCTGCAGTTTTTTGAGCACTAATGCATGCGTAGATGTGCAGGTAATACTTTGAGTAATTTTTAGTGTTTCAAACCTCTCTATATATAAATTGAACCTTAAAGGGTTCTTTCCTTTCAATGCTTTTTTCTCCCCTTCAAATCTTTCCTTTGAAAAATAGGAAAATGCTGATTTTAATGGCAATCTGGAATTAAGCTTATTGTTTTCCTTGGTCTGTGAATACAGAAATGCATGTTGCAAAATGAATTTTGCATATCCCCAACTTCCATTATTCTGGAATATGTAGTTCCCTAAAATATTTGATAATTAGGGATTCCTAGTATGCATGCATGTGATGGCTGTGAGTATACCATAAACATCTTTGTTAGATGGATAATGTACAGAGTATTTTTGTTACCCCTAATACTGAGGTGGAGCTATTTTCTTTCTTTGGATTATTATTCCTCTCTTGTAAAATAATACAACTGGCATTCACAATCCTATTTTCCTTTGACTTTTGTCATAAAAATTGTGTTGAGTATTGCTATTGGATCTGCCATGGTTTGTTCTTTTATTTGATATTAACATAGGATCTCATAAAGATTCTATTTACAGATGAAGAAAACTATTTGCTCTAGTATCAGGAGATTCCAGATTATTTTAGTATTGGATTTCTGAATTCATTCCAAAATGCTGTGTATCTTTATGCCTTTGTGTTACATACTGTGACCAGATATTTAAAGTTTTTTCTTCAATGTCACCACTTCCTAGTGGATAGGAAGTTTTGACCTCTAGTTATAAACTAATTTTTGTAGAGACAATATGGCAGGGATTACTGGAGAAAGCCAAGGAATGTAATGTTTTCACGTATAGCTTTTGGAGAAAAGATTAAATAAAACCAGCACCCTTTTAGAATCCCTTGAACTTGCACTTGAAATACTGCTTGTTGTTGAGGAATACTCTAATGTACTCTGAGAAATCTGAATGGCTTTGAAATACAAAAGTGTCTCTCTACCTCATACTTGGGCTCTACAGCCTGCTCATTCTGCCCCAAACAGATTTGTAAGTTTTTGTTTATAGGATATGGAACCACATTAAACAGGATGCAGCATATACTGTCTTTAGTGTTGAGAGAGCCAAGCCTCTGATAGAAGATCCTTGGCACTGGAGTCCTTTGAAGGAACAGAAGGAGATCCTACCAAGAACAGAGTGGAACATGGCTGTGTTTTTTAATATTAGGGATCCTGTAAGATGAATGAGAGGAGTGAACACTATTCCTGTTTATTCTGTCATCCAGATATGAAGAGTATAAAGGGAAACAAAGACTTGAATTTTGGTCAAATTCTTACTAACCGGTAGTTGATATGGGAAGCTGTACTCCTGTACTGTGTTGGCAGATGCACTGGACACTTCTAAAGCTGATGTGAAAATGTCCTTTTAGAGTGCTGCTGTAATATCTGATCACTGTAATGAATGTAGTCTAAATCAGTGTTCTCTGTATTCACATGTGCAATCTCTTTAAGAACTCAGTCTCCCACTGAGTGCATATGTTATCTTCCAGTCGGCATAAGCTTATGTAGTGAGATGCGGTTTCCTCTTAGTTAAACATCTCTGAAGGCATGAGAGTGCTTTTTTGGCTTCAGTATTTTTTTTTTTTGAAAACAAAGGATATACCAATCACTTATTCTTAAGCCACTTCCTCATCTATCAGTCAAGAACAACTAATGCGTTTCAGGTGAATTCTTCCTCTTATGTTGAGACTAATCGCAGATAGTGGAATAGCTGCAGTCATAAATGTGCAATTCTTAGTGTATGCTTCTTGGACATTGGCAGAATCCCAATAATACCTTCGCCTGTGCAAAGCAGATGCATTTTCTTATAGCTGTTATGAACTTGCTACAATTTTGATTTAGTTTCTGGTAAGTAGTTTCTGTATGGGTGAAAATCTATTTGTGAAAAAATAAATAGCTATCATTACTTACTTAAG
Source organism: Apteryx mantelli (assembly GCF_036417845.1). NCBI lineage: Eukaryota > Metazoa > Chordata > Aves > Apterygiformes > Apterygidae > Apteryx > Apteryx mantelli. The sequence goes on along the minus strand of NC_089989.1, from coordinate 24,334,404 downwards.
ACTGTGACATTCCTCTTGTTAAAATTCAGTTTTCATTAAGAATTAAGCTGTTCAGACAGATCCATTCTGTATCTCAATGCATAATGTTTTACATAGTGATATTCTTTTTGTACATTATATATTTATAGTCATAATGTAATATGCATCTATGCTAATAATGACTTTCAGAGACTTGTTTAGCCTGGATCGCTTATGTATTGCCAACAAATTTATTAAATTGATAGAAAATTTTGTTTGTTTGTTACATTAGTTACAAAATGAGGAGCCGATTTCATAAGTCCTGCTTTCCTGTCAGTTATCTGGTGTCATGAGTGCTTTTTACAAATCTGATAACAGAATACAGAACTGCTACTGTAAACTTAAAAACGCACCTGTTCTAGGTATTCTTTTACCTTTAAAATCAACCTGCTGTCAAGGTGTGTGTGGGGGGGCTTGTGTGTGTCTTTTTTTTTTAATCTTGTGTTGAATAAAAGATACAGCAAAGAGTGGCATTTAAACTCTGGGAGCTAAGAAACTTGTCCTCCTGCAGCCATTTTTACCTTTTGCTTATAAAGTGGCAGAAGGCAGTAGCTTAGAGAAGACCCAGTGACACCTTTTGCTATGAACCAGTGCAAATCTTGCCTCTGCCTCCCTCCAGCAACTTTTGTTTTTAGTATAGCTATAGTCTTTTTGTACACTTGTGCTTGGCATTGCAAGCTTTTCTGTGTTTTTGGCTTAACAATAGAGCACACTGATTTCAAGAAAGGCTTTTTAGTGCTTATTTTTCTTCTTTGTCAATATATCAATAAGAAGGTGAGTGGCAGCAGACGATGATGGTAATTCCTCTACTTTGAATGAAGTGAGGGAATAAATAGTTTCCTTTGTCAGGATCCTCTTTTTTCTTATTAGCTGTAAACCTAAGGCTGTTCAAGTCAATGAAAAGACTGTCATTGACTTACTGGAGCTTCACTAAGTTCACTGGATTTACAGGAATTGACATTTAGATGATGGGCATATTCTATCAGTTACAACATTTAATTCCTTAAGTGTAGAAAATGCTGTGGTACTATAAACCTCTTTCCAAAGACAGACCTTAAGAACTGCCTCTGAAAAGTTTCATCCATTTCCACCATGTGTTCCAAACTAAAGAAAACCTCCTCTCTTGTAAAGCAGCTACTTCTTGCTGTAGATACTGTCTCATTTTAAAGCTGAATCCTCACTTGCAAACTAGTGCTTCATGTCAACATGACAAATGCTGTGTTTATCTTCATTAATTAAGCTCCTCATAGTATTTATGACATCCGAATGGAGTAGTTCTGGTTATTGGCAATTTTAATTTTAAGTGCTTTATTCTGCAATAAAATCTTGTTATTGAAAATATTACTGGGTATAAAGGCTATATATCTGTATTTATACAGTTGTCTCTCTAGTGCAATTTAAAGTGCTGTAAAATATAACAAGTAGTTCCATTATATTTTTTTCTGAAAGTTTATAGGACTTGGGGTGTATTTAATAGTAGCCCCTAAAAATGATCATTTATCAAATATCTAGGCTATTGATTTGAATAAGAATGATGATAACTCTCTGTGTCTTGGGATTTCTGTTTGCAGAATTTCTTGGTGGATTTTTTAGAACATAGACCTAAAATAAATTCTAGACAATTTATTCCTTGTATTACTTCAGTCTACTGCCTCAGATAACTTAGAGAAAGTAGCTTTTGAAGGTATATAGCCTTTCATTAGACAAGGCACAGCATGACCATCTGGTGAGGGTAGGACAAGAGCCTCTCTAGAGCTGCTTTTTGGGTCAGTGTGGCCCAACCTTGGCAATTCTGAGTTTCAGAACAAAAATGCAGATTTTGGAACTTCTTGCAGGACAACTTACTTCCTTCCATCCCAAAGCTACCTGCCATTAGGGATGGGAGGAAGTAAGTTGTCCTGCAAGAAGTAAAGACTAGCAGCTGCCTCTGAGAGGCTGTATCATCCACTCTCAGCAAGCTGGTATCCTTCCTTATTCTCTTAAAGCATCGGCTTCTCTCTTCTTCCCTGATCCTGAGCAGCACCTGTAAAGTAGGATGACTTTAACTTGTCAGGCTGTTGCTACTGGAGAGAAAAGCTTAGAGAGCTTCGTTGTTTTACTTGCCTTTTGCTGGTTAGGGTAATGAAATGAAGATAAAGCTTTCATTCATTACCTGAACAGCTATCCTATTGTCTCTTCTACCTTTTAATAGCAAACTAGACAGAAACATCCCAGGCTTGCTGTTGAACAACCTTTATTGCTCAAGTATCTATCATTGTATTGCTGAAGTATCTATCATTGGCCACTGTTGAAGAACAAATGATGACCCAAATAGCTGAGTAATTTCAGCTAGTGTGATAATTCCTGGGCTTTTGGGCAGTACCTTTAACTTTCCATTTCTTATTTGTAAAATATATCTAGTTGTGCTCATCCCTTTACAAAGGCTAGAGATCAGCAGATGAGTCATATTATAAATGTGCCAAGCAGAGAAAAAGCGGGGGAGGAGAATCCTTTTCTCTGCAAACAGAATGATAAAAGCCACTGGGAAGGCAACATTATGTGAAAGGCCTTTGGTGGAAGTTCTGCTGTGCAGTTGCACAACCTGTATCAGCCACTTGGGAAGCTCAGGATATTGAAAAAGTAAATATGGTTGTGAATGAGAGTTGAAAAGTGAGTGAGGGTGCATTGAGGTTGAAATCTAAAGCTGAATGTCTACCTAATTATTCAGAAAGACAACAGAACTGAGAATAAATATGCTTTATATTTTATTAAAAAAAAAAAAAACTCCTAGAAGAAACTATTCTGATTTCTTTGTTCTTGAAGCATTTATTTTGGATGTCATAATTGACTTAGGCAGATGCTTGCCTCTTGGACAAAAACTTTTTTGGGGTGTAATTAACCTTGTAACTTCTTGTTTAATAACAATTGGGATAATATTAGCCTTTATAGCTTTTCCGGTACAGGTTGTACACCTCAGTAGTGAGATTTCGGGGATCAGTATTTATCAGGGATCAGAACACAATTTTCTCACTTGGTTTTCAGAGGGGGGGCAAAAATAGCACAAGGTTGTGAAGCAAAAGCTTAACTTCAACCTTGTTGTTATACCTGCTTGAAAACCTAGGCAAATAAAGACTCATTTATATTCTTGTATGATTAGCATGATCAGAACTTATTGATGCTAAAATGAAGCAAATTTCCATAGCTGTAAACAGAATATTAAGATATAGCTATTTAATGCATCATGTTTTTTCCTTCCTGGATGGAACTAGTAGTTGCAACTTTGTCAACTTCTTAAGAGTCTTGTTACAAGCTCAAAAACACTTCAGATACCTACATTTTGGCAGGAATGAAGATGTTTTTCTAGACAAGTGCTGCTTGCTATCTTGGGAGAGAAAGCAGAATATTATTTAACATGACATGTAAGTGAATGTATTTGCACTTGCTTATCCTTTATTCTTTCACAAAACTGGAGGGTCAAGTGTTCGGGGACTGTGAACTCAAGGAAGGAACATTTGAATGTAGAAATCATTTTATTTGAACCATCACTATAAGTATTCAGAGTATTTTAATCCAACAGAGGGGGAATAGAAAGACTTAGTAAAGGAGTGAGGTATGGAGTAATTTTATGCAATGGTGAAGCAAGGAACTCCTTATACTTAAGCCAACTGGATGTTTTCCTGCAGTGTAAAATGAGAAACTAGAATAGCCCAATACAAAGGGCACAGGGCTGTGATTAAGAAAACCTGGGTTCTAATGTTGTCTTTACTGTTGTGACCTTATACAGGTGGCTTATCAGTTTCCATTCAAATTGTGAGGAAAAGTGTAATGACACTTGAGTTTTTGTGTAGGCTGTATGTTCTACATGAAAAGAATCATAAAATTGAGAAGACATTGCATTGTTAAGTATCAGTACAATGAAATGTCACTGTTACATTCTAAATGTACAGCAGGGTTTAGTCCTGTTTAGTAACTGTCACTTTGTTAAGAAATAAAGTGAGGAATCATTGCTTTATCATCACTTTTTTTTTTGTTTTGTGCATGTATGGAGTTGAAGCATGTCATGAACCTCTTTCAAAACAAGCAGAAAACTTCACAACTCTTGTGCCTCTCCTCCACTGTCTCAAATAGGGAAGTGTTGAAATGCCGTCTTGTCCACTGTGAATGAAAGTCATTCCTGGCAAACAAGGCATACACTCCGCAAAATAATTCATTGCGTATTCAGGTGCTCTGCAGCTGGAGCAAAAGACAACAAAGAAAAGTGTAGTGTCGGGCAGTTTATTTGCCTTTAGCTGTTGTTGTTGTGCAATGAGAACTTCAAAATACTTTGAACCTGAATTAAAACAGCTTAGACCAATGCATTTACTATGCATTTTATCCTGATTACTCAAAGAAGTATTCATAATTCTGGAAACAATATAGAAATTCCCAAAATAACTTGATGTAAGATTCAGTTAAGGATTCTCCAATACCTCTGAGGTAGCTGATAAATGTACTGCTGTTGGTAAATAAACAAATTGCAGATGTTAAAATATTGAAATGGTTTTGATTCATATTGATGTTAATCTATCCTAAAATAAATCTTGCAGCATCACTTTAAAGAATCTTCACATATACTCCTTGTTCATTTTAGGAGGCCTTTACATAGGTAGAGCTGAAGTTCAAGTAAGAATCGGTCATCTAAAGCTCTTTTATATCTTTAAGTGTTGGGTGTTTTTGTTTGTTTGGGGGTTTTTTTGCTATTTTATTCCAGATTCTCTTTTGGTTACCAAGAGAGACTTTATGAACTGGGCCTTCTAAGGTTTCATGATGTTTCTCTTTTTCAGGTTCACTATGTGGGGAAATAATGTGGCATATTATTTAATGAGTCAAGGCAGCTATGGGGATATGTAATGAAAGCAGATACATTTCCCCACATTTTTTGAATGTGATGAAATGTTTGTCCTGTGTCAGCATTAGTTATATACTGTTGCACTGACTGTAGTTCAGTTCAAAACGGGACAGACCCATTTCTTTTCATGGTATTTTTTTGCTAGCTGGAGAGAGATTCTAGCAAGCTCTAATAAGAAACTCTGTTTCAGATAAACTGCTGACATTAACGGTGACTTGACTTTTTGAGAGAGGGGGTGGTGCAACAGTGCTTTTGCCTTTAAAACTTGTAAGAATGGCCTTTATTGACTGCAGCTATGGGAAAATTAAATCTAAATTTATGTATTTGCCTATGGAAAATGTTATTGCAGGCTGTAGACTTTAGCTTTAGGACAGAAAATTCCATGTCTGTACTTTCTTTAACATGTGTACATATAAAGATTCACTTTAAACATTCTGGATTTACCTCCATAGAATTGACTCAGAGTGGACATGATTTCAGCTTTGAGAATACAAATGAATTACCATAGTGAGGAACATATTGGAAAATATTACTTCAGCTCTAAATCTTTTTAATTTCTTCAATCTTAACATGAATTATTGTATTCTGTAAATAAGATCTAAAGAGAAAATAAAATCTACATGAAAGAACAGAGTAAACGAAGGAGAGAAAGCAGTTGTTACACATCATAACCTTATCTGTTCAGGTGGCAATTTCAATTCCATTTGAGTTCTCTCCAGTTGTTGTCTTTTTTATGTTGGATTAAGTAACTTTTTTTGTCATCTTATTCCCATAGCAACCCTATCTTTTTTTTTTTAATTGATGTAAATCTGTTTGTCTCTTATTATCTTTCAAAGACTGCACATGAATAATGTGAAAGAGGGGAGTATGGTGAGGAGAGAACAGACCTTCTGACATAGAAAATAAAGGAAAGAATATTTTAGGTACATGACAAAACTATTTTTATCCTTTTTAAAAGCTAATTATTTATTATGTGTCGTCCCCCCTCCCAGTGGTGTTCTTCATGAGAATCAAATCTTCCCTCTGCTTTGCTAGGTTGTCTGGGCAAAATCCTTTCAAAAGGTTTGAAGGCTAGCCTACGCCCCCAGCCAAAATCAAAATCAAACCCTCCTGAATTGGGGGGGGGGATCTCTGAATCTTCTATATCACAGGGACAAGGCCCAAAATCAGAATACAAAAACAGTTTATGCAAAATGCTTCACATCATGTGTTAGTTGCATCTGCTTTCATTTTTAAGGCATTAAATGAGGCTGAAACAAGGACCTGTTGCTTCATCTCCATAAACCTTTCTCCTGTTGAATATTTCACTTGATTGGACTTGCTTAATATAAGTTTCTGAACTGGAGTGCAATGGAAGATAGTGTTACATAAATTGACCTGAATCAAAGTTTTTATTCCATAACTATAATGGAGATACTTGATTGCTTCTCTGGTTCATTGCAAGCTATGGCCTTCAGAGTTAAGTTATAAGCAATCTGGTTACTGCAATGTTAGTACTGACACTAAGAAACAACGATCTTCGGAATTTTGTCTGGATTTTTGTCTACTTCCTGTTCATTCACCTGCTTTTGTTTGTCTGCCACCTTTAGTTCGTTCTCACCAGAATCCTGGCTATCAGACTGTCGCATGCATTTGAAGCTTAGCAGCAGCGGGTGAGGAATGGACTGTTTATGTAATGTAACTTGTTAGCTCAGTCGTGTTTCAGTTTTACTACTTGCTCTCCCTTGTTCACTTATCTCTAACTGCCAAAATCTTGGCAATAATTATTTTCAAATTAAATATTAATTAGATATTCTTTGGAGTTATAGTTTGTATACATTCACATTAAGGGTCTGATCTAAAGCCCATTGAATTTGATAGGTATGTTTGGTAGGAATTTAATCCTTTGAGCCTTCAACTGTGGTTTTACAACTTACAAAATCAAACATTAAAAATGTATCGGTCAACAGAAACACATCTGTGCGCTATCTGTGGCATACTTTCACCCTTCATGACTAATCAAACAGTAGTAGACTGGAGCTTCTGCAAACTGAAATAAGAACTAAAATAAACTTAATGTTTTGCATGCGTTTTTACAGCAACAAAATCTCATCTACAAAAGGTTGGTTAAAAAATGATGTCTAGCAAGTGCAGTTGCCTTGGCTATAGCTGTGATTTAATGAATTATACTAACTTAATGAATGTATGAATACATAGTAAGTTTTAACCTTAAGTAACCCACGGCTGCAACAAAAACTTCAGATTTAGAAGGGACTGAGAATCTCTGTTGTAAATGTCTTCACTTGTATGCCTTTTTACTTTTATATGTAGCTGTTCAGTGCTCTGATTTGCTGCCAGCCTATCTAGTTTGTTTCTTGATGTTTATTATGAGTATAGCTACTTGCTAAAAAAAGTAGATATTTAAAGTAATGGAACCTGCAGTACTGTTCCTTTTGCACTAGATTGTTTTTTATTTTGTATTGATAATACATTTACATAAATGTTTCTAATAGAATATGGTAGTGAATGGTAACAGCACAGACTATGGATTGTATGTAGCGTCATTTAATAAGCAAAGAAACTTATTACTTATGAGAAGATATATACTACTTGTGTTTTATTTTCTTCTGTTATTACCTCTCTCAGCCCTGTGCAGTGTGAGATCTTCATTCTTTTTTATGAAGCTGTTTTTTCAGCCATGGGCTTTTTATTAAACTGTAGTTAACAATATACTTTTGAGGATTATGCCACCCTACATAGAAAAATTTTGTTTACACTGGAGATCAATCTGCACATAGTGCATCTGTCACTTGAAGTATCTGTTTAGATACCAACAAAAAGACTTGAGGTCCCACTGTGTTTGGGGGGTTTTCTCTTTATATATATGTTTCAATCTATTAAACTCTCTTCAGTAGTACTGAGATTATATTTGTTTTTATAAGTAGAATAACAGAAGAACAGATCTGTATTTCTGGGTAGCTTTCCTCCTGCCCCCAAATCTATTGTAGAATGGTTTGATGCTGAATTTATTAATCTATGTGGTTCTTTGCTCAGGTGTAACCCCTTGTTCAGCCACATTTATTCATCCATTGAAGGATGTGCATGTTGGTACATGATGGCATATTAAAGGTTTACCACAGCTGTCAGCTCTTTGACCCTTCAGTAAACTAAGTTGTTCACATAATTTTGCTTTCATTCAAGTGTAATGCCATTACAGCAGAGGCAGACAGAATGCAATTCTCTGTAGATCTTGTCTCATTCCTTTCTGTTCCAAGGAGATTAATGTGCTCAAATCATCCATGTATTTTCTTTTTTCATTCTCTGGTGCTTCAAGAAGAGCAAAGAAGTGCACTGAATAATGCATTAGCACTAGCTTTGGGGGGATGGAGTAAACTGGAAAGAATGAACTCGCCAGTTGGGCAGAAGTCCTCTCAATTTTCCTGCACTCGTGCTTGCCCTTTCTCTGCTGTGTTCATACCCTTCCTATTCATTATTAGCAAAGAGCTCTGCATCTTTTCCCTTTGTCCACAGTTAGTGTGACCTGTGCTATGTATTTAGCAGCCCTCTATTTTTGGTGGAGGGGCAAACAGGGTTGGTGGGTTTTTTTGTTTGTTTTAATCTTGTTTTGTTGAGATTCAATGACAGCAACAGTAAGGCATCATCCAGCATCATCCGAACTAACTTTCTTTTCCTTCAAAAGGGAATTGGTATTATTATTTTAAATAACATTCTACAAGAACTGGAGTCGAGGATAGTATTTTGAAAGTCATGCTTACTACTTGAATTTCAAATGCCTTTGTTTTTCCTACTGATTTTTTTTATTTAACTTTACTCAAATGCCAAATAGTTTTTTTCCTAATAGCACTTGTCGTGGATATAAGCAAGTCAAAATCTCTACACAGAAATGTCTAAATCATGTTTAAATGTTAATGTTGTATGATGAAACCTTAAGCTGTTTTAAGCATTTGCCCATAGAAGCACCTTCCTGTGTATATCCATTTACAAAGAGATACCATTAAAACAAGCAAAAAAACCTCTTAGAACTTGATATGGGTGTTTGCTTTCTGGTAGCACTCTGTAGGCAGTGTGGATAACCTTGTTATCACCTCCTCTGTACCGAAGTTTGGAACAACTTCCTGCAGTGTGTTTTCTAAGCCATCTCTCCTTCCCCGCATTCTTATGCAGCTATTCCAAATGAAAAACTTCTTATAGTGCTGCTTGCTGGCATTACTGCTGTACTGGGATCTTGTACAGCTGATGAGAAACCAAAAGAATGGGGAGAATGAGAGAGTTTATAGATGATGGGCTACAACTGGTGTCTGGGGCTATCTCTTCTAAAGCCATGCATGTAAGAAGATAGCTATCATGTTGTCTAGTGCAGTTGCTCTTTATGAACTTATATTCCTTGTAACTTCTGGTGATTTGTGTTTTCCTAGTGCATATATATTGATTCCTCCCACTGTATGTCCTAATACTTTATCCAGTAATGAAGTTAATCAAAGTCAGTAATTTGTTGGGTGTCTTCTTTTAGAGACTGGTTCTACAATGTCACTGCTTCTCATCTTTGCTGTTGGATTTTTTTCCCTAACTGTTGTTCATGATTTGCTAGTTGCCCTGTAGGCTTCCTTACTGACTCCCTAAGTACCCAAGATGCGTATGTTCTGGTGCTTTTCATTATTAATATCTAATTTTAACAATTTGTTTTCTGCACTCCCTTATTATTCATGCTCCTTTGCATAATCATCAGTTACATAAAAGCCCAGAACAATTTTTCCTTGTTATCCTTAAAAATTGGAAGAAAGAATTCAGTTATTTTAAAACCACTCTGTTCTTAAGTATCTCTTTCTGTTTTTTATATTTTCTGGAATATTCTTCCTCCTTGACTAGCAAAAATCTAGTATTTTCCTTCTTAGTTTTATTATTTCATAACTTGACCTCTTAATAGCATGTGCTGCTGCTTTATTTACTTTTAAATGGAAGTAAACAAAAGAATTATCCGTGAATTTAAAAGAGTAACTATAGCCTCTCTAACTAGTTCTGCCTTATCCTTCCTGTATTTTTATTACTTCTAGTTTTTCATTTGATGATTCACTGGAATTACTTTCTTGTTTCTTTTAGAAACCTTTATACTTCACAGTAAATCCTTTTTTATTGATAAATTTGTCCGCAGAATTCCAGGTCTGAGGTCTGTCTAATCTGGGTAACCTAAACATACTTCCAGACTCCCAGGATATACTGTCTCCTGGGTAAGAGTAAAACACAGATGAGTACCATTTCTTCTCATGCCCCAGCCTCTGTGAGAAGGAGATCTAGAGACTGTAAAAGAGCCGCTATGCATTGCAACTGTGTTTTCGGTTAGAAGCAAGACACTTGAGCACGCTTTGGTACTTGTCTGCCATGCAGCCTGAATTACTTAGATTTGTTACTATATAAGATGTCAAAGCAAATCAAGTCAGAATGAATTCTTATCACAAATCATTGCATTGTGTAATGAATTTAATTTATTCCAAGTCATGCTTGCAAGGTTCTCCTGTTCTTCCTCCACAGATAATGGAGTACCAGATAGCAATTCATTTTGAGCAAGACCAAATCCAATTTTATCTTCTGTCTATTTACCTCTATGTTTAATTGCATAACAATCATTGCTCATGCTTTTGTAGATCAAAACACAGGATTTATTATCCGCATGGAGATTAAACTGCTTGATTTTTAAATGTTATCTGCATTATATCTGGGTCAGAACAATGACTAATATTGAGAGGAGTTTAGTCACCAAGCTGAAGCTCTGGCACATGTGCTAAAAAGGCCTAGAATGATTCTAACTTCATGGAGGATATGAGGGGCAGAAGTAGATGTGCAACAGAGCAAATTAAACCTTGGCTTTGTTGCAGGCAATAGTTTTTTTGGGTTTTGGTGTTTGGGTTTTTTTTCCAGTTAGTCAGGCTGATTTAGTTTAGTGTGTGTTTCTGTAGCTAGAAGGAACTGTTATTTGGTAGGATAAAAGGTAACATTTACAGTACTTTAAATCCCAGAGAATAAGCTGTGAAGTAGGTCACTTGTATCTTTTTCAGATGAAAGTTCAGAAGGAACTGTTAGATTATCTGTTTTGATTTCCTGCATATTGCAGTCCAGTCCTGCTTTGTAACCCTTGTATTAAACTGTTATCCAGTCTATAGCAAACTTATTGCTGCTTCTGAGGTGTCCAGCTTTGTTTAGAAGACTTTGTATGATTCAAATATATCCCTTAATATCTTGTTGCAGAGGTAACCTGCAAGACTAGCACTGACAGCTGTTGCAGAGTCTCTGTGCTAGTCTTGCACTGTTTTCTTTACTCCAGTGGTATGTATCAAGTGTACTCTAAATGATTTCTTTTACTGACTGCTGCAAATCTGTTGCAGGGAGGATGCAAGCAGAAGATAAATTTACTTAGTGAAAACATATTTTAGCTGAGATAAGTAGAACTGTTGCAGAGTGTGTAAATAAGTCTTGCTGTGTGTGTTAAAGCAACTGCAAGGATCTCTGTTCATCAAGTTTTCTTAAACAGCCTACCAGGAGTATAAAGCTAGTTCTCAGCAAAAACTGCAGCATATTCAGTCCCTGCTGCAGCATGCCTTGGGTACAAAATAATCTGACATCTTCCACTGAAAATTCAGACTGTCAAAAACTAATTAAATATACTCAACAGCGCTTGAGAAAAGGGGAGGTTTCTAGATGAGACAAGGAACTGACTGCTCTAACAGCAGGAAACCCTGGTACAAATTGCTTACTCCCCATACTAAGCAGCTCTGAAATGAGACCAGGTGGTTTAGACTGTTCTGGTAGAATTGGCTCTTAGTCCATTTAAGAAACACCTCCATCAATTTCTGTTCCCTTAACCTTCCTGTAGAACCAAAAAGTTCACATTATTATAGCGTTTCCTTCCCCCTGCACGTTAGGTTTAGACAAGGCAATCCTGTTTAGGTCTTCACCTACAGGTGAAGGAATATCGTTGAAGTATGCCTGAAGTCTTCATAGCCTCCCCATGCTTGCAGTTTGTTGATACTTCTCTATAGCACTCACCTTATGGAGTCTAGCACTGGCATTGAGAGCATAAGCCAGTCCTTCTTGTGTTGGGAGCCTGACAGCATAAATAATGAAATTCCTCTGGATGAAGAAGGGAAGCGAAAAGTGATGTTACTGTAATTAAGTGGTAAGGGATTGACAGAATGAGTCTTTTGAGACTAGGAATAAAGGGTTTTTAAGAAGAATTGAGGAACATGCAGGGCCTGAGTGTTGGTAGGAGTTTATGAAGCTGGAATTGACTGGAAAGCAAGACTTGAGCTGGAAGCCATTGGGTAGAGGTGAGAGAGGGCAGCACTGGGATGATATTAGGAATGACAGAAATGCGACCAGAAACCGAATCTGGAACTGAAAATCATTGACCAATATGAGGACAAACTGTGGTGCTGGGACCTGGACCTGGAGCTAGTAACCAATGAGTTAAAACTGTGGCGTTGTGATCTGGAGCTGGCTGAACAGGGCATTTTAGTACTACTAGCTGCTTGTTTGGACCTGTGTTTTGCAGCCTTTGCTTCTCCTGCAGGACAAATGCTCCTCAATGCTTTTCCCAACAACTATATGCCCCTGACCAAGAGGGACCAACACATGCTCCCATCCAAATCAGGAATGAAACACTAGGTGCTGAGATTTTAGCATTCTTTTTTTCTCTTGGCCAATGTTTGTGATCCTAGGCAACCTTAATTCTGGCACTTTCGTACTCCAAATAGAGTTTTTGACCTCAGTGTGTTATTTTAATTTACTTAGGGACTACAGAGTAATATGTTTGTGCAAGTATACTAATTTAAGACCATATGGTGTATTTTAGATTTTGATTAAATGTGTGGAGTGTTGGGTGTTTTGGTGTGTGGGTTTTTTTTGTTTTTTTTTGTTGTTGTTGTTTTTTTAGGACTTTTTAGGACTATTTGAAGACTATTCATCATTTTACTTCATCTTCAATATTCAAGATCATTCTATGTCACATAGACTGCACAATGTTGTACCTCCTATTGATCAAGTTGTATTGTTTCATTTTTGCATTTTTATGTGAACTTGGCAATTTTTTTATTGCTATAAACTTACCTGACCTGTTAGTATCACAACGATGAGTAAAATGATGTCTTCCCCCTGCCTTATCTATGGTAGAAAGTACCAATCATACTTGTCAGTTAGCTGCTAATGACATGGCAAGAAATGCACCTCACCCGTCCCTTTCCTCTGAAATGGCTGAGGAAAGTGACTACAGACCATCTGCTTTAGCCACTTTTGGCTACTGTAAAGCAAATGAACAAATTATATTCTGATTTGCTTTGATGTGCTACTGAACATCCATTAAGCTACAGCTTTAGTGTTGCTGTATGGTGCCCTAATAGAAATAGATCATTTTTCTTATCTGTCCTGTCCTTCTGAGGCTGTTAATGCAGTCTAATCCTAGCTAGTAACCAAAGAGATTTATAGTCATAAGTGTTTGCAGCAATTTTCCGGAATGTGTCTTATGCTGTTGGAACATCTTTGTACTCAGCTAGATACTGCAGCAGTTGTAGTGGAACACCTAAGGAAGAGTGTATTATACCCCTACTTCAGAAATGTCAGATTTGGGCAGTGTAGCAGCAATTAATATCAGTACCATCTGCTATTTTCAGGGCATTAAGTCTGAGTCATTTTTTGTCAGATGTGAAAATTCACTTATTGCTTTCTAAAAATAGTGGTTAATAAAATAACTGTCCCTTCTCCATACTAACCAGGCAGATATGATACCATGAAAATGTTTGTGTTACTATTGGAGTGACCGGTAGCAAAATAGGCAAAAGTAAAATGCAGAGTTTTAATGTCTTTGAATTCATCTGTAAATATTCACCTATTTCACCCATATAGGGTAAAATTCTGTGTTTGTAGTCCATCACCTCTATGGCTTGCTTAAAGTAGATTACTGAATTCACTTATATAGAAAAAGTCATCCTCTGTAAGTTTATTAATCTAATGACTTGAATCACTATTTTATTTGAATCGAATGATTTGATACCTGATGAATCCATGATGGATCCATGTATTTTTAGGTTGAGAAATAGCGTATTAGAGAATACTAAGAAAATCCCTGTATTAAGAAAAAGTATCAGATTTAATTGCATTAAATCTTTTTAACTGTTGTTAAGTGTACTTTTATGGAAAAGGCTTTTTTGTAATGTTTAAGCAGTTACATAATTGTGTGCTGAGATAAAAGATGCTAGATCTTCTTCCATGGATGGATAACACTGAAAGTAGTTCAATATGAATGGTCCTGTACAGGTACACACAGTTCAGTATCTCCAGTTACTCAGTCATGCAAGTTAAATTTTACTTTCCTTGAACATTTATCTCAATAAAACTCAGACTCATGGTTGGCTTATCAGAAGCAATCCCTATCTAATGAAAATAAAATAGAAAAACAAGAATCGTGGAAAAGTTTTATGAGCTATTTACAGAGTAAGAGGAAAAAATAAATGAACACTGTGTTATTGTTTGCTCAGAAGTCTTAACTGCAGCATCTTTTATCATAATTTTTACTCAGAATGTGTTTTTGTCCCTTATGTAGCTAGAAATGGTTTTGAGGACATAGAAATCAATTTAAAGATATGTACCCAATTCCCTGAATTGGGGCTCAGATAAAATTTCAGTTAATATTACTTACCCTGAAATGACCTTTGCCCCTGTTTCACATAAATTCAGCTGGTTGAGTATTCTGTTTTAACATAGCCTGGAAGGAAGGCATGGTCTAGTCCCACTGTCATGACAGTTAGAGGTTGCTTTTGGGAGCCTGACATACATGTCCGTTTCCCTTTTTACTGAAGTATCAGTTTCTGCCAAGTTCTTGCACTGGGCTATGAGCTAGCAACAAAAGAAGAGTTCGGTTGTTCAAGTTGTTTTTTCTGCTTGGCAATTTTCTGTGCCCTTCAGAAAGTGTGTTAGGTAAGATAGAAAGATGACTTATTAGTTGGATCTCTAGCTGGACCACTCTGATTTGGGAAATAAACTGCTCCATGTTTTTATCAAGAAGGTGTCCAGATCTGTTGACAGTTGAATAAAGGGCTCTTCAGGAACAGTGAAAACCCAATAACCATGCATTAACTTTTCAGGATTCTCAGTCAAGTTAAAAATGGAGAACAGTAGTTGGAGTTAGAGACGAAATCTAAGAGGTTTTGGAAAAGAAATTGGTGCAGATGATTTTGCCATTGTAGTTCATATGTTAAGGGTTGTTCTGCTTTTCTAGGCTAAAGACTTTTAATATAGTATTGTAGTTTACTGACTGGGAGATATCTTGTTTCATTGCAAATGCCTGCTAGCTGAAAAAGCTGGTGTTGGAGAGAGAGAAACAGATAAAACTACTTAAGAATTTAAATCACAGCAAGAAACAGTCTTAGGGTTGAAGAGCGGTTGAGATTTTTGCCTTTGGAAAGTCTAGTTCTCAAAGAAGCATTCTACAGAGATTATTAAAGCTAGAGCTTCACTATGTAACAGTTCCGTAAATATAATATAGTTATTTCCTCTAGCAGATACATTTTTAATTAGTTGTGTTGGAGTTAACTATTGTTAGTGGCATTCAGGGTGCATTCCTTATTATTTTTGCAGCACCACACATACTTGTGCAGTTCCCATAATTTTTTTTTTTAACCCAGGTATAACAGATATTTTGAGATGAGAATTATAAATATTTTCAAGGTCTCAGAATGTAAGATTTCTATGCTGACTAACAATTTAGTATATTTTTACATGTGCAGCAACAGCTGTAGTAAGACATCTGTTGATGGGACATTTTGTTATCTGCTGTATCTGCTATTTGTCATCTTTACATCTGTTATAGTCCACATGGCCCTAATCAAAATGGTGTGGCTCTTTGCCAGGTGCTCCATACCAAGTGAGGTGGTGAAAATGATGGATCTTGGTTACCCATCTCCTGGCAATCTTTTCTGGTGACAACCCGACTGTATTCTGTAGTATCTATGGGAGAATATGTCCATTTCTTCAAAGAAAGTTGCCATCTTTGGAAAGATGAGTGAAGTCAGTAGCAAAAAAACCTTCTGTTGTCATCAACATGATCTCAGTTCTTCAAAAGTGTATTGTTCTAGGAAGTCTTTTTTTGAGGAATTCCTTCTCAGAAACTGTCATTTATAAAAACCTTCAGGTAGTTAGAGCCAGATCTGGCAAAGCGTTTAGCCATCTGTTTAACTATTAAAATATGAATAGTCCAGTGTTCTTCCAACACTAAACTTGCTTTTTAATCACAAGCTGTTAGAGTGATAGAGGTTCTTTATAGAATATTGTCAGGATATTCTTACAGTTTGTTTTAAGAAAGCTTTAGGGGGATGAGAACTAAGATACATCTGAGAACTCAGCTGTAGGATTACTTGCTTGAACAAACATTGTTTCCTTCTGAGACGTTTCTTAAACTACAGAACTGAACAAAGCTATTGAAGTTATTTGCTTTGAGTGAAAGGTAATTCCCAGATAATGAGCTTCAAGACGACATTTTTGGAAACATTAATTGGAGAATGTTTTTTCTTCAAAATATGCATTTTCCTTGCAATATTTCTTTTCTCCTTTTTTGTATTTTTTCCAATGTTTTCTATTTCTGTCTCTTAAAAAAAAAAAATCGCTGCTCATCAAATGTTTGACTTGATCATCTTTTATGCTATTAATCTTTGACTACTATTTTTTGCTTTGCTATCTCTGATCTCTTCCCTTCCTTCTGTTCCACACAGTCTGTGAAGGCATCTAATATCCTCTTTCTCTCTCTCTCCCTGCTCCCTTATTACTTCAGTATCTTCACTACCTTTTTTGTATGGCAGCATTCCATGTCCACAGCACTCATGTCTGTGCCGATTTTTTAGCTTTTCATTTTTGTTTGTATAAGTGTCATGATTTTTAAATGATTGTCATTTAATTGGTTTGATCATGTTTAATTGTTTCCTGTTGCTTTTTTTGCCGCATCCCAAGTGAGACTCGGGGGAGCTGAGAAGTGCAAGTGTCCTAACTTTACTATTAGTTGCTATTGTTCATAGCAACTAGTTTCTACTGGTCCTAATCCCTGCCTGACTTATTCATTAAACATTCTTGTTTTCATGCAACAGAGCCAAGTTACAGGTACTCCTCCCTCACCCACGCTGTGTAAGGCTGCCACATTTTTATAAGCAGTAGTTCTGTTGATGTGAGTTAGTGGTTCAAATGGACTTTGAATGAGATTAATGCTGCATGAACAGAGAGGTGGGCAATATTTTGAACTGGAAACAGAAGGTTGTTTTCCTAGTAGTGCTTCAATGTGATGCAAATAAAGGTTCCTAGAGGTGGGAGGTAGACACCTCCCTGCTTGCCCTATGCTGGAGCTTTTAAGGCATGAAGATGGCCAGGATATCAGTGTTTGTAGGAGGTGGGGACGGTAACTGGCATGTATCAGAGCTGACTCTCAACCTAGAAGAGGTACTCTGAAGCTGTGTCATTACTCCTATGCTATGGAAGTACACTAATAGTAGAGGAGCCACTCCCCTCTTACTTGGTTTTAAAAATACTTATGCTAGTATATATAACCTGTTGTACTGTTACCTTCGTATAGATGAATGTTGTACTATGTAAGTTCAGCAGTGTGTCACAGCATTACGAGATGTAGAGGTTGCTGTGAAATTATACTGTTTTCCTGTAATACCAGCCTGAAAAAATGAAACTGTAGAGATAGTACTACAATAGCCAGTGAATCTCTTCCCATGTGACAAATCATCCAGTTCTTTTTTGTGTTCTGAGTAATGTTCAGTTTTGCACTGTCATCATTTCTCTCCTTTCCTTTCCACCTCAAACACTATTTGATATTTACAGAGGTAACTTTAATCCTCCTTCATCCATCCCCTTCTTTCAGACTTGATCCAAAACCTAGTGAAGTCAGTGGAAGGACTCACTTTCTCTGTGCAGTTTATTATGTTTTTTAATTGCTGTATGTCTGCAGGCACTGTTCTAGTTAACGGGCAAAGTATCCTAAATATTCTATTGAGCTGATAAAAGTATTAAGAAGCTTAAAATTATGCCAAGTATACATTCAGTTTCCACCATTTGACTAAAGTAGTGAATAATGTAGGTTCATGAAAGTGGCTCTGTGTAGCCAGATTTTGGGCATAAGAGTTGTAGGAATGAAGTTTGCATATGCATGTAAGCCATTTTGGTGGCAGGAAAGTTTAAAACAAACAAGCAAAAATCCCAGGGATTTGTCTGTGTCTCTCTTCTCCAGAAGTTATTAACAACACAGGCTGTTCTTTTCTTTTTTTTTCTTAAGAGCTGAGAAACTGGTATTTCATTTCTTTTTAATAATGCAACTTTGTCTCGTAATTAATTAGGTGCTAACATCAAACAAAGAGTCCCTACTTCAGAATTACATGTTCAATAAAACAGTTAAGCAAGCCAGACAACCAAATCTTAGGTACTTGAGCATCTTAGCTGTAACTTTTTCAAGATTATGCATTAAGTGTATATAATAAATTCTGCTATTTTGTAGGAGTCTATTGAAGTAATGGAATAAATATTTTTGTGGTTGTTAAGGGACACTTGCGCTAAAAGGGACACGAATATAATTTTATCCTCTTAGCACTACTTAGGAAAAGAACTTTTGCTAGTTTGGTTAAAAAGCAATAAAATATAAAAGGTAGGAATACTGTCAAGGCTGCCTGCAGGATCTCTATCTCTATTGTTTTAATGAGTTGATTTGGAGAGCAATATTGAGAAAATAGAGTAACATACGTGACAATTTCACAGAACAAGTTTTTCTCAATGTCTTCTAAAAAGACTTTTTCTGCATTTGTAGAACGCGCACCCTTGTTCTGCAGTTATCAAAGCATGGTAGAATTGTCAACAAACATGTGCTGATGATAAATATCTTCATGTGATTAGATGCTTGGGTTTCACTGGACTTGGAGTCGGACTTCTAAATCCTACCCTTCACTAAGGAGTGCCTGTATGCCCTGTATGTTACTTAAAGAGGAAAATTGGTATAATTTCCAGCAGCCTCTACTAATCTTAGGAAGAACCAAATATGTAACTAGGGGTGAAACTTCAGCACGCGGGTTTCTTGTAATAGTGTGATGTAACTCGGTGCCACATGTTAGGAGGTTGAAATGAGGCATGTGTCTGAAGTCGCTTTTTCTGTCCTGTTCTTGTCTTTATTCTTTGTTTCCAACTATGTTTTATTATATTAAGACATTTCAGCAGGATAAGAGCTTCTTATTTCAGCGTAACAAATCAATCTGAGAAAGTAAACAATCTTTTTCCATTATTTGCCCACCTTTTACAATATTTTATTCAACCTCTCAGTTTTCTGGGAACTTAATGTTCCTTACCAATGATTTCATTTAATAGCCAGTTTTGTTAGAAGACTCATCACTGTTCCCTAGTAATATTGCTTTTGGGATACTGGCTTTATAAAAACAAGCAAAAGAAAACAAAAATCTTTCTTGCTATTCCACAGAAAAGGACTTGTTTTGACCTTTGTAATGCTCTAAATATGCTGCAGAAACCCCTGAAAATAAGATCAGAATATTGTATATGAGCAGGGGATATTTTCTAAGGTCAGAGGTTTGGACTTCATTGGACAATACTTTCTAATATAGAGTTTTAGTAATAATTTACATGATGATTTTTTGATCATTTTCAAAGTGGTATCAGATAATACATAAGACAATATAAAGATACATAAATGAATTAAGTGATGATATTTCTGCAGCTGTGATTAGTCTAGTACTTAAACTGTTCTGCAGGGTAATATGGAGAGCTTCCTGCTAATTAATGAAAAACTGCTCTTCATTGTAATATGGCTCATATTCTTTGTTTCTGATGGATTCTGCTTTGCTTTTTTTTTTCCCCCCAAAATTATTCCCCTGTGGCAATCATCTTTATCTGCAATCAGTGATTAACAACTTCTGCAGTGTAAAATTGCGACAGATCAAACTGTGGAACTGTGATGGGTCACAGCTGGATATCTCCAGCATAATGAAACCTTGCCTGCCTGCGTGTGTTCCACAGGTCATGGCCCTTTCCGAGCTGCTTCCACCCCAGTTCCCTTCTATTAGCACAGTGTGGAGGATAGCACAAAGACTGAGTCTTTAAAGAAGTATGTTTGCAATAAATGAATATATGTGCTTGGAAAGCAGTGATTAAAATAGGTCATCTTGATTACTGAAATAATACGTACTGCATAAGACTTAAACTTGGAGTGGTTGTGGTGTAAGTGGACAAAATTCAGTCCAAGTTCATTTTATATTTTATATGTAAAACTTTTTTTGGTAAATAGGCATTTTAAAAAACAAATTGGGTAGCTATTTTCATCCTAATACAAATAGCATGTCTTTTCTGCTCTGAAATATGACAGTAGAATAGGTCCATTAACCGGGTTAGGAAAAGTTTAAAAGTTGGTAGTGAAACTGATGTTTTAAGTTTTTGTCACTAAAAACCAATTCTAGTTACTGCTTCACAGTTCAGGACGTGCTTTCTTAGCACTCCTTTTCAGACCTAGTGGGGATAATGGTGTTACGAGTGCTGTTAGCTCTTAATTCATCATTTTGTGACTCAGTGGTATCCTTAAGAAAAATTGCTTTAGGGATGGCTAATGAATTTATATTGCTATGCAGGGAAGAGAAAGATGTGTAAAAGGCCTGAAACTATTGGCAAGGCAGACTATTTTGATCTCCCAGTGAAATCTGTTCAGTTGTGGTTGTTTATGACCTTTAAGTGTCCAGCTGAAGGACCCAAACTTACTGAGTGTGAATGAAAGTATAGGCACCTGATACGTATTTTATACAGAAAGAGTGTTGGGAAGCTGGAAACAGATTCATTTTTAAGAGCTCTCTTGTATGCTTTAAACAGACAGCCCTCCTGTGAGGGCAGTTGCAAAATCACGTATCTATACAAGCTGATTTCCAATGTGTTTAAGGTTGTCACTACACAGCCAGTACTGATGAAATCAGTCCAGCTGTGAAACAGCTGACAAAATGAGTCTGTAGCAATACATGGATGTAAGACAGCTTTGTGCATGTATGAGACACTCAAGAGTTCATAGGTGTTTCCCCTCTTTCTTTTAATTACATAACAAATTTTTCTTACAGGCCAGTAACAAAAAATATCTTATCCCTGTGGCAATAAATATATTTTTAATGAAACATTAAGACTCTCTACTCTTCAGTGTTCTGATTGGAACAACTGTTGCTTTTTAATATTAAAAATATATTTTGGGGGGGAGAATAGCTACTGTTGGTTGACTCATTATGATTATGTTTCATAATAAAGACAGCCATATTTTAAAGACTGCTCTGGGTCTTTGAGCATCTGTATGTGAAAATAGCTTTTTACAAAGTTGTAGACAAACTTTTTTAACTTCTAGCTGACTTTACTTCTTGGTCTCTGGATTGTTTTCTGTTTGGTTTATTTATTTGTAGTCTGCTTTATTAATGTGTAGTAATACACTTCATTACTATCAATAACACTCAAAGGACTTCCTGAGACCAGATCTTAGGCAGCAGAAGAAATGCCATCTATTGTGCACTCAGTTTTTTCAAGTCCAATTTTGATGTCCCCAAGTTCACTTCTGTGTGTTTTGTTTTATTAAGAATTTACTAATGGGAAAAATCCTTAAGGTAGAGCCTGAATGTCAGCTTGTACTGATGATTATATCCCGCTAATTTAAGGACATAATGAGGCCATAGTTTCTTGGATCTTGAGTCATCCGTTAGTGCTAAAGTTAATTTTAAGATTATAATAAAATACTACTGTCCTAGAATTTTGCATTTATGCGTAGCTGGTAGCTTCCCCACCCCCTGCCTTTAATAAAATTAAAAATGATTGCACAAGTCCTGAAACCAGACAGAACTCCATCTCAATGTATTGAGATGCAAAGTGCTTGCTTTAGTCAAAGCTTAGAAAAGTTGCAAGGAATTGTGCCCATAGGGAGGTGGTAGGTTGTGTGTGGTGTTTTTTTTTTTTTTTTTTTTTTTTTTTTTTTATAACTATTTAAAGGCATGCATCTCTTTTCTGAATAGCCGTGTTGTTAGCATTAATTTACAGGTGGTTAAAGTAGTTCAGTAGGATCTTGATGCTATTTTCTTCATTTTAGAAGAAACAGTGGCTTAAAGACTTCCTTTTAAGTTATGCTGATAACTCCTTTCTAGTTATTGACATTTCTGATAGTATAGACCTGGCATAAGAATAAAATTAGCCATAGAATCTGTTTAATTATATTCTTGTAAATTAGTTCTCTTTGGTCCTAATTCTGTCATCCTTGCTTATGTTGAACAACCATTTCTTTTGTAAGTAATCAACTGAAATCATTGAACTTATTTGCATACTAAATGATTTGATATTTGGAGTTGAAGATCTTGAAACACCTGTATATTTAGGCTTTTCTGTTTCCTAATATTCAGGTTACCTTTCTTTCAAAAACAGATGTTGAAAACTCCAGAACTAAAATAAGAAGCACAGTATCAGTTCGAGAGGGGCAGGGAGTTGTGCTGCTTTGTGGAACACCACCTCATGCTGGAGGTAAGAACCAATTTTTTTTTTTCCTTTTAATCAACAGCAGCTTTTAAAAATGTCTTGTGTGAGCTAG
Source organism: Apteryx mantelli (assembly GCF_036417845.1). Lineage (NCBI taxonomy): Eukaryota > Metazoa > Chordata > Aves > Apterygiformes > Apterygidae > Apteryx > Apteryx mantelli. The sequence goes on along the minus strand of NC_089989.1, from coordinate 24,311,899 downwards.
ATATGCTGGATGTTTCCATGCTTTTAGTGTTAAATTCAAGTATTACCTGCCAAAACCAGTAAATCTATAACCTCTGGTGCAGAGAGTAAGTGCTGCTTATGGGTAGAATATTCTTGCAAAAATTTATCAAAGTTACTTCGTGGAGCCAGCCATGAGCACAGGTTTTAAACAGATATGAATTAACTAACTAAGATTTCTTAGTGCTGTCTATTTTAATTCAATAAAGCAGGCTACTCTATAGTCAGCACCTATTGTGTTGGTTGACAGGTGACATCCAACTTACAAAAGGTAAGGTGTGAACTCTTCCCAGTGAAGTCTTAGTATTATGTCATGTGTAAGGACATGTATTTATCACTTTCATTTGACCCATTCTTTTGAATGAAGTATATGTGAACCTTTCAGTTAAGTTCTTCAGGTATAGAGTTTTCAGCAAGTAACAGGAAAGCAACATAGCTGGGCTGACTGACTTTTTTCTTTTAACAAATGTCCTGTAGTTTAGAAATGCAGTTTCAGTCAACTCAATACTGTATGTTAACTTGATTTGAATTTTGGGGTTACACTCGCAAGGAGTGTAACGACTTACTTGAAATGTTAGATCAAACAGTGGTTTGGAAAGCTGCTGCTTCACCTAGCAGGCAGATTGCAGGTGGCATCTGGGGGCTCATGTTTCCCTTCGCCATCTATTTGGCACAGAGAAGGGATGTAATTCCAGTGTGGAGGTGGACGACACCACTGCACAGAATTCCGAAGTATGCTGTTGAAACTAGAACTGGTGGTGGTGGTGTGTTTTTTCTGTTTTTTTTTTTCTTTCTTTCTTTTTTGGGGTGTGTGTGTGTTTTTTGTTATGATTCCAACCAGAGCATCTGACTTTAAGGGAAAATATCTCTTTGTCACTGTGGAAATATGGAAGATAAGTTCATCAGAGAGCAAGAATGGAACCTGCTTTCTGAACTAAATACAGAAAGAAAAGAAAAGAAAAGCAAAGGAAGCTAAAGAGAAAAAGGGGGAAGGAAGTACCTAGAAGGACTTACTTTTATCTTGAAATGTCTGTCTAGGTCCTTGTAATTTCTGTGCACTTAATGTGTCTGATTTTTATGGTATTTCCACTAATTGAGTATCTTCTGCAGTTAAATTCTGCCCAGTTTCACAATTGTTTAGCCTCAATGAATTTAGTTTTCTGTATGACCAGACAATTGTAAGAAATTAGATTTGTCTTTAATTGTGCTAGGGTGTGCCCATTTCTTGAAATTAAGATATTTGATAGTATAATGCAGTGATGCTAGTACAGGCATACCTTGTTTTATTGTGCTTTGCTTTATTGCACTTCGCAGATAGCTTCAGTTTGTGGGGAGAGAAAAAAAAACAAACACAGTTTGTGGCAACCCTGTGTCGAGCAAGTCTATTGGCACCATTTTTCCAACAGCATGTGCTCACTTCATGTCTCTGTCACATTTTGGTAATTCTCACAATATTTCAAACTTTCGTTATTATTATATATGTTATGGTGATCTGTGATCAGTGATCTTTGTTACTATTGTAATTGTTTTGGGGCACCACGAACTGCACCCATGTAGGACGGTGAACTTAGTCGATAAATGTTGTGTGTGTTCTGACTGCTCCACCGACTGGCCGCTCCCCCGTGTCTCTCCCTCTCCTGGGGCCTCCCTATTCTCTGAGACACAACAGTATTGAAATTAGGGCAATTAATAACCCTACAATGGCCTCTATGTGCTCAAGAGAAAGGAAGAGTCGGACATCTCTCACTTTAAATCAAAAGCTAGAAATGATGAAGCTTGGTGAGGAAGGCATGTTGAAAGCAGAGATGGACTGAAAGCGAGGCCTCTTGTGCCAAACAGTTAGCCAAGTTGTGAATGCAAAGGGAAAGCTCTTGAAGGAAATTCAGAGTGCTTCTCCAGTGAATGCACGAATGGTAAAGCAAAACAGTCTTATTGCTGATATGGAGAAAGTTTGAGTGGTCTGGATAGAAGATCAAACCAGGCACAACAGTCCCTTAAGCCAAAGTCTAATGCAGAGCAAGACCCTAACTCTCTTCCATTCTATGAAGGCTGAGAGAAGTGAGGAAGCTGCAGGAGAAAAGTTTGAAGCTGTCAGAAGTTGATTGATGAGGTTTAAGGAATGAAGCCATCTCCGTAACATAAAAGTGCAAGGTGAAGCGGCAAGTGCTGATGCAGAAGCTGCAGCAAGTTATCCAGAAGATGCAGCTAAGAGAATTGATGGGGGTGGCTACACAAAACAGCAGGTTTTCAATGAAGATGAAACAGCCTTCTAATCTGTTGGAAGAAGATGCCATCTAGGACTTTGATAGCTAGAGAGGAGAAGTCAATGCCTGGCTTCAAAGCTTCAACGGACAGGCTGACAGCAAGAGAACTAGAACTAGAAGTGGAGCCTGAAGATGTGACTGAATTGCTGCAATCTTACGATAAAACTTAAACGGATGAGGAGTTGCTTCTTATGGAGGAGCAAAGAAAGTGGTTTCTTGAGACGGAATCTACTCCTGGTGAAGATGCTGTGAACATTGTTGAAATGACAACAAAGGGTTTAGAATATGACATAAACTTAGTTGATAAAGCAGCAGCAGGGTTTGAGAGGACTAACTCCACTTCTGAAAGAAGCTCTACTGTGGGTAAAATGCTGTCAAACAGTATTGCATGCTACAGAGAAATCCTTTGTGGAAGGAAGAGTCAATGGATGCAGCAAACTTCACTGCTGTCTTATTTTAAGAAATTGCCACAGCCTCCCCAGCCTTCAGCAAGCACCACCCTGATCAGTCAGCAGCCATCAACATGGAGGCAAGACCCTCCATCAGCAAAAGGATTACAACTTGCTGAAGGGTCAGGAGATGGTTAGCATTTTTTAGCAATAAAGTATTTTTTCATTAAGGTATGTACATTGTTTTTTAGACATAATGCTATTGCACACTTTTGTTTACGCTATACTGTAGTCTAACTTTTATATGCACTGGGAAACAAAAAAAATTTGTGCGAGTCGCTTTATCGCGATATTCTCTTTGCGGTGGTCTGGAACCGAACCTGCAATATCTCCAAGAGATGCCTATAATTAAAACACTGCTATCTTAAGAGAGACCAGACCACTGGATGTATGGATCCTTTGTGGACCCAAAGTTGTGAGTACATCTTATTATTCATTCTGTATCTGAATCTTTGGCTAATTAGCATTGAGCCTCAAATAATACTTTAATGTAACTGATTCTATTTATTTTGCTTGTTGGTATGCCATCCCATTTTTTGAAGGGCTGTGAGATTAAATGTTAATTTTGATTGCAAAGACAAAGTAATACAAACTAAGCATTGTGAATGTAATAATTTAGGTATTGTGGCCTCTTAAATTTGGTAGAGTCCAAGTACTCACAGGTCTAAAGTGGCAATTTTACAACTTCTGAAACCTGCGGAACTTTCTTCTCTACTAACTGACGTATATGCTTAAATCATCTTTAAACTCTTTAGAACAGCTTTGTCTTTTGGCTGCTGAGAAAATGGGTTATTTTCCCAGCTCTCTGTAAGAACAGAATGATTAAATTCTGCTTCTATATACAGTCCAAAGGCTGAATTATACAAGCCAAAGAGATACGCACATCCTGTGCACATCTCCAAACTGACTACAATCCTGCGCTCTATCTGAAATGTGAAAGTTTGAGGTGTTAAACAGGAGGTGATACAAAACATGCTCGTATTCCTAAGAGCCGTGGTTCAGATCACCACATAGAAAAGGTGAGAATTTCTTTCGCAGCCAACAGATGGAATATGATTGACACTCCCACACTAATTGTTATTCATGCAAAAAAGAGCTGAAGGGTCTATGAATTACCAAATGGAATCAAGAATTGTTACCAGAATTACTTAGAATTTTCAGATTTGTTTGAGAATTGGAGGATTAACCATTAAAGTTTTCAAGATATATGGAACAAAGTGGAATTGTCCATCCTCTTCTTTCTCTCTCCAGTAAAATAAGTCTATATCACAGTGATGTCAAGCATATATTGCCTTTAGATGTGTCACGATGGGACACAAGTCAGTGAGTCTTTGATAAAATATTGATTAGACTGATTCAACAGAGCTGCTAAGGGAGCAAGAGTAATAATCTATTAGGCGTGAGTGAAAGAGAAAACTGGTGTGTAACCAATAGCAATTTTTAAATATGTGCAAAATTTGTGCAAAGAGAAAGCAATGAACTGTTCTCTCTATCTAGCAAGAATAGAACAGGAAGTAACTGTGGACTTCCACTGTCGCAAGGGAAGCCTGGCAACCTCAATTAGATACTAGGACCAGAATGGCTGAAATTATTAAGCGTGGAAGTGATTGCCTGAGGAGCTGGCAGACTTTAAAACTGGAATTTTTTTAAGAATGAGTTAGACTATCTGTCAGGGATGGTTTAGGAACAGCAGACCTGGCTGTAGGGCTCTGAGGGCTGTTCAGTCCTTTCCAGACCTGTGATCTCTGATTTTTGTGATTCTGTACCTGTTCTGCTGAGTAAACAAATTCTAAACAACAGTAACTTTAAGAACTTTGTCTTCTCTTCCCCTTTAGTCACAAAAAAAAAAGTTTTAGTCTTAAGCATGTAAGATGTAAGAAAGAAACAAAGCATGTTGCAGGTTTTCTCTTAGAGGTGAAGAAAACCAGTGCCTTCATATGCTGAATTTCGTATCCCTTTCAGCACTAACCACCTGTTTTATAGGTATTTGTGGGCACTTTCAATGAAAGCCTTTTGAGTTTTGCCATCTCTCACAATTTATAAGGTCTTGCTATCTTGATGGAAACTTGCAGTTACCTTTTACATTCCCTGTAAGGAGCTTTCAAGGAGACTTGAATAAATTGTGATTATTCCTCCATGTGCAACCTCCCAGTTGCAATATGAACAGATCTCCCCCCTTTCCCCCCTGCCCCACTTTGGTTATCTTAGCCACAAATAGTCATGTAAATAGTATGAATATTCCCTTCCTGTGGGGAGTGAATTATTCCTGCGCTCAAGGGTACTTTTGTCCTTTAATGTTTGCAGCTTCAGTCCCATAAAGATATGGACACTTGCTGTTTAAACCCATAATGAGACTCCATTTAACTTTGTATATGTTAGCTCATATGTTGAGCTTGTATATTAGCTTGTTTTCTGTGATTGTTGTTAGTACATGGTGGGAGGAAGAGGATGCTCACAGTCAATACTTCTAGCTGAGAGTTCACAGATCAGTTTTATATTACTGTGGTTAAACATGACCTGTATCACAAACTACTCTAACTTTTTTTTTTAATGAGTTACAGCATTTTCCCATTTTGGCATTCTCTGTTTCAGCAGACTTGTTTGAGATTTACTGAATGGGAGATTCAATGAATGATTTACCTTCTGTGTGAAGATTTTCCCCCTCTTTGGTTTTGCTCTAGCTGAAGAGGGATGTATGTATAATTCGATGATTGTTACTGATTTGGGATTTCTAAGTAAAACTGAAAGAAAATATTTTTGCCAATTCAACTGTCTCTTATATTAGATAATGTAAGTTATATTATAATTCAGCAGGCTTTTTTGATAATTAAGATACTCTTCAGTCATGAATGATCTTTGTTCTGCAGGTGCGTGATCACATTTCTTTATATAACTTTAATCATGTTACAGGAAACATGTTAAAATACACTGTTTTTCACAAAACAGTAAGTCCTCTTCCCCACATACTTGAGAGGTAAAATGACATCTAAAATTGGTTTATGTAGGTCTACTGCTATCTCTTTCAATTGTTATAATTATTAAACTTCACTTAAGTCTCCAGGGCTGTTTTGACCTTTTACTATCTTTCTGTTATGTTTTCAAAGGAGAGACAATATATCAATCATCTCAAATGAACATACAAAATTTAATATTAGACATGCATTTAATATGCAGCTAGTTAAAAAGGCTAGATGTGGAGATCTAAAAATTATTTTTTCTACTCTTGACTTTGTCACTCCTTCATTTACTGATTTTTGGAACAAAGCCCTAAGTAAATCCCGAAGTTCCTTTAAGGTACTACCTACTATTACTACTGTACATGTATCTTGATTATCATGTAGTGTGCCTTCAGATATTATGATTTACATTTGTATAGCACAGTCAGTTTTACTAATCTGACAGTGATTTTTGAATTTCAGAAAATGTTATAGACTTAAGGTGTTTTCTCTCCTTCAGGAGAGAAGAGAGCAATGAGGCATAGTCATCTTATTTTATTTATAGAGGTGAAGATTAGCTTTATAGCTGTCTGCACTTTTCAAGAAATTCAGGTTTGCCTGAATTACTATGTTGGTGGGTATACCCACCATTATCTTGTTTCTATATGGAATATGAACATAGCCGAGAAGAACTTGGGTAAATGCCAAGAATGTTGTGGAGCCAACAAACTACTTGGTTTCATGCTTACAGTGCTAGGATGAAGTTCTACTTGCCTTATATTCACCATTAGCCTTGTGTGGTATGAGTGTTCCTATTTCATATGGAAATGGTCAATGTGGCAAGGGCATTTCTACATGAAAAGCAGCAAGAATGTTCTCTATCTTACTATCATGTCCTGATAAATGCAGTCCTAATTGATAAATGAGACCATATTTGAAAGATAAGCTATAAGCTAGATTGATCACTATTATTTTAAAGTTGTTGCATGCTGGTCTGAAATGATATGAGATCACTGAAAATAGATCACAATTTATTGCTCACTGGTTAGTATGACAAATCATCCAGTGAATAATGTCATGTCTGTTGCAAATTAGTGTTTAGACTTGCAAATTGTTGCTCGTGTCTTTGTATTGCCGTTTGGAGGCCTGTAAGTTTCAGAAAGACTGCTTCATGAATAACACAACACAGAAAATCTCTCCTATGCCAGAAATATTCTGATGCTTTTATTTTTTCCACACTCTTGAATACCAACATGCCATTTTTCAGGGAACTATAATTTGAGTTAATTTAACTCATTTGGCTTTGTAAATGTTTCATACCCTTAAAACAAAGCAAAAGCAAACTGATAGAACTCCAGATTATAGTTTCTTTTCTATTGCCCATCTGTGTGTTTTCAGTTAGGTGCAAAGTAGTCTGATTTCTGCGCATCTACTTTTTGCTTTTGTAGCAGACTGTGGATGATATTCATGTGGGAATGAAGAATAAATCCTACTTGCAGTAGGCACATTATGAGGTTTTCACACAAAAATGCATTCTAAGGAGAATAGTAAGTTGAATACTGTCAAAGCTATGGTCTTACAAATTGTTCCATAGTGTTCTTGAGCTGTTCTGAATCTGCCAAGAGGAAATGGTATTTTTATTTAAAAATATATTTTGCAATAGCCCTGCTGGTGTCATCATCATCTGCACAAATTTCAGCTGACAGTTTGAAATCAAATGGTGCTCAAGAGACATTTATATTTGCCCATATGAGGGACAATAATACATGTTCCCAGCTGGAATTTACAATGATTTCTATCTGTCAAAATATTATTCTCCCCACCAGTAACAAATCAATGTCTACAAAGAGAAATGATTTCTCAGACTAACTCTGTATTCTTCCATGTGTGTGCGTATAAAATGCCCTTTTTTGATAAGCCTGTGTTCCAGGTTGAAGTAAAGCTGATTAAAATTAGTATATCCTTATTCATGTATTTGTCCAACACCTGCAGTTACTATATACTAGATGTGTTTTAAGCTAGCGTGGAGGTGTATACCCAGCTGAAGGAACTTGCAACAAATGATGTGTGATTCCAGTTTGGGAGAGGGCAAACTAAACAAGCAATGTATCACTCCAGATTCTTTACAGAATGCTTTTTCTCCATGTTTCATTATGTACATTAATGACAGTGAACACTTGAATGTATTAATATTTATATTTTATTTGTTAAATATTTGGTCTTCTGTCACTTTAAGTCTTAGTTTGGGAGATGTATGTGAAGGATAGTTTCATGGCCAGGTAAGACAGATGGTCAGTAAAGCCTAAAGCCTGGGAACATCCACAATCAGTATTACTAGCTCCTGTAAATTTTGCATTAAGTCTTCTTGAATACCCCTAGCAAAATGATTATGGTAATACTGTAGCTTTTTATTGTTTTCTTTTTAAAGAGAGGTTCTAGCCTGCAGTCATTAAGTGTGTGTGTGTGTGTGTGTGTGTATATATATATATATATATATATATATATATAAAAAAATAAAATGTGTGTGTGTGTGTGTGTATATACATATATATATAGCATGTCCCAAGTATTTAGGTCAGAATGAATGAAAGCAATGTTGTTAATCTCAGTATATTAAAGCTGGATTGTTTTTGGAGGGGTAGGGGGAAGGAGGCATGTCAGAAACTAGTCTGTGCAATGAGAGATACAGTTTCATCTAATGCCTGAGGAAGAGTTTTGGATAAGATTGGATCTGCTGGCTTCAGTACACCTGGTATCTACTAAAGACTCTCTAGAAGAGTTTGTAGTAGCACATGTAATGTTAGGCAGCCATGGGAGAGTAGAAGCTTTTGAGACTAATGTTGCACAAGTTTCATCAACAAAATATATATAGGCTCTCCAGAAGACCAAAAAAGACTCTGGCATGTCCACTTTGTCTGATGTCTGCTCTCCTTAGCCGTCTTCACTGCCTCATTCAGTTTATTTAGGTTCAGGAATATGGGGTAAGAGTCTTGTAACGAGCGGCTGTGCATGAATTCTTTTCTGTTAGGGTATTTGTAGGAAGAAGGGGGAGAAAGAAAGAGAGGAAGATAAAGTGAAACACTTTCTCTTAGCTAGTTCTGAGTGTTTCAGAAAACTGCTTTTGACCCTTTTCTCTACTAAGATTCCCTATGCTGCTAGAAAAACACACAAACTAACAATTTATTTACTTTTTTTCCCAACTCTTCTTTACTAAAATAATCCCACTTTTCCTTGGGAATATGGTAATTGGTCAGGAAAAGGCAGGAGAGGGATGGCTGCAGTCCTAGCATGTCGTCATTGCTGAACACTGGTAACAAGAATACAGAAAGTAATTTTAATGTTTTTCCTAGGGGCTTTGCCAAGTACCTTCTCCTAAATGAGTGCAAGACTATGAAATGAAGTTTGTCACTACTACCACCTATTAAATATAAATTTTTCAAACAAATGTACTAAAATGCTTAGGTAGTTTCCATTAGTTTATCTCAAATCCTTAACGTTCAGAAGAAATCAAATGTGTTTTAGTTGAGCAATAAGCCAAACTATTGTCTTTTTATCCTCAAAATTATTATAAGTAGGAAGCAATTTAAAATACTTTCAACCATTGAAAATGCACAACAGAGTTGTTAAATGCTCTGAGCAATTAAATGTAAAGTTCTAGGGAGGTGATTAAAAGAACAATTTGTCATTTGAAATGGATATGGCTAATGAGTATGTTTTTAAATATTGCTTCCTAAAGCAGTTTCTTACTTTTGTGCTTACTTTTAGAGTAAGAACGATTTGATCAGAGCCAGTACATTTTGAATGACATTGCTAGTCTGAAACAATTAGTTTGGAAATGTGATAAAGAGAAACTAATCCATCATCCTTCACAGCTACAGGGTAAATGAAATTGGGTTCTTATTCAGCATTGGAACCCAAACTAAAAGCATTTTGTTAGACTTTTCCATTAGCATCTGGGTTTCCTTCAGAGCAGGAATGAACATTTAACCTGCCAGTTAAGGACCACTTTTATATTACAAGGTCATGTTCAGTTTGAAACTAACACTAGCTAAGGATCAAATCCCATGTGCATCAGAAGAAGACGAAAAAAACCAGCAAGCAATACCAAATGGGTGGGCTGCTTTCCCAATGGTTATGCCGTTTGGAAATGAATTGAATGTGAGTTTTTCTGTGGTATTATACAAATAACGCCATCATTCTTGAAGATCTGTTTCTGAAGGATGAGCTTAGAAATGTTAAATTTTTAACTGCAGTTGTCTGCTTTTTTCATGCTTTTTGGAAGTTTTAGAAATTTTTTGTAGACACTGTAGTCTGAAATGTAACTGCAGCTTATGTAAACATCTAAAGATTTGTGCATTATTAATGGTATAACTATTTGCATGCGAACAATTTGGGATGCTCCTAGGAAAAAAGCAGTCCTATACAGTTTTTGTTTCCAGCTGAACATACTTGGTTCAGTTTTCCAATTTGTGGACATTCTATGTGCTCAAGAATATACCCTAAAACCCAGAAGTGGCATACAATTTATTTTCAATAAAATTCTGAAGAGATTTTTTTATTATCAAAACTGTCATTTTTGAAAGTTGCATCTGAATACATTCCTTCATCCAGTTCATAAAAATGTTAGGGGATCTAATATTGGAGTACATAAACACCTTGTCTTAGGCCTACACTGCATTAAGATTTTTATCTGTAAAATCTTTAATGTTTATTTAAAAAAAATGAAGAGAAAAGTGCAGTTTATTTTATGACAGAAAAACTATTACCTCTTATTTTGGCTTAGATCCAGTAGCCAAGAATAGCCTTCCAGTTGACTGCATTGACACATGGAAGAATGATGGAATACTGGAGGAATGTAGGAATTCCTTAAACTGGCAGAGTCAGCTGAGGACTGAAGATCAGTTAATGTCAGAGCTGGTCTTTATATTTTGGAATTATATTGCAAAAGTACTCTCCTTTTCTTCATTTCAATGAGTTAAATGAAATAAAGTAGCTAGAATTTGACCTAACAATTAAGTCAGCCCAGTACAATGCCAAATCAAATTTCTTTGGGGGATTATTTATGTAAACATCCTCTTCCCTGATTGAAATCCAATGAGTTTTGAAAATAGGAAGTCTGAATCTGTTTCAGAATGATATTAAAGAGAAAATATATAACATGATTAAAAGTATCTTCCCTCCCCCCCCCCCCCCCCCCAAAAAAAAAAAAGTACCTACATGGCTAAGGAGCTTAAAGCCTGATTTCAAAACCCAATTAAGAGCCACTAAAAATATGGGTCTTACACCCCTGTTTTGCTTTAGGAACCTTAGATTTTTGTTAAATAAGAAGTTAAGATAATTTTTTCAAGCCTCATAGGTGGTAGAAAATGACTGTAGCAGGCCAGAAAGGTTGATTTAAATTGTTGAATCTTTATTTTACAAGTTTAAATTTGAAAATTGCATACAGTTTTTATGACCTCCTTTTCACTGGACACTTACGTATGCAAAGTGCCTAGTACCATGTGGGCATGATCCTGGATTGTGGTATGCAGACTGCACAGTAAATAATAAACAAATAATGCAAAATAAAGAGTAGAAGCTAACCAAGATGTAGTAAACAAAAATTGAGTAATAATTGTAATTTCCAATATCTTATCCATCTGTGGCCTCCAAATAAGGAAAAAATACATTGGAAAGTGAAGGATTAGATCTCTGAGGAAGCCCAGAAGAGACGTATTGCTTTCATTTATAACAGAAAATCAACTGAAAACTTGTAATTGACAGAAAGGGAGTGAGTTTGTCCCTTGAGGTGTACTAAGATCAGCAATAGGAAAATGGGGTAAACACAATAAATCATAGAACAAGTTGTTTAATATGAATTTTTCTGGAAAATACAATTTTGTAAAGTACAATAAATATAAAATGAGCTACTGGCTGTGGGGCACTGGTAAAGAAACACCAGGATCCATTTTTAAGAGAGTCAATGAACATATATGTCAAATGAGAAATTAGGTTTCCAGGGGTGTTTATTCATAGGCTATCGATGGATCTGATTAAACTGGAATGTACTTTACCTGGCTTTTGTAATCATAATGGCCGGTCTTAATGAATTTACTCTTGACTTAAGGCAATGTAATGGGAATAAAATCAAGCTGCTTATTTCCCTACTGGGTATCTAGATTGGACCATCCCCTTCAAATGTCTTTTTCTTTTCTTTTTTTGAGGAGAATAAAATACTTGAGTTAATGAAAACAAGTAGCTCAGTGAGTACCAGAACTAATAAAGCCTGTTTTCCCAGAGTTTTGTATCTTGTGGCTGTTTGACTTTGTAGAGCCGAAAACCTAAATCGGTTTTTCTAGTCACTGACTCGATACCTAGTTTGTGCTACAGCTTTTCCCTCAGTCTTATGACCACTCTCTTTCCCCAGCTACATTGTAGAAATATAATTATGTTTGATTTTTCCGCTCTTTCCCATTTAGCAAGATCATACAATCTTTGCTCTTTGAAGAGGATGTAGTGTGCGTATGTTATGCCTGTGCATTATCTTCATGAGTGAAGTGGCTGCCTGACCAGTTGCAGAATGTAGCCAGAACCACCTGCAGCTCCCCCTCGGTGCTGAGGACTGCTTGCTTGCTATGTCCCTCTGTTCAGCAGCAAACCAGTGACACCTGCTTCTTTGTATTTATTGCAAGATGGGTGAATAGCTGTATAGAACAGTTTTACATTGGCTGTACAGCTGTGGCTTGCTCACTTATGAGACTTTGCTGTGCGCTTTTCAAAAGTCTTACCTGAAGTTAAGCTATATCACATCTATGGTTTTTCTTCCCACTGTGTAGCTACTTCATCAAAGAATAAAATAGGTTGATTAGTTGTAATTTTCTTTTCTTGACAGATCCATGTTTGCTTTCCTTATCTTAAATTTATTACTCATCTCATATCACATAGGAAGAAACTTTTAGACAAAGGCATTCCTCCACCTGAAGAGGTTTCCGCTACAAGGCGAGCAGGCTAGCTGGCTACCTGCTTTCACAGTAAACACTTCCCGATGTAACACAAGCCTGACTCTTGAGAGTATTCTAGAGAAAGTTAATGTTCATACACACTGTTCTTGAAAAGTTATGTTAATGGAAGGAGTATAAATATTGATGGAAGAAAACTAAATGCAATTATGATAGGCCATTTCATTTGGATGCCCTTTTTGCATTAATCAGTCTCTAAATACTTTAATAATTTCATTTATTGAATGTTTTTTCATCTTCACAATCTTACCTTTTGTTAAATTCTCCTGTTGGCTTAGCATTTTCCTAGGTGCGTATTCATACTCAGTGCTGAGGATTATGTTAATTGCCTGCGCTTCATTTCATGGCTGCATCCACATCTACGCACTTTCAAATTAAACCTCTGCAAAAAGGGATGATCTTCATTCTGTAAGGGCAGTGCAAATGCTTCAAGATATTTTAACATCAAGACAGGTCAATCAAACTATAATTGTCTCTAATTAGCACTTGCAGAAGCTGTAATTTTTTTTTAATAAACTTTAAGCTGAGTGGCACTTGGGTGAAAAATTATTTCTTGCCTGGAAAACCATTAAAAATTGATTTCCTTTCTGTTTCTCTAAGATATGAATGAGAGACAAGAACATCACCTCTCAGAGGAAGTGGTTTTTGTTGAATAAAACTGGCTACAGAGTTCAATTTTCTCTTCAAGTGTTGATCAGCAAAAAGCAAATTATACTGTAATTTTTGCCAAATCTGTTAGTTTATTGTTTCAAAAATGGTTTTCCTTTAAAGGGACCACAAAAAATAGTTTTGAGGACTGTTTTGGCATTTCATGGAAAAAGATCTAATTTTTATATGAGAAATGTAGTTTTGCTGTGTGCTGCCTCTGCCAGGTGTTTACTCTTCTTTTGGCATTCCTTTCCCTTGCACAGACCTGTGCTATTTCTAGCTACTAAAAATCTAGCTGAGTTGTATAGTAAATTCCATTTTAAGAAAATCTGGTTTCATTTTTGTTGTCTGCTCCTCTTTCCATGCGTATTATTTCTTTAAAAAATCAAGTAGATGAAGAAAGTTTTCCATGTGTAAAACTGATTTCATTTCACTTTTTTTCCCTCTAATGGAGGAAATATGGCTTTGGTGTGAAGATGTTTTGCCTTCTTTTGTTTTGTTTCCAGTACCTTTTTACATTTTTTTTTTTCTTTCTGTCATGGGCTGTCCATCCTCTTTGTTTGTTACTGATCTTTGAAAAAGAAAACCTGAAAACCCTTATCAAACTTCCTTGCTTCTTCTTCTTTTTTTTTTTTTTTAATACTGATTAGAATTGTCATTTGCTTGGATCTTCAATGAATATCCATCATTTGTACAAGAGGACAGTCGGCGATTTGTGTCTCAAGAGACTGGTCACCTCTACATAGCCAAAGTTGAACCATCAGATGTAGGAAATTACACCTGTGTTGTAACCAGCACTGTAACGAATAGCAAAGTTCTTGGTTCACCAACCCCTCTAGTGCTCCGCACAGATGGTATGACTTCTTCTTATACTGTGAATAAATAAAACTAGTAGTTACTAGTTACTGTTAGTATATGCCTCTAGCCTCTAGTGAACATTTTTGTCTCTTAAAGTTTAAGCCTTTCATGCCTTCTCAGAATAGTGATTGCTTATAAGAAAATAAACTGTTCTGTGTTACGTACCCCTTTTCCTCTTGTGGGTCTCATGACAATTTAATTGGAAGGTCCCTATGCTTGTTTTTCCAAACATGGTGCAAAAATAGTCAACTTGATTTTTTTGAATTGAATGTGATGTCAATGCCAAAGAGAAAGATAGCTTTAAAAATGAAAAATGACTTTTTTCAATTTTGTCATCTAGGTGTGATGGGAGAATATGAACCTAAAATAGAAGTTCAATTTCCTGAGACACTTCCTGCAGCTAAAGGTTCAACTGTGAAGCTAGAATGCTTTGCACTAGGAAAGTAAGTTCCCCTCTTCACTGGTACTGCAGAGTTTAAGCATGCCAGGGTTTATCCACACAACAGATGTGTAGTTCTGACAGTCTTCAGTGTTGTTTTCTAAAGTCCATATTTTGACTGTCACAGTTATTGCCTTGGTAATAACCAAGTAATAACAGTAAGATGGCAAACAGTCTTGGAGTCATTTTTATTGTTGTTTAAAACTAAAATGTGCATGTTGGCAACACATGAATTTAAATTTAATTTCAAATTATGTTGAATAAGATTAATGCAATTTTGCAAATGTACTCTGACCTAGCTCCACTTTCTCTGCATACAGTGAACTGTTCTTGAAGTCAGTGGGAATTTTGTCTAAATTTGAATGTTAACTATACTTGATGCTTTCGTAATATTGTTCTTCTTTTATATATGAAATAAAGATAAAAACATATTCCTCTTCTGAATGACATTCTATGCAAAATTGATCTCTCTTGTGCTTCGCAAATGCTCTGAGAACGCCTTTATGTTTCTGTAAATGTATTTAGTAACCACTTTGGTTTATTTGCAGACAGCTTTGTTAGGTACTCAAAATTTTAAGTGCCAGATTGATAACTTAACCATATGCTATTGCTTCTGTTCCCTGGCTAGGTGAGTGAAAGTTTTAAAATCAGCCAGTGAATGGCTGTTCAAGGATGGAAACCTCAAAAGACTTTGCTTGATCCTCCTTCCATTAAAGTCAATGGTAAATCTCACCTGTTTACAGCGGAGGCCAGTGCTGATTTACAGGAAATTTTACAGTCACTGGATAGTCACACAGATACTCATGAAAGTTTGGTAACATAAGTAATAGGATATGAAGCAGAATCTATTTATATGCAAATCAGTTACTGTACTATCTCACCATCTGTAATATAGAGTATGTATACCACTTTAACTACAAGCCTTTCATCACTTTGATTTTTTTCTTTTCTCTTCTTTTTAGCCCTGTGCCTCAGATTAACTGGAGAAGAACCGATGGTCTGCCATTTCCACGTAAAATAAAGCTAAGGAAATCCAATGGCATGATTGAAATTCCTAATTTCCAGCAGGAAGATGCAGGACTATATGAATGTATTACTGAAAACTCAAGAGGAAAAAATATTGCAAGAGGCCGTCTCACTTATTATGGTAGGAAACCTTCTTCCCCCCTGCCCTCTCTCTCTCTTTCTCCCTCCCTTACCCATGAAGTTAACCACGCGGGGCGCGTTCTGGGTGTACAGCTTCTGCAATGCCCATCAAACGTTGGCTCTTAAAACTCAGGGCATTATAACTGTTTGCAGAGAAAGAACTTCTGCACCAGGGTTTTGCATCAGACTTTAAGAAACATTGACAAGGATTTCTTCTGAGAACCATCCATGTTGAAAAGGGTTGCTAAGAGTAGTGTGGAAAGTGCTTGCCTATGATGCCCAGAATTTTTTTTAACACTTTTTATTGTTGCACGAGTGAAATCTTAAGTTTCTAGTCAATTAAATTGATTTGGGGGTTATAATGTCACATTTACAGGAAATGCAAATTTCATTTTGCTTTTGGAAAAGATTATTCATAGATATTGTGAATCTTTTCCTTTCAAAGTGGCCAATTTTATTTTAAAATGAGTAAATAAATGAGAGAATATAATCCAATATGGGAAATGAAGAAATGAAAAATTTAATAGCTGGAGAATGGCAAGTGTCTCTTGTGCATTTAAGGCTGTGGAGTGATTTGAATATGAGCAAAGAATATTGGTGGTCTTTTAAAGCTGCAGTGATTCGCAACAAAGCAGTAATTGACAATTTTTGTTAAAGCCAAATCTCAGCAAATATAATTTTCCTTAGGTAAATGGTAATTTAAAGAGTGTGACAGTCTGTGCCATGAAATGTTTTTTTTCACATAGGCATATTTGAGCAAAGATTTTTATGAAGTTATGTAAAAAAGAAAAGAACATTGCTGTTGTGCGACTTCCTACAAATGTTCTTTCAATTTATTTATTCTTTATTGGAAGCTACTGTTTACTAGAATACGCAGGATCCTACAATGTAGATTTTAGTCAGTGCAGATTTTAATTTAAGAAACTACAGATTTTATAAATCAGAAGAAAAAATATATTTCCCCTCCCCCCCAAATTACATTACACTGAATTTTCTATGTGTGAGTTGTGATTATGACCATTTTGATAAATACTGTGGATAACATTGGACAAAAGAGCTAAGATGTGTCATCTGTCATATTATACTTGGCAGTATGCTATAAAGTGGCTTTCATTAGCAGCTTGAAAAGTTTTAGATAAGTTGTGGTTTGTACATCAATTTGACTCAATACTCCTTCTCCAGATTTAAATCAGCAACTCTGCTGAGTTATAAGATATATCAATGTACACTTCTTGCAAAATAGAGTTGATTTATTCATTAGTTCTTAAAATGTAATTATGACAGTGGGTAATCTTGAGATACTTGACCTGCTTCCCAAATTTTGTTTTGGTCATTAAAGGGCACAGAACTGAAGTAAAGGATGTTGCTGACCAAAAAAATCAAATATTGAGTTGAAGTTTTGTGATAACAAGTAAATCATGATTTGCTACTGATCACTGTAAATATTCTCATTACAAATCCAGAAAGGGATTTGAATCCTCAAATAGTTAGTATTCCAATACAAATATCCATCTGTATTAGATTCATTCCTAATATGATGTTTAGACTAAAAAGAATAATGAAACCTGTAATGGCAGTAAGGGTACTCCAACTGTTTTATTTCATTTGTTCTGCTTAGTGAAACCCATTTTGCAGAATTAAGTAGATTTAAGTAATCTTGTTTTGTTGATATAAATAGAATACCAACAGGTCTGTATTCAGGATAGGGTAATTTTAAACCTTTTTGATAATTTGAAGGATTTTCATTCTGTTTGTAGATTAATAATGTTCTGTAACTGAAGATAGTATCTGCTGATGACTTGCTGCTGTGTCCAATATCAAAATTCAGAAATCTGTCCAGCAAAGATATGTAACCATATGCCAGTCAATGTTCCAATAAAAGATCAATACTTATGCACTTTTAAAGAGGTTATTCTGGAAGCAGAGGAGGATTTGGGAGAAAATTAATGCAATCGTCTGAAGACTTAGAACAAAAATCATCCATCTGCCAGAAAGTACCAACTCTGGCAAAGACGACTCAAATCTGTATGGTAATGTTAGTGGATGTTGGCTGATGCTAAAACATTTTATTGGTAGAAGTGTTAGATGTCTGGTATTCATATATAGAAAAATATAACCATTAGAAATTGAGAAATGCCTTTTTATTTCAACAGTAGCAACGTTTCTTTTTCTCTCATCAGCAGAACAAAGCAGATTTCTGGCTTACCCAAAAAGAGTAAAATAAGATTTCGGGTTAACGTTTTCCATGTTGTCTTGGTGAAACAATGAGAAGAATCAATCCCTTCAGAAAAAAAAAATTCTAATAGACGAAAATCTTCTGTTTGTCTAAAAATAGGTTTTTCTTTGTTTGCAGTTCTTAGAGTTTATTTTGTAAATGAAATAGACACCTAGGACAAAACAAAAGCTTGAGACATTTCCTAGCACTGCTGTGAAAGAAAACATTTTTATTCTCCTGATTTGTTTTGTGAGCTGAAACTATAAAGCTTCAATTCTGAAACTGCATTTTCAGCACATACATTGTTTAAAAAGTTCAGTTTTATTTACCATGTCTCCTCCTCTTCCAAAAATGAGTTATGGTCCTGACTCCATAAGGCACTTGACTATGGGCTCAACTTACCATAATCATTATTTCAAGAAAGCTTGTAATGTATGTTTGGTTTAGAAATTCTATGCACATCAGTAACTCTGCATATGAAAAATAAAACAGGTCTGTTTTTTCTAATTGCATTATGGGTTTTAAGTATAACTCTCAACACACAGTTGAAGCTGATAATTAGAACAGATATTCTAAAACAAATATTCTTGGTTCTTTCATAATATTTCTAGGAGACTATTAATCTTCCTTTTTTTCTCCTGAAGGATTACATCAAGAAAAGCCCACCATCAAATGTGCAGTTTATTGTCCTCTCTACAGTTCCAACATTTGTTTAATGCCAGTTTTCTCCTCAGTGGAGTTCAGAATACACTAAAAATAGGACAAGATTATCTAACTTTGATTTAATCTAAAAACCTGAATATATAAATAATTTGCCTTCACTTTAGTAGTATATTCATTTGTCATCACTGTTATCCCTTTCCATAAAGAGGAGATAGAAGAAGAGAGATTCCATGAAGACTTTTTGGGGCATTGAAAAATGAGAGATGAAACAATGACATTTTTGTAGTTTAAGATGGAGTTAAATAACAGCTAACATGGTAGAGAGATTTAAAGCAATTAATTTAAAGTATAATTGAAGAAAATATACTCTTAATTAGCACAGGCTGATTTAATGGAACTCTTGCTTGACAATGCTGAAAGTCAAAAATCTAACAGGGAGAAAAAATCCTGCTGCTCTTTGCCTTTGCCTCAGTGATACTGGTCTGTAATAGCAATGGAGTGCTGTGAAGCTGACCGGCACGTCGATAGTCAAAGGCAATTGCCTGTAACTTGCGTGTAATAACAGCCACTTTTGTTCCCTTATCTAAGTCACGTGGGAAAATAAGGGAGCAGACTTGCTCTTCTGTGAAAATACAACCCCCCAGTCATAAATAGATTCTATGTAGATTTTTTTGTGTATAAAATACTAATGTTTTGATGATAATGTACCATTAAAATTATACTGAAATCACGTCACTCATGAATGTGGAGCAGCTTCACTGTTTACCGCTTTTATCTGATAACCTGACTCTATCTTGTTCATGGAGATGTCTTTAAATAGTTAGTTACAAAATATATGTATGTAAATAAATATCAAGGAGTTGCTGAGTTTGATCCACTTGAAGTTTAATCATCAATGCTGTCCAATAATTTGCCTTACTACTGAAACAGATTGTTCATCTTTTTTGTGTACTAAAACTTTTCCCAATGATATAAAAATTACCTATGGTATTGAAAGCATTTTTATTTTTGTATAGAAGTCAGATAATGGAATTTTCAGTGACTTTTGAAATTAAGTTGTCAGATGCTTCCTTAGGCCAGCTTGTTTTATCGGAAAAAATTATTTAATGCTTTAAGTTGCTTGGATTTGTCAGATAAAAATTGGCTCATCACTGCTTAGGCAGTCTCATCAAAAATAGGCTCATCTCATCAGTATGAGAGTCATAGTCAGACTTTCAGGGAGATATTACCTAAAAAAACGAAGGTGATATTTTCTGTTTTTACAAACCTTTGTGAATTTCCAGTTTGTTTCATAGCTGCTTTCTGTTAAACTATGGTAGCTTCCCTTTGCCTCTGATTTATTGCCCAACTGCTGAGCTATCGGAAGGTATTTTCAAAAGAGATTTCCAGCCCAGCTTTTGGAGTGTAAACTTCAAAGGAAAGATATGCATATAGGCAGGCTACATCTTTTGCAAGACCCCCAATTAAGGACTTTCCAGAAGAGCTTCCTGTAGTCTTCTGCCTCCAAGCAGTAGGCATGGCAGACCTCAGTACTCTTTGGCAGATCACAGCTTCTAGACAAGAGTTGCTGTTATGGAGCTCTGCATTTTGTTTACGGTATTCCTGTGGACTACAGAATAAAAAGGAGAGAGTTTTATTGGAGTTTCATACTCCCAAGGAAATCAGATGCAAAAATTCCTGCTGGCATGCATTTCTGCTGAGGAGGTTGTAAGGTACTCCACAAATTATTTACAAATTAGATCTCAACACAGCTTCTGAAAAGTGACTGCTTCTTCAGCCATTGCTTCCAAAAGCTTCAGTGGAGTCACTCATTGTAATTAGTCTTCACTCACACCAAACCCCAGAAGAAGGAGGTTCTTAATCTTTTTTTTTTTTTTTCTCAGAGGTGGTCCATTCTCCCCTTATAGACTAAGGGGACACCACAAAATGTAATAAAGTAACTGTTGTTTTCTTTAGGGAGACCTACTTAGCTTATTAGCTGTAAGAAAAAGGTGATCATAGTCACAAAAAAAAAAAAGACCGAGTCTTCTTATTGGGAGAAATATTATAGATTATATAGTTGTATCACTTCTTGCCTATGGGACCATGATTTATAAGAAATATATTAGGCAAAAACAACTGAAGCAAAATACAAGCTGGTGCTTTTACAGGTGGCTGACTATAAGACTGAAGGCTAACAGGTTTTAGAAAAACAGCTGCCTACTAGTATGTTGTCCTAAGGGAACCTCATATGAATCTTTCATGAAGATTGTACAGCAGGTTCCTGAGAATCAGTAATATTATCACAGAATATAGATTCCCATCATGGTCTCAATCCCTGTGCTACAAGCTCCATTAAATTTAACTTTCAGCTTCATAATTTACAGGACATTCTTTAATCTCAATGAAAATGTTGCCTGTTTACCTGTTCCTTGACTAAGGAGGAAAGAATGATGTCTTCTCAGGAAGATCTCTATTATACACTCAAGCCAACGCAGTAGTTCAGTAAAATAATGAGGCTGTATAATGAATCATTGCAGTCTGCCTTCAAGAGCACAGATGTGGTGGTGGTGTTACCCTCCTGAGTGAAACTAGATGTTCTAAACAGGTAAAATTTCTTGATCTAACAATAACTAGAACTCAAGAGGAAAGAAGTTGTATGTTCAGAATCATTTAGGCAGAGCCTGACAGAGCACCGTTAAAAGGACAGTGTTGGGCTTAGAAAAAATCCTGCTCATCTTTTGAGAAGATATGTAAATCTACATGACCTTCTGTCTGCACTTTTCTCAGCTGCTGCAATGTGAACATCTTTACCTTTGCCAAGATAGTATTCAATGGGATACTCCCAGATGGAATTGTCCTGGTTTAATTGTCATTTCAATTTTGAAATGGTTAGTTGAATTCCTCTTTCCTAAAGAATTTGTAATGCTTTTTTCAGCCGTTTATTAAGACTTTTAGATGTGCGGGGTGAAAAAAATATTGTTCTTTCTGCAGATTCCTTGGTCAGTAATTTGAAAAGAAAAACAGATTCCCTGAAGAGAATCACTGAAGACTCCATCAACACTCTTTGAAAATGATTAAGAGCACATGAATATTACACCTTATGGCTTTGGAAGCACTGTTCTGTACATTTCTGCTTTGAGTGTTGGTCTTGCTCCCACATCTGCCTTGGAGACTTGGGAAACCCTGCTATGGAGACTGTCTGACATGAAGAGTCCTAAAATGAAAATTTACAGTGCAGACAATGTTTTTCTTTCTGATGGAATTGAATAGATATTGAACTTGAGAACAGACTACACTTAACCTAGTTTCAAATGGAGATAGGCAGCAGATGTGAAATATTGCCCATGCATCAATCCATCAGTAATTCAAGGACTGTTGCTTCTTACATAAATATTTAGCAAATACACTATTATTCCTGCACTATTATGCAAAGTGCAGGAAGCGTGCTAACATGTAGCCTTGAGCTTTCATCCCCTTGACACATGTGGGACAAATACTCCAAATGGCAATGTGAGATAAAGCAATGGCTCTTTCTGAAACTCCAGCATAGTAATGTTAGCTTTCAAGATTTAACCAAAATTAATATCAATAAGAAAATACATTTGTCTGACACAAAGATTAAGTTATCCTGTCTTTTAGGGTCAACAGAGAGTGAAAAATGTATTGTCCCCAAATCAGTGAAAAGCATTAACCCTTGTGGTACAAGGGACATGCAAAACAAAGGAAATAACAGAAAGTTTCACTGTCAGCAAAGACTGGTCGAATTCCAGAGCATCTTAAATTAATATCTCAATAAATATAGTGTAGTTGCTTCTTCTGTAGAGAAGTCAATTCTGAGAATTTATACATAATTATATGCATATATAGCATTAATCCTTGTTATCATAAAAGTACATTATATAATGTTGTGATCTTATCACTGCATTGCAGAACATAATATGGAGAGAGAATTTATGTGCTAGAAGAGAATGAATCTTCTTTTAACAAATTAATACCAACCCCCATCCAAGTGCTGGTCTGATGGTCTTGTGCCTATGGCACTGGAAAAGGTTCAGCACTCAGCTGCACTGCAGACTTCCCTTGTGTCTGTAGGCAAGTCATTAATTTCCCTGGTCTGAATTAATTGCTGGTGTAACACCACTGCAGTAGGAAGTTCAGTAGGAACTTATCTGACCTTCTGTGCTTCCAACACTCATCTATAAAATAATGATCTTTCCTGCATCACCAGGGTTTTGGTTTTATTATATTTTTAAGTGTTTTGATATGAAAGTGTTAGGGCCTCTATTTAAGCAAAGAAAGGATAACATTTCAAAGATCCTTTCTGTTTTAGAAGCTAATGCTTTCTTTTTAGGAGCCAAAGTCTTGTTGAAAGAAAACTTTCTTCTAAACATACATCTACACAGCATGGTCTGCATCTTATGTACCTCATTAACTTTTTGGTACTAATAAGGGAACAAACGCAACAGCATAGACCTTAGTATAGTCTGCACAAGTTATCTAGAAACTAAGATAAACAGCTGGCAATTGGTATACTGAGCACCAGTCTGCAGCATTACCAATATTAACAGTAGCAGAAATAACAAAAAGCATGCTTAAAGTTAGTTTCACTTAGTGTAGTTTTACAGTAGAGTAAAGACACATACAAAACATGAATTTTTGGCCCCTAGATCTAGGGCATAAACTAGAAGCTTTCACAGTTTTGCCTTTTGATATATAAAAAAAATTGTAAAGTATGTTGTATATATTAATAAATGCATGATGCATATTATTTATCTAATGCTTTAAGTATCTGATAACATTTTTCTTTTTTTGGTACTTTAGCATTGTCTGACTGTGCGTTGTGGCATTTTTGGCTGAACATTTATCTGAATCTGCATGACCTGCCCATCATTATTTTATGCTGCTGAGGGTAGCAATACTGTTTTCTGCAAGGCTGTTAACAAAGTACTGGTGGCTCAGTTTGTACGTTTCGTGTTAGATACTCAGAGGAAAACTTGGAATATTTTTGAAAGTGCAGCTCTCAAACAGGAAGATAGAACGCATTTAGATATTAAAACAAAAAAAGCACTTCTCATTTATTGTGGAGACCCACATTCTAGTGCTAAACTACCCTCTACCCTTAAGTACTCATTTTAAGATTAACCAGATAAAGACATAACGCAAATACAAATGCTGTTAGTTTAGAAAGTTTAATTCCAGTAACTTTTCATTTTACAAGAAAAATTACCAATTTAGGAAAACTTATTAGGTAATGAAACTGAGTCCAGAAAATTCCTTTGCCCCTAGCTATATTAGAGCAACCAAGTCTCATTCTACTTTTTATCCGTTTTATTCATATGCAGTGTCCAGAATTTGTCATCTTTGAGAGAAATAGCATTTATTGATACTATGAAGTTTATAGCAATTTGAATAAATTCAAAGAAAGTTCGCACCAGTTTGCTATAAAACTGTGCTGTGCTGTTCTGTGAATAGCAGTAAAGGAGTAAACTACTGTAGCCTTTCATCCAGTTATGTTTATTTGCCAAGTGACTTTTTTTACCCAAAGAAATTTATAACATACATTTTAAAATGTATTTTTACAGATTTTAACTGTATTTTAGGACATTCTGAAGGGTATAATGCATTAATACATCAGCATTTTCATTTAAGAAGTAGTTATTTTTATGGACTTTAAGGCCTTATTTTGGTCTGTGTCAACCCAAAGGCTATACTGTGACTAATTTTCTCAGAATCAGTTTCGCATATGCAGGTATTTATCCAGTTAAGAACTGACTAGCATTAAAAACCAATTCAAGTGGTATTGAGAACTGACATATCATTAGGGTGTGTTTTTTGGGTTTTTTTTTTTTTTGGACTTAAAGGATTTTTTCAGTATTAGTTTGATTATTTGACTACATCAATTATTGAATTCTAGTATTGCTGCTAATTTTTTTTTTTTATCTTATGTTTACATCAGTTTCAAAGCTGTGTTGTTTAATCATCAGTGATTTTAGTATTGGTTTCACTAATTCAGCTTCAGTGATCTGTAATCTCAATTTTCTTTTGTTTTACTGCTGTAATAAAAATGTATAAGAGGGACAGTGAGTAATTTCTTTCATTAGGTGACTTGGACCAAAACCAGTGAGACTCTCTGCTTGTATAAACCAGTCTACATACAAGACTAATCAGTCCCTTGCAAATTAACCCTTTGTTTTCATATGGAACAATAACTTGTTGTTGATATGTGTTTCATATGCAGCAAAACCTCACTGGGTCCAGATTATAAAAGATGTTGAAGCTGCTGTAGAGGACACCTTGTACTGGGATTGCAAAGCAAGTGGGAAGCCCAAACCATCATATAGGTGGCTGAAGAATGGAGACCAACTGTCAATAGAGGTAACGTTCTTTTTTGAAAAAGTGTACTTCATATAACACAAGGATTTGCAAAAGTCCATGTAATTAGTCCAGAAGAATCTTTGAAAAAAAATTTTTAATGTGTTTTTTGTTAAGAACATCCAAATGGAAACTTGAAAGGCTGCAGTACTACAAACACAAAGATAAATTATGTTTTACAAAAACACCTTGGCTAAAAGGAGATTTAAAAGCAGTGATAAAACTGTAAAATTAAGTTTATAAGGAAAGAATGGAGAAAGAATTTAATAGAATTAATAAAAGGTACATATTAAGAATCATAAATGAACAATAGCGAACTTAAATGATTTTGTTATACTGGTAACTCACATTTTGTTAAAGGTATTAAGCAAACATTTTTAAGCTTCTTGAGGAAAAAGCAAAAGAATCCTAAAAAGTCATAGGTCACCATTATTTGATGCAAAGAATGAAAAGTAAACAGCAATGTAACCCAGGTATTTACTTTAATGCTGTATTTGTAGGTATTTGATTTAATGCTGCTGTTAACATAATGGAAAGTAATACTTTGGTGACAGGGGAAAGAGGTTATACTTAGAAGGAGAGATGCTTGGTCTCACAGATCAGTAACTCAGAAAAGTATCTGATACCAATATCAATCTTAGTTCTTATTGCTGCACTGAGGAAAATACCTAATTCAAGTTATCAGTTATATAAACCTAGGGACACTAGCAAAACCAGGAAGACATTTTACCTTTGGTCCACACTGATAAGACTATTTGAATATTATGCTCAATGTTGGCACCCACAATTGAAGAAGAAGGAAAATGCTCAATTCAGTAAATGGCTATGAAGAATGATCTAAGCACTGAAAAACACTTCTTACCATTCAGAGTATTCTATGCTCACTAAAAGGGATAATAGCATTTTGTGGACAGGTTAAGTGAGGGAGTACAAAATATCATCTCAATGATTCAATGACATTGTTACTGTATTATACAAAATCTCTGAAACAATATGCTTGTTTACTTCAGTAAACACAAAAATACTTTCTCTCATTCAGTCTCCCTGAATACCAGTTTCTACTCCAGAGCACTGATGTCCAGCCTTTTGCCATGATGTAAGGGCATAAGCATGACTTATACTGTAAACACAGGGCTATAAACTGTAGAATTAACTCTGAAAGCTAAGGCTGAGGGGACAGCAGAAGAGGAGTCCTCTGTGGCTGTGTATCATGATCGATTGTCCTCATCTCCTCTACTGCAATATCCTCTCTTCATATTGGGCCTCCTTCACAAAAATCTCCTGTTGGAGTTATTCTACTTAGCTTCCCTTCTCCACAAATGAATCTTTTGTAAAAAAAGAATAATAAGAAGAGCTCACGATGCTAGAAGTAGGATTAAGATATGGAGTTTCAGGCGTGCTCATCTTTGGGTCTGTTTTGTCCTTTGCCTAACTGACTGAGCACCTTGCAATTAACTGGGAAGGGACCTGTCAAGGAAGGAGCTGAGCTGAGCTGTCTTGTCTACCCAGTAGAGAGCCAGAGTCACCCTTCAATGGGGGCCAACTGTAAGTAGAAAAAAGTAGAAGAAAACGCCAAAGAGGGAGTATTTTTGCATTAGGGGAGATTGCATTAAGTCTGGTGAGCCACATCCAGATCATTTGTTAGTCACTTCTGCTCCAAAAGATACATTTGAGACAATAATTTGTTCTTTTGTTCATTATCATTTCTCTGGTTTTTCCCAAAGGAGAAGCTCTCTTGTTTTTGTCACTGATTCCTGTTGTCGTTCGTCACCAGTGCCTACCACTCTATCCTTGAAATTAGTCACTTTTTATCCTAATTCATACAGTTTTCCAAGAGAAAGCAAGGTGGAAAGAACCCTGTACTTCAATAGCTTTGTCAGCTATCAGACACTTAAATATATGTCTTCCATTTAATATCTGTTGGAATTTATTCTGCGCAGTATTGCAGAGAGCTCATTAACAAATGGCACGCATAAAATCTCTAAATAGTATGAAATGCCAGTGCCAGCTGTATATTTTGGATACCCTAGTCTATTGTGAAGAGCCTAGTATGGTTTTTTTCCACGTTTTGGGGGAAATGCAAAGGTATTTCAGATTATGTCTATAAAATTAGCCAAGTTTGAAGAAGCTGATTCACACACTGTCTTGCCAAGTCTCATAATTTTACCAGTGCTGCCCTATCATGATATAACCACATCACTTACTTTAGAACTCTTGTCATAATTATGTTGTCATATTTACCCCATTTATCGTATTTATGCTGTCATATTTATCTTTCTTACTTATTTTAAATTCTCCACAGGAAATATATCATCAATAAAGATATTTTTCTTAATATTCAGGGAAGGATCCAAATTGAAAATGGTGCACTTACAATATCAAATCTAAATCTGACAGATTCTGGCATATACCAGTGCATAGCTGAAAATAAACATGGTGTCATCTATTCAAGTGCAGAGCTCAGGGTTGTAGGTAAGATCACCTTTCCTTTCTACTGAAGCACAAACCTCACTTTCCCCTCCATCACGCACCCTCCATCTCCCTAGTATTACACTTTGCGATTTGTAACTCAGATACTATCACTAAAATAAACATTTTTGTCAACCTAATATTATTTTATCTGCAGGGCCAAAGCGTTTACTCACCTGATTCCAGAGGATTTGCAGTCCAATCATTCATTGCTTTAAAACAGAACACACATAGATTATTTATTAGAGGAGGAGCAGAGACAAGGGCTTGGACACAGGCCTGAAGATTAAAACTAATCATATGATCTGGAAGCAACACTGGCTCAACACATCAGTCAGTTGCACTGATCTCCTGCATCATGATTCCAGCATTCCCAAGAGAGCAATATCATTTAAAAGCAATAGAGTGCTCTTGTGTGCAGCCTTTCTTCATTGAGGGGACACGGGATTATCAGTCAGTCATTCAAATGATGTGTACTTGAGTCTAAAATGAATGACAACCATTTATTTGATCTGAACGTGCATACTACCGATGCATTCAAATGCTTGTGCACTTCCTACCTCCTATATAGAAAGACAAGATTTCAAAACTAAGCCTGTAGGAACAGTGCGTTGTGGAGGCATAAGTTATTTCCTTTATATTGTTAAGGTTACAAGTCAGTCAGCAGGCTACTCCCCCAGCCTTGGTCACCTAAAATGTTCAGTTTCCTTTCAAAGTTCAGCATTAGCATAGATAGAAATCTTTCAAGCGCCTTTACTTAATTGTTAGCTAATACAAACTATACCCATAAAAAATGAGCTGCTTTGTAGTTTCGTGTCATCTAACATATCTGATCTGACATAGTATTCTGGTACAAAATTAGAAGCCAAGCAATTCCTTGAGTTTTAACTAGAGTTCTGGTGTTGACTCCCCTCACTGGACTTAGGCAAGTCATGTAAGCTCAAATTCAGTAAAGCTTAATGTTAGGCATGTGCTTAAAGCTCACTGGATTCAGTGAGCTTGGGTTCAAATGAAATCGTCTTTTCTTACCTTATGTACGTGCTTCATTTGGTAACATACTTTGCAAATTTGGGAGCTTTATGTTTGTATCTGTGCTTCTCTAATATAAGATGGAGAAATGCATAATTGTCCAACAGAAGAGCTGGCTGAGTTAACTGATTAGTTCATGTTTTTAGTTGTATTTGGAAGCTGAGAAGTGTCATAAGTGCTAAATAGTAGTATCATTAATAAAATTCAAGGTGCTTTATTTCACTGTTAATATACCCTCTGTTTTAGCTTCTGCTCCAGATTTTTCCAAGAATCCAATGAAGAAAATGATTCAGGTTCAAATAGGCAGCACAGTTAATTTTGAATGCAAACCAAAAGCTTCCCCTAAGGCCAAATGTTTGTGGAAGAAGGGAGGTGAGCAGCTACAAGAAAACGAAAGGTATCAAGTCTATATTACTTTCTTTGTTTTAACCTTACAAAAAGCTTGTTTACACTTTTCTTTCTCTTTTGAGAAAAGCTTATATAACAGTGCCACCTGTAGATCCAAACAGTTCGGAAGTTAAATAAATAGTTATAAAGTTTAATAGTTATGAAGTTTTTTGGTTGGTTGGTTTTCTAATTGTCATTGTATCTGAACACAGAGAGTGCATATATATAGCTTTCTTTAAGGTCAAGAGCCAACTTTAATTTTCAGTGTAATGGAGAGTTTGGCCTGATCTAGAGAGAACCAAGCACCTGGATAGGAAACTGGAATGGCAAAACCTATAAAACAGTGCAAAATTCCTTTGACAAAATTCTCCCAAAATTCTGTCAAGGAGGCAGATGAGACATATCACAACCGTGGTCATAATCTGGCTGAGAGACAAAAAGAAAAGAAAAAATAGTAAGTTATCAACAGACAAAAGTTAGCAATTGGGAGGTCTGGAGTAGCACTCTTACCATTCTAATATTTCGATTTGTACTGTTCTTCTACTGTTTATATAGGAAAAGTTATTACAAAGATAACTCCAATGTGTAGGTGACCTTAAAAAAAAAAAATCGAGGTATACCAAGGGTTTACAAGAGGGATTTAATAAATCCAGACACTTAAGCTGAATGGTGGCAGATGAAAATCAGCATTGACAAATGTGTAATACACTTTGCAAGGGAAAAATAAAACTGCTTGTATCCAGGTGTCTTTCTAAGTTAACTATAATTGCTTAGGAAAGTGATACAGGCATCACTGTGGACAGGTGGGTGTAAACATCTGCTCAGTATGCATTAACAGCCAAATAATAGAGTGGTGATATGTATGGGACAGAATAGAATATAATTTTTTAAAGTTATTACACCATTACAAAAATCCATTACCTTGGATACTGTGTTCAGTCCTGGTCATTTTCTCTCAGAAGTAAGTAGTAGATGAGAGATTGTTGATGGAAATATTTAGAAGCATGACTAATTGATCTCTAATCAATTCAGAGATTGAAAGGATTAAGTCTGCATGACTTCAAGAAGAACTAAAGGCAATAAAGGTGTGTGAAAAAATGGATTATGGGGAAAAAATGGGATGTGTACTCATTATTCATACAAATACTTAATTTTATGTGCACATTGTTTAGATAAAAAAGAAAAATGAAAATAGGCATTCAGGTTCTCTATAAGCAGCTATAAACTTACCAACTTTATCAACGATAAAATAGATCGCCATTTCTTTAGTATTTACATGATAGCGAATATGTTTTGCGTTAGCGAAGTGCTGTGTAGTTCTCAGTGGAAAGTTTGTGATTCACCATTCTCAACTATTGACTTCCAAGAATGTAAACAATTTTTCTAGCAATAAGCATTAAAGCATTACTGAATTAGCCATAAATTGAAATTGCACCAGTCACTAGATCATTTTGTCAAACTATACAGAAATGTACCTCTCTACACTCCCGAGCAGCCATTTACTTTGTATCTCTCCAACCCTAAGGGATTACTGCCTTTTCAAGCTTTCTGTCTTACATTTCAACATTTGCATAAACTGGGAGTTTGGGGTTGCAAACTGGGGTGGGAAAAAAACCTTTGAATGAGAGGTCCAATTAAGACAGTTACATATCTGAGTTAGCATTGAATAAGGAAGCGTGATCCTTATGACATTCTGCCTGCAGCACTTTAGCACTCGAGAGAGTGTAAAAAGTCTTAGGAGCAGGATAACTGTTTGGGAGGTTTGCTTGCACTGAGGTCAGTCTTTCTGCAGCTAGTTGCTAGAGTATCTGAGTTGGCCACAAACTGTAGTCACAGCAACAGCCCCAGAAAGCAGAAAGACATAGGGTTTGACTGGGAGCAGTGAAGAGAGGATGATTACACACGGTCCTTTTGTAACACTCTGGTATCAAACCGTATTTAACAGGATACTTCAGTGAGCATAGTATAGCTGAAGTGTCTGAAAATCCAGAGATGAGACTGAGGAAGCTGATTTGGCCATTTTGCTTTTGGAGGAAGATTGCCAAGGCAGTGTTCTGATTTCATGAAGGCACGTGTACTTCTCTAGGTCTTTTGTGTTATGTTTTACAAAGCTTCACCTATTGTTGTGAAGCTGTTCTAATCCAGGTGAAATTCTTTTAACCCTATTCCTATAAAACACCATATAGTATTTTTGTTTTGAAAATTTTAAGTGCAGATTTTACCAGATAGATCAAAACCTTTTACGAGCTGGGACTGAGAACATTAGTTGCTATTATTTGTAAGGCCAGAGCTGTCTCCTACTACCCAAAAGGTATGGAGACTTGATATCTTCTTGGTCTGTGCAGCTCTGGCTCTTTCTTCACAGGGAACACAATAATTTTCATGTGTTCAAATGTTAAATGTTGACAAGTGTGGCAATTTGGCAGAAGATCAGACATCCATCATTACAGAGTTTCACATAGTGCCACAGATTTTTTTAGCTGGCTGCCTGCAAGCAAGCAAAATCTCGTTCAAAGTAAGCCCTTCGTTGGTTCTTCCTCCTTTGTGATACCTCCTGTTGTCTTGTAATGTCATAATATCACAGGCATAAATGAGTTTGTAACACAGGGCCACAGTGACCCCTGTTGTTATTTGATGATTGTTCTTATTTTAATGGTCACTTTTGTAAAGTATATGTGTGAATAGATAGCACCTGATTTTCTCCAGTTAGGAAAATTCCTAGCTTTTGTCCCTGTGCAATTCCTATAAAAAGGCAAAGAGAGTGGTATCCTTCTTGTCCCTGCCTGTCTCCTTTGCTGCAGTTGCCTATGATCACCCTTCAGATAACCTGTGTAGGTTTGATTCATGGTATTCATGGCAGCAATAGGGCGGCTGCCCAAGCTGCCAGGTATGCTTGAATATGCAGGGCTCCACGCATGCCCAGGAGTGTTTCAGCCGTAAGTGGGACCTTGCTTTGTAAGCATTCTGTCTGAATAGACATCAGAGCTGGTCTTAGTGGTTGTTTGAGTTACCCTTCAAAAGCAATACCTAGTAATTTCATTTGGGGTGATGGTACCAGGCAAAAGAAACTAATGTTCAGTTTTTGAAAATGTATTGACCATGTATAACACTGCCTGCTTAGATTTATGCTTTTGCTTGAAAAGGCAAATTATAGCTTTTAGTTATGCAAACTAAGTGCAGGTGTTTCCAAAATATGGCCCAGAGTATCTTCTACTGTATTTTCGACAGCACGGTATAAATGGCTTACAGAAGAAATGTAATAACAAGCCAATAATCCTGGATTAATCTAAATGAAGTGCACTTGCCTTCAGAGTAAAGGAGAAATGTGATTCTTTGCAGAAAGCACTCTAGTTCATTACTGTCTGCTATGAATAATTGCAATTCATGAATTTATTGCAGTTCTACAATTCTTGCAATTGAGGAAAGGATTTTCAACTAGCAGTACATTTTTTCAACCAATAACTATGTTTCTAATGGAGAAATGTGTCAGGAGAGGTTGTTTTTAATGGAAGAAAAAGGGAGGAATGAGCTCAAAATAAGCGTAAAGCTGGCCAGAGAGGTCCAGCACGCTCTTTACCTGGGAGAGGAGAATGAGCTTAATTAAATTTGGAACTCAGACCTATGGCAGGGTTCAGACTTGCTCCCAGAGCACTCCTTAGGAGAGGAAAGAGAGGATGAGTAAAAGGTTTCTCCTCCCTTTGCAATTTGCATTTGAATGTAAAGAGCAAACAGAGAAGTCAAGCAGTCTTCAAAGGCTGCAGAAAGCTATCTCCTTTCCATGAGTCTGTTTCTACAAGGAAAAGCTCTGCTGCTTGTATTGCACTATATCCCACCTGGATAAGTATACATAGAGTTTGCCAAATCCATTTGCCCTTGAGTAGTTAGAATCATATTCTTGCTGATTTTGGTAGGTTTACTTGTGGCATAATGGAGTATCTCTGGTAGAGAATTTGGGTAGTGTGATGTTTTGTTTTTCATGTAAACGTACACACGTGTTGGAGCATATTCTTTTCTGAGGTTATGTCAGCGCAGGCAGCTCCAGACGGTCACAAGCATGCCTCGCCAGGGCTCTAGCATAGACACCAGGTTTAGACGATGCTACTTTGGGTCTGTACCTGAGTGGTAAGGCCTGCAGGAAGGCCTAGGGACCATGGCTTAGCATGATGGTGGAACTAGATCTTAGATGTCTGCTGTGAAAGTAAGATGCAGCAACACGGATAGAAACAGCACATCTTAAGAAATCTTCTATTTGAATAACAAAAATAAAGCACAAGTACTCTATTATTTCAAAGTATTCTTAGTATTTTGTGGTAAGAGAATTTCTGTTTCATTTGGGGTAGTGACCTCAATACTTTTGTGAAGCCTGAAAGATTTTAATTTTGATGTCACTGTTGCTTGTATTTTTAATTTATTTTTAAATGGTGCTGCATTTCCATGTATAGATTTGAATAATGACTCAGTAAGTTTTACTTAAATGAGCTGAATATGATATATCTTGAAGGAGCAGAAGGTATATTTCAAAATGGATTCATGAGCTCTGGACTGACAAATCACTCAATATTGGAAAATACAATCTTGCATCTTGTTAATTTTGCAAAGTATGTGTTTTTTTAGAATATCTTGATTAAAGAGAGCTAGATAGTGAAGAGCAGTGGAATGTAGAAATAATTTAAGGCATAGGGGTCACTGTAGAGCATTGCATAACAAAGGAGAGAAAAGGAGAATCAAATGAATCGGGTACTGAAGCAAGAAATGGCTTCCTCCAGAATGCAGGTCCTTTCCTTTGAAAGGATTAATTTTGGATGATGTAATGAGCATAGTAATCCTAGCAAGAATTCTGTTGGTTTTAATGATGCCCAATCAGGTACTGGGAGAGTAGGAATGTGATTACCTGGCACAGGTCATCTCCTGTTATGGTTATTGCGTGTACCACCACACTAGGAGCAGTTTGTAGTTACTTAGGCCATTCTTTCCCAACCGTCTCATGTTATAAGGCCTGTAAAGAATTTCTGTACAGTATATTTTATCAGCAGTCATTAAGCCACAGTATGGCTGGGTTTATTCCAACTGAATCTGGGGCAGCTTCTATTAAGAGCAGAGCCCACAGGGTCTCCAAGCGGAGGGAGCAGAGAGGGCAAACCATAGTTGTCTCAGAGGGGCAGAGCTCCATGAACCACCTCTATTGCAAAGCTGGCCTAAGACACCTCCAACTCCAGGTAGATAAGCTTTTATTTTTATTTCTTTTATCCTCTAAAAAAAGCAGATTAGACAGATTTAACAAAGGTTAAATGAACTTGGTGCTAGTTTAATTCACATTTCTATGAAAAACTGAAGACGTACTAAAAATATTACAATGTAGGTATGCTCTTTAAAGAATTTTAAAAAAATATTTAATATATCTGTATTATTTCTAATTGATAAATAGTACTAGAAATTCACAAGAAATAAGAAATAGGTTGGTTGTAGCTGGTCCTGAGCTCCTGGCTCAAATATCTGACTGGAAAAAGATTAATACGAGGAATTTTGAGATCACGCAGAGCAGTGTTTAAGCTGTTAACAGATCCACCCTTCTTCCTAGAATTTTCTAGATTTATCAAGACTAGAAAAAGATAAAAAGAGCACAAAAAGATATTGCAAACTTTAATTTCACTAAAATAGACATTTCAGTGCAAGTCTCAAAAAAAAAAAGAAAAAAGGCAGTTTTAAGCATCTTTAACTATAATGAAGTGGTGTCAAATTGGGGGGGGGAGGGGAAGCAGAAGAACGAATTCCTTTTAAAATGTTACATGGTTTTTATGAGGATCAGTTACTGGATTTATCATCACTAGAGTCTGAATTAAATGTTTTTAGTTCATTTTGCCTTATGCTTTCAAACTCTGTGATGTAAAAAGTAATGCATTTACTTACCAGTGCTTCAACAGGAGCTTATTTTTGCTGGCTTTCTTGTTAAGTCATCTGGTTTAATTTAGTTGGAATTTGACTGATATATAAAAAGCAGTTTTAACCCACTTTTCCACTGATCCTTTGTATTGAAATGTTACAAACTGGAAAGTAGTGTGTTTATGTTTATTGTCATAGCAATAAGAGTGTAAAATGGTTGGCTCTTCTGAATAATCTGACAAATGCAGACGGCACTGGTTATTTAGTTTGAATATGGCTGCTATTTTAGTAATAAAATATTGTCATGGGAAGATGAGCAAATCTGCATTCATTTACACTTTCACTGATGACACCAAATGTCAGGTGGCAGCTCTGAACCAATGTAAGGGCTGTGGTCTTGAATCCTAAGGCATATTCTGGGTTTTAGGCCTGTCTGTGGTTGTTGTGCACCGGTATTTGAATTTTAACAGGATTTTGGTGAGTAAGGTAAAAATATGTAAACCTGCAGATAAGACTAGGCGAGTTCTCTGAGCAAGCCAAATTGTCCAGTTAAAGTACAGGGACAGTGAATCCAGAATAGCTTCAATATCCCTATACTACAGGCGCTGAAGTCAACAGAAGATCTTGGATTGGCTTTCTGGAGCACCATTTGCCCTCTAATCCCAGAAGATATTTTTGTTTATATACGTATATATGAAAATATGGTACAGTATGTAACTATAGTAAAATAATTTACCATTATGAAGTACACATGAAGTACGTGTGCTCTTTTCACAGTTGGATTTTTGCATGGTCAGTTATAACTAAGGTAACTAATATTGATCTTATGAATCCAAACACAACTGACATACTGGGCAGTGTTAAGGGAGACTGTAACTCCAGTGAAGTCTCTCAGCTGTCTGGGAGATCTGTAATGCCAAATGCATTTTTCTAGCATAGGTGAGACAGGAAGTGTCTCATAGTTTTGCCAAACTGGGCAGCTCAAGTAAAAAACCCTGAAGTCCCGAGACCGGTAATCGCTTTCCCCATTCATTTGACCTCAGTCAAAAGACATTCAAGCATGAGCATAAGTTAATACATTTGGCGATTCTAGGTATTTTCTATGCCATTCCATTGATTATTGGAAAACAGGTTCTTCTCAAAGGTCCAGTTCTTACAATTTTGCTCAAAAGCTAGATGACTATTTTGTTTTTGTCAATAATCTTTTGAAAACTGTGATCTGATGACCAGATAAGGTCACAAATCGGTCTCCAGTTGTGCTAACGTGTATGGGGCAAAGTATTATTCAGCCAGTTAATCTCTGTTAGAGGGCTAGAAGTTTCTGCCGTTTGCCAGTGCACCAAAAGTCTGCAGGCAGCTGAAAATGGAATTCAGTTTGAAATTGCTAGGCTTCAGTGAACTGTATTGAAAAAAATACTGTGGATACAGGAAGCATTAAAAGGTGTTTCATTTTTCTGCGCAGGAAATTGAGAGCACTTCCTGGCAGCAGTCGGCCAGAGTATATTTGTTATATCACAGCGTGTGAATGTCGAGTAATTTGAAGTATACTAAAAGCTTCAGCTCATCTAATACTTCAACAGGAAGGGGTAGAGCTATTTTGGGGTTTAGTGTTTTCATAAGCTGAGCTGCATTTGCTGCCTTTGTAATGGAAAAAAGTAGAGATTTGCTCTTTTTAATTTACCAGTAAAGATTTTATTTTGACAATACAATTTTTCTAGAATTGATTTTGTTGTTTTTCTAATTCTGAAAAAAACTCTTGATTCTTAACTATATCTTGGTTTTAATAAGCCTCCTGTTTCATTATTTCAGATGAGCTAGAGTTGCAAATAGCTCAGAGCACTCTAAATGTCATTTGTTTTAATTAAACAACAGACATTTTCTGTTTTATATCCTGATCTATTTTTTACTTTGTTTGATCTAAAGCTTTGTCAACACTGCTGGGTTTTTATTTGTTTTTGCAATTTTTTCTCCTGGGAAACTGCTTCAAAGTAGATGCTGTACTACAAGCCCTTGCAGAATATATAGATAGCTGGACAGTCCAACAACTCAATAGCTTGCTTGCAGCCATAATTGATCATGTTTTAACACCTTTTATTGATGTGGTTATGATTACCTATAAAATGTATTAAGCATGTCTGTAACATGCTTAAAATGCCTATAAATCATATAGTAAACTTCAATTAATTAGAAATGTTCCATCTAATATAAAGCACAGCCAAATATTACTCGGTTTTCTAAAACAAGGTAAGCCTTGGGGAGCCAGCCATACTAACACTGGTGAAGCATATCCTCCTTACGAGTTTGCATCAAATGTTGCCACGCTGGTTTATGTATCCCAGTACACTTTTGAAGATTAAAAGGTAAGTACTTAAGAGATGTAAACTGTCTATTTATCTATTGTAACTCTTTTCTACATCAAATAAGATGCTTTTCTCTGTCATTCTGACAAGTTGACTTGTTACTTCTTGTAATATGCATCAATTAGTTTCTTTATTTTATCACCTTTGCCTGAAGGAAATGCAACTCAGCTACAGTATTGTTGTATAATGCAGTTATACACCTTTTTAAGAATATATAAAGTACAATTCAGAATAACTAAAAATATTTTGAAAAAATGTGCTTAATTCCAGAGTATATTTCATTGTAAAGAGCTGCGTAATATCAATGCAACTGTGCAAGAAATCCAGGCTCATACTTTTGGACATCTAGAACACAGCCTCTATTTGGCCTTGAGGATTAGGTAAACATTCTGTTGAGGAAAAGGTGCAGCACAACAACAGAGCCATGATAGAGTCCCACAAGCATAGTCTGTGGTTAGTGAAGATGGTTTTATAGAATCAGAGAAGTTAGGGGGTGAAGGATAAGATCATTGAACTCATCAAACTCTAATGTTGCATTGTGCTGCTCTTATTCACCAACATAATTATTCCCTGAAAATGAATTCAAATATGTTGCTTTCGTAACAGTGTATTATTTATAATATAAATCAATATAAATAATTAATGACAGTGCAGCTTACTGAATCATATACTTTTTAAGGGCTAACTTTTGTTTCCACAATGCAATTGAATCCAAGGTAGTGCATTCAAAAGGTATGTCTTAGCTATGCCTGCCTTCAATCCAGAAGGTCTTTACAGTCTTGCCCTACAGCCGGTGCTGCAGTTTCAAGCTTGAATTATCCTTTATCAATTACCATGCAGAGTTTCATGCAAAGAACTGCTCACACTGAGATATTAGCTACAGTACATGAAGGATGGAAAAACAAGGAACCCATTTTTTCAGATAAACATGCTGCCTATCCCATGCTTGAGAATAGTTTTGAGAAGAAAAGCAGTGATCCCAATTCCCACCTACCATAGCAGACTTCTAAATCTACTTTTTGTAGTAAGTGTTTAACCACAGAGAGCTGAATCTTTAGTTGAGACAAATTGTGGAGATCTGTTGATACTAATTTGCCTGAAGTATATTAAAAATAAAAAGAACAGCAGGGGTGTATATTTAATTAATTTTGTACTGAATAAAGAAGCACATTAATAATGAAATATATGCATGTAAGAAGCCAAAATCTACCTGACTGCTATGAGAAAGGGAAGATAGCAATGTTAAGTTTCATGATATTTGCCTTCTTCCCAGGTGATACTTATTCTGACAGTTGTGTAAGACTCTCCAACTAATGTGGTTAGAGCTTCTCCTGGAGTAAATGTTGTTTACTGTTGTGTTAATTCTGTTTAGTTAGATATAGGTGTTTTGGCATTTCCAAAATGCTTTCTCATTAAGGTGCTTGGGGAAGTGACAAAATAGCCTCTCTGTGATTCATTTGGTACCTTAGGTATCATTTGGTGACCTAGGGGTATCGGGCAGATGTTGTTTAGCTTTTTGTTAATTATTCTGAACATTCTTATATACACTTAGTTATATAGCTGCTCCAGGTTATCGTAGGGAAGACTTGGTAGATGGTCCTGTATCTAAGGATATGACAGATGGAAGGATCAGGGACAGGAAAAGAGAGAAACAAATTAGCCTTTACCTTTAGGTCCCTTCACAGATGCTGTCTAGGATGTCATCTCTGTTGGGATGCTGGTGCTCTTCTCTCTGCATCACTAATGTCAGTCTCCTTTTGTCTACATCTCTTATTTCTGTTTTCTTCCATGTTATATGCCATTAGTTGTGATTCTCACTAGTTGGGCTTGTTTGGGATAGAGGAAATCTTTTCCTTCAAGTTCTTCCATAAGGCATGCTTCTACCCTGTCTAGAGGTCACTCATAGATATAGATGATAAACTGAAGCATTCATTGTTTTCATTTCAATGGAATGAAATGAAACGCACTAATATAAGCTGTATGGGGAAGGACTCTTAATTAGCCTCTTCCATGCCTCTATCCTTGCAGATAGGATGTCTTTTCTCATACCTCTGAACGATCACAATTTCCAGCCACCACATAGCCACCATAGGTGATACGGCTGAGGAGAATAGTGTCATGGCAGGACCCAGCTGTGTTCCTGGCATCTTTCACTGCGTCAGTGCTAGTTCCACTTCCCTGAAATTTTTGCTGGACTTTACAAGCCATATATCTATGAAAAATCTTCACTTCTCTTTGCCATGCTTCCATGCTTCCATTCTTTCATTCTTTCCAGTCCATTTTTATTTTCTCTATTCTGTTTGATTATAAGAGGCCAGCTTTGTAGCTGAGAGAGATGACAAATTTATATCTTATTTTGATAGAGTGCACATGACAACACATTGTGTATACTGGTATATAGGAGATTGTATTCTGTAATAATTTAAGAGATGATGTTGTGTTTTTTGTCTAAGGCTTGTAGCTGTTACGTTAATCCAAATGAACCTTATGTCAATAAATAAGGTAATTCTACAACAAAGCTTGAACATTTTTGATTCTGGCAACAAAATGGGCCAAGACTAAATATCTGTCCAAACCTAGATTTCTGAGGGGAGCGGGGGAGTACAACATATGAGGTTAAGCTTTCAGACATCAGCAAGCAGTTTATATTTGCTTGGGCTAAATGCTACTCTGCAGATGTCAATGGTGCAAATGAAGTATTGGCTTAAATGAAATATACGCTAGGCTTGTATATATGAATCCTCGAAAGTGTAAAATGTGGATTGCTTATTAAACATGTATTGATGATATGCAGTTATTTCAAAGTTGCCATGCAAGACTGTGTAAAGTAAGCAACATAATACAGTTGAAAATTATTCTAGTTTCAATTGGTGCAGCTGAAAAAGACGGAGTTAATATATGTTTCCTCTTTTCTCTCTCAAACACACAAAAACATACATATGTATGCCCACATACATATCTTAAATGTTGGTTCTGCTGATGTCCAAAATAATATGAACATGGGTTCAACTTCGTTGCATATCAGTGTATGGCAGCAAAATTTTAAAACATCAGGTTGGTAACTGGTGCAGTTTGTTACATCTAGTCTAACAGAATGAGTATTCAAACATGTTTTCTACAAACCAATGCTGCAATTTTTAAAAGTTCTTTGTAATTTTTTAGAATCGTGTTATTAAATGATGGAAGATTAAGAATAGCCAATGTGACTAAAGTTGATGCTGGAAGCTACACTTGCCTGGCAGCAAACCAGTTTGGAACAGCTAGTGGCACAACAAACTTAATAGTTACAGGTGAGCTGGAAAGAAGAATTGTTTGTAAGATTATTTAAACTGAATTACAAAATCTGCATCAGAAGTCTGCAATGATGTGAATTCTGAGTTTGCTCTCTGAAATACTGAATGTTGGAAAGTAAAGGGTCTGAAAAGCTATATATTTAAGAATATATAAAAATAAAAGAATATGAGGTACTGATCCCTGATCAGTTGGGAGAAGAGAGGCTCAGGGATTTTCTCTCTTTGACAGAGATGCTTCTTGGCCCTGATTCTCAGATCAGGAGGTTCTGAACACTTTCCTCCCCTCTTTCACTTACTAAATACTAAATAATGCAATTATGCTTTTTAAGTATTTTTTTTAATTTGAGAAAAAAGAAAAAAAAAGACAATTCAGGGCAATCAAGAAAAGTATTTGAGTCAACTTTACATTCCAGTCCAAAATCTGTTTAGTCCTAAGGAACTAATAATGCAGACATTATTTGCACATGGAAAAAGCTGTGGAAGAAACTCCAGCTGCAGGATCCTTCAGGCACTCCGCTGGCTGTAAAAACATAAAATCTTTCAAAAGTGAGTTTTATACGTAATTGTTGTTAAAAGGGTTCTTGCCCCTTCCTCTAACTCATCCATCATTAGCTGCTGTCTAAGATACCGGATTAAAAGGACAAGTGGTCTGCAATGTTTAACTGAAGACTGTCTTTTCTCGTGATGTTCTTTTTTAAAGATTGGAATGTCTGAAAGATTTTCCAAATCCAGAATTATATAATATGTTACTGCATTACATATGCTATGTATCTCATAGATCCAGACAGAATTATTTTGTTTTATGAATTAACAACTCCAGATTTTCAGCTTGTCCTGTTAAATGATTCATGCCCCTTTTTATGCAAATAATAGAATTTATTTACAAAGAATTTATACAAGAAGATTTTATTTAAACAATATTCACATTACTTGATTTTTTTTATATATTAGTGTGATTCTGGAGTAACAAGCAGCTATTTTTAATGACACTGTTTATTTTCTATATAATATATGGACCCAAATATCCGATGTGTTCTATCCAGTGTGGATTTCCTCCAGATTATGTTAGCTTCATCTCTCACTGCCACCTCTCAGTGTTCCAGTGCCTGCAACTGCAGCTTCCTGCTCCAAAACACAAGCATTATTGCTGAGAACCACATACACTTCTGAATGGTAACTTTGTCGTTGTGGGTTGCAGTCCATTTAGCTTTGTAAAGTATATTGACCTGTACACAGCAAGTTAAAATCTACTTTCTCTGTTTCAAGAAGCTCCCACTGGTAAATGCGTAAGGATACAGTGCTCCAACAAGAGAGCTCAGTCAGTAGCATTTATAGTCCATCTGCCTAATTTGAAGTGACTCTCATTAATCAGGTCTGAAGACTGTGGTAGAATATTAGCAGCAAGGAAAGATCAGTAAAGAAATCCAATAACTGATATTTCTGTTCTCAACAGAGCCAACAAGGATTACTTTGGCACCTTCGAACATGGATGTCACTGTTGGAGAAAGTGTCATCTTGCCTTGCCAAGTTCAGCATGATCCAATACTAGACATTAGCTTCACCTGGTATTTTAATGGAACACTCACTGATTTCAAAAAAGATGCTTCTCATTTTGAGAAGGTTGGGGGGGTAAGTTGAAATTACCTTCTCTTGTCTTATGCGTTTATGCAGCACATCCAGGCTTACTTTTTTTTCTTTTTACACTACAGGGTAAAAATAGGATGTTTATTCTCTTTTGGGGCTGTAGAATTTTCCTTTGTGTTGGAGACAAATCATTAATTGAGCTAGCTGCTGCACATAACCCATTGTACAGCCACCTAGATTTTAGACCGGATTGTAAGTGCCAACCTCTGTTTCTGCATCTGGCCCTACGTGATTTTCCCAAGAGTGCAAAAAACGTATCAATGACGGAACAAGGAACATGACTCAGATTTTGTGCGCTACAGTCTAACACAAAAAAAAAACCCAAAACAAAAAAACAAATTTTGCCTTATTTTTCCTGGATTGTATCCCTAATGAATCCCTCAGCATTCTGTTGGAGTCTCCCTAGCTGAATGGGAGAGGCCATATATCGCATTATATATTTCTTATTTAGGATGTAGAGATGTTGTGGCAGGGAGATGGATGGAATTGATGCTTTTTATAATTTAGCCTTTTAATCAAAACATAAAAAGTAAAAGATTAAGAGGGATGTAAGATGCTGCAAGAGAATGAAATCAATTACAGTAAAAAGCCTTATTACAATGCAAGGCATAGCCGAGTAATAAAAAGACAAACAGCTGAGCATCAGCATTTAACTCTGGCCTTTGAAAGTCTTGGTAAAGTTTGGTTTCTCATAATCTTGCCAGATCTCCTTTCTAAAGGAATAGCTGCGGGTTAGAAAGTACTGCCTGTGAAATTTCAGCACCTACCCAACCTACCCAACCCTTAAAATCCCAAAAGATATGACATTTAATCAGTAGACATCAAATAACACAGTTCTACACATTGTTCTACAGTTGGCAATTGATTAAATACAAATGCATGTGAAGATGATGAGATGAGCAATAAGATATTGATATATCATGTACATTTTCATAGAAATCTTTCTAGAATTATGAACTGACCATCTGTCATGATGTAATGGGAATGCTCTGATTTCATAGCCTGTTACCTTCCAGTAACATGGACTTTATTTACTTAGTAATATTTTCCCAAAGTACCAGCTGCACTCTAGTTGTGTAAACAAACAGTAATTTTAGAAAGGAAAGGTTAAAAATATTCAAAAGACCTAAATCTGACAATACTGCTGACTCAAGGATTTATAAGCTGACTGGAAAGTTAAATATTTTATCTCACTAAAAATTTCTGCTTTTTCATAAAACAAACACAGGTGTCAAAAATAAGTTTTCATAGGAAATTCTCAGCCAGTCCTGAATAATGTTCCAGGGTGAATATTATTGACTAATTCAGAATGCTGAAACTACATTTTATTTGAAAATCTGTCATAAGAAACAGAGGTCAGTTCTTATGGGAAGTAGAAGTTTTTGGTTTTGTTGTTTAACTCTTGTTTCTATAAAAAGGGGATTGAAGCCCATTAGTAGAAAGCTTCATAGATTATCAAGAGATACACTAAAATATTTTGTGAGCTTTCTCTGGATCCCATTTAGGTTAATGGAATGATTTCATCTGGAAATGAGAGTCATGGTAAGTAAAGAAGACAGCATAAATACGTTATAAGCCTTCCAATAGCTGCAGTGGTCATTTGCTCAAGCAAAATATCTGTGCAAAAATCGCTTCAGCTTTGTTGGTGGTAAACATGGCAAAAGGAAAATAACTCTTCAATGGATGGATTGCCTCTTTGAGATGAGGGCTGTGTAATGATATCTTGGGA
This sequence comes from Apteryx mantelli, assembly GCF_036417845.1. Classification (NCBI taxonomy): domain Eukaryota; kingdom Metazoa; phylum Chordata; class Aves; order Apterygiformes; family Apterygidae; genus Apteryx; species Apteryx mantelli. The sequence continues at coordinate 24,268,121 of NC_089989.1, read as the reverse complement.
GTTCCTGTCACGTTCTTAGAGGACGTAGCATGCCTTGAGGCCTCCAACATGTAGTAGTTATTGGGAATGTTATGGGACCACCACCTGGTCTTCCAGATGTTTACAAAAATCCAGGATGTAACACTGTTTAACTGCTCTTTTTTGTTAGTCAGATAATTTATATGAAGAGTATGGCAAATCAAGCAGTTTCCAAAATTCTGAACAGACTGGCCCTAAACTGTTTCTAGTATCACCTGTTTAGACAGCCCAGCAATGGCTGAAATTGTTATGCAGTCAGGAAAAATAAAAACAATTTCAGTACCAGTTAACAGATGTTCATGCTGTGTGGACTACTCTTTATTTGAATTCTGTGGAGCATGGAGAAGGGTGGGTGACCTTACTGTCACCTGGACTCATCCACACTGGCAAAGATTTAATCTGGCTAGGCAAAAATGTGGATACTGCTAATGGTCTGCAGAACGAGAGGTGAGAGTGCCTTCTGCATTGCAGCTTTTTGCTGCTGCAGGTGTCTGTATTTTCCCCAGTACTTTGGGATTCTTCCCCAAAATAGCCAAGAAAAATTTGAGTGCAGTGTTACTATTTCAGTGGCCATATATTTTGCTAATGTTACATAAAGAATATCAGAACTAACCCCATAACAGCATTTGCTTCGCTTCCATTAAAAAGATAGTGGTCTAGCCCATTCAAACTTGTCGGGCCAAGGGGAGGCAAGTTTCTATTTCAAGTAAAATTATTCTATTTGACGATCCCCTATTGTCTAGATGTTTTAAACGTAGTTTGCTAAGATAAGTTCATGTAGAACATGATTTGCCTGTGAGTATACAGGCAAATTATTGTTGTTATTTTCCTGCATGTCCACTTCCAAGCAAATAGCTGGATTTTAGATTGCCTTTAACTTAACTTTTAATGCAGAGTAGGCTATCAGTGCTGGATCGTCCTGTAAATGCTAGCATCTACATTGTAACAGAAGATCAGGCCTTGTATTCATATTGTCACAGGTGGAAGGGAAGCAGTCTGAATTGTTTTGAGCTTGTGCTGAATAAAGAAGTGAGACGTGACAATGCTGGTCCTACAATAACTGTGAAAGTCAAACCTCCCATTGACATCAGCAAAGCATACCACAAATGATCTATTTAAAACTTTTGCTCGAGTAGCAGGATACCCAGGTATATTCAGGCTGAGCCAAGGCAACCAAGTTTTTGCTGAGTGTATGAATACAAATCCACCACCATAGTCCTGTGGGTATCAGACCATCAACTCTACTTTCCCAATGTAACTGAGATTAAAATCTGACTGCGAGATTTTTCACCTGGAAAATGTGACGTGAAGTGTACTAAAGCAGTTATTATTCAGCTGACACAAAGAGGAGATTTTGAAGTGACGCAGGCTAGCAAAGATCTAGGATCAAGTTCTCCATTACAGTAGTGAAGAAAACAAATAATATATAGAGACAAAACATTTCCTGTGTATTATTAAATTAAAGTTATCACTCAAGTTATCTGTATGTTTACTTTGATTCAGGAGAAAAACAAGCACATGCTATGACTTAAAAAAAAAAAAAAAAAAAAAAACGAAAATTACTGAACATGAAATATTCTGCCTAGAACCAAGAATAGAATTAAGAGAATCTTAAAATCATGGGAAATTAGCCAAAGACCTACAAATGTACCACCCTTAAATGAATGTGTGCTCACAATATAGACTACTTAAATTAGTAACTTCATAGAAGATTTCAAGAATATGAGGCTTTAAATGAGGAAAAGGAGTCGGCAGCAAATTCACTCAAGACAGTTCACCTTGCACTGTGCTTTTTTGCTTTTTATTTGTAAACCTATAGAACAGACCAAATTTAGCTTTGTCATTTACATACTTGAACTCTTTCTTTAAAAGTCTGTAATTGCTAGACTTTCCCGAATCTGTTTAGATGACAAATTGGGTCACAGCCCTAGTAACCACATTTTCTCTTTCTTAGGGCTTTGAGTTAGTTTGTCACAGGGTACCGACTTCCTTCATGTTTCATAATAACGGTCAGTAGGTATATTCCTGGGATGAGGTAACCATGGTACAGCTTACCTCCCATGCCAAAAAAAAAAAAAGATACTCCCTCATGGGTATTAGGAACGTGCTTACAGACAATTACCATGGAGCACGCGATATATAATACCTTGTTATCCTGCAGTCTGTGTGCCAATGTAATTTTTGAGCAACTTTTTGTCTTCAACTTATTTTGTTTGATTTCTTCTCCATTTATAAAATATGAACTCAACATTAAATTACAAGATGGAACAGTTGAATTAGTAAGAACTTTGTATCTTGACAGAGTGCCTCAGGCGATTTAATGATTAGAAACATCCAGCTGAAACATAGTGGAAAATATGTTTGTACGGTGAAGACAGAAGTGGATAGTGTGTCTTCTGCAGCGGACCTTATAGTACGAGGTAAATTTCAGCTTCAGTTATGTGAATCATATTTTCTAACTTTTGTATATTGTAGATTACAGAAACAACTCTCATTGTAGATTACAAAGCCAACTCATCTATGACTTGAACTGTGTGATTCTGTCATGCAATTAGGGAGAATTTTAGCACCTTTTTTCTCCATATGTGGCTGAAGCTTACTTTTTCCCAGAGAAATGGAGAGATGAAGAATATAACGAATCTTGACTTCACACCTTTTCCCATTGGCAGTTCCTCAAGTCAGTGATGAGGGGGAACTCAGTAGTGGCAGCTGCCGCGAGACAGTTACGGATTGCTGCCTCTGCTGAATAAAGGGGTTTCTGACTCCATGATCCAGTATCCTTCCTGTGAAGTGGGCAACTGCTGCCAGTGCTTAGGAAAGCCTTTGTCCTAGAGATGCATTTGAGTTTAAGTTATGCAATGTAGGGATATTTATTTTTCTTCAGAACTGGAATTAGAGCTGTTAAGCCTGAATTGTAGCTTTCAGTACTAATTATACAGCTAATGTATTGCAAGAGAAAAGCTGTAATCCAGTAAAGAACATTATGCAGTCAGCATTTATTCAATATATTCTAAAATATGCCAGATATCTTTTTGGATAATGTATTTTATGTATTATAGATATGATGTATTGCTGTATAACACTGACTGATAACACACTGCTATTTGGATATTTTTATGAACTGTTGAGTATTTCACTCCTTCACTGGTACAGATACAAAGCCAGCATTTTTGCTAGGATGCACAGAATCAGGATTTTCCAGAATGTGGCAGAAAGCTTGCCTGACAGAATTGCTTTTCAGGGTGCTGATCAGATGTTGTGCTGAAAAAGTGCTACACTGCATCATAGAGTAAAACAGCTGTAGATAACGAATTGGCAGACTACAGAGAGGTATTACTAGATTAAAAGAGGACATCAAAGACTAAAGTAGAAGAACTGAATTTGGAAAGACAGAGAAATCATGCTGAACAAAGGTCCTGAAAAAAAAAATCTGTCATCTGTCACAGTTCAGAATTACTATTTCAAAGTTTATCAGACTTAAGTTTAGTGAATGTAAAAAAAAAAATTAAAAAATGTTCTTACTCCAAGCTGAATTGTTTTCTTCCTCCCACAGTGCTGATAAAATGGGAATCCATGGTGCTCTGTTAGTGATTTCCAGGGTACTACCCTTACAAAACACCACCACCTATTTTTCAATCTGATTCTAGGCTCACCTGGGCCCCCTGAACATGTGAAAGTGGATGAAATAACTGATACCACAGCTCAGATCTCCTGGCAAGAAGGCACAGATAATCACAGCCCAGTAACCACGTACACCATACAAGCAAGAACACCTTTTTCAGTTGGCTGGCAGAGAGTCACAACAGGTAAAACAGAATTCTTGTTCTTTTAAATGTTTTTAACTAGGGAGAACATGTTTTTAGTTTTCTCTCCCTCCCCCCCCTCTTTTTTTCTAATAGTTCCTGATGTGATTGATGGAAAAACATTTACAACCACAGTAGTGGATTTAAATCCTTGGGTTGAATATGAATTTCGTGTAGTTGCCAGTAACAAAATTGGAGGTGGAGAACCTAGTTTACCCTCAGAAAAAGTAAGAACTGAAGAGGCAGGTTAGTGGGTTTTTCTATTTGTTTTTAATTCAGAATCTTAATCAAAAATATATATAAAGTGTTCAAATCCATGGGTCTTTGCAGACCAACTTGGAATTGCCTTCAACAGTTTATGCTGCATTACTGCACAGGTCACATAAGCATAACATCTAAAATACATTTAAACTGTATTTAGTATGCCAAAATTCAGTCTGTTCAGTAAGCACTGTAGAATCTGAAGATGTCAATGGATGGAGAGGGGACAGGGGTTTTACTCCTTCCTAGTGTTTGATCAGGGTTCACCTTCCATATAACAAGCGAATGTCCCAGAAGAACATATCAGTAACCCCCCCCCAGTAGTTACTCGGGATAAGGACACTGCCCAATATATCTGCATAAGTAACTCTATTGAAAATGTGAAAATTTTTAGAGGCTCGTAAACTTTAAAGTACATATAACAAACAGGGTTCAGAGCTTGTGATGCTCCACAAGCTTGCAGAAGGCTATCTGCCTGCCACAAAGAGGCAAGCTAGCAAGCTGACGGCAGCAAGGGGCATGGGCTTTCCAGGCCCTTTGCCTCGATGTGCAGATTGCAGCTATACAACTGGGTTAGCTTCGGAGCGTGAGGGTGATGTTATATAATATTGTCTCTTTTACCTGCACTGTGTAGACAGCTATAAATTTCTTTTTCACAGTTCCTGAAATTCCCCCATCTGAAGTCAGTGGGGGAGGAGGCAGCAGGTCTGAACTGGTCATAACATGGGATGTAAGTTTTCTGGCAAGCAATTTTCTTCAGAGAATGATTGTTTTCATTCAAACTCTTCTTAAAAGATGAATTTCCCTGGCTGCAGCAGCTTCTCATCTAGGATGTATATGTGCTCGGTAACATTCTGTAATGTGAGCTATGTACATTTGCCTTCCCTCTTTCACTTTCATTCGTTACTGTGCTAGACTGCAATCAGTAGGAAATTTAGTTAGTTTGTCTAGAATTGCTTCTCTTCTCAAACAACTGTTAAGCTCAAAAGGGGGGGGGCTGGGGAAATGGAAGTGTTATTGTTCAAAGGTTGAGATAAAGAATTATGCTTTTCAATGAAACTTTGCAGTTCATATTTTATTACCGTTAACTCTGGACTCATGTGCTAGCAAATACAAAAAATCAGATATTACTTTATGGTCTGTATCCCATTTTTTATGAGTTAAAAAATGTTAATATATTATTACTAGCATGACTACTCTCTGTGGTTACATAATTATAATCACATCAGAGGACAGTATAAGCCACTGTGCTAAGGTAGTATTGGAGTCTACAACAATTGACTAAGCAATCACTTATTTTTTCTGAACTACAAATTGTGTCCAGAAATTGAAAAAAAATATATATTTACTGAAGAGTGTCTGAAACCAGTATACTTGCTGGAAAACAAGCAATATACCTGAAAATTATTCTCTTCTTGATGAAGGCATGTGTACAGTGCAAACCTTAAGGTAGGATGAAGAGAACATATTTTGCTATACTGTACCAGAGTTAATTTGTTGATGGAACGATCCCAAATGATGTACCAGAACCTGCTGACAGTCACGTATGTGAGCCTTTTGGTACTTTCTTCCTGTTCCGGTGCTGTATATAACATTACAGACTATTATCGTCTGTTGCTTTTCACACAGCCCGTTCCTGAGGAATTACAAAATGGAGAAGGATTCGGATATGTTGTTGCTTTCCGCCCCTTTGGCACCACAACATGGATCCAGACTGTAGTCACATCCCCTGATACACCAAGATATGTCTTTAGAAATGAAAGCATCTTACCATTTTCACCTTATGAAGTCAAAGTTGGCGTATATAACAATAAAGGAGAAGGGCCATTCAGTTCAGTCACCACAGTTTTTTCAGCAGAAGAAGGTACGTGATTGAGTTCTCGCTAAGTATTTAACATGAGCTTTTTCACGTGAGACTACAGCAACTGTTAATAGAAATTAGATCATTTTAAATATGAACATATTTATTTCCACAGTCACCAGTGCTACTGATCTCATTTATTGATTTCCAAATACAGAGCCTACCATAGCACCCTCTGGTGTATCCGCAACCGGTCTGTCATCCTCAGTCATTGAAGTTTCCTGGAATGCCATTCCGTGGAAGATGAGTAGTGGAAGGTTACTGGGTTATGAGGTAAACCCATCTAAAATGAACTCCCTGTTGTAAAGGAGCATGACCTGTAATGATTTTTACATGCATAACTTTCATGTCAGATAACCCTCATTCCTCTGAAAGTGATGCTTTTAAAAAATAAATCCTCAGGTGACTCCACAAAACCTGAAAGGGAAGATGAAAAGCTAGGGAATTAGTGGGCTAACGAGCAGCCTACAGGGGATTAGGCCTACATCATTTCTGAATCACTTTTTTTTGAATGGCCAAGCTGAGGAACATATAAATGAATATCTGACACTGTGTTTGTAATATGCAGGCTGGAAGTAAGCAGCATAACATTGTAATGTTCTGGGACAGAACCCACCGTGCACAGCCTGTTTTGCTTGGAGCATCATCAGCTTCTTGCTACAACTGCAGAAGGAGCCTCAGACTGTCATGCTGTCATGGCCTGATGTGCTGCCTACTTGCCTGAGTATCTGCAATACCTCTTGCTTATTTTAGCATGTTCCTCTGTTAAAGAGAAAATTTTGGCCACTTTATCTTAAAGTTGATGTCAACATTTAGTGCTTTGGGCAGAACTATTTTTGGGATAGCAAGGCATACAGTTTCCAGTTATTTGCAGAATCCATGAGATGCAGAGAGTTTTGACACACCTTCCCAGAATTCTTCCAACTTTACCACTGTTCAAAGACTGAGATTCTGTTTAAAAACTGAGATACTGTAAAAAACTATTATTTTTTTATGAAAATATTTGAAAATTGAAGAAAACAGCTGTATTAATGGACTCTAGAAATACCTAATTTACAGAAGACTACTACCACCTTTCCTGCTTTCTTTCTGACCCACCTTCATCCCCCAAAAGGATATTTTCTTCTATCTATCTTCAACAATGAAGAGGAACACAGAATGAAATTGTGTTTTGCTTCCTGTGATGATAGTCATGGCTCTATCTAATAGTATTTTCAGACAGATATTTTTTTCAGATTACATTTGCTTCCAAATAAACTATTTTGTAAGATACGATTTTCTTCTAATGAGTTTAAGTTGTTTTCTTTGTAGATGAAGTAATGCTTTTCCTCTCATTGTCATTTTTTTTAATTCAACCAACATCTAATATTTCAGTTTCCTTTTTTCTAAAGAAGTCACACAAAGAAAGACCAGCAAGTATGAAAGACAGATAGATAAATAATAATTTTATTCATGTAGTATGTGTATTTCTGAAACTTTAATGTATTTCTACCTTTTTCAGCTGAGAAAAAAAATACACTTAAAGGAGTTAAATGCAATACTGTGGGTGAACATTCCATTGCAAAAGAATTTTAAATAGTGGGGGGTTTTTTTATATCTACCAGGTTAGGTACTGGAATAATGGTGGAAAAGAAGAATCTTCAAACAGAGTAAAATCTGTAGGCAATGAGACATCAATAAGAATAACAGGTTTGAAGAGCAACTTAGCATACTATGCAGCTGTCCGTGCTTATAACAGCGCTGGAGCAGGTCCCTTTAGTGCCACAGTAAATGCTACCACAAAAAAGACACGTAAGTATCATGAATTTAAAGTGGGGAGAGCCATAATGCTGGTTTAGTACTTGCAGGCAAATGAAGAACAGGCATATTACCAGGAGTCAGTCACAATATGCATAAATGATCAACATTTTCATACAGACTAGAACAGTTACACAATTAAAAGTCAAGCTCAGATCTTCTGTTTTCAACCCTCTGCTACTTTAGTAGGATGATTACGCAAAATTCAAATACACCACTGGACCTGAAGTAAGAGACCTCATTTCTGCATAGACCCTTTAGTATTCTTCTAGTGACTGGAAGACTTTTTAAAAGCCAGGTGTGATTTTCTTCTATTAGAAGAAAGATTTCTGTTATTTGGAAGGAAAAACAGTGACTTGCTGAATTTTTCAGGGTTCTATAACATATTTATAAGTTCTCTAGGGCATGAAGTGGAATATTCCTCATACTTCATGCAAAATAATCATTCATGTCCATTGTTTCCCCTTGAACAAATTACTCAAGAGGCCACTTTACTATTAAAAAGGAGAAATTAAGCTGGAGAACAGATTCTCAAAGGCTGCACTAATTTCTACAAATGGAAATATTTTTAGCATGCGCTTGCATTGTAATACAACTCAGAATAAGGGTCATAAATCTTGAAGCATTTCTGTCAGACTCACAAGAATGCACAATTAAATCTGTATGAAAGGTCAAATACCCTGGTACCAAAGATCAAATTCTCTCCTACCAAAAGTAGTCCTACCACCAGAACCATGAAATAAAGCCAGTTCATTAGAAATGTGCATATGCAGAAACAAGTGTCACTGTCACTGAGGGCTAAACCAACTCAGATTAACTTATATTTGCTAGAGGTTAAATTTATTATAGGCATACAGTTACCGTGAATTGGCGGACATGAAGTAACTCACTGTCTGCAACCTGTATCTGACCTTTGATGAACAGAATTCTTGACGTAATCATCAGTGTGGCTGCTCGCACAAGATCGTGCCAGCCTGGTCAGCTCAGTAACACTGCGGTCCTGTTTAGTGACTGCCTGCTTCCCACGTGTAAACTAGAGCTGAACAAGCACTTGATCTCACTGATTTGAACAGAATCTGGATCAGGCCCTTAATCAATACCTCTGCTACTTGGAATCATTAAAAAGAAAAAAAAATAGTTGCACTATACCCATACATCTTGCTGGTGAATAAACAGGGCAAAAACACTGCAGTACAGCCTAATGAGATTTTCAAGAATTTTGCTACTAGATTATTTTGTTACTAGATTAATTAATTAAGACAAATAATTCTCTGTACCACTGTAGTGGAAACACAAATTAGAACTTAACTTTTCAAGTCAAAAATGAGATCTGATTTCCTATAAAGGAAACTTATTTCAAACTGGACTTCTGCTATTTGAGTTTCTTTGAGCTTTCTACTCATGAGACATGCCTCTTAGGTGAAGAAACTTCATACCTTTTATTCTTTATTTTCTTTTGAGAAGTGATCTGAAAATGTCCAGAATTGAAAAGAAAGGGGAAAAAAAGTTATTTTTTCATTCAAATGTTCTAATTTCTACTTTAACTTCCACCTGAATTACTTGTAATTGATGTATTTCTCACTGTGAAGGAACTCTGTGCACATTATATTTACATTTGCCCACACGTTCTACAAGATACTCGCTAGTAACTGTTAACCTAACAAGCGACACATACTCAAGTTCAATTTGCAGCCTCTTTCAGGTCTAAACATTCAGTCTTTGTCTTTGACCATTAAAGTATCTTTGCTTCTTTATTTGAAATGAAGTATTCATGTTCATAACCCCAAATCACAAGCATAGCTTTATTTTATACAATATTTTGTTATATATAATTGCAAATAACTGTGGAAGTCTTGCCTAAGTTTATAAGGCAAGATGATACAATTATTTAATATTGAGGAGGTCTTAAAACTGAACAATACGTTCTGGCCAGAGGTTCTAATGCAGAGAAATTTTAGTGTGTATGAGTAACTTTAAGCATCTGAGTAGGCTCAGTGAAATTACTGTAGCTATTTGCATACTTAGCATTGGGCATGCACTTAAGCAGCTTGATGGTTTGGGATCTGGTCTTTTATGAATTAAGTTCTGCTGTTTTGATCACTGAAAATTACTTGAGATTTTTGGTAACTGAAGCAAACCGGAGCCTTCTAAATCACTTCTATAAGTCAAGTGGTAGATAGAGGCTTACAGTTTTTATATATAATTACTCTTCCTTTTTCTTGGATGTCATATTAATAAGTTGTTGTGGATTTAAAAGAATGATTCTTTTCTTCTCAAAATCAGCCTTAATAGCTGAGTGAAAACTATTCATATATGCTCATATACTACTCAGTTCTCACGAATAAAACAATTTTATCTGACAATCACCTCTTAAATTTACAGAAATTGACTATTAGTGCATCAGATTAAATTCTATTTAGTATATAGAACAAGGCAAATACTGCAAAAAAAGATTTGTGAATAGTTCAGAATAATTCTTTTAAGTCTTGCTCTTGCATTTCTGTGTCCACTTTGTGCAGAGACATATAATCCGTTTTTTTCTGATCTGACTGCTCATGGACAGAAATTAGGGAGCTACCTGTGTGGAAGAGTTCTTTAGAAAACAAACAAACAAGAAAAAAAGAGCACATGCACAGAACCATTTAAAAGCCACTATTACTGTTTAATACTGGAACTTTCAGCATCAAAGCTTAGAGCGGTCCACCTAAGCAGCGATTGCCTCCACTAGGTGACAGCAACAGTAAATTGTTTTCCTTAACACGTTTAGAAAAGATTTTAATAGTTGATTGTGTCTCTGAATGACCTGTCTGGGAAACCAACTTGAGACATCTTAAGAGGTTTGTACTCATCTTCTCCTTTCCTGAAAGCTTGGCAGTTCCAAGCTGTATTAAGGTGGACAGCCAAAAGCATGCTACTCCTTTTGAAACAAATGGTCCCAGATTGTTAATGAACATACAAGAGCAAGAGATTTACCTGGCAAAAACCCACTAGTGTTCCAATTGCAGTAACTGCAATGGTATGGACTGCATTTCAAAATCATGCCTGGAGTTAAAAAGAAGAAAAAAACCTGTCAAATATTTTTGCATAAAGTAAATCAGAGTAGCATATAGGTTTGAATATTCACTAAGAAAATACTAAATGTGTCTGACAAATAATTCATTGTGAAACATTTGTTTATTCTTGACACTATATTAAAAATAGAAATTGTCTGTTATCATCTCTGGTTTCATTAGAATATGTTCTAATGGATCACCCATGTCCTAAGACAAATACTTTTATTTGGCTGTATTTAATGAAAGCCCATCAACACATAATGCAACTTCAGAAATAACATTTATGTGCCATTCTATTTTTCCTTCCTTCTGTTTTTCCAATTTAGTCTCTGAACCATAAAGTGTACAAACGACAATGCTGTATTTGAGTTGCTTTTACATCCGACATGTAATGACAGCCAATTACCTGAACTATTATGTCCTGCTGCAGAATAAATCACTAATGTCAATTAAACTAAAGTCATGCTTTTATTATGTATTTTAAGCACCCAGTCAACCACCAGGAAATGTTGTATGGAATGTTACAGACTCTAGAGTAATTCTCAACTGGGAGGAAGTAAGAGCTATGGAGAATGAATCTGAGGTAACTGGATATAAGGTAAGTAAGAACAGACCAGCAGAATATCTGAAAGTGATGCATGCTTTACTGGACTCTTTCTTGTCTGTTTGCAAGGTAATGAGTTTAGCGGTTAAAACACCTACTGGATTTTTTTTTTGTTTGTTTCCCCATAAGTCTTGATTCAAGGATGAACAATACCATGCCTAAAACATTTCAGTAGTGCCTCCTTTTTATAGGTTTAAATGGTATTGTAACAATATCTCACAAACTGTGGTCCTTTTACCATTAATGGTACACTAAATGCCTTCCTCTGCTTATGCAAACAAAGTCAGGAGCTGCAGCCTTTGCTGTCAGCTCTTGGAAACCCAGGTATCCAAATGTGTAACATTTGGAATGAAACAAAATAATCCAAAACTTAGCTGATGGAAATCATTTCCATTGCTGGCCCAGTATATTCATTGTTACCACATATGAACCTGCTATTCTTACAGCTTTTCTTTTTCATTACTTAAGTGCTCATTGTCTTGATAGAAATTACATTGTTATCTCTATTCTAAAGCAGATCAGTGCACAAATATGCAGGTATTTCTCTAAATATGTTATATATCTTACGTATGGTTTAAAGACCTGCTGAGGAGGTTCTTGATGATCTGTGTATAGCTGGATCTCACATAACATACTCCTGTATAAAAGATTTATGATGAAGATCAGACTGTGCAGTGCTCTGGGTAATATTGGCAAGAAATACTTGTTTACAGCCCAGATAAACCACCTAGTTTCATAGCGGGTAGTTGAACTGAAAACATACCATGTATAGTTTCAAATTGAATACTCTGTCTCCCACAGCATTTTCAGGTTTCCCAAATGATAGCATTGCTAAACACATAATGAAAAGCTGACTTCTTTTGATAACACCAGTTAATCTTACAGAAGTAAAACACTTAGGATGTCATTTTAATCACAGAATGCAAGGGCAGTTAACAAAACTTAGTTTGTCATGCAGAGAATATCCAACAAATGATTTTGAGAATGCCAGAGCTGCCATAGGACAGTCATTGGGGGAGGAAGCTGTTGTCCTTGGGAGAGCTTTTTAACAAGGTATAGCATTAGGGACTGGCGCTGGGAACGGGAGCACGCTGCGTGCAGGGGCCTGTTGCACACAAAACTGGAAAGATTCAGAGAGCCTGTTGTAATTTAGAAGTAAGGTGAATTCAAGGTGAAGATCTGAGTTTGGCGACCAGCTATTATGTGTGTAATCCCAGTGGTCTGGCATTTTTTTCTTTCCCTTAAGATTGCTATTATTTTGGGTTAGTTTGGATTGGTTGGTTTGGTTTTTTTTTTGTTTTGTTTTGTTTTACACTGCACTGGGAGACTCCCAACCTCATGTGAAACTCTGCCAGGTGAGTGCACTGGACCCACAAATACCTCAACCTCCACCAAGTCACATCTCTTCCTGGTCAAGTAGCTTGTGCTCGGGGCCATTCTGGCTACAGCTAACCTTCAGAACAGAAGGGAGGCTGCGTGTTGCTCTTAAATCCCTCCTCTTCCCTGATCATATTCGAGTAGAAAGGGCTATAACATTTAGATATAGCTCCCGTTGTTTAAAACACAGATCTTCATATGCAGTTAAGTTTTGTGACAGAATAATTATTCAGTTTGCAGAACATCTTCTAACATAGACCATAATTTTTGCATTTTGACTAGTTCTCATCTCTCCTTTCCCTTACTTGTATTGTCATAAGCAGTTGATCTAGATAATGACAGATTCCAAATGGTGGGATAATTTATACAAGAATATGTTATTAAGCTATTCAACAGAATATATTATTCATTTATTATCATTATATATTGTGCCATTTTAGATTAAAGTTGGAATAAAAGAGCTTGACTGATATTCCCTTCTTTCACTACTTCTCTAGATTCTGAATGTAATTCTGCCCTATAATATCAACCAGAAATTAGATCTTTTCCCTCTTCAGGTTTTTAAAAAATGAAGCCTTGTTTCCAAGAAACATTAAAAATTGCATGGTCCTAGTGGAAGAAATAATGTACTACAGCATTGCAAAAAATGCTATTTGCTTGCATTGTAGGTTTTTTACAGGACTAGCAGTCAGAATAATATGAACGTGCTGAACACAGACAAGACAACAGCTGAACTTTTGCTCCAGTTTAATGAAGATTACATTATAGAAGTAAAAGCAACAACTGATGGTGGAGATGGCACTAGCAGTGATCAGATCCTGATTCCCAAACTGGCTAGTATGTTGAAGCTGAATTGTTATTATTTTGCCATGTGCCTGTGTAGAGTCTTTGGCCAATACCAGAACCTCCTTTATACCAACCATGGAAAAAAGCATTAGTAAAAGACTGTGACCCAAGAGCTTGCAGTCGAAAGATAGAAGGGCAAGGGGGAAAACAAGTACAGAGGGGAAATGGCTCTTGCCTAACATGTCACAGTACATCAACAGCAGGGCTGGGAATTTTAGCTGCCATCCAGCTCTGTGCTTTACGTAATCTATCTATTGAGAGATGATTGATCTACTTTCAGTACCAAGGCTAAAGTCAAATCAGAGCCCATCATCTGATCTGTCAGTTCTAGGTTAAATGATCAATTTATGCAAGTGTGTGTGCAGGGGTACTGGGGGCAGAAGGGAGCAAGCTGGGCAAGAGCAAAGTGGTTGGGGGAGGATGATCGAAACATAGATGAGAGCAGCTGTCTCGTCCCTGGGCCGACAGCTTGGAAACCATACAGCCTTCCAGAAAGCAAGCAGGTAGTGACAATGTGGGGAAACTCCAAGTGAGGAAAGCTCATACTGTGGACTGAAGGAGTGCAGCATTTAAGTGAGCCACATTCCCAGGTAAATGGGGTATAATGGCCTGGAGGTAACGGGACTGACAGGCATGGTTCGGGAAGGCTCTGGGAAAGGTTTGGCACTGTGTCTCAGAGTACAGCAGCAGAAGGTTCATGATCTCTAGTTAAGCTTAATTTCACCAAGCTTTAAAATACAAAAGGCTTTCTACTCTGACACCAGTGGTGAAATAATGTTAATCATTTCTCAGCCCTTTAAATTGCTTCATCGAAAGAACTAAGTGGCATGACTGTCTATAAATATATGTACACATCTATATGCATACATTCCCCCCCCCCAAAAGAGATGACACCATCACTTTTGCCTTTTAGTGTAGTGAAACATTACTAGATTTGCACCTAACACCCAGCAATTTTCTTTATATGAACTGAGTACATATTGATGGGAAGAAAAAAAAATCAATGCTTGTATGCTGTATGGTAATAAGTTAATAAAAAGAAAAGCAATTAACAGTCTTCATGCCCTTACGCATGACGAACTTCATTCTATTGCACTGGTAAATTACCATGTAAATTAGTATTAAAAACATTAGCTTTTACTTTTTTTTAATTATTACCTTGAAAATAAAGACTGTTTATATACTTTCAGTGTTTTATAATGCATTTCAATATTTTAAAAATATTTAGCATATTTTTATAAATATTTCATTGCTTATCAGAAATAAAAATTTATATTTTTTTCTGGAAACAAGTGCTTAGCATCTAATAAGAGTAATAATTTTATTCAGCAGATACTCTTGATTTCATTTAATCCTAACCTTTTTCATTTGTCATAGGTATGGATGCAAGAGGTTCTGGTCCATCAGTCTTGAATATCATCTTCAGTGTATACAGCTTCTTGCCAACAATATTTTTCTTGACTCTTAATTCAGTGCTGTGATGATACATTATTTATTTTCATTCACTGGAAAAAAAGAATTATCACAGAAAAGTGCTTTTTTAAAAAAAATGCAGTGGCTAATGCATGTTTTTCTTCTATTCTGATGTGTTTTTAAATTCTTTATATTTCACTGTAGGTTAAAATAAAAATATCATGTAAAGTTTAGCAAATCCTTTAAAAGGGAATTTAAAATGCCTTAATACTTGAACCAAAGGAGTTTACATATTACATACTTCCAATAAATGTAAAAGAGATGGAGTGAAAGCAATGGCACTGTGATTAGAGTTATAAAGAAGAGCTAAGCTCTGAAGAACTCCATTTTGGCAGGGACACTGCATTGTTTTGAGTATGCTCTGTGTTATGATAACGTTCTACATGCAAAAGATGAAATCAGAGACATTTGCTGCAATCTGATGAGAAAGTGTGGACCAACTGGCAGTTCTTAAAAGACAGTGTCATTATCAAGTAGATTTGGATAATTTTGCCTACTGCCCTTTACATAATTTATTCTACAGCTAACAAATTATAGAAGATAGAGAAGAGTCACAGCATGAATGCTAGTTTTGCACAGTCCATGGTGGGGTGTCCAAGGGGCAGGGCTTCCACTGCTTCTCTTGAGAGATGATTTCACAACCATGTTTCAAAGGCAGCTCTACATTTTATTTCAGCGTACATTTACGTACCCTTCCCTTCATCAACAGACAATTAATTTCCCCACATCACTACCTTATATTTCTTAATCAAGTTCTTTATTCATAACCAACCTTCCACCTTCAGGATCATTTTTATTGACCTTCTCTAAACTCCTGTCAGTTTGCTTCGCTAACAGAAGTGCCCAGTTGTAAGCGTTATTAAATGCAGTTGCACCATGGCCTTATGGAAAGGGACTCTTTCTTACCACCTCCTGACCTTGTGATGTGGTGCTTCCAAATATGCAGCCCAAAATTATGTTGCTCATTTGTCTACCACACCGCGCTGTAAACACATGCCTAATTCAGAGTTCATAGCTCTCCTTGCTGCTGCTGCAAAGCCTCTCTCTCTGTTCAGCCAGCTCATGCTGTTTTCACCTGGTCTGACACTAATGCATCCTATTACTGTCATATAATCCTGACTGACAGGATTATGGCAATACTATAGTTTATAATATTAAAAAAATACAGACACTTCAGGCTTGCTATTATTATAGGGAAAAAAACAAAAAAACCTATGCTATCTTTCATAGCACTATATTAGAGATACATTAAGCCTGGTACATTTGACTTACTTATACAGTTGTGAATTTAGACAAATCAGTCTTTTAGACACCTTTTAGACAACTATCCACAACCATGGCAGAGCATATTCAACTGACATAAAGCATATCCTTTTAAAGAGCTTTTTTGTTTTTTTTATTGAATCTCACAGTATTGTTACAACACACAGAAGTGTGAGTGTGTGAGAGAGAGAAAGAGAGAGAGCAAGAGAAAGAGAGAAAACCAGGATTAATGAAAGAAGTATAACTGTAGAAATTTCTTGATATGCATTCAATAAAAATTAGCTTATAACATCCAGAAGAAAATATGTGCTAACTGTTGTTGAAGTAAGCAAGCTCTGTATATACTGTACATATATAGTTATAAATGGCTAGTTGCTTTTCAATATGTGGCTAACCAGTGATGTTTTCAGACACTTGCAAATAGGGGGAATGGGGGAGAGATGGAAACCAGGTGTTACTAGTAAATATTAGTTCTGTTTCATGCAACAAAGGATGAATCTTTATATTCTAGTTTCGCAAAATTCTAGTTTGTGCTCTGTATTGCTGTTTTCATGATGATATTACATTGTATTATTTAATTTCTAGTTATATATCTCCATGAGATATGTACCCAGTACCTTGTTTCATATTGAAAAGTTTGAAATTTATCCTTGAATTTCCAGCTGTGTGTGTATATCCTATGGTTATCTGTATGCATTTTTTTCTATTATTCTAATAAAATATTTATTATATTGAGGGATACTAGAATATTTCAAAGTATTATTGCATTGCAGTAGTGTATTTTTGCATACATGGGGATTTACTGCAACTAAAAGCTATGTCTATGGTCTTCATAACATTTCTGCTAACTGGTACTTTTGGGGGGGGGTGTAGGAGTTGTTTCCCCTCTTAGTAGCTCTGCTGCCATAAGACCATTTCAAAGCTGTGCAATTCATAAAAAAGACATAACTCCCACAATTCAGGCCCATGCTTCCTTCCTCCCCCACAAATTTGTACAATAATTCAGTAAGTTTTCAAAGGTCTGTAACTGAAAAAATGTTATTTTAGTCTCAATTATAGCCTGCTTTTGGGGGGAGGGGGGAGGACAGTGCAGCCTACTGTCTACTTGCACACATGGGGGTTTACCGCAACTAAAATCCTTGTCTATGTGTGTTCTTCATAATCATGTACTCTACTGCCTCAAGCCCTAGTTTTTCTTGGCTGCTACCAGGAAGAATCAGCTGCTGAGGCTAAAGCCAAGATCCAAGGAAAAAAGTAGCCTTGGCTTTTCTGGAATATAAACCTTGTAATAAAACAGGGTTTGGCATAGTTAGGCAAATTTACTAGAAGTCAATTTACTAGAATTGCGTAAGCCCAGCACCGTTACAAGTGTTCATGGTACAGCAGCAAGAGGCAAAGCTAAAGCCATTATCTAGAATAGTTTCCTTGGCGACTTCCAAATAGTTTCTCTGGAAACTGTTAGTGAAACACAAAATTGGGAGATACTGTGGATTTTTTTTTTGGACAACAAGCCTAATTAATTATCATTGTGAAATGGAAAGAGAATACAAGAGAATCCTGCCACCAGCTCCACTCACACATGCAAGACTTTTTTACTTACACTGCTTAAAAATAAAGTTTGCAACTGTTTGTCTAGCATACATCCTTTGGAAGTAGGCACTGCTCTCATTTGGAAGCAGGCACTATGGGTGATATGAGTGCTGTGGTATGGGATTTGAAGGGTTGTGGGTGTGGGGGGGTGTTTGTTGGGTTATTTCAGGCTTGGGTTTCAGGTTCCTCACCCCCGCACCACTCGTCTGCTGAGACTTCGTAATTGGTTTCTTGTGCCATCCAAGTATTACGTATCTTCATTCTTTCCCTGCACTCATTTACATTGGGAATTGATTCTTGTGATTCTGAAGTCTGAATACTTCAAATGTAGCTGGTCTAAGAATTAAAATAAAAAATAATAAAAAAAGACTCTTCGGACAGTTTATGCTCTTGGATATGCTGTGAACATGTAGGATCCTTTATGAATACAAAATAAGTTAAAAACTAATATTACTTTAGCCCTAAGAAATACTGAAGATCTCCATTTTCTACTTAATTTGCCTTTCACTGGTAGAATGCAGAAGTGGGCAGTGCCTGTCAGGTTATATACGTTATATCTTAATAACAGGCAATAAAGCAAGCTGTCCTGCATGAGGGAGTGCATTAATATGACAGCTTTCTGTTTGAAACAAATAACAATGGAATATTGTAGAAATAAAATGAGTTTGTAAACAGGCACTCTCTCTCAGGAAAAACAACCTCCTCAATTGTTTTATGCTAATGCTTTGAACAACTGAAAAGCAATAAAAAAGGATATGTTTAGCAGAGATATAACTGAATGTATGTTACTGTTTTATCAAGCCAGCTTGATAAAGAGAGACACTACTTTTCTATAAATCTCATGCATATATACTGGAAACTACAAAATGGGGAGGAAAAAAAAAAGATGGTACACCCACTTAACTGTTTCTTCTCTCCAGCTATCAGTTTTCCCCTCTTAGAAGAAAGTTTTTCTGTGAGAACTTTTTACAGTTCATGTTTGCCTTCCTGCCACGCATACAACTTGGGTCTCACTGGGAAGCAGGATGTGCAGCTATAAAGAAGGTCTAGACACTGGTCTTTCTCCACGCTTATTCGTCTTTCAACAACCTTATCAAGTGGAGACTGGCAGCTCCCTGCACCCAAGCCGGGCTCCGAGCCAGAAGCTTTTGCCTGCAGGAGCTGCCTCTCAGAAGCGCTATTACGTCTCGCCCTGGGCTTGGGAGCCTTTCCCAAAGCTGGCTGAGGCATTTGGATATGGAGGCCATTGGTTTCAGTGGGCCTGGTCACTAGCATACCTTCAGAAAGCTGCCGGGAAGGCCAGGAGGTGCAGACGCTACCTTGGCAAGCTTCCCAGAGACAGCGCCCTTCCCTTCCCAGAGGGCGTCCATCCGGTCCGGGCTGAGCCTGTGGTCTCCACCGCGGCTGCACAGCCACTGTGCTGCCAGCTCAGCAGCTAAGTGCTTTGCCACAGCACTTAAAAAAAAAAAAAAAAAAAAAAAAAAAAAGGTGCCCACAGCCAGCGTAGCAGGCATGACCAGACTGGTAGGCAGCATCTCATCTTCACCAGAGAAACAAGTGCGGGCATCCCTAGGAGATATCTTTGGAGAACGCGTGTGTGTTTGTGTGCGCTTTCTGCAAATTCAGAAGTTGGAGGCCTAGAATAACCCTAGCTTGTCACCAATCAGATTTTGAATCTAATTTCACATTTTCCCCTTTTCAATAGTGTTTGTGTGCTGACTCTGCCCTGTGCTGTGTTACGCACATGGAAAATTTCTACTCTGCAACAGTTTGATATTTCTATAAATACTCCCCTTTCCTCAAAATATCCTTTTATGGGCTTTCTTCATCAGCTTTAACTACCTGCTGTGCACTGTCTCTCACACACTGTCATGCAACAACATCTGCCAGGACACTTTTTATAATCCAAACCATGCTCTTCATTTGGTTTGGTTTTGAACTGTCTCTATTTAGAGACTTTCCAGTTTGTGCATGAGAGAGTGTTTAAGTATTAAAATATCACAAGATCACCACATGCATCTTTCCTTTCTTTTTTTCCCATTTCTAAAGGTCAAGAAAACTTGATAACCCATTTGTATCAAATTTCTTTTCTTAGGCTCCTTGTTGACCTTTTTGAGGTAAATGAGCATCTCTGAAAGTCTCCCTTTTTTATGGGCAAAGTTTGGAGATATGCCAGTAACCCTGTGCAGCGCTACTAAGACACTTTCTTTTCAATGTACCTAAGATTATTTTCTTACCATTTAAGAGCATAATTAGTCCCTTGAGGATTGGGCCATGCCTGCTTTCCGTGCTGTGCTCTTCATGCCATCTCAGTGATTAATTCTCTTTTGGGTGGAAGAACGTCAAGGCATTGGCAAACACTGAAAAAGGAAGAACCAAAAGCATCCCATTAGGAGCCTAGAGAGAGGCTGCAACTCTGAGATATTTGTTATTTCAGCCCATGATAATTTAAATGCAAAGCAATTCCTGGGACGGGGGAGAGATTCCCAGAACTGTCCATCAGGAAAGAGCCCCCATTAGGAGAGTTCGGCTCATTCCTGCCTGCCTCATCTCTCCTTGCAAATCCCGCGCTCCTCAGGCAAAATGCCACAGCTCCAAGAGGAGAAGGGACCGAGTCACACCCCATCCCACCCCCACGCTGAGGAGAACAGCCTGCAGGTTACAGAAGAGGTTAAAGAGGAGGCTTTAAATTCCCGTGGTCAACGGTGGGACCTAAAACCAGCCTCCAAACCATCTGGCAAAGATGCCAAATAAAAAGGCAGAGGGCTCCTTTCACACCTCCTTTGGATGCCAGCGCCTGCGGCAGCTGTGCTCCGGAGGGACTCCCTGCCCTCCCCGAGCGCTCACGGCAGCAGCCTCCCCCGGGGGCCTGCACGGGCTCCTGCCCGTCCTGGGAGTGCAGAGCGGCGCCACGGCCTGCGCGACAGGGCAGCAACTCCAAAGCAGCCCCAGGAGCTTCTTTTTAGGCGCTCCGAAGCGGCTGCTTTGCAGCTCGACAGCCGGAAATTGCTGCAGTTCTGCGCACCAGCCCCGCTGTGCAGAGGCAAGAGCAGCCTCTGCAGCATCACTGTCCTTGGTGGCTTCTTACCATTTCATGCTGGAACACAAGCAGTAACCTGTCACCTCAGCTACAGACATAAAAAGAAACGAGGCAAAGAAAATAAGGGAAAGCCCTGCCTCTCATGCCCTTTATGATAGAAATATAAATCATTTTCCCAACTGAGGGCCTGTGAAGAAGTCTATCAAAAAGGACATATGCTTAACAAGAACCTGTCTCATTAGCAATCCAAAAAGAGCCATGGATAAAAAAGACAAATAATTTAATTTTTGTCACACTTCCTAACATTGCCACCAAACTGAGGCTTTTAAAGTTACACTTGTCACAACACTAATTATCTATTCAAACACTAGAGCTCTCAGCTGATTGAATGAGCTCTTCTGCAGTGAGAACAGATTATTTCATCAGCTGCATCTGATTGTCATTACTTTTTGGATATACGATGTAAATTGACTATAACCATAGAAAATACGGCTTTGGTACCTTTGCGGCAGTTTCACATGCAACAGAGAGAACTCTTCTCCAGCAGCCAAAAGCTTCTGCTCGTATAAGAAAAACCGATGTCTCTGGGTTTTGCGTTGCCCTGGAAACGTGAAAAGTAAAGCGCCATTAATTATTTATTTTCAAGCAACCAGAATATCCAGTGCTGGGGGCCTGATCCAAGGCCAATGAAATCCTTACCCCAGTCTCAACAGACTCCAAATAATCGCTAAGGAAAGAACCAGGGCAGAACAAGCACAACCAAGTTTTACTTGTGATTTGTTTCCAAAAGAGCCATCAGAAGTTTTCCATAGGATCACCACAAACATGTGCGCATGCACACACACTGCTGTGGCTCCTTCCCCAGCAAGCGAGGGCGTCGCGGCCTTCCGGTGAACGAGCTTCTGCCAAGAGGACGTCTCAGAGGGGCAGGTACGCTGGCGACCAGGCAGGCGGGAGCGCGGGGGGCAGCGGTTCAGCCGTGGGATGAGGATGATGCTGGGCAGGTCTCTCTGCAGCACTTTTTTAATTGTCTGAACCTTGCTACCAGTGGTTCAGAAGAAATATAGCCTTACCACAAGGTTTGTATTTCACCTGACTCTACTCATTCCCTTTAATAGCTGCATGCTGACTGTGAGTGCCTCCTACTGCTTTCCAGTTACTTCCAGCACCTGCAGCTGCCCTTCCTCTCTTCCCCAGGTCTCAGACATCCTCCTCCTCCTCCTCCTCTGCCCGAGCACGAAGCGGCTCTGTCAAAGGCATTGGGGAGCTCCCAATCCCTTCAAAAGCTGTCCTCCACCCCGTTTGTTTCAAGTGAAGCAGCCTGACACAAATACCCTCACCCAGAGGCAGAAAGCACACGTCCCTCCTAACTGCTGGACGCATACGCTAAGGAGGCTGCCGCCGAGCCGCGGGGAGCGCCGGCAGTGCTGAGGAGCGTCCCCATAACGGCAAACGTGGGAAGGCATCAGGAAGACGCTCCGCAGTGGCTCGCAGCGATGCTTTCTAGCCTTCGCATCTATCATCTGTTTATATTTTAAAATATATGCCCTCTTCCTTCAAAGAGATACTAGCAGCTGAGCTCATAAACATCCATGCAAACATCTATACGAAAGCAGGGCTGTAAATCCCACAGAAGCATTTTCTCCAGATGGGAAATCATGCCAATATTTCTAGTCATTGGTAAAGAAACATGAGTTCAGACAGACTCTCTGCTATTGTTCTCTCTGCCCAAAATACTGCCAAATAAAACACTTCTATCTTCTGTAAAATCATTTTTAAACATACATTTACCAAATGAGGATTACTTGGGTCTTTTCCTCCTCTCTTTAGTGGTGCCCTGGTCTGAATTGTACGTCTCTGTCACCTTTGGTGGAAAAACTGAAATCTATGAAGACAAGACTTCTATAAAGACATTAAACTTCTGGTGGGAGTTTGAAGTTGTATGAAGGTTTTCTTTTGGAAAGATTGCTCACTTCCCCTTCCAGGGCAGCCCAAAGCAATTAGCTGAAACTCTAGCCACAAAAGTCTGAGAGGATAAAAATAATTCTAGTAAAATCTTCTTATTTTTTTTTTTTTCAAGAAATCCTTCTAATTTATGAACTATGCAGTGTGTCCTTTCTCTTTTGTTTACGCTTTCAGATTGCTTGTTAAAATGCATAATAACCTATGAACCTAAGCACAGTTTTAGAGTATTTCCCGCTCATGAATATACATAAGGTTGACCATCACACCTGAAGAACTTTAATTATCTGGTTTGGAATCTGGGCCAGGTTTTAGCACAGAATTATTTGGTATCATTGCAAGTATTTTATAAAAAACAGTTACTGGAAGGCAACGAAGTCACATCAGCATCGCAGCCTGTTCAAGGACGGGCACGCAGAGCCGCACGCGACCAGTTGGAGTTGGAGGCTCCATCGTGATAAACCCCTAAAACGAGGGGACAACGAGCCGGTGGCAGAGCCGCTTCCTCCGGCTGCCGCCCCCTGCACAGCCCAGAGCAAACCGGGGCGTCCGCCCGACAGGGAGCTCCGTGCGGGGGAGCGCGCCGGCCCCTCGGCGCACGCAACCCCCTCCCGGTCTCAGGCGAACGACCCGCGCTCGGCCCCGAAAGCGGCGCAGTTTCGCCCGCTGCAAAGCCAAGCGGCTCCCGCGCCGGAGCCCAGCGGCCTGACCCGTCTCACGGCGAGGTCCCGCGCGCGCTCGGTCACGTACGCATCTGCTCCTCGAGGTGACCTGCCTGCGAGCACTGGATTACCGTATACGAAACTCAGGACCCATTCCAGTGCTTTCAGGCAAAATGCATCAGAGTCTTTCAAAATGCCTTCTCCACATAAAAGGTTAATGAATAAAATATGCCGGATACTGCAGCTCCTACCTGATCTCTCGCTGCCTCCTCCCACACCTGAGCTGCTCTTGCTCTTGGCATACTCCTAAAGAAGCATCATTAACATTTCAAGACAAGTAATCCACCTGCAACATCACGTTGCTAGGAAAATCATCTATAACCAGACTCATGCAAACTGTTCCTTTTCTCTGTTGACACCGTTCACAATTGCACTTAAAAGGGATCACAGCAGATGTGGCAGAGCCTGCCCGGCGGCGTCGAGCAAAACGCCTTGGCTCATTTTCCCCGCCGTCCGAAGCGCCGGGGGGAGCAGCAGCAGCCCCCGCCGCGCGGCCAGCGCGCTGCCTCCTGCGCCCAGCCGCACCGCCGCGCGCCGGCCGGCGTCCGCCTCGGCCCTTCGGGAGCGCAGGGCACGGTCGGGAAGGCCACGCTGGAAGGGACGGCTCTCCAACACCGGTTTCGCTGTGCAACGCTACGCGGACATGGCGCACACTGTTTTCGCATTTGGTCTTGAGCCGTTCCAAGCAAAAAAACAAAATTGCTTAGAAAGACACGGCGAGACACCCTTGCCCTTTAGCTCGATGGCATCGACTCAGAGTCCCGCGAGGCTACACGAAGGAACCTGCTGCAGACCCGCACCGATTTGAGCTGCCACCATTTACGTAAATCCCTTTTAGTCACACAAGATACGTTAAACATTTTTGGAGCAAAGAAAAGAACAGATGGAAAAACAAGGATTTTACCTATCACAGAATGGTTCCTCCTATGCAAATTGAGGATAGAGGAGCTAACAGTTTATTTTTACGAGAAAGGAGAAAGCTGAATCTGAAATACGGCGTATGACAATTTGGAAGCTGCTACCAGGTGTATTGCTGCAGCCTTTAGGCGACTTGTACGGCCTGGGAGGCCCACGGGGACGAGGCCGAGCGCGGCGTTTGGCTGCTGCTCGGGCACTCAGCGACGGCCGCGCTGCCTCCACCAGCGGCACGCGCGCGCCAGGCACTGCCCGCGCCTCGGCGAGCGCGGTGCTAATGCTGCAACGCTCCTTCGCAGCGGCTCGCGGCCCCGACCCAACCTGCCAAATGCCTTTTCTAGCGCAAAGTCGGAAGCCGCTGGGACTGACAAATTAAGTTTGGCTGTTCCTGCAGTAAATCATTAATGTTCCTGCTTCATCTTTATAGAATTTCTTCAGTAAATGTTGCCGCGGAAAACTTCATAGTTTAATGTTTTATTTATATACTTAGTCTTGGAGGCTGCTGCTGGTTTGTTGTCCCCAATATGGGACGGCTGAGTAGTAAAAAGTAAATAGTAAAAAACTCATGTCCCTCTTACGATCTTCGCTGCTGAGTCTCTATTGAGGGGCACAAAGCAAGGAGGAAAAACCCTTGAGCAAAACACATATATCACGTTTCCTATACCAGCATTGCCCTAGGTCCCTAATATCCACTTCTCTAAACAGTTTCAAGTCACATACTCAAAATTACTGATTAATCTTTTTCTGCTGCTCACCTATAAAAACATCTCAGAAACCATACTGTTGCTATTACCACCACAAGCATAAACTTTTCTATCAATAATATAATCCAGTACGTAAATCACTTTCATTTCTAAATGAGCCATTTATACGGGTAATTTTGAGGTCTCTCCTCTCTCTCTGGTTTTCCTTAGGAATAAAGCTATCAGTGATCTCCATGAACCTCTGACTCTCTGTGAAGGTTTAACTGACTACAAGAAAGTTGGATGAAAGGAAAAAAAAAAATCTTTTTTTCTAGAAACATGGAAAAGTTTCCATAATGCAAGATAAGCTAGAAATCTTCCCTTCCGCCATATGGATATGCTTGTAAGAAGCATATAGAAATAGGCCGTTTCTAATCTGATTAGGGGAGGAGAGGAGAAGAGGTGTTTTATAGCTAATGCAAGAGAAGAGAGACCAGACTGGCATCAGCACAGTTTGCAATGCACCTACCTGAAAACTTCCAGAGTTTTCAAGATTTCCTGCCTGCAGGAGAAGAACCTCTCAGAGCCATTTTCTCACACAAGAAGAAAAGTGAATAAAGTACCCCGGCACAGCCTGGGGCTAACACTTCTGCAGAGAGCAAGCCGAGGATTGCGAGGAGCCCTGTTAAATAAGCAAAGGTTCAAATGTCAGGTGACAAACCTGGCTATTTCCCAGGAAACGACTGCCAGAAACAATCAAATTGATGCAGGCAGCACCTGGAAAGCAAGAGCAGCCTCGGCTTTAATTCCGCCTCCTCTGCACCGCTGCGTGTGCTCCTCAGCTGTGACCACGGATTTTGGCAGAAGTCTACTTGTAGGATTGATGAGAAATAATACAAATTGACCTAGAGTTGGTCAGGGCAGAGCAATAATAAAAAAAGAGATAAAAGAGACATTTTTTCACAACACATTTCTCAAGAACCGTTCTGTTTCTGGCCAGCTCTGCTAATACAGAATAATGGAAAGTTCAATATGCGTATTGATATTTATTCCAACGACTTCATCATCTCCCCTTACTGATGCACTGGAACCAAACAGATAAATATTTCAATATTAAACACCTACTTGTGCTCAGCAGGGGCAGAGCTATCCATCCTGCAGTTAATTAGCTATCCTCTATATAGATATGAGAAGGCTCAGCTTTAATTTAAACCCATCTGGTAAAGGTTTCCCAGCACATTTCACCTGTCCCGAACAACTGTGGCCAATCCTCAAGATTACCCATTAGTCTGTAACGTTCGTTTATATGAAAAAGGTGGTTAAAGGCTGAGGAGCAGATCCTTTACGCTGGCTGACATGAGAATTAGCAACAGTGGAATCTAAAAAAAATAATCAGGTATGAGACTAGGAGCACAGCAGAGGTTCCCAGCACCAAAAAAACAGGATTATGAGGAAACTTTCCAGCCTACTTGAGATCTAGAGCCAGAGGACTTTGCAGAGACCCTCCCTGGCTGTTTTGCAAGGAAACGAGCACAGCTCAAGCTCTGCGTTGAGTTCAGAGAAGAATCGAGATGCTGCTGCTGCTTGCGGCCGCTTTCCTGGTTAATCAGAGCGGGCAGGAGAAAGCGCGAGGCACCGGTTCGGTTCCCTCCCCTGCTCAAAGGGATTTAACCTCGCGTCTCCGATCTTGCCGAAGCGCTGCGGACCCCTTACCCCCGCCCTGCCCGCGGCTACCCGAACCGCCAGCCCCGGTTCAGAGAGAAGGCGCCCCAGCTCCTACGCCCAGACTGATGTGTGCGCCAAGCTCTGCCACAGGCAGCCCGTGGCACGGTCACGGCTGCGGCTGGGAGACGCCTCCGGAAATCCAAACCCAAACCCCTTCGCTGCCTAAGCAGTTCAGGCACGTTTGGCTTAGGGGGAGACCGAGCAGAGAGTTTAGAGTCACAATTTTGGCTGCAGATTCCTGTGTTCCTCCTCAGTCCTGGGACAGGCAGCACACTTTCGGATCTCAAAGCCAGGTGGGACTTCCCTGGTCTGAATCACCATCTTCAACTGCCCCTGGAGATGGACCCAAAACCCCTGCCAGGGCACCCGTTCGTGCGCCACCAGAGATCCCCTCGTATCCACCTTGACAGTACCAAAAAGGAGCTAATGCTCGACGTGAATCCGAATTCCTGTGGACTGCGCTTCCCCAGGGCTTGGCAAGTCCCAGGCAACGGCCAGACCTACCGCCTGGATCTGCTTTGGGTTTTTTCCCCTCCCGGGTGTCGTTTCAGCTCGTTTGCAGAGCGCGGCGTGCTCAGCGCTCTCGCTGGGGCGCAGCCTCGGCGTCCCGCCGCTACGACGGCAGCGTCTCTCTTGCTGCTTGGATCTGGACAGCGCAGGGCTGGGACCGGCTTGTAACAAGAGAAACTGCCTATATAATTTATGAGGTCTCTTGTTGTCAAAATAACCAGACAATGCTTAAAAATACAAACAGACGCTGCTGGGAACAATATGCTTGAAATGTTGAATTAAATGGTAGTGGCACAGAATGGGATGTACTTGAAATCAGAAGAGGATAAAAAACAGAAATGTCAAACATTTTCTGTCTTTCACCCACCAAAAACATGTCATACATTGCTTTAAAAATAGACGATGACGATTCCCAGGTGGCTCAAGGAAAACAGCCGAAGTGCCAAATATTGCTGCAGCAAGTGGGCGCTGGTGGTACGGCGTCACACGGGAGCGTGTAACCGCTAGGGACGAGATCCACCAGGCGGCCGCTGCACCTGTGGACTGGGGGCACCCAGGGCCGGACCCCCGACGCCTGGCTTCAGCCTCTGCTCCCTTGCGCAGATGAGCGCCGACGGATGAAGCACACCAGCAGCGCGGGAGTGGTCGTGTCTGAAACATCAGGAGCAGAGATGATGTTGAACGCTAGGGTTTGGATGGACATCACGCATTTCGGAAATCAAAATATAAGTTTATAAGGAGGCTTCCCGCCCCCCTCGCCGTCCCAGGCGCGGCTGGAGACAACGGCGGCTCGGCTCTGCCTCCTGCTCCTCCTCATCCTCCTGTGATTGCCAACCAACGGCAGAGCAGAGCAAGGCTGCCACCGACGTCTCCAGACCCGCTAGGATGCCATTTCCTTACTTCCTTTGGCTTTCCAGAGCGGTCAAAACGGGAGATAAAGAATAAAATTACAACTCTCTTGTCTTCTTCCGTATGAGAAATACAGATGCAGCAGCATGCCTCAGGAGAGGAGCAGACCGAAACGACGGATTTACCGGCACAGACGCTGGATTTAGCTAGTGAATTCCTGATGCCGCAGAAGCTTGATGCGGTGCCTACAACGTGTTTGCGGAGCAGGCGCTCGGCAGGACGCTGAGCAGCGACACACGCGTACGGCCAGGACGGACGCCCACCTCCCGCCCCAACCGCGCACGGCGGGACTTAAGGAGACCCGTCTCAAGGAGCCTCCTACCCAAAGGCGCTCTCCCCCAGCGCCGCAGCCCCAGGGGCACGTGCCAGGGGTAATATCGGCGCGGCGGGCACCGCTGGGACGCCTCGGAGGCCGGCTCCGGCGCCCGGCGCCAGCGCCTGCTCTCTGCCCCGTAGCTCCCGCGCAACGCTCCTACCCCAACCGGCTGCCTGCGGAGACCCGCTCCACCTCCGCCCGGCAGCCCGGGGCCCCGTCCGCACCCGGCAGCGCCGAGGAGGAGCAACGAGATTCTCCCTCTGCCTCTTCCCCCTCAACGACACCCTCGGTTCGTGTTTTTGCATTCACCTCCTACCTCCCATCTGGTTCTCGGGCTGCAAACTCTTCAGGGCAGACCGTAAATCTTGCCATTCTGGCACTCGATGAGACAAACGCAAAGTGCTACTAATGGGTACAGCTCGACTTCCCTGGCACTCTTCTCCTTTTCAGCTATATCCTCTCGGTGCTTGTTACTCAAACTCCTCTGCTATCGTCAGGGTACAAAGCAGAAATTATATAAAGCAGCAGCATCCTCGTAAGTCAAAAGTGATTCCACATACAGGATGGAAGCGTTTGTTGCTCACGATATCCACCTGAAATGTGGTCATATAAAACTGCAGAGAGTACCAAAAGTTTCAAAATAGAGAAGAAAAATTGTCTCTGACACACCTATAAAATGGAAATATTGCATATTACTTTTATACATCCTGTTTCATGAGAAATGTGGTCATACTGCATTTAAATGAGTAACTAGCCTAGGATTTAGTGCATCAGTTGAAAAATTTCATGGTCAGGATGATTAAAAAAACCCTGCTTTGAATCAGAGCTGCTCACCTTTAGCACGCTCACTGGGGTCTGCTCAGGATCTCAGCCACAGGCAAGCCCGTACCCTGCAGCGTGGGAGCAGCGGGGTCCGCAGAGAGGCCTGGGAAAAGCAGAGCAAGAAGAAGGATCTGAAGCACCGCAGAGAATCAGCATTTGAGGATTGCTGAGGGGTCGCTGTCAATAAGGAAGGCTCGAACGTGGGCAACACAAGCGTTTACACAGGCTGCAAATATGGAGCCGATATTCTGCATTTTCTTATAAGAAATAACCAAATATTTTTCTAACCTATGGTCAGTGTGGCTGCAGTGTGAATTAGGAGGCATGCTTGCATTTGGAAGACTACTCTCTGCTTGATATATGACTCTGGGCAAGTCACTTTCTTCTTCGTGATACCCAGCAATAATTACAGTAATTTTTACCCTTGTGGGCTGCTCCAAAATGGATCGCTTAATATACAGCACTGTGATGAGTCAACTGTTAGTATTAATCCATGTCCAGATAGTCTTGCATGAGTAGCCTTAAACTCTGAATGACCTCTTCCAGGCACTAAAAATGAGAACATCACCAGTGGGGCTACGCAAATAGAAATACACCAGGCTATTGGTTTTGGTGGAAAAACAGAATTTTTAGAAGCAAAAATGTTCCTGATCAACAGGGGTTTTTTTGGTTGGTTGGTTGGTTGTTTTTTTTTTTTTACAGACAATGGGGGAGAACTGATCAGATCATGAACTTCTGGTTTTCACCATGGAAAACCTGTATTTAAGTTCCTGCTCCACATCTCTTGTTCAAGTTTTTCATTAAAAAAAAAAAAAAGGGTTGTTTTGTATTCTGCAAGGGGATGATATGCGCTTCCACCAAAATCACCCTTTTTTCTCTCAGTCTCGCGTTGGTTTTTGCCAATACATACATGTGACCCTTTTACAGATATTTTATGCCAAGAGACATCCACCTTTTTCCCCCTCCAACAACCACTTTAAAGTACACGTATGGGCAACTGGTGCCTCGTCAATTAACCTTTAAAGAACAACAGGAAATAGCAAAAACCTCTTGTGAGCACCATGCCCTCCTGCACCCCCCCGGACTAGATATGCTGCAATCCAGGACAAACGCACTTGCTGCTTGCAAATCAAGAGAAGAAACCTTTAAATTTGTTTTTTGTTGTTGTTGCTTGTGGGATTATCATTTCTGTTTCTGTAGAAGCAAAAGCATGCTTACAGTATTTACCATACCAGTAAAATAGTTCTTGGAGCTAAAGGTTTTATCATTTAATTCTGACAAGCTGTAACAGGTTTCGTTGTTAAGATTTCCAGAACAAGCAAAGGGCTAAGAATCAAACCAGTGTTGTTTAAAGGTGAGTGTTTAAGATGTTTAAATAACTTTACAAATCTGGCTCTACTCGCTGTAGCATCCAGCTGCTCTGGGATCTTGAGGAGCTTGTGAAGATTTTCCTACCAAGATCACATCACTAAAAGGGTGATGGCTCTTCTCAGACCCTCTGGAGCAACCCCAAACCCTACGTTTGCAGCCTCCGAGAGGGCTGGATACCCGACCCTGTTCACACGCCGGTCGCGGTGCTGCATTTCCCTCTGCACCCTGCTGCCCACCACCTAACCGCTGTGCCTGGTGCGTGCCTCGATCTGTCGTTACAGCAGTGTATTGCTGTGTATTGCGAAGCCTCGGAGCAGCGCTCAACACTGCGCAGCCAGGAAACGTAAAACTTCACGGAGGTATTAATCTGTTTCAGATGTTAAAAAGAACCACGTACTGAAACAGCGCTCTTATACATAAGTCTGAGATCACTAACACGCTTGCACATCCTTATTTTTCTACAAGCACTTTGTATCATCGGTTTAGAGCATCGGGTATGCTGACGACACAGCGGCTCAAGCCATCTGCAAGCACGTACAGCGCAATGAAAACACCAAAATTCAACAGCCTTCAATAAAGGATTCATTAAGCCCTAGGTTGCAAATAATTGCATACATGTTGCCATGCCGTTTCAAAGGCAGGGATCACCCACACCTTGGCCAGCCTGCCCCAGCCCAGACAAGTCACGCTGCCCCATGTTACATTTCCGGAGAAAAGGCTCCGTTCTGAAAACGGGTCAGGAAACTGCAGCCCGTCACGAAGCTGCTTCTGCTACGGCGCACGGCAGTGTGCACGGGCAGCGGTGCTCACTCAGACGAGTCCGAGGGTATCAAATGTGCGTAACTATGAATTTTCTTATGCCAAAACTTACCACTGCAATATGGTACCAGCTTAGAGATGTTTTGCATATGAAAACGGAAAGCGAGCAGTTACTAGCTTAGGATATACATTCTTATGAACAAGCTATTGACAATATCTAGTTCTTTTAGTGCAAGTTCAAAGCCCACAAATGAAGCGCTGGCCCATCACAGAAATATGGGAAGCACTTCTATATTAAGGTTATTTTTTATTCTGATTGTAAACTATTATACTGAGGCCTCCACATTTGTTATCCATGTTTATAATTCAGTTATTTACATAATGGACAAAAATGTAGAGGCAAATAAGATGTATGGTAGAAATATTTGTTGTTTCCTATTATAGTGAAAGAAGAAGACTTCAAAATATAGCTTTAAAAATAAAGGACAACATTATTTCTAGATGCACTGCTTTTAATGGTCTTGAAAACACACACTCAACTAAATCTATGATAAGCAAATGCTGGAGATGCAATACAGAAAATTCAGGCCTAATATATACGCGAGACAATAGTGTGAAACAGGAATTCTTGCCCTGAAAGCTTTATGCCTTTGTATGGTCACAAACAAGTCAGAAAAATAAACAAATCTCTCTCCCTCTCCTTTAGCTGCAAGATGCAACAGAAAGCAAAGAACCAGCCCAAACAATAAAAAGGGCCGTTCAATGACCAGCTACAATATCCTTTCTTAAACACACGTAAAACTGAAAGAAAGGCAAAAATGCAGACTGATGTGTACTGGGTTTCATATTTCAGTCTTAACTCTGTCTTCTAATCATGCATGCATTGTTAAATGTAGTAACGCACGGGCTTGGAAATTACCAAGCAGGTGTTTAAAAGACATCCGTAAGCACTTCTGCTATAGTCTAATTAGTGTTCTAATACTTATTACAGTGCAGAGTCATCATTATTTCCTCTTCATTAGCTGCTGATATATAATGCATCTCAAAAAAAAGTCTAACCCTTTTTCTTTTTTTAAAAAAGAGCTTATTTCTTCCACTAACATAACAAAGGCAATGGGAATATGATTAATGCATGCCATCTAAACTATGTGCATTAAACATTAAAAACCAATGCACCATCTCAGCTTAATGTGCATTTGCAAATTATAAAATCTGCTTGTCAATATTAACACTTGCACCAAATGAAATGCTAGTTTAGAAAGAAAAACAGAAGAAAAAACCTTATAGCTCTCTCCTTCTTACTACTTTTACCTATTCCCATTACCTGGAAAGAGCCCACCCAGCCCCTCAGAGTGCAGGGATTAGGTCATTATTCAAGGCCTGGCCTGGCGGATAGAGAGCTACAAGATGCATCTCTCTTGCAGCCGCTCCTGCGAGCACCATCTGTGGCAGCTCTACGTAGCTTTGAATTAGTTTTGGCTAGCGACAGCACTGCTGCTGCCAGAACATACAGCTGCAGGATGGAGCGCTTGCTGAAAGCACTGCCTTCCTCAGCCACTCGCAAGGATTTTGCAACCGCACTGAGCTCTCTGCTGCTGCAGCTGAACCGCTCGCGGTGCCTGGGCTAGCTAGGCTAAAGCAAATGCATCTGTCTAAGCTACAACCGCCGCAATACAGATGCTCCCTTGGAGCCAGGGAGTGTCAAATGCTGACACGTGTCCTTAGGAGCACCGCTTTCCAATAGGCATAGTCGACACCTCTCCCAATCGGGATCACTGGTGCCCAGGACAAGGTAGTCTCTAAGCTTGCAGCCCAAGTTTCCTTCCATTTCTGAAGCTTTATAGCTACCAAAGTGGAGGAGAATTCAAGTGTTCCTTCATAGAAATCTTCTGGTATCTGCCAAGGAAATCCATCTTGGAGGCCTCTATCTTACCTCTACCCACCAGGCAAGCTGGGCTGTGCAGGTAAGCACCTATCCCTAGTGGAAACTCCAGTCCTGGTTCCAGGTGACCCCAGTGGTACAGCATGCTTGGTTGCTTGTGTTGAACATAGCAAGTGAAAAACGTGGCAACCAGCTACCCAGCCTGCCCTCTCTTGCTGCCAGCACATTCCCTAGAGGGGGCCTGGGATGGGTCTGGGAGACGGAGTGATGTGCCCAGGAACTGGCCCCTTCCTCCTGTGCCAGCTCAGCCTGGAACACCTACAGAAGAGCTCTGAGATGTAGCAAGGTCTTGCTAAAAGAGACATGCCCTTCTCCCTCTCAAAATTCAGTTCGCAATCAAACGTGTTGAAAATTAAGATGAACTCACCAGAGGGGACAGTGGCTGAAGAAGGTACGTTTTTATGCCTGTTATGCCTTTGACAGCATCCCTTTAATTACAGCCCATGGCAAGTCTCCAGCAACTCATCAGTTATGTCAGATCCCCAAAACTC
This sequence comes from Apteryx mantelli, assembly GCF_036417845.1. Lineage (NCBI taxonomy): Eukaryota > Metazoa > Chordata > Aves > Apterygiformes > Apterygidae > Apteryx > Apteryx mantelli. The sequence continues at coordinate 24,234,008 of NC_089989.1, read as the reverse complement.
AACTGCTTCTCTGCAGGTTTACTCTCCACCTTCTCCAACAGAGCAATAACATATGGTTCACAAACTGATCCCCTATGAAATGTAACATCAAGTCTATAATGAAGTTTTACCGCAACAACAACAGATTTTACTCTTCCTCTAGAGATCTATACAATTCTGGTCAATTTTTTAAAATTAATGCTTTGGGGAGCAAAAACATGTTGGCTCCAAACCTGAAATGGATATAAGCAGCAGAGAGTTTAGGCCTGTGGAGCTGTGCCCTCTTGCCTCTTCTGGACTCAGAAACCATGCAGATATGACAGCAACTTAGTTCCCTCAACAGATTTAGACCTTGACCTAAAAAACAATTCATACCCTGTTGAACCCTACTGGAGTTTCACCAGTGGCTTGGATGGAGCCACAGTAGCAATCACTCCATCCTTGTAGATGATGTGCCAAGTCCATGTGAACATGGAAAAGTGGGTGGAAATAGCTCCGGAGTTTCTAGGAAAGTTGCTGTCTGCAAAAGGAGACATTTTCCTTGTGCTGAGCACTTCGCCTTTGTCCCCCCAGCAGTCACGGGCTCAGAAAGCAGAGCGCTGCGCTCAGCCACCACAGACGCCGGAGCAGGTACTCGCTTGCTGACGGTCTCCTTGCTGCGAAATACAGCAGCCTCGAGTAACTAGCATTGACATGCACATATGGGAGGGCTAGGCATGAAACCTCATGCTGGAACATTGAGATCCTAAACTGAAATAGCCACAGCCACACTTTCTAAATGGGCAATGTAATGACCCTGGCGCAATTACACACCGGTTATGTTTCTGGGACTTGGAACTACAACTCCAAGTGCATTTCATGATCAGGAAGACTGAGAGATGGAAAAATACACCAAAGTTAATGCAGCCATACTTCAGCAGCACGCATTAAGGCAGAATGTCAAAGAACTAATGATAATTAAATTATATTTCAAAAAAGAACTGGTGTTAACGATACAGCAAAAAGTGAGGCCACGTGGAATTAGACAGTCATCAGGAGGGTCTCCAGTGCTCCCTGCTAGGTACCAGCTTAGCACACCATTAGCCAGTCTGGCTTCCCCTATGGTACAGCAACAGATAGAGGCAGGCGCTTATAGACAGGAATAATGAAAAATGCCATGTTTGACTAATTGTCGGGGTTGCTGAATTACTTTTTTTGTCTAGGGTCAGGGTCCTCTATTTATAGTCCAAGATATGTTCACCCACATAAAGCACATGAAGAAGCAACGTGAGAAGTCAAGATCAACTTCGATGCTGTTTCAATGATCAGATGCATCCTGTCCATCTACACACCGCTGGGGCTTTGCCCATTTATCTCCTGAAGGTCCCTCACTCAGTTCATGGGGAGCAACTGCCTCTGCTGGAACATCTCAGTGGTGATGCTGCTCTGATCATCTCTAGAGAAACCCACCTGCTCCCATGAACGAGAGGGAACGGGTACTTGCCGGCCAAAATCCGCAGGAATGAGCAGTGCCCGTGCCTCCCCGCTGCGTGCTGCGCTTCCCCCTGCGGGCACCACCAGCGCAAAAGAAGTTTCCATTTTGAAAGCACCACACCAACACGAGCCAATAAATGCTGTGACTGACACTACGGGTAGGTAAAGCTTAATGCCTTCATTTTATGAACAGGGAAATAGTGGCAAATAGATTAAATAATTTAGCAGCAGTTGTTCAATAAATCAGTCTCAGAACCAGGATTAGGAGATCTTGTCTCCTGCTACCAGCTGGTCTGAACTTCACAAGAGCCACCTTAACGGTTTCCTTCTGGTGTTACAGGCAAAAACTCAAGCTTAGCAAATAGCATAAACCAGTGTGCAATGCTTAAAAGAAATCTTGATGGGATTTTGTCTCCTTTGCTCTGAATATCCAGGACAGAGAGTAAAAGGTTGAGAGTACAGTATGGGACACTGCTGGTTTGGGGTTTTTGGCAGGCGGAGGGTGTTACACTTTTTTTTTTTTAATTATTATTGTTAGCTAAGAATAGTCTGAAGTTTCCAAAGGAAAGGGTAATCACGTCAAGAGAATTTAACATGTGTTTGAGATGAATTTCATGTAGCTCTATTAGCTTTAGGTCTGCTCTTTTCTATAAAGACATGTTTACATCTCAAAAAAACTACTGAACCACATATAACTGAAGTGGTATGCTATACCTCAAGGCATATTAAAGCAGCCAAGGAGCAGAGTAGCTTGATAATGCCTTAATGCACCATGGACATAACATTTGATTTCATATATTGATCACTCCACATACAATTAGTTGAGTAAGTGCAAGTTTACAATTGGTGTCGCTCCTTGCTCTTGTTTTCTGTAGTAAACAAAACTGACTGAAGCGTAAGTGTGGGAAAGCAATCATATTTTATGACCTTAGAAGTTACATCCATCCACATTAATGAACCATGAAGGTTTTTTAAAATCACACAGAAGAGCAGTTCATTCTTGGGAGTTACGCTGACTGGCCTCTCATCTATGATTTAAAATCATTTTAAAGGGACACTTAGGAAAACATGATTTAAAAATTCTTTTTTTAAGTCACATTAACCTGCAGCCTCAAGGAAGTCAGAAGAAGAGAAACTAATTTTTAAGTTTCAGTTCCAGACACTTCTATATTTGAGAAGTAAAAATTGCAAAAGTGTTTAATATAATATATGTAGTCTTTTAATACACGTACTATTTTAATATACGTAACGCAAGAATACTGTTTTCCTTCCTCTTCTGTCTAACTAAAGGTTGCAGATACTTCCATTGTATTCTAATCGTTGATTACTCAGTGTATGTGGGTAAACGTCCTTTATCACTGAGACTTTCAAAGCCCTTACTTTGACATGTTCAACATCAGGAAGTAACTGTAAAATCAATTAGCTCAACAGTTATTTCCACAGTCTAAAGTGTAATTACCCATGAAATGTTGACGTTTTTCAGCATAGCAGAAATTCATCGTTTATGCTCAACCTGGACCACGTTCTCTCTCCATACACCAAAGAACAGCAAAGCCATCCTTGGACGCACAGACAGAAACCGGCTGATCCTGGTGGGCTGGTTCCTACCGTCCTCAGCCAGCCTCTGTCCGTCTGCACACACAGGTCTTAAACACCGTTTTAAGGCTAAACCACAGGAGGGCCTGGCGGAGCACGGGCAGAACTTGCAAATGCAGATGGAAATGACAACCAGACCTCTACCACTAACAAGAGCTGTCCTCCAGGCAATGCTTTCTTTTTCCCACTCCCACCTTTCCGCTGCTTCTTGTCCCCCTCCCAGAGGAGGGGCCAGTGGATGAGGCGGTTTCTGAGTCATCTCCGAACATCTGCAGAGAGCAGACTCCCGCCTCGATAAATGTGTGCTTTCACCGTGCCAGCTCTCTGACAGTGGCAGCTAGGTACCACCTGCCAGATTTCGATGACATTTAACGGGCCGAGGTTTTCAGATGTGTTCCACATCCTCCATGCACAGTTATTTCAAAAAGTTTGCTCCCGTTACCGATGCTGGATCCTTATGACAATTCTAAACATAATAATTAGTTCAGATATGTCAGCCTTAAAGCAGTCCTTGTGTATAAGTATTTTACAGTTGAATGACTTTGATACTTTTTTTTAGCTCTATGTAAAACAGGCAACGTCAGTATAATCCTTAGAATCTAATAAAGATTCCATCAGTGTAAAATCATTATCCTCAGGCAAGAAGGGAACCAATTCAATTATGATGTTGGTTGAAAAATCAGGGTGAAAAGTTGTAGTACATATTAAACTTGAGGCTGGAAAAGTTGTAGTACATATTAAAATGGTTACTACAAAATTTGTGCATCAAGGCTAACAAATGCTAATATGTTCTTTTGTTACCTTCTAATTTATATGATTCATGTAAGCCTGCAGCAAGAGAAACTTGTTTGAAATTTCATCTACATTTAAAAATAGCAATGCAATGAATTGTAAAGTTATTAGCATTCATGTCTAGTTGTGTTATTAAGCTGTACACATCAAATCTGGTGGTACAAGTACAGAAATGTCATAATGAAGTAGAACGGCATTTAATCAGAAGAATTTCTAAAGGTCATCAGAGCATCATATAAATCCATCCATGCATGATAGCAATATGAAATAAATAACTGAAAGAACACAATGAGAATAAACTTAAATCTTTGAGCATTGTTTCCAATTGTAGATGAATTAGCCAAATTTCATGCTGACAGAACAGTTAAAAAAAATCTGAGTTCTGCACCTTTAATTGATGAAAGACTAATAGGACGCAGATAAGGAAGGTTACACTAGGGAACTAACGAGCTATGTGCACTGATAGTTTCCAACGAATAGCTGATCTCGTACATCTCCGTATGAGACATAAAACTGAAAAGAAGTGTTCAGTTCAGTTGTTTCTTCCTCATTAGCCAGATGAGCCCTAAATGATTTGGTTTAAATAACCAATGATTTATTAATATTTTCCTACTTGTAACAACAGTTTGATTACTCTAGGACATGTATTTTAGGTCTGATACTTGGCAGCTCCAAACTCTAGAGCCATTTTAATATTTCATGTTAATGTACCGAAAGTCTCAGTTTTCCTTGCCGAGTGCTCTGAAGCTCTGGCACAGCTGAAGCAGATACAGTGGTCACTTAGGGCCAAATTCTGATTCTCTCAGTCATGTTCAGCTAAGCCTTCTTCTGTATAAAGACTAATTGATTTCACTGGGACACTTCCCAGAACGAAGTTCACAGTGATTAAGGTACCAGAATCTGGCTCATAAGGTGGAATCATATGGTCTGGGAGAGTGATACAGCGCACATAAGTCCAGTGAGGAAGGCTGAGTAACTAATTCGTCACAGACAGTTTCGGAAGCACAGCACATACACACGTTCTCCGCCTAATTAGTTGTCTTGCACATAAAAAGGAAAGAGGCCTTTGGAGCAGACCTAGTCTCCAGCAAAAGCCCTGGGATGGCCCCGGGAGCCGGCAGCCCACCCGCTGCCGGAGCCGGGAGGCTACGGAGAGGCAAGGCTCCCTGGAGACCGACCGCTTTCCTTCGAGAGACCACGTCTGGTGAGCACCAGGAGACTTGAGTTTTTATTCTGCTTCAGTCTGATCACTGCTATGTTTTCATGATAAGGAATTGTAGCGGTTGTTCTCTTCTGGAATTAAGGCAAACCGTATTCCTAAAGCTGCAATAACAGTGAGAATGTGTGTGTGCTAGCAAACAGAAGAGAAAATAAATGACGTGCTTTACTGCTCTGATACCTTTCGGCTGACCAAACCTCCTAGCACAGAGGGGTCTGTAAAATGGATCTCCGGGCTTTCTTAGCCGGATTGCAAATGGGAATTTCTTACAAAATAACCATTTCTCTCCTGCTGGACCTGTAAATCCTTCGATTCTCATGTGTGTGCCCATATCTGCTTAGGCTCTTTCACTCTGAAAATAATACTGATAGTGATGGAGGACGCTTCAGCTCTGGCTCTATAGCAAAGAAAAAATACAGGCGCTATATACTTCCACAGCAACAAGCCGGCTGGATCATCCACGTGATTTTGTACATCACTAAGAGAGAAAGAGCACATCCTACTCTTCAGGCTTCATCTAATTCAGAGAATCGGCCATTGTCCCTTCTCCCGAGTAATGCACGCACTGGGCAGCAATACTAAACTCTTAATCAGTACATCACCCATCTGCTAGGGCAGGATGGGACACACACAAAGAGGATATTACAGTAGCATTTTCCATTTCCTTACTTCACACGCTCCCTCCAGGCCCCATGGAGGGAATAATTCTTTTTTTGAGTTCTAATAAATGACTGCAAAAAGCAGCAGACAATTCCAGAGGCTGACTATGGTCTCCCGCAACATTTTCGTATTTTTTAGTTCATTAGCATTGGCACTAAATGAAAGAATTTATAACCACAATCAGGTTTCCTGAGAAATCACCCTAGCAGCATGTTTACTGAATCAGCAGGAAAAATGAACAAACAAAATGAAATCAGAAAAGAAAAAACAGTATCTAAATGAAAGCTAGAGGAGCTGAAAAGGATCACGAGATTATAATCTTAAGTTAAAACTGCAGTGAGGGTAATATAAAAGATATTCTAATCACTACATCCAATTAAATGAAGTAAATCACTAAAGCATGTTAAGTGCCTTAACTATTACAATAATTAAGAATCAAACAGAAATCAAGCATCTTTGCAAGAGTGATGATGTGCATTAGCAAGCAGGGACCGCGGTTCCCCACTCGAAGGCAGAGGCAGAGCAGAGAGCGCCCGAGAGGCCTCGCGGCCAGGGCGAGCAGAGGCCACCGGGCAGGTGCTGGGGCGCGGCGACAGCCCACCGCCCGCCGAGCCCCGCGGCGCCCCAGGGCTCGCGAGGACACGGAGCTCCCACTTCATCCCGCTCCTACAGGGTGAGCAACAGACGGCACCTCTGGACCAAAGCAGACCTTCTAAAGAGGACTCCCAAGGGCGGCTGCAAGGGGCAAGCCCTGCTCTGGTTCAGCTCCTCGCAAGCGCTCTTCTCCGCTCTACCCTGCCCTGAGCAGACGAGCAACTACAGTTTGATGAGAAGCTCACAAACGTGGATCAGATATCAGCCCCCGCAGTGCTCCTACCGCGGCGGAGGAACCGTGGCTGCCAACAGCCCCACCGCTGGGAAACGTCAGGGAAGTACTGGTGATTTATGCCGGGTTCAATTTGCCCCAGGCAATGTATGTTCCCATACATTAATCCATGAAAAACATTATTCTTCAACTGCAATGCTCTAAACAAACGCTGCTTTGTGTATGTTACGGTCTCACCGCTTGAATCTCTGCAGCAAATGTAGGACTTAGGTTCCTCCAATGTGCAACGCTACCCTGTGGCTCCGTGACTGCTACGCATTATGAAACACTTCTACAAAAATTGTGTTATTGTCTGAATCCATTAAAGCTTATACACATTTAAAATCTTTTCAATCTGGAATGTTCTCCCATAACCCAGGGATAAATTCCCGTACAGACGCTGGGATAGGAATCTCTGGTTAAAGCACAACTCTTCAGGGAGGTGGAGACAGCCAGCTTCCTATTTTAGATCAGTCCGAATCTGTGCACTGGTGATAGATATTTTAATTAGCAACTAAGAAGCACAACTTAGATGCAACATGTCTCTGCAAATGATGATTCCCCAACTTTGCTGCGATAGCTGGAGCTGTGCAAGCTTTCTGAACACGATACAGTGCCGTTATGCTGGTCTAACCATAGCGGCATACAGGCGGTCCTCGCTGCTATACGGAGAGAGGTCGTTGCCCCAGGACGCCAGCAGTGAGGGCAGACGGGTATTTCTGGGAGCCAGGACTGCCAGGGAGGCGTAGAGGCAGCCCTGCCTCTCACGGCTGCCCAGGAGAAGGGAGAGCAGGGCTGCTTGCTGCAATGGGGGCAGGCGGGCAGGGGATGGCCACCCGCGACTGGCTCCACGGCATGTGCAAAGCGCGCATACGGTTACGGAAACACAGTCCTCGTTCCAGGCAACGGCATGCCGGGGGGCTATTCAGCTTCCTCTGAATAAAGTCTTTCAGAAAAACACCTCTTGATATGAAAAAGATTTCCAATAAATCTCTTAATTTTATAGTCAGAGCATCCCTGCTTATTAAGGACTGGTTTTCACTAAATTCCATGCAGTTGGGGCTTGCTTCCTTTCAGAAAATGCATGGCAACCCAGCTAAATACTGCAGGATAGTTGAAATTATGGGAACTCCAAAGCTGGAGGCAAAAGTCTGCTTTGCCTAGACAAAACATACTCACGTTTGGGAAGAACGGCTGCAGACAGGTCGAAGGGAGGGACAGTGTCCTGCGGGGAGGCTTTGCTGCTTGGAGACGGCCTGCAGGACACATTAGGACATTTGCATGAGATACAACGAGCACATTGAAGGAGGAAACATTTTGTTTTCTGTTTGTTTGGCTAATTCTGTAGCTCTATTGATTATAAAGAGTTCTGATAGTTTGTTTAGCCACATTGCCCTATACTTCATGGAGGAGGAACATCTTTTGAAGGGCCTATTACATCCTGGATTTTAAGAGCATCCAAGTAATTATTTTTAACAATTCTCTCTCCATTTTCACAAAAGTTTGTAAATAAAACATTTACTAAGAAAAAAAGCATTGAAGAGAAGAGACAGTGAGTTTTATTCCCATTGTTCGTATTTGTTTTCACTGTAAGAAAAATGCATTGAAGTGCTCAGTGTGGGATTTCATACGCTGCAATTTTATCTCAAGAATGTAATGTCTCCTACACTACATTGTATGAAAAGGAAGAAAATACAGCATTAATATGTTTTTTTTCATACCTACCATTTGTTTATTGCTGGCAAGGAGATACACTTACATATTGGGCATAACAATACATACAAAAGCTTCTAAAATAGCTGCAATATACCTAATCTAAGTCCACCTGAGAACTACCAAACCTCCATTCAGGTAAAGAAAAGCAAAAACTATTACAGAAGAATGGTTTACCTTACTTTTTTGGCAGCAAGAAAGAGCTTGGATAGTAATATGAGCAATCTGCAGTCTACAAAGGCCAATCTACCACCTAGCCAATATCAAAAGTTTTATTAGAAGGCTGTAACACTCCCTACTCTGCAATTGCATTTGCAATATTGCATTTAAAAAGCTCATTTTCACTGAATCCAGCTCATAATCACTTTTGTGTCTTGAACTGTAAAACTGTCAAAATTTTACAGTATTAGACCAAGTATAGGTATTTCATTGGCACGGCTGATCTTTGCAATTTTTCTTCACTACTTTCCTGACGCACAACCTGCCCCAATTCCAGCACTGACAGGCCCTGACAGCCTTCAGCTCGCACGGAAATCGGCAGGTTCCACCCAGAAAATGGCACGTACGCCCTGAGTTCTTAACGCCCCGAGCAACCGCAGCCTGGAAAGTGAACGGTTGCAGGCCAGCCGACGGCGCACAGTCCTCAGTTGCCTACGCCGAGGGACGCGGCCCCCGGCAGCCTGCCTCTTTCACGAGGGGTATCGTGGAGGTCTTCGACTCTCTTCCCCAGGGACTTCGCCAGCTTCCCAGGTCATACAAACAGCTCCTCACCTAAGAGCCTCAGCTTATCCGTAGAAATATTTTATCTTTCCCCATATAAAGCTTAGGTTTTTCTTCGTTTGAATTTCAGCCCGCTTTATTTTATCTTCTAATATACCTAAAAGTCTTCTACAGTTCCCGGCTATTATTATGCATTTGAGCAAGCGACCCCTAAGGGAAGACCTTCTCTATAGGTATTAAAGCCTGATAGTTTTCAGCTGTTCTTTTGCTGCTGGATTTGTTCATTGGGTTGGCAAAGGGGAGGGACGGGCTCAACGGATAACCAGTAAATATCCACCGAGATCTCCCTGCCCAGCTTTTACTCTTTCTCCAGTCTCCGTTTATAAAGTCTGGGATAATTGCGCTGTCTTCTCTTTCCTCAAATTGTCTCAACAAAGAAAAATTTGCAACTCTAGCAATATTTTGGAAGTCTGGCATTTCTTAAATGAGGATTGCTTCCCAGAATGTAAAACAGGAGGACTTGATCCGAGCAGTGGTCTGCATAGGCGATTACTCTCCCATGTCAGACACGCTGACTGTTCAAATAAAAATGCCAAAAATCCAGAAGAAGGCAATAACTAGCCCCCAAATGTGCTTCCCTTGAAAAAGAGTTAACTTACGAAATTTCATTTTCCATCTAACTTTCCAGTTCTTTTAAAATATATCCTTATTAACAGAACTCTAGATATTCTCATTATGTATTCTGCTTTTTAAGCACAGTAAATCATGATCCTGAATACTACCTAGTGAAAATAAGTTCTTTGGGGTTCTTGTATACAGCACTGCTCTTCTCATTAAATTTCCAATAAAAAAATTCCATTTTTATATCTGAAATCCAAGAAATGGCACTAGAGAAACCTAGCATTTTATTCTTAAATTTAATACAAACTATTTTACTCAGCATGAAAGCATTTTAAAATTACTCCAGTGCAGATTGTGGCTCACTCCGTTGTATTTGGTGAGCTTAGGATGTCCATGGCAACTGATGAATATTACTGCTGTTATTGCTATAAATAGCAAACCTGTTTGGCAAAGTCAGGGATGTAAATATTAAATCCAGCACACAGACAATTTTCCGTTCCTTCTTTTCCTGCCTTCTGAGTTAGGAACATATACTTGCACGTCACTTGATTATTTCCAAATAGATCTGCAGGTGTCACAGCACTGCAGAAACCAGCAATTCTGACTGACACCACTTTCAACAAGAATCACGCATTTCTGGTCGGGGCAGGCGCGAGACGCTGTCCGAGGCCAGGCCGGCTGTGGCAGCAACACTCTGTGAGCCACGAGCGATCCCCGGTCCTGGCACAGCGACCAGACAGAGCTCATCTTCAGATAACCATCAGAATTTATGGCCGTTGATGGTTTCATTTCCAGAAAGCTCAAGGCCGAGTCTCACCCGCTGCACTGCGCGTGCACCCGGCTCGCTGTTTTGCATATGCAAATCACACATTAGCGCGTGCAAAGAGATCGAGACCCTTTCCAGAAGATAGCATTACCGACCATAATTAGGTGCTCGGAAACACCCTCGCTTGGAGGGAAGGGCAGGAGTCGCACGCAGGGTCAAGAGCGGCGGGCGCAGTTACGCCGGCCGGCGAGGAGCAGCGCAGGCACCTGCCACCGCCGCGCGGCGACGCCGGGAGGGAGCACGGCAGCGGCTCCCTGCCAGCAGGCTCCGGCAGCAAGCTCGGACGTCAAGCACAGCCGCAGCGAAGGCGACCCGTCCTTCCTGCCCCGCAGCCTCCGACGCAGCATCGGAAAATCAGCGTCGAAGCCACCCGACGAAGCAGAAGAGCATCAGCGTCGGCACGGCTTCCCCTCCTCGCAGGAACTGGCCTTCAGCCCTGTTAGTTACATCTCGACGTGTTGGGCAAAGCGGCCCGCACCGCGGAGGTGTGCTGCTCCCGGCACTTCGGGACGTGAGCGAACAAGGTAAACACGAGCGTGGGAGAAATAAATGGGAACGGCGGAGAACGGCGGCTCGGAGGCAGCGCTAAAGCCTCCGGCGCCGAGCGCTACGATGCCTTGTCATAAACGCGGCAATTACACCGTTTGTGTCAAAGCTCTCAATACGTTACACTACCACCACAGAAATGACAGCTGCCACGCAGCACGTACAGCAGCGTCACGTGTTCCAAAGCCCGCAACAAAAACACGGGGTTTGAGTCTGCAAAACGTAGGTTCCTGCTCAGGCAAACAGCTGATTAAATTCAGGGAAACTACTCAGCTGGGTAAAAAGTACATGAATAAAGACCCCAAAAGCAGTGCCATAAGAGTGCATGTAATGCAATTTAAGTTGGTTATTCTCAAGCAACTCAACTAATTCTTAACATAATAATAAGTAATTAAGTTGTAAATGGGAGCAACTATAGATTTTTCCGTGTGCTTAATGTAACTTTTACAACAGTAAATTCCTCTAGGGAGTTCACAGGACCCATTTGTAATCCGGACTGGTTAAACCACCTAATAAAGAGCCCATCCAAACCCCTTCGACTCCAGCTGATCTTAGAGCCAGACGCTCGGGGACCGAGGGGGGTTGCTCACTCCTCAACACGAGGCCTTGCAAACTAAAGATTTAGATGGTTGTGCGAGCAGATGAACGACGCTCTGGAGGAAACCTTTGGACGCCTCCTATTTTGCTGGCTCGAGGCCACCGCAAGCAGGGCCGCGGCCGCGCAGAAGCACGGCTCGAACAGCAGGCAAACCGCTAAGGCTGCCAGCCGCGGCGGTTCGCATTGCTGGGGGTTTTTACAGGTTCCCACGCGCTGACGCGGAACCTCCCAGGCGTGGGCTCGGCGCGGCGGCAGCGAGCTTGTCCGAGCCCTCCGCAGGCTCGCCGGCGCGGGCGATGCCGGGATGAAGCCCGAGGCAGCAGCGGGAGGGTTCGGCGACAGCGCTCAGCTCAGGGCTGGTGCTCTTTTCACAGCGACGTCCCTCGCACGTAAACGCGTTAAAGTAAAGACGGACGAAAGCAGAGAGGGAACCAGGCCTGCCGTCCAGCACCGCAAGAACAGCCAGCCTAAACCGCAAGCACCTATACAAATGCACAGCAACGCTTGTTAGGCTGCCTCTGACGCAACCGCGGTGTCCATCCAGTTGTCTGCACACACAAATAATGTTAAACAATTAAGCCATTAAACTCCATATTTACCACCTACAGGCCAGCAATGAGCCTGCGCCTCTGACTTCGTAGAGAATAATTCACTAGGCACTGGAATCGCTAGTTTGTCACGGAGCCCATTTGTTGGAAAAGAATAATAACGTGTGGTCCCTTATAAATCTTAAGGCTGACAGGAAACAAAAAAACAACCAAAATATTACATGGTAATTTATTTTAAAGATTTTTCTCTAAAAAGCAATATATATGTATATATATAGTTCTACACAAAAGTAATGAGAGGGATGCATGACCGAGGACAGCGAGGTCTGGGATACAGCTTGGGCAGGTGCTCTGGGAAGTCAAACAGAAATGCAGAGAGTGGGGTAGAGGAGGGAGAAGAGGTCAGGATACTCATTCTGCAAAAGCACACGGCAAGTAGAGCCCACCATGAAAAATTAAAACGAAAAATATTTTAATTTGCACATTCATATAGTAGCCTCTTAATTACGTAGCACAAACAAGGGGAAAAAAAAGCAATGAATAATTCATCCGCATTTAACACCAGCTCCATTCCTTGTATAATTTTTTACAGGAATAATGTATTCTCTGTTTAGAAATCTACACGCGGGAGCCCATTTTCTCCCAAAAGGTGAAAGAAGCTGTTGCTAAGTCCTTGAGGGCACTAAGCGCTTCTGAGGAAAGAAAGTTCTTAGCCGAGATTTCGCTCAGGAAAAGCTCGTACGCGGCCGGCTGTCGAGCGCAGACGCTGCGTCGAAGGCGAGCCAAAGCTCAGCGATGAACGGCGTCTACACGTTGCAGGCTTCCTTCGGCTTCCCGCGCTGCCTGGCGGCTGCCTGCAGCCCAGCCACGGAAACACGAGACCTGCCCAGGCACTCAATTATCCATCAGTGCAATACATTTAAACAAAAAACACTGCAAGAACTGCAGCATAAAAGACGTGACGGCGAAGTGCACTGCCCGAACCGGAAAGGAGGCACGGTCCCATTTTGCAATGACTTGAACTGCTGGTGTCGTCCCTCCTCAAACACGGGTTAAACCCTCCACCCTCCCGGGCACAGGAGCAATCCTGTGCGCCACGAAACGTTTCACTGCCGGCGCCTGCCTCACCGACCGCCTTAGCGGGGCAGCCAGCTCTCAACTGGAGGATGTGCTTTCTGCTAAGATTTAAATTCGCTAATACTCAACACTGCAGTGCTTAAATCCTCCGGTGAGTCTAGCCCTGGGCCGTTTTAAATGCACAAACAGATGCAAAATGAGCCTTTCCGCAGTGGAAACACCTCTCGGGAGCCTAACCACCTTCCAAATAGCTTTGTATTTTGTTTACCGAGTTTTATCGTCCCTGCCTCCCAAGCGCAGCCTTTCACAAGCTCGGCTGCTCCGTTCCTGGTGCTAATTCCACAGCTTTCAGCTATTTTAAGTTCCCTTCTGCCAGCAGCTGTCTCTGAATTCTCTCATTATTAATGCCAAAACGGCCACATCTTACCCCACAGCCATACCCAAATAAGCACCTTTGAATCTTTTTCATTCGGCCACACACGCACCTTTGGTTTTGCCTTTCCTCCTCGCCCCACGATCATACTTTCCCTTTCCACCACACGACGAGGTTCGAGGTTCGGGTGTGCAGTAAGCACTCTGCTGAGTTATTTTGCCAGCCGCCTTTTATCTCCAAGTTTCTGAGAGCGTAAGAAAGTCTTTCAGAGAAAATAGGTTTTTACTGCCACAGACACTAAGGAAAATCAATTTATCTTTGTTCTTATCTATAGCCTTATCTGCAAGAAAATACCAGCCCAATATTTCAATATCCTGCTGCCAGTTCTCATTGTCTGGATTAAATACTCCCATTTCTCCATAAGTTGCCACACTTCAAATACTTCATTGCCCATTTTGGAAATGGAAAGCTCCCTTTGTTTAAAAAAAGATCGTCCATGTGGGATCGTCCAAGGGCCTCACTGCCTTATTAACTGAACCAAAACAAGAGCAGGGGAGAAATTCCCCCCGGGTGCTTCCCGAGCCTGGGCAGGACCAGCCCCTCCGGCCTCTCCTTCGGCAGCTGCGCCCAAGAACACACCTGAGCAAAAGCGTGCCTGCTAGCGGGATGGCAGGAACCCAACTTTAAGTCCCTGCACGTCCAACGGAGGCGTATGCACCCTGGAACCGGCTCTGTGAGCCGGGGACGGCAGCGCCTGCAGGACCGCTGCGGCCCCGAGAGGCGACCCCGGGGCGCCGCCGCAGCCCAAAGCGGGGCGGCTGCAAACGGCCCGGCACAGCGCCGGCGCCAGTCCTCCGGGCTGCGCGAGCTCCCCAACCCGGCTCGGGCAAGCAGTCGTTTCGATGCAAATGTGAGCTCGTCATAGCTACAGCTGACACCTCCGATTATTGGAGTTTGTTTCTGTTTACATGCTATTTACACAACTCTACAGGCCATTAAGCACTTGCACCCAATTAAAAGCTGAATCATTCACTGGATAATTCACAGACACTGACCAAGCTGCTCTGCTCGCAAGTTGGCAAACCACTTGGACTGTCGTTAGGTGCCACAGCAATTACGTGTTTCATTACGGCCGGGAAAGGCACGGCAGCACCTCTCCCAGCACAACGCTTGCATATCGCTTTGAATGCCCAAACGCACGACAGTGTTTTCCGATTTCGGCGCTCTCTAGTCTGAAATTGTTTTACGCACCATAAACTCCATAATGTGCCAAAGTAAAGATCTACAAACCGTCATCATTTAGAATGATATATATTTAATTTCATCCAATAAAGCTGCTAGCACTTACTACAGCACCTTTTCTAAAAACCAATTCAGCGTCATCTAAACGGCCCGTATAGCGAGTGCAGCGCTCAAACAGCGAGGAGGCCGAGGAGACGGGGCCAAACCTGGACGGGGGGAAATTCAAGCCAACTCTGCCACGGCCATAGAGCCACAGCGGTTCGCACAGTGTCTGAGGCAGGACGGCCAGCGCTGCATTAGTGCAGTGCTAGCTGCCTGGTCTGATGCAGGTAGAAAAACTTAGTGCTTGGGTACAACCGGTATTTGGGTCTTTTATCTTTAAAACCTTAGAGGTTCTCCCCCTTTCCACTTCCTCTAGGTGCCCTGTTATCAATTCTAGCTGCTGCTAGGAAAAAGCAAAATGGTGCTCAAGAGACACCTAAGATACCCTGCTACGTACCTGCACTGGTGTCTGTTTTCCCCGTCCTAGGTGACTATTCTTGCCCTCTTCCTTCTCTGAAGCAGCCATTTTATGCAGTTTTCCTCTGATAAACTTCTCTGTACAATACACTTTTATACCTTTCAGGACTAACTTGCAGTGAAATTTGTTTCTGTAAGTTCCTTGAACTGTAGATTACAGTAAAATGTTTCCTTTTCTAGCTAATACGCCCCATGTGTTTGAGTATTTAAAGCCATTTTCAAGCATGTTTTGCTGTTCTCCTTAGCCTGCGCTGCAGAGCCCTTGCACAGTGTTTTCAGTGTGGAAGAGACTAGCCTGGAAAGAAGCTAAACACAGAAATACTGTCACCAAAAAACCCCCACAAGTGACACTGGAAGAACGCCAGCCCTTAGAGTCAACCTGCGGGTGGGCTGCAGGGACGCCAGTAAGTGCATGACAGACAGGCACGCAGAAGTTTAACACAAGGTTCATTAAAAAATAAGCAATTATAAAAAAGTCACATTTCTCTCTGTTCCGTGTTAGTGACAATCTGTTACGATTCACAGAGAGGACTGTGCACACGGGCAGAATATGCTTGTATCCCTAACCCCAGGAGAGTGCTCTCCCGACCCCACCTAGGAGAAGAGCGATGCAAAACTTGCCAGCCCCAAACACGTCGTGCCCCCTCGCTGGGGCGCATCCTTCGCTTGGCGCCAAACCCCAGCACTCCCGCTTGCGCGAGCGGGAGCAGCCGCAATGCCCCGCGTGCCGGCTCTGGCCGCGGCGCCCTTCCAGCAGCGGATGCCCCTCAGCCGGGCGTCCCGGGAGAGCCTCCGAGGTGCAGCTCTGCCCGGGCTCTTTGGCGCTCCGGAGGGAAAGCCGACCTTGCTCATCCTGCCGCCCACTCGGCAGAAATGTCCCTCACCCATCAGCATCGCTCTGCGCAGCCAGAATTTCTCCACAGCGGAAAGGGGAACTGTTTTCAAAAAGCCCGTCTCGAGTAAGAGGAGCTGTAAGCTCTTTCCCCATAATCGTGGTAATTAACATTTTTCAGAAATGTCAACATGAACTAAGATCTTGACTCGAGTTGTCAAAAGTAACACGGGCTCATTAAATGATTTAAAACAAAAGGGATTGAGAAGATTTTTGAGTTTTTAAAGCGCCAGACATATAAAAGTCTCAGGATGCAGGCAGTCCCCAACAGAATTTTTCTTCCGACTACATCTTTCAGTATTTTAATATCTATGAAAACTGGTCCAGTGCCACGTTTTTAAAACAGGAATATGCAGCAAGATCTTTAAATGAGTTTAGATGCCCAACTCCCATACATTTTGCCTATGGCTCCTAAATCACTGAAGTGGTTTTGAAATGTTTATCTTTCAGCTAAACAGTGTCATTTGTCTAAAAACCATAAATGCCACATGCATCTGCCGTGGTAAATCACCCAACCAGGACAGTCAGTGCCCAGGCACATGATAAAGTTGCCATGGATTAACAACAACTACATTTCACTAAGCTGCCCGTAGGAATGCTTTTAGCCCAATGCAAATTAAGAAAAATGGGATAGCAGAAACGTATTTCTCTGGGGTCGGAGCCTGTGTTTGTCACGGGCAGAGGGCACACGCAGTCTCCTGCTGCAGCTTGGCCACGGGACCTCGCTCATGAACGGCGAGAGCTACATTAGTGGGATCCGGAAACTGGAAACCTATATCTGATAGTTGCAAAATTCTTGGAAAAGATACCGAGGAAGAGCCATCTTATCACTAATGTGTAATACTGGGTTTGGAAAAAGGCAAAGGGAAGACGGTGTTGATGTGTGATTCACTCCTGCCATTTGGCAGCAGACCGGAGCAGGCTGCTCCGTCAAAGCAAGCCTCAGCAAGCAGCCTCCCACGGCAGAGCCACACTGGGCTCCTCGCAGCTGGATGATGAGGAGTCAACGTCGCACAGTAAATAAACCAAAGCAGCCCGGTAATAACGTGCTAAAAATAATTGTGTAAGCACATTGCTTATCAAACTATGAACTCGCTGCCAAGTCCTACTGGAGTAAGAGGTGTTCCTCCTCCACCCTAGGCATCTAAACCGACATGCATATCAAAGAGGATGAAAAAAATACATGATACATAAATTGCCACGTGGGATTAGAAAAAACTTCCCCTACAGATTATCCTGTGTTTTTTGGAGAAGCAGCTGGTTCTGACAACTGTGAGAGAAAGCACAGTCTTACATGGTATTGCAGTGTGTTTGTTCCTATTCCACTATGTCAATATTATGTCCTTGTTTCATTTATTGCACCTTGTATAAAAGTCCAGCCTCTGACCTTAGCAGAAAGGGTGACCACATTATTCTCACTTTGGTTTCAGCACAGACCTTTATAAATGAGGGATACAGGCTTTTCTGGAGACTGCTGCCTTCTCCTGCTTTGTTTTTCTCCTTGTCTAAAATAAAAGATGTTCTTGACCAAATGTATCTGCACGTTTTTTACAAACAGAGAGCTACAGTTAGAGCTGGCTGCAACACAAGAACCTGGGTTCTTCAAAAAAATAAGTGTTTTAACAACTACTCTCATTGCACAGGAAAATGCAAAGTGGGCAGAAAGACCACCAAGAGCCGGCAGCTCTGCCCGCTGCGAGGAGGCGACAGGCCGAGGTGTGAGCCCGCGTCCTGGAGGGGATGCGAACACCGAACTCCAAGAAGCTGTTCGAGCTGCCAGGCATGGCTGCAAAATTGCTCTAGCGCACAATTACTTACTTACACCCTCGCGCCATCCGCTCCCCGCAGTGAACTGCTAACGCAGAGCGGGACCGTGGCGGCGGCCCCCACGGACCGCAGCGACCCCGGGGGGCTTCTCCTGCTCTTAACTGCACCCTCAGCCATTGCACAAAATGATTTCTGATTTATGAATCGGCTCTTGGCCCTCCCTTTACCTTTCCCTTTGGCCCTACGACTCTCCTCAAAGCATTTCCACTGCGGTAGCGATCCCCGAACCACCAAGAAACGATCAGCGCTGCGCGGAGGGAGGCAGCGGAGAACAGGCGCTCCAAGGGGGCAGCGAATCTCCGTGCGCGTTAGCCAAGTAGCAGAAGGGTGAATCAGGTTTTTAAGCAAAAGCTCAGCCTAGAAGCAACTCCAAGTTCAATTCAGGCAACGCAGAATTATAAAAAATAGAAGGAAGCTTTTGTTTTGAGAAAGTGAGCGATTCTAAACCAAAATACAGTTAGATTGTGTCCGCTCTGGAAACATCTCAAAAGCGCCCAGAGGCAAAACAAACGCAAACAATTCTTTGCCGGCATTTGGGATGTTTGGAAGCCAGTTGCCCTGGGTACCTAATTTAATATAAAACAAATTACCCTGGAGCAACAAATGGAAAATTTACTAGTAAACAAGACCGCTAATGGTTTAACAGCAGAATCCAGAATAATTAAGCCACAGTATCCAGAGCCGCTAAAAGCTAATTACATAAGCAAGTATCCAAAATATTTCAACAATCTTCTGAAAAACAGAAACCTGACTGTTTAATTTCGAGACCGGGGAGGAGCCAGGCTCCGCGAAGGCGACCCCGTTGTGCAGCGCCTTTGCCTTCCCCGCGGCCGCCCGGGCCCCGGACTCCGTCGCGGAGGAGCAGCCAGGCTGCCCGCAGGCTCCCGCTCCCAAGACGCCAGAATCAAGTGCTGCTTTATGAGACTGGGCTCCGTTCGGTGCCTTAATATCTCATCACGCCATCCCGTGGGCACCGCTGCGGGCACTGTGCTTAGAGCGAACTGCAGGCAGGGCACCTCGGAGTGATGCTGAGCTCTTGCACAGCGGCTGGGAACTAGCTGTAAATCGGTTGGGGCCACGTGCCCGAAGCTCTGTGAGTATCTGGGACTCAGTTTTGCAACTTCCAGCTGCAACCACCAGCACCCCCACCACCTCCGGTTTAAATTTTTGCAGCTCTGTGATGAGCTAGCGACACCGGCTCTGTGTTTGCGTGACTGCCGGAGCACCGGGCGCGCGCTCGGCGGGGGCGTGCGGGTGGGCACAGCAAAGCCCCCGCAAAGGCAGTCGCTCGGAGGCAAAGCGCCCGCCAACGAGAGCGCCTGGCTCTACATCCCCGTCTCATCCCGCGTCCCGCTGATCAGCAGCGGCCACATCAGCTTTGCAGATGTCTGCAGGTGTCGGGGCCCAGCGCCAAATCCACGTACTGACCTTTGAACAAGAGCTCTTACTGCGTGACCACGTGCCGAGGATCCGCCTCCGCTGAAGCAGCCGGTCTCAGCGGTGATGATTCAGTCTCTGTTTCCCTTCAGACTTCATCATTACCAGGTCATCAAGCACAGCATGGTTCAAAACACACATAACGCAGCCACCAGAGCTCTTACAAATACCGAGCAATTTCAACACCTCTCCACAACACTTCAATCGTCTCGCCGGTTGCTGATTAACCCCAGCTTTATATTTGAAATTCTCCTTGCCAAAATAATGTCTGAGGGGGTGTACGAGAGCTGACCAACTAGCTGGATGACTCTAATTACAGTCGGATGTTGCATGGTTAAAACAGGATGGCTTCAGAAAGACGGAGGGGTGAAAATAAATACTTGAGAGGAGTATTAAAAAAAACATGAATGAAATCCCCCAAATTACGAGTGTTTTTGCTAAATGCTTTTCAATTTCTTTACATTTGCCTTCTGGCTTAAGAAAGCCTTGTTCAGGTTTTTATCTATTATTACGAGAGCTAGAAACATGCTTAAAAACAATACTGAGATTCTCACCTAATGACATGACTTGGCGAACAAAGGTGTGAAGAACTTGCAAGGTGTTTCACGACTCAAACGTACGTTATGAAAGTTGGCAGCCCTATAGCATTGCCAATTCCACAGGCACTTCTGCACCTAGCTGAAGTCGCCTAAGGTTAGAATTACCTCTCCTCTGGTCACCTCCAGCAGTATCCACACTTTGAGCAAATCCAGTAACTTTGTGCCAAAACTCATCACCTTCCTCTCTCCCCTCTCCTCTAAACTCTTGCTTTTGATTACTGCAACCTCTTTCCGTCAAACCTCCAGGCTTTTCATCTCTCCTTGCAGGAGCATATGCCAAGCAGGGTAGGCAAAATCATCTTTTGTTCCTCCCTGGAATTTGAACCCCTTTTTGAGCCGATTTAAAACTGTCTTCACAACATGCAGCAGAGAGAAGCTTGCTGATATGGCAGATCCTGCTGCCTATTATTTTTCTCATAGCACCATCTCTGATTGCTCCTCCCATTCCTAGAGCCCTGCTTCCCCGGGAGACTGATGGCACCTACGCTGTGCCGTGCGCGGACAGGCGCGCCGCGCACCTGCCTGTGCTGCTGCCTACCTCCTTGCTCTCCTGGTGCCCGGGGAACCTCCAGCTCTTCCCTCAGGCTCTTCCTTACAGCTCACTTGACTTCCACAGCTGCACCCCCTCCAGAGGCTAAAACGTCGATATCTGTGGTCTGTAAAGCTCCATGCATACCAGTACAACAGCCCTTTCCTCGGAGTAACACCGTAAGGGTTAGAGGCATCACTCCTCTTAGGCTTGGATGTTCACGACTCCAAGACTTTGCTGTGCTGATCTTATTTTAGCTATCACACTCTTGCTGAAAACTCACTTGTTCGAGCTGACTTACTTATTACTTGAGCTGTTAATTTTACTGTTTTATTAAGTGACTTTGAATGAATACCATTAAAGCACATGGTAGTTTGGTTGATTGAATGATTGATTTTACACAGTTGTCTTCTTCCTACACTCTTAAGTACTTTTATTTGTGATTAACAAACCTCACCATTTTGCTATTCCACTTCATAGCTCCCTGGCTCATTTTCAGCTTCTCTTTTTACGTGCTCTTTATGGGACAAAGATCCTGCTTAACCATCTCTAAAACCATATGCAAAAAAAAAAAAAAAGAAAAAGAAAAAGAAAGAAAGAAAAGCTATTTCCAAGAGATCTGAACTATACACATGCTTTTAGGAGCTGGAAGTTGGAAATGATGCATGTTCTGCCAGGAGGATGCTGGCTGGCAGAGATCCTTAGTTCATCAGACTTGGTGTCTTTAGAAATTCTGTAAGATTATCTGCCCTTCACAGCTTTGGCTACAAAGAAAAGAAAGTTGAATGTCAGGAAGGCTTTTTTTTGAGCGGTACTATTTCAGCTTACTCTTTTTATTTCGTTTTTTAGGGGACCTGTTCTTGGGGTTTCCAGAACTGGTGGGACATATGGGGCCAGTAGCCACTGCTCCAGCTTCATCCCCTATCAATCAGGATTTGGGGTTTTTTTTAATGCAATATAAGCCAGGACAGCTGAAGAAACAAACCACAAACCAAATAAATCTGGAGGTACGTTATGCCAAATTGTTTTTTCCATTTTCGGTAAGATACTAATTTACTTTAGTAAATATTATAATGCTGTTATTACAGAGCACCAAAGATCGCAAGATATATATCCTAAGTTATATATAGGTTTTAAAGTATCTTAGTAAAATCAAATGAAATGCAAGGTCCAAAAACCCCCAAGAAATTTCACAGATTTTTGTTAACAAATTACTGATATAAACTAAAGATCAAGAAAAGTAAAACATACAAGTAATTAATAAATGTTTTGCAGAAACAAATATCCAAAACTTTTTTCTCATTCCATAAGAACTTGACATTTTGGACTCTTCCCTCCTGAAATGGGATAAAAATTCAGTATCTTGAAATTCAGCATAATTCAACTG
The DNA here is from genome assembly GCF_036417845.1 of Apteryx mantelli. Classification (NCBI taxonomy): domain Eukaryota; kingdom Metazoa; phylum Chordata; class Aves; order Apterygiformes; family Apterygidae; genus Apteryx; species Apteryx mantelli. The sequence continues at coordinate 24,211,970 of NC_089989.1, read as the reverse complement.
CAATGTTCCACCCAGATTATTGATGTGATTTTTTTTTCCACTCTTAAAAAAAAATTCAGTATATATTAAATTTTTAAAGAAAAAGTTATTTTGATCCACAAAAGGTATCACGGAAAAGCAAGGGATGCCAAGTCCTGAGACTCAGGGATACAGGATGACACAGAGGATACAGAGAGCTCTTGGAAGATCAAGTACAGGAGTGAAGGAGCACTTGCTTTAAGAAATCCCTAAAATAGATGAGGCACAAGATGATAACCCATAAGGAAATGAAAGATTGCAGGCCAGTGTGATGTTCTGTTTGGTAAGTGTAGAAAGAAATCAAAAATTTTATATACATCAGAAAACTTTATACTGCTCACTCAAAGAAGGACCAGCGTGAACAAATTTTCCCTCAATTCCTCAGAGAATTCGAGGGTAGAACTAGCCGGGACATTTGGACTAAGACGAATAAGACAATTTATATTGCTTTTCAACCGGTTTAGGTTGAGGATCACAATGGACGAGAGGAAAAACGTCAAGCGGAGATTAGAGCAGAACATAACTTACTAGTGGAAGGTGGATTTTTGAAGCACGGTGCGTGACTTCAGCCACAAGCCTCTTTACCTTGATGCCAAAACTCCCAGACCCGAAACCTCGCTTACCCCTTTGCAAAATTAAAGTAATAACAGGGTTTGTTCCCAGAACAGAGAAGGGACACCGTGCACAAAGACCAAACCTCTAATAGCATATGGCTAGGTTTGCTGGGAGAGGCAGCACTTTTATTAGAGCAGACGATACAGTTGGAGAAAACAAACAAGCCTTTGGGTGCACGGCCCTACCGTGATTACTTAGGTTCAAAAGCTGGAAGCTAATACAGCAGTCAATTAAAGTGGCTGGTGTTACTGCAAGACGAGCACGTTGTCACCCACACCGCAGCGATTCCCGTTAGCATTCAGCCTCCGCAGCAGCGACGGCCAGCCAAAGACCAACGGGAGCCTCGGCGGGGAGGGCTGCGCGCTCCCTCCTGGGGACTGCTCGGCTGCAAACTCGGCAAAAGGCGGCTGCGTGGACGGTAAAGCACCGCTGCTACTTCAGCTGCTGGAATTTAATCTCCATTTTTAAAAAGCAACACTCCGAGGCCACTGATGTGGCTCAGGAAGCATCTGAACGTAGGGACTAAACCCTCAAACGGCCCTTCCACGGTGCAGCCTTACAGAACGCGCATTTTGGCCACCTTGACACTCCTTTGGGATTTGCGGTCCTCAGTTACTTGCCCGAGCTAATACACGTGCAACGTAAAGGGGCGGCTGGGAACCAAAACCGTGACCTGCAACCGGCGCCAAGGAGCTGCCTGCGTAGCCAGGAGGAAACGCTGGGAGAGGACAGGGCAGATCTGGACGGCAAGGAACCCTTTCCTTCACCGGGACACGCAGCTCTGAAGCATCTCCAAGAGTCAGGGAGCAAAGACCTTTCTTTAAAGCATGACAAGAGGGAGAGGGATCAGCTGCTTCTTACAACGTACACCAGAGAGGCCGGTGGTGCTGCCTTGTCCATATAAGAGCTCAGCAGTTCGGGCTCTGCTCTCTCTTCTCCGCTACAGGAGGCAAAGCAGCTTCCACGTCCCAGCCGCCTGCCCTAGCAGCCGGCCCGCAGGCTGCTCTGAAGCTACGCCACTCGGTACAGGCTAACCAAAGATTTGCTGTGCCGTTCAGAGAGAATAAATGTTTTTTACTGGCCTATAATTCAGAGCATTCATCCAAGAAAGGGGTGACTTGGGGTCCCAATCCATGCTTCAGTGATTATTTGAGTATCTTATTTAACGATTGCTCGAAGTAAAACAAACAACTATTTACCAGGGCACGGACTAGAGAGGAGAAAGAAAACCAAAGCATTAATTCATAGGGCAAGAGGAGCCTTTCTGAACAAAGTGTAGAGACTTCTGCAGGAGAACAGCAGCCCCGCTGATGGAGAGGACGAAAGGGGAGGCAGGTGATGTCTGTGATGAGTTCTAAGATTAGAAAAGGAAATAGAGGAGTTTGAAGAGAAATGAAAGGGAGAATAAGGACTCTGAGTATGTCGGAGTGGAAAATGCGAGTAAGTAGAGATGAGGTGATAAGGTCAACTGGAGTGAAAAGCATCTCGGCAGCCCCATTTAACAGGGCAAAGTGGTTGCGCATCTTATGACCAGCAGCAGCCGCAGAGGAAAGCGTTTCGCCTCTGTTCGGTTATGTTTACAGCAGTGGCGAGACAGAGACAGGCCAATGTGTGGGGTTAGGTGGACCCAGTTTACATAGGTCCCCAGCTGGCAAGTCTGAGAGACTAACAGTGTGAAGGCAAGCTGGCTTTCCTGGCAAACTTTTCAATCCTCCTTCGGTCTAGTCCCACCTTGACAGGATCCCCTTTTCCTGTCTTATTATACTTTATCGCATAAAGCCCCCCTCTGCACGTGTACGATTCTACTAGTACGCCACAATATTAACAGCATGTATAACCCACTACAGTATTGCCCTGCTCTGTCACAGTAATTATTGCAACAATAATGCTTGATCTAGATGAACAAAATCCATATACGTTCACCAGGTACAGAAGTTACAGCTCCCAGAAGTCTGATGCATAAAAGCAGCATTAGAAAAAAATGCAGATTGCTGGCAATAAAAAACTATTGTCGCAGGTTTACCCACATACCAATCTGTTTTTTGCCTCCAAGTAGAAACAGGTTTTCATTTGGCGACTGACACATGCTTGAGTCACAGCTGAGGGGCGAGAATAAGACCCACCTGCTGTCACGTTGTCCCCGAGCTGCTTGTCCTCTTGATCTGGAGTCGCAACGGGGAGCGCACAGACAGAGAGAGGAGAAGGGGGGTGGACAGATGTGAGAGAGGTGCTGCAGCAAACAGCCCAAAACGCACAGAACGGCTTAATCAGCAAAGTGAAAATCAGCGTCTTTGTAGGAGGGGGAAATAAAAAGAGGTCACTGAGTGAGGCTTTATTTGTTTACTCACGGCGGACAGGGCCTTCGGCGCAGTCACCACGGGCACTGGCGCGAGACGAAAGGGAGCCTGACAGCCGAGCCGACCGACAGCGCTCACCCTCGGCCGTGCTCAGCGCCTGAAACCCAGCCGTGTCCAGCCGGGAGCCCTGGGGAAGCTGCAAGATCTGCGCGCTCAGCAGGATGTGCTATGTACGTGTGTGCACACATGCATGCCCAAAACACGTAGATGTGATCCCAGAAAACGTTACTGTTCTTTTTTACAATAAATGCCTGGAAAACAACAAATGATAATATAATAACAAGTAGGAAATTAAGGCATAAATACCACCAAAATAAAGAGCTGGGACAATCTTGCTGAGGATGAATTTTTCTTCCTAAATCCAACAGCTTTGTTGACTTTTTCATACTGAAATCCACCTTTTGTAATGCTTCTGAGTAGCTCTGCAAAGAGCAGCACCCATGGAAACTAACTCCCACACCCTGGCTTGTGGAACCGCTACGAAAACAGATCTGCAGCCACACATCTATCTGCAAGAGGAAGGGACAAAATGCCAATGTTCACAGCACTTGGCTTCCAGGTTATTTGCGGAGACAAATCCTGGGTGGCTAAGCCTGCCAGGTATAACCTGACTGCCCCTGCTTTCACGCAAAGCCATAGGAAAATGTATTCCTACGCACAGGGCAGTTGGCGGAAATGGCTAAACGCTCCATTTATCAGCTAGGCACGGCTCCGAAACTCAGATGGGAATTACGGCACAGAATTAGTGAAAGAGTCTCCTCCTATAAGATGACCCTCCAGGGAAAGAGGTGTCGGGCCAGCCAAGGGCTGCGCGGGGGATGCCGCACGCAGACACCCCGCGCGGCTCCTCGCGCGCTGGGGCAGAGGCTGCCCCTCCTGCGAGCCACGGGTCTGCTGCTCTTTTCACGCCTGAGCTAATCCGCGGTGCACCAAAGCCCACGATGGCTCTACAGCGTAAAACTGGTACCCCAGGAACATCACAGTCTGTTATTCAGGCCTGTGGCCCAGCACAGCAGGAGGAATATCTTCCTAGCGCATTTTTGTCCTGTGCATAATAATACAGCCATAAATATCCTATCTTGTGAATGCTGTATCCTCAGCAATTAGCGGAATGGAAAAAGAATCATTCTGATTGTATCACTTCACCTTGCGTAGTATATAAAAATGGTCTATTGCTGCTTATCATGTACATTTTACTGAATATTTTAAAAGCAATTCTCACACAAATTGGTTTAATAACCAGACAAGCATATTATTTTGTACAAGTCCATGAGCTCTGGCTAAATAGCAGGGCCCCTGCAAGAGCTGGTTTCCAGCGACTGGCCTGTAGTCTCTCTCAGTAGCACCCAGGCTACTTTGCTGTAGTCTATGCTGGATACCAAAACACAATATACAGTTAACAGACACCATTTGAAACACAGTATTAAACAAAAACTACTTTCAATCAGACTGCGATTACACACAAAGACTAAATCCCATCAGTTCTCACTGCAAATGAGCATTATATCTTTTTTTCATTAAGTATTTTTATAGAATTGCCTAGAGCAACAGCGGCCAACCTTCCTATTATCTGAGTACAGAAATATTCATATGTGTGAAAGCTGAAAGATATGCGCATGGAAGACCCTAGGGAAGCAGAGATGCAAGCTCAGTTCCTGGTGGGAGATGGTAGGACTCCCTACGCGTGCTTAATTTCACCGCAGGCCGCCGAGGGGACGAGCGTGCAGCGAGCTCCCGGAGCTGCCCTGCCACGCCGGCTTACATCTTCCCATAGCTGTTGGACTACGACGGCAGCTCTAATACCGCAAAAGCCCTTCTGCCATTCCCGCAGCCCAAAGGCGCAAAAGCCCCCGAATGCTCGGGAGCCACGTGGGAAGGAAGAGCCGTACCCTGCCGACCTGCGGCCAAGCACCAGAAGGGGAGCTCGTTTGCTGGAGTCAGAGACAGCCCCCGCACTAAAGCGCTTACCAATTAAATTTGCAAGATAGGCAAAAGTTCAACAAATGCAGAAGAAATTCAGCCAGGTTTTCCAAGTATAATCAAGCTCTTAGTACTTAGAATATTATTAGAATAGTCCTGCCACGGTCTTTGCAGCTGCCCCAGCACTCACAGGTGTAAGTCGTAACTGCCTTCATCTTCGAAGCAAGTGTTGCCTTTGAGTTACGAAATGAATTGCCTCCCAAAATGTCCACGGTCCCTCTGGGATCCAGGCCACTGACGCACTCACTCACTCGTACCCTTTTCTGCCTGCGAGTTCAGGTTCGTTCCAAGCTTGCATCTCGGTCCTGCTGCAGCCCAGGGTCCTGCTTCCTGCTTGCTGACACACTCAGAGATCCCCAAAGTGTCGAAAATGAGGCCAGTTACAGCAGACGCACGCACACACACACACACACACACACACACACAAAATTCATGTAATCTAGGACAGACTGGAGCAGCTTTGACAAAAGTCCGGTCTCGATTATAATGCTTCAGTTCATCCTGGTGTTTTTAACGAGGAGGACCGGCGTCAAGCTCAGGTTTCCCTGCCTAGTAGCACGTAGTAGTCCTAAGCTGCGCCGCTACCTGCTACACGGATTCTCATTAAGTATGACATAGATTTGTTACATTGCTGAGCTGGCTGTAAATTGAACTTGTCATAGTGAAGTGCATGTTTTCCAGTTCTTCATTTCTTTGCTTCCTGTTGCTATAGTGACCATCAGAAATCCCAGCAAAAAAGGCAAAGAGAAAGAAGATCCTTTTTTTCTGTTTAAATAGTACCTTCTGTGTATAACACCTTCCGTATTCTTTCTTTTTCAGTTTTACCTTGTTAGGATAACTATACAAAAGAACTTAGTTCTTTCAGATTTTAGGGCCTCATCCAAACCTACTGAAATCAAAGGGAGTCTTTTCACTGGTTTCAAGGAGCTCCGGATCAGGCCTATACTGCCTAGAAGAATTCAATTCAGATTTGCAGTACTTTGTAGTCCACGTTTGCTTAAAAGCCCCAGTAGAGGTACATGCAGATACCCTGCTCCGAACAACGGCTGATGCTAGGAACAAAGCACAACACGTACATACAGCAGTCTCAGGATAAAGCCACCTCTGAATCTCATTTGTGATCACATCCCCTTTTCAGCTCCTGGATTTATGTACCACTTCCTCGTTTAAAAAACAGAATAAGTGCTCCTGGATATTGGGCATTAGGACTACAAGATAAGAGTAAGCCAACGTCTAAATCACAGGCTTTAGACACTATCTGACCAGAGACATAGAAATATTAAAATATATATTGTAGTCTCAACACAGTGTATGCATGTAACTGATGAACTCAACTGTTTAGCACCAAAAGAGTATAATGCTAGGTATTCGACACAGCAATCAGCTGTTATTGTTGCAAATGGGGAAGACGCTGGGAACCACAGATTGCGTTCACAGAGATGTAAATCCAGAGCAGCTTAAGGAAAGTCGGTGTGCCAGTTCACTACAGGTGCACAGTTCATGAACATGAGCAGGTGACCGTTTAACTGTGATAACTGCTCATTAGCAGTAATAAAGTATTAAACTTAAATACTGCCTGCACTCAGACTTCTTATCTCCCCAGTGGGGACCTGTACACATTACATACCCATTGCAAGCCACCACATCCAGCTGTGCCTTGTTAATTTATTTTAGGTGCGTCATTTCTACATTTAGATATCCTGTCACATGAAAACGTGGGGCTAAACAAGACGATAAATTAGATGGAGGACTAACTTCTAGAGCAGCGGTGCCCAAGCGGCAGGTACCAAGCATGCATGTCACTCATGGCAAAGGAGCTCTTTTTAAAAGGAACCTGAATAGGTGTCAGATGCAGAGCCTGCACCCCGACCGCCACTCGAGGTGACTCAGAGGGCTGGGAAGCCTAATTCGGAGAGCAATAAGGGCAGTTGGAAGAGGCTCCCATATTGAATGAAAGGTAGCTACTGCACACATGAAATTAAGAGCCTTGATTCCTGCTCCTCAGGTTACATATACTGCAGTTCTGCTCCTGCGTGAAAGAACCAGTCTCTCCTGCAGGCAGCTCAGGACTTCTCGGAGACTGCAGGCTGCAGAGATGAGTTTAGAAAACGCCGGCTGCGTGCAGCGGTAGCTACACTTCCATCACCTCCCCACGGAGGCCCAGTTTCCTGTAAGTAAGAAAAAGCCCCTGGGTGCCGTTATTTAGCAGGCACACCGCGGTGGCAGCGGCGCCGACGCACAGCGAGGAGGGCAGGGTGATTGAGAGGAGCTCAGCACCTGGAACAGCATGGCGGGACAGCTGCGGCACAATTCGGAAAACAATGACTAATAACAACATTAGGCAGAAGAAATTTGACCAAATGCTGCTAATGCATCATAACAAAACAAACAAAGCAAAAAGCCCTCCACCCAGCGGGCAGATGCCGGGAGCTGCCGAGGAACGCGGGAGAGCAGAGCCGCCTCGGGGGCGCTGGGGTGGACTGCGAGGCGCGGAGCTGCGCGGCCGGCAGGGCTAAGCAGCAGAATAACCCCGGCCGGGGAGGGCAACTCCGCAGCGCGAGGCCGGAGAGACGTCCCCGCGCTCCCGCAAGATCCCTAACAGGATTTGTGGAAAGACTGCAAAACGGACATCTAGAAGGCGCCTTCCAGGGGAGCGAACGTGGCTCAAGTCTCTCAGAAGTAGAATGCCACCAGCTCCGGAGTCCCGCTAAAACCCTTCTGGAGATCACAAGCTTTGGACACCTTTTTGTCTACTGGATAATTGAGTGTGGTTTTTTTCATCCAGGATACTGAGGAGCGTTTCACAGTGTTTACCCCACTGAGTTTTGGACCATGCCGAAAATCACCTGAAGTTTCTGTAAGCGTTCCCCCCTCCTAAGAGGCTGCAGGGCCCTGCTGCTTCTTGTTTGGCCAGGCAAATGGGATTGAGACAAGGCCCTTCTCTGGCAGCACGGTGGGCAGGGAAAGCAATAGTGACCAGCTCCAGTTACACAAAGACATTATTCAAATGTGACTTTGTCTCCCTCTAGTGCTGGACTAAAAGGAGACCCAGGACTCCATTTTTCTGCCAATTTGTTGACCTCAGGTAACGTTTTCAAAATCACCTCCATGCTGTAGGAGCGTAGGGTCTGTTTTCAAAAACAAGTGAGGCAGTTCAAAATGCAGGAGTCTTAATTTTGATATAGCTAGACTTGGTCTAGGTGTAAAACTGTCACTGTCTATCAGTTTTGATTGGGAGGATGCAGCTTGTACCCACACCAAATGGAAGTTACAGCAGAGCTCTAGTGCAAACCAGTCTTATGCCACAAGAGCACTTACCAATCCCAGCTTAAGCCAGCTCAGGGAACCTGCGTCAGCTGGATGACCCAAAGAGCTTTCATAGCAGCGTAACTGCACCGAGGGCGGGAGAGTTTGGAAAGCTTGACCGTACTGACATAATTCAGTCAGCGAGACCTGTATAAACATGCAAGGTCCCCCAGGTCATTTCTGAAAACAGAACTTACAGATCTATTAACACCATCGATAATCGGGCAGCTCAGGTGCTCTCAGCTGCATGCATATAGATGCCTGATCACCCTTCAACTTGACGAAGTACAAGGTAGCTGTGCTACCCTTTGGCTCCCGGGTCAAGTACGCGCTTCAGAAAATTTGACATTACGCCCTGCTGGTTGCACCAACACATCATACTTCCACCTAGGAAGTGCCGCGCTCGCTCCTGCCCGCACGCCAGCCCAGGCATGACTGTGCACGCAGGCGGACGCGTTTTTCAGTCATGCTCAAAATGTCCATCCGGATCAACATCTGCAGGTACGAAAGCCCATATTTAAATATACTCGAATACATTTGCTGAGGAGCCTTCTGTACTCCCCGAATCCTGCCTACGAGAAAGGCAAGACATCGACATAACACCGTGCAATTCACCAACACTTGCGTTTTATAGAAATATTAAAAAATTTGGAAATGAAAAGTTTTAACTTCTTAAAAATAGGTGAAAATCACAATCTGTCTTGTGCCACAAGAGAAACGATGGATTTCTTGACTGACAGTAGGTGGCAGCAGGATTTCCACCGCACCATCCAGATTCAGAATGACATGTTCCCTACCCGATATTTAAATAAGCCCGTCTGTGCCCTAAGCTTGTGTGGTAAGTGGACTGATGGAAATAGAACTGGGCTGAATATATCTTCACTTACACAAAGGCAGTCTACTAAGCAGCTGCTCTGCTATGAGGCAAGCATTGAAACTACTTAGATTTTACATTTATAGGTAATATATTACTTTTTTGCCTGCTATAAGCCCAGAGTTTGCATCACGCATTCAAAGTGCGTGTTGCTACTACATCAGAGCCCTCATTGTACACGGTCCTTAGAAAGACGGGTTGGAAATCTAGTGATGAAATATTTTTACACAGTATCAAGTAAACGTTTATAAGATTTTCTAGAAAATATATAAAGTTGCATTCTATACCCTCTCCCCCCCAGTTTCAGTCAATCCTGCAGGGAATCTTTGGAAAAAGGCACACCCAGAAAATCAAGGTGCTGAATTTTATTCTGAAAAATGTCTGATAGAGAAGCATGTGCTGGCCAGCCTGGCTCCCACGAACGTCGAATTTAGAATTAATCAGAAAAAGCAGGAAAAATCTATTTTTGATGGTATGTTATTTTAAAACACTCAGCCAAAAGCAACTGTGTTTGCTGATTTATTATAGCATGCCACTTGCCGCACAAGATGGACATCAAGGTGCTCACGGGTGAACAGAGCACCCGAGGCAGGCTGCTGGAGGCAGCTGCGTGCCCTGCGGAGGGCTTTAACGCTAGAAATTTTGAAAGCGCCGAGTCCGGCCTCGGCTCCACTCCCGTGGAAACCAGTGTGAACGCATCCTTGCATTCGAGCACGGGAAGAAGCAAATGGGAGTTTCCGACTACTCCAACCTGCATGCCGGTATTTCAGGTTAGCTCCTTCCAGTGACCTGAGACCACATAAAAAAAAGCTTTCAGACACCAGGTTTTGTTCTCCCCTTTTGGCTCGGCCAGCAAGGCTACGTGTTTTATCCGTCTCCTGGTGTTTTCCCAGTTCAGCTGGGAGCAGCTCCTGCTTCCAGACAGAGCGAAGGTCTGCTGCCCACCGACGGCGGAGAGCAGGGCCAGGGCACAGCCAGCTGCCCGAGGAGACCCGCTCGGCGAGGAAGCCGTGCCGAGGCCGCTATCCCGGCCGGCACGCCGGCTCCACGCCTGCTTTTGGGCAGATTTCAGCCTCGGGGGGAAAGCAGAGAGCTCGGCTCACGCTGCCGCGTCCCAGACTCCGCTTGCTCCACCGATAATGCAAGCAAAAACTGCGTTACAAGCAGGAGACTTTGTGATCCCCAGGCGTATAGGCTGTTGCCCCGCTTTCAAATCCTACTTCTCTCTTATATTTCATGGAAAACTTTGATATATTTGAAGTTACTTAATCCTATGAAGGATAGATTGTATTTTAATATTTATGTGGAGGTTTAAATAAAAGAAAAATCCTGCCAAGGTGAGAGGCAATTCTTGCCTCTGTCCCCCTGTCAACCTGCTTTTACAGCATGAGATATAAGTCATCAATATTACAGTGACTTAGCAATTCATTTACACAGTTTTACTGCTTTGGACAAAACATAGCTGAGTTCCAAGCTTGATGAAATATTGTTATCCACATAATTCATTTTGGGCAGCTTCAACAAGGTATTTGGATTTGTGGCTGTTCCCATTTGAGGTGGAAATTGAATTGAAAATTCACGTGTAGGCTGCAGGGATGAGGCAAGTCTGAGTATCAGGGAAGTGTCAATTAAATTCACCTTCCAGTCTCTGAAATAAAAGCCTGATCTAAAGGCCTTGAAAACAGTTTTCATTATCATATCAATTGAAAACAACAGAAATAACTCAAGCCAGAGGTGAACACAAGCTTATTTCAAGATATGATAATCAAATTCCAATCTATTTTATTAAGACTGTGAATGTTGATTGCTGTACACAGTAATGGGATACAGCATAGCAATTTATGATTTTTCCTGTGATAACATGCAGTTATTAAAGATGTTATTGATTAAACGTAAATTAGCAATTCACTGATTAACTCATCCCTCATCTTAACACTTCTATCATAGCAAACGCCACATAAGCAATTTAGAAATTGCTATGAAGTTGTATCAAACCGGCAGCCACACACTTTTGGAGAAACACAGATATATAGGACTTGTGGGAATAGCGTTCCTGTTGTATAAAATTTGCATTTGTATTTGTTTTTCATGGGGAACACTTTGGGGGAAAATATTTTATTAAGCAAATATGAAAAATCATTATGCACAAACAGAAGCTGCTTTTCTAGCGACAAGCAAGCGCACAGAGCTGTAGTTTCAGCCTGCTCGGCAGTCCCTGAGGTTCAGGTGCTCCCCTCAGCCTGGTTAGCACGCACAGCCTGGCTACTCTTAACTCCCTTGCAAGGCGCCCGGTGACTCCAGCTTCCACCTAGCTGTGAACGGGACCCGACACGCGGTGCCCTGGGAGACCCTGCCCCGAGGGCGCCCTGCACTGTGGATGTACAAAGGCGTAGCACAAGAAACGCAACTCCTGAAGAAGTTTCGGAAACTCCTTCTCTTTAAAACCATTTACTTTACAAACTTACAACCTTTATTACCAGCCCTCTAAACAATTCTCTTTGAAAGAATATTAAGTATTTGCTTTGCCCTCGTCGTGCAACCCGTTCACTTATAAAAGCTGTAGGACAGCATACTCCGCACAAGCAGATGGTTTGGTTTTCTTGTCTAATTCTCGTGCACCAACACCGAGTCCGGCCCCTGCGAGAGCAAACCCAGGTCGCGGCTCTGCAGTCAGACCCGCAGGCAGGATCGCAGGAGGGGCGCCAAGCCGGCAGCAACCTTAAGGAAAAGACCGAATATTAACTAAAGGATCTGCCTGCCTTTAATGAAAAGTTCTGAGGAAAGACAATCGAAATCACAGCAATTCCCCTCGAAATAATTCTCATTTTACCTCTATGCTAGATCGTCATCTGTGACCTACTGCAATATCTCTGCAATTAAATATTTCTGGCCCTTCAACAAGTTTCCTTTCAGATTATTAACAAAAAGATACCAGAAAAGGCAACACCCAGGAGGTCGCTGGGTTTTTTCTAAACGGATTCACCAGCCACAGCTGTTTTGCAGAAAACCTCCCGCAGCCTTGACCGGACAGCGGTGCTGGGGAATAGCTGCCTCGCGCCGGGCCCGGGTTTCTCCTGCTGACGCGCGGCGGAACTAGCGGTGCGGAGAGCGCGGGGCCGAGGAGGAGCAGCGAGCGCGAGGCAGGGTCACTCGGGAGACTCGTCTGCCGCCCAGCCGCTGCCCAGACCTTGCGGGCTCCGTCCTCGCCGTCCTCCCCGCGGGCTGCGGCCGGCGGAAGGAGAGCAAAGCGTCTTTATTCAGTTGACCGACTGTAAATGCCTGAACTGCCTATTTATGGTTCTAGCGCCAGCAGAGATGTCTCAGGGCAAGCTGGAGGCCGGGATAGTGTTTCTAGCTCTGATTTCACCGGTTTTTGCAAAGGAGAAACCCTGCACCTCTGTCACTAAAATCAACAGACCCACCGTAAAATGCAGAGCTTCCTTCTTTAAACCATACCTGCCAGACTTACAATCACATAAAGGATGTCACTGGCTGAAATACCTGTGGAATAAAGGGATATTTGGGAGGGAAGCAGCATTTTCATTACTTCCACAGAACAGATTGCAAAAATGACCTTCAGCTTGTCATGGAAATTTTCCTCTCACTGAAAAAACTGCTGTACGTAAAACTTGCACTTGCACAGACAAATAACAACAAGGAGATTTTCACGACCTGCAGAAAAAAACGTACAGAAAGATGGAGCTGGGAGTAGGAGCTCCAGCAACTGGCAGAACAGGGCTAGTACCCTGAAACGAGAGGAGATGTGCTGCATCAGGGGCTGCTCATAAAAACGGAAAGGAGAGACAGCAGCAAACAGGGCGGCACTGTGGAGCAGTACCAAATCAAACCACAGTACAACAAAACAACAGGTATTATTAGAGGAAATCCTGACCGACAGGTAACAGCGCCGTGAGGCAAAGCAAAGCCAGGCGCGTGGCTGAGAGCGGGCGATCAGAGCGAGCGGAGCCACCGCTGAAGCACAAGGATGCCGCTATGGAGGGGAGTCACAAAACCAGAAGACGCTACAGCGTTTTGCTCGCACTAGAGAACAGCGGTATAAAAATCCCATAGGTACCTGTGATGCAACCTAAATCTGGTCTGTAACAGGGGGCAGCGAGCGTGGTATTACCACTCAACGTTGCGATCCCAGTGAAGCCAAGGAAGCCGGTGTTTTAAACCGTGTTAAGTGAAAGTGAAAGCCTAGGGGAAAGTCCTAAAGAATACATCCACTGTGGGACGCTGGTCAGCAGACGGACACGCCACCGACCGAGTATCAGACTGCCCCGTTTCGCTTCGTAACGAAGTGACTTGGAGCAGCCGCTCACAGAGCTGCAGCGACTCGGCCCCGGGCTAAAAAGATAGTTTTCCTTCCCTCTCTGGCGAGCGTATGTAGAGGAGCCTCTCTGTACCAGCAGAAACATGTACTATATTCACTTGGAAGCTGTACAACCAGGTCATTGGTGCAGCTTAATGGTGCAACTTAAAAATTAGAATTAAAGTTCTCTCTTACCACTGGAAACTGGCTGGGAATAATTAAACAAAAAGAATACTCCATGAGCACAAAAATGCGAGTCAAACCAGCACATCGAATTTAAAGTTATACAGCTATTCCAGAATAATCATTTCATCTGTATTTCAGAGCTAACCATCTGTAGCAATACTACGTCAGAAAGTACCCAGAGAAAAAATGCATAATATAACAAAGATATGAAGCTTGAAAATATACCAGATTAGGTCCAGTTGAATGAGGGAGACAATTTGGGGATCTGCCATACTAGCCAAGGTATTGAAATTTTGCTATAACACGGGCTGAATTTGTCCTCCGAATTCCCGTAGCTGGAAAGCCTATCCCGCAGCGGCATACAGCTGGTGCAGGGACCGCAGCTGTTGCCTCAGGTATGTAATGAGAGAAGCAGAGGAAGGATGAAGCATGTTGGGGATTGGAGACCTGTTGCCATGATATTCAGGGTTATTTTAATTTTCACTCAGGAAAGTAGTTCTGGAAGCATAAAAATAGCTTCAAATCACGTTCCCTACCTCCCTAGTCCCTTGCTATTCTTCTTCTTAAGAGACAGGTCAAAATAGGTCAAAACTGGCATTTCTCACCAATTGACCTAGCAGCTGAAGGACACTCAGGTTCACATCCCATATGAAAATAAAAATACTTCAAAGCTATTCAGCTATTCTTGTGTGAGAAGCACAAAACAGAGGATAAGGCTACAGGGCTAGCAGGAGTCGGATGCCAGAAAAACAACGCTCCAGAGCAGAGTGACCAAAACTTCCTGGCAGAACGGAAGATGCCGACCGATCAAAAGAGAAATACCATGCAAACATGTCGGAACTCACGTCTTGTTTAAAAAGCGCAAAGAGCTATTTACTAGCATCATTTTGACAAACGTTTCGACATATCTGAAACAGAATGCTGCAATTTTCAATTCTGAAAATATATTATCATCATTTTTAAACCTTGTGATAATACCAACTAAAAAGGCACCATTGGGATGAAATGTTTCAGGTTTATGCGTCTTCAGTGGCTAGAAATTAAGCTGGGGTTTGATGATCTTTTTTCAGGAAGAAAATACTGTCATTCCCTGTTCTGTATGAGAAAGTCATGCAAAATTATAGCTTTTCCCATACTCCAGAAAAAGCTACTTGCCCCCTAGTGCTTCTCAGGTGCGGGGGGAATAGAAACAGGAGAAGTGCATGAGCAAGAACGCAACACGTTGGTACAATTGTTTTTTTGACCTGACCTATGCTTTAAAGCCATGAATGAGCAAAGCACTTTCGCATTTGTATAACTAACACGCAAAAATACCGTGCGCTGCTAAAGCACTTGCACCTCTTAGATGGTTTTCTGTTTGGAACCTGAATTCAATCTGCTTTACAAAACCAACTGTAGCCGTTCCAAATAGCCTTCACGACAGCTACCACTACCACTTGGAAAGCAACCCTGCCGGAAATGTATTAATTAAACCCCAGACTGTGTGCCTGGACAGACTGGAAGAACACTGCTAAAAGGGTCTGATCATACAAGCGTGTGTCTGAGCAGCAGCGTGAAACGTCGGAGCTACGGCCGGCTGCGGAGGGAAGGTGCTGCTAGAGTCTCTTGGCCTCGTGTCTAGTTCATTAAACTACCTACGCGGTTATGCTGCTTAGAAACGTGCGCTCAACGGCAGCGAGTTCATTTAATGCCTCGAGGAGGCCACTGAGCAAACCGAACTCGACGCCGGCTGCTCGGCCCCGAGACGTGCAGCTCGCCCGCCTCGCCTGCGCGTGCGGGGGCTCGGACGGGCTGGGCTGCCCTTCCTCCTCCTCCGCAGCGACCGGCGCCCCGACTGAGCCAAGAAAGATCGGAACCCCTGCACTAACGGTGCTTCTGTAATTTGGAGCTGCATCCAGACCCCTATCTGTTTTTATGCTAAAAGGATGGGCTTGTTCGCAACAAGGAACCTTCTACAAAATCTGCATTTTATTGTTTTAACTTGACTGCATTTCCTCTTACCTTCTCAAAGCACACAAATTATACAATATAGATTACTTTTCCTGTTTTGTAGTTTCTTTCCCTGCATTTTATTATGAGCATCTAAACCTCCAAACACTGATGTGCTTTACTCTTCAGATTAACTAATATAAATCCTGTAATATAAATTGACAAAATATAAAAAATATATATATAAAATGACAGTAATATAAATCCCGTAACAATCCCGTAACATCATCTTGAGGGAAGTTAGTTGCAGGCTTGAGTTTAAAAAGCCTGCTTCACGTTCTTGTCTTTGAGGCAAGACCTCCTGCGGACTGCCCATCACCTCGTCATTGAGGCAGGCTGGCGGACAGATACGTGACGGAGCCTGTGGTTTTTGTAAACCTTTTGCCTTTCACTGGGAGTGATTTAATACTTGAATATTCGTGTTCATTTGCACATTCTGACCTGCAGCAATGGAGATATTTGACCACGCCAGCAGTAGCTGCTTATGTAAAGAATATTTTTTGTCCTGGCTTAACATATGCTAATAGTGATATCTATGCCAGAATTTCCCCAAGAGTTTTTAGGAAAATGTCAGATTCATCTTCATCTTTTCAACAACTGGGACATGCAGACGTAGATGCAGTACTTTTTCAACAATATTTACACTCAGACCAAGCCTCTAGGATCAGGAATGCATTTTTTTATTTTAATTCTATTCACAAAGTCCATTGAATTTTGCAAGAGGAGAATTAAGACATTAATGCACTGCATTTCTCAAATTTCAAAGGACTTGGAAATACCAGCTAAGCCTCGCAGCCCCGGAGTGAGGCAGGGGTATTCGTCCTGCTGCCCCGTAGTCCAGACGGGCACCTTGAACCTGCAAGCTGCCAACTTTGCCCAAGGTCACGCAGGCAGGCGGGAGTTAATATATGGCGAATCTGGCTGCTGCTCGGCAGAGCAGACGGAGCCAGTCTACTTTTTAGCTATTGCATATTGCAGGGACTCAAAGGTGTCACATATCAGGCTTTTCCTTTGATCTAATTGCTACGTCTTGCAATTCTTTTTATGATTCTTTATTTCAGTCTTATCTCTACAAAAAGTCAAGGAAGGTTTACATGGTCACTTTGTCAAACTATACTGCTGCTCTGTACTGTGCAGCCTGGGGGGAAACTCGCTGGTTTTCTCCATGGCTGTTCACAATTATTAACTGCCACTTGAAAGCAAAAACCTTTCACATATTGCAAAAACAATGTCTGGCAGAGGCAAAAGGAGGAGGAATCGAAATGAGTATGCATTACAAACAGAGACGCCGGCACTGTGAGAACACCTGCTCCCTCCAGGGATTTGGGGGCAAGAAGCTGCAGTCCCAGGGTGTGCTCGCTGCTGCTCTAACTCTCAGGGGTTTTGCTCTTGCATGCAGTTGCTATTTATTCTGTGAAATACTTTTTTTAGAAAATATGAAGCTTTTTAAAAATCTTACATGCAACATTTCCAATTTCAGCTTCTCTCCAACCTCAAGCACACTTCTGCATAACATATACAACCCACTGCTCCCCCAAACATTTTTAGTTGGGATGTATAGAAAGGAATTAGAGAACGGGAATATTCTGTTTCTGTAACTCACAGCCATGACATATGGGCACTCTAACAAGTGATGGAGGAAAAGCCAAATACTCCCTAGAGAAATCTGGAGGTTTATATGGACTCAACTTAGAAGGGAATGAGAGTCAAGAAGTAGTGAGCTTTTTCTTGAAGGCTGCAAAGAAAAGAGGCACATTTGAATACTTATATATAAGAAGAGAATAAAGCCTGGGAAAAGAGTCAGGACGACATGAACAACAACCATGAACATGACCAAACATGACAATAAAGTATCTGGCCCCAAACCATGTCATGGTTAAGGACCTTACTTATCCCTGCCCTTGTGTCACATTAGCAATTCCTCCAGATCTCACTTTGCCAAGAACGACAGCTTCCCTGGATGATCCATCTGCAAATGTCCGTGCAAGCGTCGAGGGGCAAGAGAAACTGAAGTTTCATCGCCACCTCACTGAGAGTGGTCCCAAGACCAGCAGATGTTGCAAGCAAATACCACCTCTCTCTGTACGGCTTAAAAGGGATCCTGATACACAACTCCTCTGTCATCTTGATGCGTTTCTCTTAAAGGTTTCATATATCATATCGACATACTCTATTTAAAACTCTAAATAATATCCCTCCCTGTATGCCAGGGGTACCATAATGCAAAGATTTTCTTACTTGCAAACAGTTCAACTATATAGTTTACAGAAACGTGTTTGCTAGTAAGGAAAACACAAGTTTATCTCTAAAAGCAACCTATAATTTAAGGGACACAAAGAGAAAAGATTAATTATGGCACATTAACTGATGGGTGCAGAGTTTCTGTCACTAGAATGGGTTGTTTTTATATGATTCCTCTACCCTAATTATAAACTGTCAAGAGAGTGAAGTGAATTACAGTGCTCTGATCAACACAGTTGACCTTTTTACCTTCCCGCTACTCGTGTTAAGTCAGTTAACTGGGACGGCAAAATTAGAACAGAGCCCGACACAGGAGTAAACATCAGGAGAGCAGTAAAAATGGTGGGAAATTGCTGTTCTCCCTCCTCATTGCAGCTTTAAGAGCAGAGTCTTATTCTTAGCCGCAACCTTAGTCTGCTAAATTAGGTAGAGCTTGGGAGAAGAATGTCCTGATTGTTAATCACGAAATGGGCTGCAATCTTCTGCCAGGCAGCTCTAACCTTCTCAATCAGCAGCCTTTTCTTACTTAATTACATGATTTTAAGTACCACTAAGGAGCTGCTGTCAGATTTACATTGGAATTCTCTCCAACCTTACCGCTGTCGTCATGGTGATGATATATAGGAATGGACAAAATGCCAGAGACCTGAGAAAATGTCACAGTTCTGGAACACCCACACTTGCTCCTCGCCCGGGATTTGCTCAGCGCTTCTCTGACACCGCCAAGGCAGGGATTATTTTTACGCGGCGTATTATTACACCAAACCAACACGATTAATTAGTGCGTGTGTAATCTTATTGCTAAACGCACCAACCGGGGCAATTCTCACCTCTTGGTGTGACTCTTTGCTGTTCGGGAGGCGTGGGACGCGGCCGGGGCCCAGGAGAAGCGGGCGCGCGCCGTCCCCCCCAGCGGCGCAAGGCTGCCGGGTCCCCTCGGCTTCGCAGGGACGAGCCACCGGCAGCCGCCTGCTCCGGCCGCGGAGCCGGACCCCGCTGTACCAGGCCCCGAGAGCTGCCTTGGGGCTGCTAATTATTCCAGCCGCAGATGCAGAAGAATATTACTTGCCTGTATATTTATAACCAGGGGAAGGAAAATTAATGGCAGTGGGGAAATGAAATTATAAATATTTGGCAATTTAGCGAGCTGTTGCCAAATCTTCATTTTCTTCAAATATTCTGACTTCCAACATCCGTTTTCCCAGACTGTAAAACCCTTACCACTGTAGGGTGGTGCACTTTAATGCCGTTACACTGACCACCAGCTGCAGAAACACCAAACAGAAAAGTTACACCATGCTAATTACTCCAGACGGCTGCTTAGCTAAGCTCTTCATGGTCTTGTGAAACCCCTTAACTATTATTTAGCCATATTTCCTCAGAGAAACCTCCTCTATTTAGACCAAAGCAAACATGCTTTTTTTTTCTTCTGGCCCCCCCCCGCCCCTTTTTTGTCCACAGGAGGCTGCACGAGAGGCAGGGGCGGCAGACCCGACCTCTGGACCGGCAGTGGCCACCTAGGGTAAGTGCTGCGCTTCCTTGACCAGCTCCACGGCGGGCGCAAGCTGGGGAGCTCATCTTCAGCTACCGGAATTAGCCCAGCTGAACAAAACAGATGATTAACTACCATCCGGCGGTTTTATTACTAGTTTCAGCAAAGTTTGACCTCCGTTTCTGTAGTATGTGCATGGTTCATATTCTGCATCCGCGGCTTGTGCTGTGCTGTAAGAGCATCCGAACGCCCCAGGACAGGGAGGGGAGACTGCTCTCAGAGGCTCAGCGCGCACCGTATGTTCCCTGTCTCAGGGATGCGGTTACGAGCACATCGCTGTGCACGGGATGTGAATATAGCTGAAATTTTTATCTTTATAGAGTAAGGAGGTCAACATTTACTACTGAATGCACAGGCAGCATACAGTACAACAGGCGTAGTTTGCCTGTTCATAATCTTTATAGTCAGCAACGTTTCAATCTGAAATGTATTGCAATCTTTACAGGGGTCATGTGCACAATGTTTATTCTGCTGTTTCAGACAGATCTTTGTTGTGTTTTCTTCCCTCATTTTGCAATGAACAAAAGTACAAAACACCCCAAGGAAACATGAAACTGGAGGCAATCAGTTCTCAGATTCAAGGGGTAACAACTCTTTTGTGTTCTCAGAAAAAAATTAGAGGATATAAATCAAGAACAGAGCTAGGAATTAGAAAAGGCCACATCAGCTAGAAAAAGAGATCCTGCAAGCGGCATAGGAGCAGTTACCCAGGGTAAAGCAGTTGTAGATAATAATGTCTTAACCACCCACATTTATCACCGCGCAGAGGTATTCCGAGATAGAAAGTAGCTACCTCTGCTCAAGCTACAGAGTTCACCGTACATAATATGTGACATATCCACATAATGGACCTTAAGGGAACAGGGACTGAAATCCTATTTCCTGGTCGGGGCATGGTTGCTGGTCCTGATGCCTCGTTCTTTCATCCTGCCGATCGCTGATAAGTATTTGCTTATTACGTCTATCTTGTCAGTCACAAAGGCCATCACCGCAAGTTAATAACGTACTGTTCTGCTGGATCGATATCTTTACAGATTCTCCTGTCCTGATACAGAAAAGTTATTAGAAAGATTAGACTGCTTAAGCTCAGTTCATTCATTTGGTAATGCGGGTGGCTTCCGGGGCTAACTCCAGGGACGAGCCGCTCCGCCGTGAGCAGACACAATGAGAAACAGCCCGAGAATAGCATCACGGCAAAAACGGAGGAGGAGATTGGCTTTTTTTCCCTCTGGGGTAAGATTAGCAAATCAAAGCAACACGCTAACTATTACAAAGGTCACTGTTAACCTCCAGCGAGCTTCATGCATAAAATCAAATTTCATTACAAAGTATTTTGTATTTGTAGCAGTGACGGCTACATTTTTGCTTTTGTCTGTCCATTTACCGGCATAGCTGTTGTGATCGTTTAAAATGCTTCAGCTAAAGCATCTAATTTACTGGGAAACAGTAAAAAATTCCTTGTAGCAAAATCTGGAGTTGGGCATTTATTCCTATATCGAGTCAAAATAAGAGTATGTTGATTATTCAGGGCACCTTTTTTCTTCTAATACTTCTCGAGTGGTGTTGGTAGGTAGACATTTCATCGGGGTCCCGATGGCTTTTTGCCTAGCAGTACTACGGAACACTGCAAAGACAACCCGATCCCCCCCGCCATCTCCCACCGCCGGCATAATCCCCCAGGTCCCTCTCCCCTCGGCTCCCCGCCGCGCACGCACTGTCCGGCAGGTCCGAAGGTTTTGGTCTGAGCAAAGCTAGCACCATCACCCAAACACTGTACATCTAACAGACTGGTCCTCTTGCAGTGCTGGCACGTGGACTGTGGATCATTTACTGCCTAAAACAAATGATGTGTGGACTCACAGGGGAGGACCTGTTTTTTTTTTTTTTTTTTTTTTTTTTTAAGGAATAAATGTCCAGTTGAGTATGTTTAAGGACATTCAAATGTGGTACATCTGCCTAGGCAGGAACTAAGCCACAATGAGCGAAGAGAGATTATAGGTCAACCTATAAATGAGACGCAAAAAGCCAAAACGTTAATATTTTCTAAGAATGCTACAAAATAAAGTGCTTCCTTTTTTTTTTGATTTCTTAGGAAGCAAGAGATTTTTGTTCTACCGTGTATGGAGAAAAGCTACAGATGCAAAGCCACTGAATTACTTTATGAAACTACATCCTCAGAAAGCAAAGGCAGAAAGTGCTTCCTCACGGCAGTAACAGTTAACACCAAGGTGCTCGCTTCATGTGCTGTCATACCCACAGCACGAGAAAGGTCTCATATTGGCTTCGCTTCCCCAATCAAAGCCGTTAGGTGAGAGGTGAGTACAAAAAATGAAATCATATCGACATACATTATACATTTGCTCCAGTATTTACCAATAATAGAGCAAATGCCCAGTAGCTGTCTCCAGCGTTGTGCTGGGTTTAAGGACCTGTCTCCTCAGCGTTATCCCCTGCTCTGCGGGGAGCATTCGTCTGCTGTTGAAATGACTGCATTTAATTAAAGGAGGCCAAGAGACATCAACCATCTCCAGAGGGTTTGCTGCTTCCTGCCCATGAATGCTGTTGTTGTTTTTTTTTTTCCAGTGGAGACATTACTGCACATCATTCCCTCATCCACGTTAGCAGCAACAGCGCACAGTGTATTGGGTTGGTACATGGGCCTCTGAAACTTCAGAGCATCGCTGGGTTTTTGAAATTAGGAGCAATTCCCCTGAAACACAAGAACTAGTGTTAGCAGGTAAAAAGCTTGGGGAATCACCATAAAATAAGACTTAAGGTCTCCAGGGCATCTCGGAAACCACTGAATCCATCTCCAGTTAAATTTCTCATTTAGTAGATTTCTGTACTAAATTTTGCATAACTAAACAACTTGTCTTTACAACTGAAGAAATCCTAATTAGATGTCCCAGATAATATTAGAAAGGAAAGGTCACTGAGAAACAAAAAGGAGGAGAAATGAAGTATACTACTTTACTTCTCTGATATATATGAAAATATCATTAAAGAGGATATTTATAATTTGTTGGTTTTAATCTTAGAACAGCATTAAGAATTTCAGACTTCAACTTTGCTGCTTTTGCTAGAGGACTTGTTGGAGAGCTAGAAATCTTTACAAGTATTTTTTTCATCCTTTCAATAAATAGAAGAGAAACTGCTGAATCTTTCAGAGAGAACAAATGCTTATTTATCCAAATCAGCTTTTTAAAAAAGCATGAAATATCTTTTCCTCTCTCAACTATTTAGGATTACGACACATTTGTGATCACAATACTATAACATCTGTCCTCCTGGAGAAAAAAAGGCATGATTTCTCTGGACAAAATGGTGGCACTTTTTAAAAATCAAGTTGTTCTATATATCAAGAAGAAAAACATAAGCATAAATGACATTTTCTTTTGCAAAGCACATCCAACTTCAAAATATATTTCCTTCTAAATACTTCAATTTTACATTCTAACAGTCAAATTATTCCTTATTTTCTTGACAGTTCTCCCCATGGAGATCATGCTCTGGTGACAAAAATAGAAAGTGCATGCATGTAGAAAGCTGACTCCCAGGGGTTGGGGTGGAATTGGGAAAATCTTCTAATGTATCAAATTAAACTTAAATTAAATCCTGAAAGATAAAAAGCATCCACATTCCAGAGATCTGCAGCACTGGTGATATATTATCTCTTATTCTATAAAATTGCATTGCATTAAAAAGCAAGACTAATAAAATAAGTCTTTAGACTTTCATTGCAAGTACATTAACTATGCAGTGTTTTTAGTGTATAGTTATCAACAGTAGCCCAGAACTCCACGACACGGCAGGAAAGATACTTATGACAAAAAGGGGTTGAAATGTCCTCAAATTTAAATATCAGAAGGTCTTAATAATAAAAGAGGAAACTACAACTGCAGTTGCAAAGTGGAAAATATTAGAAGTCTTCATTTTAATCTTGTATAAATTTAAAATAAAACCAGGACTGTTGACCTATCAGCAGCCAATCTACGTACTCTTGGTTAGAAATTTCTCTTGAGCTCATTCTGCGAGCAAGAAACAGAAAAGAAACGATAGCCTGTTTGAAGGCTCCAACTCAATTACAGCCTTCAAGTGCTTCATATTCAATAGGCCACAACAAGGTAACAATGTAGGATCAATATTCTGTTAAATTATCTCATTTAAGGAATTATAGTGCAGGATTCCTTCTAAGTGGTCTGTTACCTTCCTCTGCCTATGGAAAGCAAGTCTTCGCTAGCTAGACACTGAACCAACATAAACCAGACTGAGATATGTTGAGATATGTTGAGATATGTTAATAACTAGTACAAAGGACTGTGGAAAAATAATCTATAGCAAACACAGACCAATGCGGTATGCATTAAGTTGGTAGAAATCACCGTTCTTGCAGCCACACTGATCGATGTGGCAGGTCCGTGTAGAACGGCTAGCTTTCCTCCTGCCGTATGAAGGCATCTTTGAAAAAGTGGCACGCTGCCTGCCTCACGGCTCCGTGACTTATGTTTATATGGAGCTACAACCCAACACACCTTCCCTAATTAACTAAACCAGCAACTGCTCCACAATCCTCCCCTTAGGAGAAGCAAGGAGCAAATGCTCTGCTGAAGGAGGACAAAGCTCCATTGCCGATTATATTTCTCATCCCCAGCGTGTCCTGTCAGCTGCCTTTCCCGCGCTCTGCCAAAGCAGCAGTGACTGGAGCAGTCGTCCTTTCTCCGTTCATCCGCCACCCTTTCATGTCCCCGCATCTGTCACGCTCTCGCCTCTGGCTCTTTCCCAGGTCCTCCATTTCTGCTAAGCCCTGTTCTATCTTCTCACAGCTCTCTGATAATTTATCCACCCTTTCCAATAATGCTGAAGCTTTGTTTGTAAGCAGTTGTAAAGCAGTTTTCAATAGGGTAACATGAAATGTACCCCCCCTCCCCAAAAAAAAAGAAAGAAAAAGCATAGGTTCATCCCATGAGAAAATTTCATGGGAAATCTCCGTATAAGGGAAGCGCAGCATATTGTTTAACATGCAGTCAACGCTGTATGATACACACTAACCATCTTCTTTAAAAAAAAAAAAAAAAAGGAAGAACTTCATTCACTCTACTAGGAGGGAACTCAAAACCAAAACCCACTTCTGATCTCCCCTTGGTCAGAGCTGACATCAGATCCGTTCTGTATTTTTTTCCTTGAGCCGTCCTGACATTGCTCATGTCTGTCTTACTCAGCCCAGACCCCTGCTTTCTGCATGCCAACAGCATAATCAAAATTCAATGCAAAAGGGTGCACAAAACACCTACCCAGCACTCCCAGATCACAACACGCTCCTCAGTGCTCTTTACACTACGAAGACTGCAATGTGCTACAGCAACAAAAGTGACTACCTTGCTCTGACCTTTGCAATAGCAGAGAACTGGGCAGGTGAAAATCGGTCCCATCTGGAACTTCTGCAGGAATACGGCTCTGTTTACAGCACAGAGGGCAATGAAAACACCTTCCCTTTGGTGCAGAAGGCCAAAAAGTTTACAGAGGTCTTCGTTCCTAGGACAGTTCATTTCAGCCTCAGCCAGACCCAAGACACCTGCTCAGCAAATCCATGGGAAGCTCTACCATGCCACAAAAGCAGAGGTGTCCACTGCTCTCCTTCCTCCAGATCTTTGCCTATGCTCAGGCCTTGCAACACCTTTAAAGTAAGGTCTGAGACCATGAGCTTAGCTCAAAGTTTAGTTGTAGAATTTGCTGTGTGCAAAATGAATCAGATATGCTCATGGTGGCCTGGGTTATTATGAGAGAAACACACGTAAATGTTCTTCTGCATTTCAGTCATAAATCACTGTGACCACCAGACAACAGGTAGTAGACAGGATCTTATACCTGCATGCATCCAAAGCCCAGTATTTAACCTGGAACTTAATATATTGTTTTTTTGCCTCTTTGGGCACATACTTATTGTTTTAAAGACTGTAAATAATCTCACAGTTAATTCAGGAATTGCTGAATAGGAAAGCGTCTGCTTACCCATGAAAAATAGGAGCAATTTGCTAGCACCGTCATTCATTCCCATGGTGGAAAGAGCATATTCCTTAGGAGGTGATAAAAAATCTCACCAAAAACACTGTCTCAGCATCTTTGTTCCCAGATTGTGGATTTATGAGCAATAAAGTGTCACCCATACTTTAGTAAGTGGCTTTAAGTCCATTCATACTAGCCTGCAAGCTTTTGGGACAAGGATGATCATTTTGCTGTCTGTACAATGTCTAGAACAGAGAGACTCCCACCTACGTCTGACTCCTTGGTCAACACAGATTAGTTAAACAGGAGGAAAGAGTAACAAATACCTGCTGCCAAATGTTAGACTGTTTCATTTGCTGGTTTTCATAAAATATGTCTATTCACTTTCAAGAATGGTCATGTGAGCATGCACGAATGTAGAGATAGAAGCTCAATGCATGGAAAGTCTTTCCACTCTAATGGATGGGTCCACCCCACCACAGCAGTGGTAATTCACCCAGCAAATGGCTCTGCAACCATCTCAGCCAGGCACACAGCACGTTCATCAAGTGTGATTTCTGTATAAACAGAGCAGAGGATCATGCACAACTGTCCACACATTAAGGTAAAAGAAATGCTTCCTCCTCTGAGCATGGTTTGATATAAACATCCAATAAGTCTCACTTTCCGTGGTTTATAAGTTTCTGTTTTCCTTCCTTGTTCAAAATTGAAGCTGTATTATGAGACTTGTGATCTGTGAATGCGAGTTAATACAATGCTCCAGCTGGGGGGAGGAAACAAATCACTTCAGTATTTTTGTGTTTTTAAATCTGTTGCCTACTGATGTTCTCTTTCCTCTCTGCTCGTTTCATACTAAAGCTTTATTGTTGTTCAGCTCCTGCTTTTATTTGTTAATATCACAATAATCCAATTACGAAACCATGGAAAAAAATAGCATGCAGTTTAGGTGGCTAATCACACAGCCTGAATGTCAAACCGTAATGCAGGAATACCTATAAACAGACAGTTTGTGGCTGACCCAGAGACAGCTGAAGTTAATGGAAACACAGCGTCACTGTAAGTTAAGCCCAGAGGGAGCAATCCCAAATGTTTGTAACTAAATATTTAACATGTGAATGTGAACACAAAAGTGTTATCAGGCAATTTTATTCACCTGCCCAGCAACAAAGAGTTAAGCTCAGCTACAGAACTGTTTACTGCATGCAGTTTTTCCTGATCCTCTCCACTTGTCTAAGCCACCACCATATGATTGGCTAATGAGCCAATTTCTTAGCTGGTGTAAATTCATGCCCTCTGCAATTTTCAAAGCAGTAGATCCACTTACACCAGCAGGGAGTTGGAATTTGTCTCAGTTTTAAGTGGGTCAGACTGATCTGCTTTCTTGCTTCTGAACAATTTCTGAATTGAGTCTTTCCTGTGTACGGATGAGACCAAACAACATGAGTTTAGAAAACCAGGACAGCCATTACGGAACATACGTTACATTCGGAGCACACCAAAGCACGGACACCCACTGACTGCATGAGCTACTTTGCCTGCAGTAGTTTTAGTAGAGGTACATTTTTTAGGAGCTAGTATTATCCTATAAATGTTAATTTTTCATGTAGATTCTTTTATTTTTGTTTCCTGTGTTCTTGACTGGCTCAGCAATTATTTAGGAAGACAGCAGGAACTGCCCACAAGAAAAAGACTATACCCAAGAAATTGTCTGCTACGGTACTGGGAGAAGCAGGACATTATGTTAAAAATGTTATCTGGGTTCAATTACCACCTCCATCACAGATTTCTATCCAGTCTTGCACCAATATTCAAGAAGTAACAAGTCAATCAAGGTAAATCTTTTAAGGCAAAGCTATACTGATGGGTACAGACAGTCCTAAGCTCACTCTACAGGTGCCAAGTCTAGACCTAGGAGGCTGGGAAGGAGCACTGGAGCTGGGAAAGCTAACAAGGCATTTCAAGAATATGGATTTTAGTTGCCCAGGCCCACAGAGCTGGTGAGCAGACCTAAACCTGGCTTGTTTGGAGAGCAGCTTTGTGAAAATAGCTGAGAAATCTGCACGATGTCCCACTAACTGGTGAAGCACATCCTTAGTTTCTTTATGCACCAACTCTTCCAGCCCTGAGAGGGGGATAAACACATCCCAGCTTTTCATCCGTTCCCTTTTGTCCCTCTAGAAGGCCCTTCCTTTGAGATGGGATTACTCCTTGTGTTTGTACAGCACCCAGCACAACCAGACCGCTGCTGCGCTAACAAACATGTAATTTAGCTAAACAGGCCACAAAATGTACCACAAGTCACAAAGGCCAATCCTATCTTTTCTGTAAGCCTTTATCTGTTCTGTTCACTAAAAATGAAAAGCCAGAGGATATTATTAAAATTATAGGAAAAAAAGCACAAGTACAGGTGAAAACTCAACAAATCTTCATAATTGCCCTGTTATTTAGTTGTTTGTAAACAGACACGATGCTCTTCCTTTCATGGTCTGTTGATTGATAGTAGCCAAAGCAGATGCGATTTGGCTTGTAAATATATCTGGCAGAACTGACAGAGCTACACAAATAAGAAGCATTTCAGTGAGGCAAAGCAGGTCATCCTTTCCTTTAAAAATGATCAAGAATTTCAAGCCAAGGTATTTAAATGCTGACATATGAAAAGTTGATGCACTGAAAACCTGCACAGAAGCAAACTGCTTCGGAGATTTTCTGTAGCAGCTTTCTGCTACTGGAGCTAATCACCAGAGCACCAAAAGAACGGCGGAAGCGATTGGATTTAGAAGCGTGTATGATGAAAATTGGCAGGCTATTCAGCGAGAGGCGCTTCAAGCTTTGAAGTGGTCTGGTCTATATGGAATTTCATTACCAGGTGTAAAAATATTAAAGATATCATTTTAAAAGCTGTTTTCAAAGATCTGTACTTGCTGGATAGTGCCAAATAATCTGTTTCTATTAATAAAAACTTCTGAGGCCATATGCTCAGGAAAAACTATAAAGGTCTTTCAGAACCTTCCGAGGAAAGTAGCACAGCCTAAAGCAAAGAGTGTCTCTTTTGCCCAAAGACGCACTCCAGAAAAAACCTCACTGTAAGCAAACTATAAAGAGGGACCTACACTTAGA
The DNA here is from genome assembly GCF_036417845.1 of Apteryx mantelli. Taxonomy (NCBI): domain Eukaryota; kingdom Metazoa; phylum Chordata; class Aves; order Apterygiformes; family Apterygidae; genus Apteryx; species Apteryx mantelli. Next base: position 24,183,417 of record NC_089989.1, on the reverse strand, counting down.
GCATGCAGCTGCCTCCTTCTATAAAGGCAAGAAGTCATCCCCACTTTTCCTCCTCAGGACCTTTTTTTTAAATGAACCACTAGCACATTATTCTCCAGCTTCCCCTGCTTCCCAGGCAGTAACAGCGAACAGCAGCGCGGCAGGCGACACCGCTCTCGGCTTTGCTGGCGGCCGCAGTTCCCTTGCGTTGCGTGCTGCCGGTAGCTGCAGGCACCTCCGGGAGACCTTGCAGGCAAGAGCTGCCCACAGGCCCGTGCTGGCAGGACTGGGCAGCGCCAAGCCGGAGACCCTGCCTTCTCCAACAGAAGAGGAGGCAAACGCAGCTCCAAGCCTTTGACCAAAAATATTAATTGCTTGCTCAACAATTTTCTCATTACATGCTTACGAACTTTCTACATACAAGTTTCTCTGTCCCCTGGTATCCACTTCCAAGCCCACTCGATAAATGTCAGCTTGCTGGATTGTGAAATTATTTAAGAAGCTAGTGAAAGGTGGTAAGAAACTAGTTTCAATTCCACATTTCAGCAGCAGTTATATCTCATTCAGCACAGCAACGACACATCCCATTTGTGTTCTGCTAAGGACTTAGCACATACGCATTAGGAATGTATCTTAATTCCCCTTGGTTTCAGGGATGTATTACAATATGTGAAGCTGAATAGATGGATGCCTGAATTTGACTGTGAAACTATATTTACGTGGTCCCTGCACAAAGTCAGTCCCTTTATTCACAGGGCAAAAAACCACAGTAGGCTGCTATAGAGAAACAGATTACCTCTCAGTTGGCAAAGATACATCCTGCAGGCAAAAGAATTTCTACAAGCTCTGTAGACCACAAACAACATAAATAATTTCATGCATCTGCTCAGTCTAACATGGGGATAGTTTCACACCACCACTTAAGCCACCCACACAACCACTTTACAACCTCCATTCCCATTCATGCAAAATGCCTTCCCTTAACGGCCTTCCGCTGAATCGCGGTTCTGGGCTCTTCTGCTGAGGGTTTTTTATTTTATGTTTCTAAGCAATTCCTCGTTGTCAGTTGGTATGTTTGTTCTTCAGCTAAACTTTGCTTTCTCATGCCTGGTTCAGCCTCTTTATGATCCATCAGCACGATTTCCTCAGCCTGCTCCGGCATCTCGCTTTTACTGCTTTGCAGTCATTTGCATTTTAGCTGCCTTTACTGTTTGCAGTGTCTCCTGACACACTGAATTCTTCACAGGGCTTCTATCACTTGTACAGAATTTATATAGGGAACATAACACAGGGACAGATTTCTTGTTAGCCTAAAAACCAATCACTTGTGTACCTGTAGCCTTCACATGCAGACAGCAAGTAATCTACGGCTTTCTAAAGCCCCGAGACCGACACGACAATTTAAAAGTTTAAAAAAACCTTCCAGCAGGCATGGAAAGGGAAGAACAAAAGGCATGTTTTAAAAATGCTCAAAATGCAGCAGTAATTGTAATGGTCACACAGGGATGATTTAACTACAATTTTATAACCAACCCCTGTTAGTGTATTGTGAATATAGGACAGATGCACAGAAAGCAGGTCCTCTGTGGTCTTATTAATCTATTTTGTAATGAAAAACCATCGAGAAAATAGTCTTGTAGAAAGAGATCAGAGAGCAAAGCTGAGGCTCTTTAGAGAAGCCAGGAAGCCTGTGTTGATACATCGTCTGCTGCAGCTTTATCTAGAGAACGATCTTGCAGAAAATGCTTCACTACGCATTGCTCGCCACTATACATCACGGTGATTTAAGACACTTTTCCAAGTAGGGGCTATCATTTTTGTCCTGGAGAACTATTTGTAAGTAAAGCTGGTGTTTGTCAAATATCTCACTCCTGTTACAAAACTTGCAACTACAGTTTTCTCCCATTAAGCATCCAGAGTCTTATTGCTGAATGAAACTTCACCATATATTTGAAACGCAGTTCTGTGAATGCCAAGAGAACGGATCACAGGACAGGAGTCAGTTCCCCGGGACGCGGGCTGCTGCGGCCTCCCACCCTCTCCCGCGTGGGCCCCGGCCACCTGTAGATACTCGAGTACACCTGGGCTTCTGGCTGTGCAGTTCCGCATCCTGCCTGCCACGCACAATGGCAGTGAATCTGCTCTGTAAAAGAAGTAGCCCTTATATTTATTTATACTGTTATTTATTATTAAATATTTCTGGACAGTGTTGTTTTTTTTCAAAAAGGTTCTAAGATGTTACCCATGACTTCATTTTCTTTTCTACATTAAAAGTAAATCTTATGGCCAGAAAATGACTTTATATGTATCTCTTATGACAGACAGACAACCTTAATGATAGAAGATCATGCAGTACATACTGGGGACAAGGAGAAAAAAAGCGATTATAAGACACATCATACAGTATGGAATCAGTATGACTTGCTGTATACAACCTTCCTCCCCCCCGAAGATGAGAAAAAAATCCATCACTTTTATTCTGCAAAGAAAAGAAATCTACCATGGGACTGCTGAATAATCACAACCCTTGATTACAGTGAAAAAATATAATGACAATAACCATGATACATTAAAAAAATCCTCTAAAATGCTAATACAGTTTCATGTTTTAATTCTAGCAAGTCATTTACAGGAAAAGTCATGAGGCTATAAAGAACTTTGGGGTAGGGGAAAATCTGTCCAGGCTCTCCAAGAGCATTTATGCGACTTCCTATGTTTTGTCAAAATGACATAGTGATTAATGACAGTAGTTGCTCACCAGCTAAAGTACTATGAGATAGGACTCTTTTGCTTTACAAGAGTTCATGCAAACACGTATACCATACAAAATACACAGAGACAGGCAGAAAGACAGTAAAGGACACAGAGATGATAAATACAAATAACTGAAGACAATTTAGGGTCAAAGCAATTCTGTCATAACAATAATCTACCTTTCTCTCACTCAGTATCACGTGTTCAGACTTGAACATCTTAGTCTCCCAAAATCGATGAGAGCTAAGAGAGAGCAGCGTGGGGGCTGTATTTGCCTGTGTTTAGGAAAGAGGGATTCAGATTTGCCTGCTGGTCTCATTTGTATGATAGAGCCACCACCAGCCTTGTATGTCCTATTCTCTCAGTTGATGTAGAGCGAAACAAGGTACAGTCAGACATTTCCTCTTTCAGAAAAAAAGTAATCACTGCATTAGCTTCCTTTCTACTTCATTGTGAAGGAGGACAAAGAAATGATTGGCATCTGTCAGATGACAGGCCAAGACGTTTCATACTGAACGTTATATTCATCTTCCCATAAGGAGAAATAACCAGATTCATTTTATGCAAAGTAAATCTCCCTGCTAGAAGAAAAATGATCCCTTAAGAATATGCATTATGAACCTTTTATATTGCTCTAAGTGAAAAGTTGTAGAGAAATATAACATGTTGTTGTTCTGTGTCATTGCTCTCCAGGACTCTGAGCCAACCTTGTGGCTTGCTCTGAGATTTTGATATCACATACACTTTATACAACATGCCACCAAACTAAGGATTTGAGTACATTTTGCGGATATCATCCACCACACACGGCACAAAGCAAAACAGTTGGTGGTATGGTCCATGCAAGCACCCACCCAATACCTGTTTCAGGGACTTTACTTCAGAGTGTAATTCCTCGGGCCGGAAGCCCAATAGCAGTTGAAGTACAGCTTCTGGCTTTGTTTCATTCAAAAGCAATCTACAGTTTATGCACTTGGAAACTGCTTTGCAACGTGAGCCAGAGCAGGGTAAGTGAGGACTCTCCAAGGATCTTCCTCAGAAGTGTAGTCCTGATCCATTTAGACTAGATTTAGACTAGAACAAAACTTAAACAACAAAACCCCCCATGAACGCGGTTGGTATAGTGCTGCCCGAGTTTCAGGTGGTGACCCCAGGGGCGGGGGGGTACACAGCTTTGAGTTAGAAGCCAGGCTCCTTATCCAGGGCAAAGGTAGGAACTAGGAGCCTCAGAATAAATTCCAGAAAATCAATGTGTAAAGGATGGAGTGACCTAGAAATGATTATCACACATGTCTCTAAATCTGACAATTCCTAGTGGTAACGGTGTTCCCTGTTCCCTAAACAGGAGCTGGGTGGGACACCTATTTTCAATTACCTTTCCTGTAGATGACTCCTACAACTGACGTGTTCAGGCACATTTTGCTCAGCTAAAAAGACCCTTGCCCACTTGGCCCCCTCTCTGGGCCAAAGAATCACCCAGAATTTCATGAGAAGTGGTAAATGGGAAGTAGAAAATAGCTCTTTCTTTCCAAGAAAGCAGTGCTGGCTATAACCACACCGACAGTCGGGTACTACTTCACACCAAGCTTGTTCTGCAGGACATGGTTGGAGACTGCCTGCTGCCAGGTCCTAGCAGCTCAGAGGCGCAAGCCAGAGGTGCAGCTCCACAGCAGTTAAAGCCAATCTAAGCCAAGGCTGCTGGGGCCTTGCCCTTCCTGCCCTCCTCAAACGCGCTTTCCCACTTCCCTCGTCCTGGAATTATCAGATTTGTGGTCAAATCCCTTCTCTCCTCCCACTGTATTTCTCAGGCTGAGAGAGACCGGGAGGGACTGTGGTCCCTGCACACGGTGTATGAGGATGGGAATGCACCACTAGGATGACACAGAGTGCAAAATCACAGCAGTAATAATTGAGATCAAACTAGGGACATTACAGACCTGCATCCTCAGCGCTGACCAGTTCAGCTCTGCCTAGGTGGAAGCACTTCAAGCCCGTGCAAAGAAGCACAACTTCAAGAAGAAATACAGGAGATTAAAGATCAAAACCATGGCATCTGTGAAATTTGGCTGTTTCCATGCACAGAGGGCAGGTGAAACAAAGCTTATTCAATAAATCCCACTTGTTACCAAGGGCCTTTTGGTGACACACTGTTGATGCAAAAAGTTTCCTCCATCGCTCCCTCCAGATCCGGCCTTTCTGCTTTCCCATGACGGAAATCTACCAAGTTCAAATCCAGGCAGAGGCTAAAGCTAACTTTGGTAAGCTTACGTCTCAGCAAAGCTAATTTGCTTTTTAATATATTATCACGAGATACCTTATGCGCAGGGGTTCCCAAAGGCAAAAACCAACTAACAACACACCCTCCCCCTCCAGCTTTTTTGCTGTGAATGCAAGTGCCGTGTCTGCTAATAACACATCGAGTCAGTCTCCAGGGTGAGGTTACTGGAGAAGCAGAGAAATGTTAGGCCCAAATGAATACCTTCACAGCTGCCTGAAGCTCTGATAAAACAGATTGGATAAAATGTATCTGCAATCCAGTGCTGTGCAAAATACATGCTCGCTTTCTGCTGTGATTTCCGTGGAGTACCGAGAACGCCGCCTCAGCAGAGCTGCTGGAGCCAGAGAGCAGAAGTGACACAGTTCAAAGCAGCTGTTAACAGAAACATTTTTCTAATGAGCAATTTGGGCTCTTCTTCCCGCAGATCAACAGAATAACTGTTGCATCCTTGTTTATTCAGGAGGGCGACTGGCATGATCACAGCGGTCCCTTCTGGCTGACAAGCTAGGGCTCGACAGGAGGAGAGAGCTGACGCTGGTGGCTGTCTTGCAAAAATTGTGTCTAGAAAATGAGTTTTTCCTTCTGATACCTTTGAGTCGCTCTGGTATCATTTAGGATGATGCTACTAGTCGGAGGAAAAAAAAAAGCAGCAGCAGCAGCAGCAGCAAAGCAAGCAGACCCAGCTTTAGTGTTCACAAGAGCGCTGTAGCAGCAAAAGCAGGGTTTTCCTAGGCAAGGGTGTTACGGGGCCACAGCAGGGCCACAGGAAATGGGAGCAGTCACTTGGCTCCTCAGGCGCAGCCCTGATTTTCCCCATTTCTCTCAAGTTTCTGTGTTTCTTTTTTTTTTAAGCTGGAGCACATACTTTATCCAGGAGGTCTGAAAAGAAAAAAAAACCCAACCAAAGCAAGCAACCAAGCCCACCCAAAACAATTCTGAGCTATTGAATTTCAGATTTTCCTAATCTGAAAGGAAATAAATCAGTTCAAAGGATCTCTAATGGTCCGTAGAAGTTTGGCTGACGAAAAGTCAGTCCTTACTTTAAAAGGAATTCGGATTTGTTAGTATGGTGAAGGCAATTAAAATGCACAGCAGTCCTTTTCTAACAGCATGCAGGAGACTTCAGTAGGATTGTCTGACTGTGAACTCTGCGTTTCCCCCTAAAACCCTCTCTCTTTGCACATCATTAAAATGATTTGAGAAACCTTGAATAAATAATAAAGGGCTTTTTAACTGCATGGGCATTTAACTGCAAGGGCATTCAACTGTAGCTGAAATACAGGACAAACAAAAAAAAATTAATTTTAACAGGTAGAGCATCTCCAGATTTCCATAACAAGTGATACAGATAATACAAGTATTCATAAGCCTTTTATTGTCTAAGGCTGAGGAAATGGTATCAGCATCTTGTTTACGGGGCTGATGAATCAAACGGAGCGCTTTCCTGGTTTTGTCTCCTTGCTAATTGCCCTTTAATGGAGACTACTCTATTGGTGTAAAAAATGCCTAGAAGTACCTTTTCTAGGCAAAAAGCCCAGTACTTTAATTAATACCTTGAAACCATCACTGATTAATGACACTGGTTTGGGGCTGCTGCACAAGGGTTTTTTGCTTGACTTTTCCCAAAATCAGGAAGATTAATGATGTTATCATTTGCAGGAGAAGCTCCACCCTCTGCTAACGCTTTGTGATGGCGAACGCAAGCAACGCTTAACAACTGTTGCGGGGATTACGACCAAGCGGAAGGGATACCGCCCCGGGCGCCTTCGGGGGCAACAGCCTCGCTATCAATGCTGTGAATCTTTCCTACAGACTTGAAGAAGATCAGGATTTTTTCCCCCCTCTTCTGCTAGCTGCATTTTGCAAGAAATTGTCTTCTATTTTCTCAGTGGGGGAGGCTGGAGAACAGATATATTTAAAATGCCTCAAAACCCTGATTTATGTTAGTCAATTCACTCACTTCTTGAAGTCTGGAAGGAAGCTAATAAAATGAAAATCTACGTTAAGGACCAATCTGTGTGTACGGTTTAATGCTTTAGGAAATTACATACTGGTAAACCCTTTGGGCACGTTCGAATCCACTCTGCAGGGCAGAATTCTGTATCCAGTTACAAAATTATGGACAAGTCAGGGTATGAGAGCTGCAAATAAGTCACGGGCAGTCCAGCTGATCATCACTTGTCAGCTGAGCCGCTGTAGCCGGCCAGCATCTCCCCCCGCGTTGAACGTAAGCGACTGTTCAGCTCTTCTCTCGCCTCTGGTCTGCACTAGCACGCGATTCGGTGCAGCACGGATCTACGCACCCGCGTTTCAGCACGCAGCCTGAGCGGGCGAGGACGCCGCCAGGCCGGGCTGCCCCGCTGAGCGCCGACGACTCACTGGGCTGCTACAGCTCCGTCACGCTCCGCCGCGCGCCCACGCTGCCAGGCGAGCGGGGCTCCGGCTGCGCGCAGGCTCACCAGAGGTTGCCCAGGCTTCTCCAGAAAAGTTGCGGAGATACCTCCATGCCCAGAAGCTGGAGGAGGCGGCTAGGAAAGAAGGGATCGCCCTACAAGTGATATTCCCCATTTCTTGCACCTCCTCCCACCCCCTGTAGCTACCAGTTGTTGCTGTCGCAAACACGTCACTGGGCTGGAGGGACCACTGCTCGAGCCAAAAGAGCCTTTCCTACGGGGAACTGATATAACAGCCCTCAGGTTTCACTATTCAGCTGGCTCTACGGCCGCTTCAAAACCCGCTCTCCTGCTTGTTACCTATCCAAATGGGAACCGCCGCGTGCAGTTAAGCAGCAGCTGGAAAAAGGAGGACACCCTCTCTCTACGTTCCCGTATTAATTCTGATGTTCGGCACAGACTGAAACAAATTCGGGATAAAGGCACTCTGAAAACCTCCTCCCGTGCCAAACATGCCAGGAACAGCCGGGCTCCGCTGTCAGGCTCTCGGCCCGTCTCCGAGCCCTGCAAGCGCAGGAGATCGCGACGAACGGCGCCCTCTCCCTGCCGTAAGCAAATGAACGAGCACAGAGCGGCCCCGGCGCACCAGCCGCCTGCCGCACACCGCGCGTCCCGGGTGCCGAGCTCTCTCAGAGGCATACGTAGCTCCGGAAAGCCTGAAAGCAGACCTGGCAAGTGCTCACAGCTGGCTCCGTGAGCAGCGTCTGTACCAAACGCTGCCGCCTTCTCCCCATGCCACCAATTTCCCCATCAGCCAGGGAAACTTCAGCATTGCGCACGATAGGAGAGTTTTGATGTGCTGCAGCGTCCTGCGGCTTCGGTAACAGCTTATTCAATTATTAATAAACAAAATTAAAACATGCAGTAGCAACTACTGTTCCCTTGGGTGCCGGGACCAGAGGCACCTGCAGCTTTTACAGATTCCCGCTGTGCGCAGCCCGGCTGGACGCTGCAGTCCGCACACAGGCGAAGCTCCCGCTGCTCAGAAAGCTTTTTGCTTAGTAAGGCCAAAGCACAGCGCCCGGTTGCCAGCACAAGCCCCCGGTCCAGCCACGCGGCCCGCTGGAGCTTGCTGCCCCTCGCTAACCTGGGAGGCTTTCCTGGGGCAGCCGAAGGCGTTCAGCAGCACTGCCGGCGGCGTTACCTCGTCCTGTACGTCGCTGTTCATTTTCAACGCAAGGAGCGCACAGCGAGAAAAGCAGATCCTGTAGTACGGAGAAGGTTGCTGCTGAGTAGTAGGAAGAGGCGGGCTGAAGTGCATTAACCAAAAATCTAATGAACACGCTGAAGATTGCACTTAGACCTCTGCTCCCTCTCTTGCCCCATTTAATTTACATTCTTTAAAACGCGGCAAGGGGAGTACAGTAAACGCAGGGCCCCGTCCTTCAGGCTCCTAGCCCTCGCAGTAGTCCTCATCCGACCACAACCTTCCTGTGCCCATGGAGGGATATCCTTGCTAAATCTCTGGATGCCTGTCGCTACTTGTAGGACAGCATTCTCCGACAGCACCGACAGTTTGTCCGGACAGTCGGAGCGGCTTGGCCTGCCAAAACCACACTTGCTAGCTGTTTCGAACAGGAGAACAGCATCGGATAAGGCACCTCCTCTAACGGCACTGAGATAAACAAAAGTTTATCTGAATAAACGGAAAATAAAATCAGTCCTCATTCCTTATTTGCAGTGAGAAATTCAGAGGGGCCAGGGCGAGTATAACTGAAATAAAATCACTCACCAGGGCCTTCTCTGCAGTCGCCAGCTGTACCTGCACACCAGCCTCGGTCAGACGTTTGTGCCACAGAGCACCGTTTGCTGTTACAACTCATGACAATCGTCCAAGAGAGACAAGCAATACCACCAAATGGCTCCTGCGCCAGGGTAAATAACAGCATTACAGGCACTCGGATGGTCCCCCATGCCAGAAAGCAATTGGAAACCTAGCACACATGACAACATCAGCAATACTTGGAAACACAGGCTAAATATGTCCGTACTTAAAATGCAACGTGCTCTGCGGCTCTCACTCTACTATATATTACTGCAATTTGAGAACTTTTCAAGAAGTTTCAGTAACTATTTATTACTTATCTAATTTCTTATTAGATTACAAACCCTCCAAGTGCTATAACTTGTATCTTAATGTGAGAAGAAATCTATCTACTTTATCTGGACAGTGGTCTAACCTTGGCAACTTATTAGGATTGGATTGTTATGCTCATGAGAGGTGTAGCGCAGCTCTTAGAAGGAAGAGTAACTGTAAATTCCTCCCTTTCATCCTGTAGAAGGAAAGCAGCAGAAGGCATCGCGAGGAGGGCAATAACGAATCAGTCCTTTGGCCTTTCTGCAAATTTTATATCCTCTTTGAAGAGGGCCTCACAAAATACTTACAATGGATGAACAGCAGTGTGCTATCACCATCTTTATGTTTTCCCCATTTCATTGCTACTTGCTAGCTTCTGCACCTGGAACCACAGATATCCTAGAGTCTTTTTACCCTCAACAGATCTTGGAGCATCTATTTTTGCACTGCAGTTTTGCAGAAATGAATTTCCATGGAGAATGAGAGATGTAAACCAATCCACGTAGGTAAGGACTTCGTTAGCTCAGAAGCTTTTCAGAACACAGAACAAGTCTTTTTCTGGCCCCCCGAGATTAGAGAACCTGCGTTTGGGAAGGGCACGGTGCCCATCCTGGTTTGGACGCTGCGACTGACAGGTTCAATTATCTGGGAAACAAACCGTCTCACCAGTGTGCTTCCCACTAGATGCACAATAAAGATCTTCAGAGCTCTCTCCTACTTTTGCTCAAGTACAGCACCATGCCTGTACTGTGAGGTTTGACTATGTAGTTATTTCAGGGTTTTAAATTACTCCTCATAAGAGCATCAGTTCCCCATTGGGATATCTCATCAAAAGATAGGAATGCTTAAAGAAAAATGCTGTGAATAAATAACATCACAATTTTCTTCAGCACCAAAGTGACAATACTAGCATGAAAAGCTATAATTTTTATACTGCTATCATTTTTATTGATTTAAGTCTTTTCTTCTTAAAATTAATCCAGGAAAGGGACTCTGGATCCCCTCTCTTTAGTTTAACTGCAACTACAACAAACATATGCATAGCACTTTTTCTCCCATCATCATTACATACTTCATCAAGCATGGTAATATCAAATCGGTTTCTTGAGAAATGAATGTGATCATTTTAACTTTGGTGTCTAACTTATTTGATCTAAACTTTGAACAATTTGGCTTTGATCCTAAGAATCTGCTAAGCAACTACAAATCTCACTGAAGTCAACAAACGTAGGCTGGGTACCACCTCGATAGCAGATGCTCTCAATAAAAGGAAATGTCATAATGTTGGCTAGTCTCTCAAAACACTTCTCTCCTCCCAGAAGCATCACTTCCATGTTAGCACATACTGCCAACACGTATACCTTCACTCAAGCCTCCTTTTGTTTCTGAAAACAATAACTGCAAAGATAGCACTCGCATTAAGTCTAAGAGAGATGTAGATTTAGTTGTTTGTTCATTGCATTGGGTTCATTTTGCTTATAGACTCAGTGGAAGTATTCATAAGAAGTGGAATCATGCACAATGCTTTCAAACCGGTCTCTCTATAGCAGTACAGCTACCACTGACAAAACATTTGGACAGTCAATTACTTGTGGTGTAGCGGGAAGAACATGATTCCAAGTTAAGGGAGTTTGCTCTGGGCGAGGAGGAAAAATTATTATTTGCACAAATCACTGCAATGATGTGATGGTAGCTGGTGCTGGTGTGTTGTTATCATTTGGATAAGGTAAAGCTTTGGCTTTTTCATTTCTGCTATTGGTGGGTAAGTAGATTGATTATGCATGAGATGAAAGAGCATGCAGCAGTATGCTAATGCTGATGTTCAGAGTACACTTTCCTCTTGAAGCACTAGGTGAATGGAACAAAGAATGACAGCGCTGGCTGCTGGGAGCTTAGCAAAGGTTCCGGTTTTTGGTCAGTGGAGTCATGATTTTGAAAGTTTGTAACTTGCTTCAAACATCCAACTCTCTGAAACTCAGTACAGAGCCCAGGGCACAGCGCCAGTGAAATTCAGAACTCGCAGAAGCCCAGTGTTCAGTATATAGTACATATACCCCCAGGCCCTTTTTCCCCACCACCCCGCTTTGTCTCTCCTCTGCAGACGCGGTGGTGTAAAGCAGCCACCCTAACAGTGAAAGCCAAGTCCCAATGCTAAGGCTGTGCACATTCATAACGTTCATTTGGTTCCAACAGACGCCAGTTCTCCATATGCTTCCCCACTTCACTAAAGCTTATGGGACTAATTGTAACACAGAAAGCTAAATAGATTTGCAGAGCATTAACATATTTTTTTCTGCATTGACCTTTCCATGAGACCTGTGCAATATACTTGCAGCAAAGAGCAAATTCCATATTATTCAAGTTTCTCACTTAATTCATTATATAACCCCTCCTATTAAAAGCAGCCCTCTTTTATGAAAAAAAAACCAAACAATATTTCTCATATTCTGGAACAACAATAGCATTTCAACATAGAATTTTTGAATTTCAAAGCCTGTGTGGTGAAAAAGAAAGGCATTGTTTCCTGAGTTTTCCATTACCACCCAGGGACCCTCAGGATCGCACCCACCTCAAGTGGCTATACCGCAGTAAAACTGAAGGGTAGTTATGTGGACAAGGTCTGCTGGAATCCTCCCACTGCTCTGTTCTCCTCCAATAACTCAGTCATCATAAACCTAAGTAAAGGCCATTTATCACAGGAATGTACATCTTTATTACTTACATCTTTATTAAAGTTCAAAGCCGTAAGAACTAACAGGGAATGTAGAGCTTTGTTTTTCAACAGGTCATTAGAACTGTTCTGCTGTATTCTGGTAATTTATTTCTAACAGCAGAGGGAGGAGAATTTCATCTGAATATGCACTTAGCTCTCTGGCTTGAGTTATGCCAAGTGCTATGTAAGCACATAACAGAGACCGCTGAGGGACCACAGTCTCCGCTGCTCTTGGTTACACTTCAATAGCAGATTTGTGCTGTTATCCCAAGATGAGCTAAGGATCATGATAAGCATTTGCCGATATTCAGAACTGTGAGCGGCATTTGTAATTTATAAATCAGATATCTGGTAAAGCATAATACAATAGCTGTACTCTACCTCTTGACAATAAGCCAAGACATTTTAAGCAAAACCATAATAAATAGGCTTCTCTTTCAACCTAAGATATCCCAAAAATTCACGGGAATTTTTGATTCATCACCCTTCAAAGGAAAGCAGTCTATTTTAAGATGCAAGGAAACAAAAGCCATAATGTTTAAGTAAAAAATATCTGTATCCACACAAAGTTCTCTTTAAAATACTTTACAGCTGAGAAACCGCCGTTGCTGTTGTGCAATATAATCTGTAAACTCCTGTCTTTGGCTAACCTGTAAGCTTTCTGAAGCAAGGACCCCTTTTTTGTTCTTTCTTTGTTCAGCTCCTTAGAACATAGGGTCCATGAATGGAACTCAAAGTATTACAGTAATATAAATAAAAACATTTCGTCTGAATTGTTACTGTAAACTGCTGAAGTAAACCTCAGATTTTCAAGCATCTCCCAGACACTAAGTGAGCTGAATCAGCTGCTTATCAACAAATTAACGTTCTGCTGACAGTGGGGTTTAAAACAAAAAAGTTAAATCGATTCTGTTTATATATGAGTACAACTTGCAATGCTCGACTTCCAGCCTTCTTTTAATATTCTCCAACAAATGTGACATGTAAAATATAATATGGGATCCCTCCCTCAGGTTTTTACCGGCACAGAGAGCACAAGAGATGCAAAGCCCTCTCCCTCACGCTGATGGAAATGCATGAGTTATGTTGGAGGACATGAAAGTTCGAGGTTATAAGAAACTCACCAACAGTCATTTGAGAAAAGCAAACAATGGGAATATCAAATAAGGAACTAAATTTAAGGAAGCAAAATGCAACCTATTTGAAAAAGCATTCTCTAGTGATGGGATGAATCACAGGAGAATATTTTACCCACAAACAGAGAGCTAATAAATTTGCAAATGCTGGTCTCTGTAGACTTATCAGTGGCAATGGAGTTTACAGCAGGGAATCTAATCAACTGGTGTAAAAAAGATCCTGAAAGCCATTTGTTAAAACTTGAGAAGTTACCATGTGCAGCTGGGCCTGGAAAGAAATCAAAAAGCTTAGAGAGCCATTTCATTGGCTTCATTTGGGTTTGGATTCACGTACGTGCACATACTACCACAATAATCACTTCTTACTTTTGTTATTTGGATTGTACATCTTGATAAGCTTCTCTTAACCATCTCAGACACACTCACCCTAGAGGAAACATCTGGAAGCTGTTTTCCCTTTGATCACGTAATACTTTTCTTTCCTTCTTTCCCTTTCAGCCTTTATTCCCTCCTTCCTTCTCTTCTCCTCTTTCAAAGCTGTAATTGTTGTCTTTCCTTAGACTGTCAAGAGTCTGATGCCAGGATTTAGCATCTGAACAATCTCCAACGTGAAAAAGTTTAAAAGAATGAAAGTGCTGGCCTTAACCTGCAACTCGTAACACCATGATGTTGTCCCAGAGCACAAGGAACCCACATTCACAAACGACTTCATAATTCAGGAGATCGAAGCTTTCAGTGAAACCCTAGAGCAGGCTGCTCCTCTGAGCGGTCTCAACATGGTGCACATGGCTGACCTCTTCCCTCTCCCACTGTCACCTCTCTTCTCATGGAGAAGACATTAAACAGACAAGAAGTTGCATAGCCATTACATTACATGCATTAATTTTTCTTTAGACAATAATTTTCACTGATTTAGGCTCATTCTTACCAACACAAGCTAAAATATCAGCACAAACTCTAAGCCTGGAGTACATGGAGGTCCTTAAGTCAGTTAAGATTCAATGCTAATGCGCTCTTAGCTAGTGCCTTCACACCCCTTTGAATATCAAGGCCAGTTCCTCCAGAGAGACCTGAAGGCTGTGTTATTTCACCCTGGCATTCATGGTGTTAAATCTCTCCCTCGTTCCATTTCTCCTGTTAGGGGACCGTTAATGACATAGCATTTAAATGTGAAGCGAAAAAATATTGGAATATTGGCCTGATTCCCCTCACACTGTTTCACACTGCTCCTCATCAGCTACACCGATTCCCCGGTATTTATGCAACACTCTCTGCCCCAGCGCTCAGAAGCCCCCGGATCCTGTGTCTGACTTCTTGCTTCTCTTGCCAGTGAAAAATTATTGCACGTTGCGTTTTATTTCTAAATGTGAGCTGAGATGCTCCCTTAGTTTAGGAGCTGAAGCTTAAATACCACCGAAACCCAGGACAAGATCCGTGGTACAATCCCAGGGATGTGTGTTACTGGTTGCCAGGAGGGAGCAGGCGATTAGCATCAGTTCCCGATGCAGCCTTTCGATGCACAGCGGGGAGCACGCTGCAAACTCGTGGTAATACCTTGCCCTTCAGAAGACTATAGCCTTCAGGGCTGGTAGCGTGGGCAGGCTCTTTGTGTCCTTTCCATCGTTTTTTTTCTGCATAAGCGCGAGGCTTCATGCACAGCCACTCTCAGGGTGTCTGCTTCTCTTCAACGCCTCTCAGCAAGGGCGTCCAGACTCCTCACCTATTGACCGGCCCTTGTCAGCAAACCGCATGCTGCCCGTGCAGCCTGGAAAAAGCTGGGGATGGCAGAAGCGGCCTGACAAGCGCACGAAGAGGCCTCCCTGCCGCCTCGCTTGCTCCGTGCCCGCAGGGGGTTGCCACTGACAAGGGCGCAGGCCTGATGCCCGCAGCAACCATCCAGTTCAGATGCGTCAAAAAGGGAAGCAAAGCTAACGAGTGCTTTAACGTCTCAAAAGTGAGCAAAGCAATGAAAAGAGCAGGAAGCTAAGCAAACACCTATATAATTAATTAGAGCAGGAACAGGCCGAAGCGTGCAGTGAAGCTGCGGCGCGCACGAGCGCGGCAGGCGAGGGGCTGAGCTTCGCTCGGCGCAGGGTTACGGACCCTGCCGCAAGGCGGGAGTTAGCTGCCTCCGGCCTCCGCTCCTCGCTGGAACGCGCTCTGCGAGTTGTGCCGTCGGCCAAAGCACCGCGGGTTTCGCTGCTGCTTTTCAAGGCAAATTAGCGAAGGTCGGTGCAGCGCCTGAGACTGTAAAATGTTATCACTTACCGGTTTGCAAGGGGCATTATTACTAACGCAAGTTTCTGAAGCAGAGCTCTGAGGCCAACAATTCAGGGAGGTGTAAAACTGGTCTAACTCCACCGGCAGGAGCCAGGTAGATTCGCACCAGCTGCATTCTACTCACATGTTCGCTCTCACTCTACTCAATATCCCAGAAAGCAATTCACTGGTGTTGAAATTTAACCAAGTGATCGCTATTTATGCACAGCTTTATGGTTAATTATAAGGCAGTAGTTTAGTAAAAGCCACTTTAGGCTAGTCATAAGCCACTTTCGGCCTGGTTCTCTTTTTTAGGGTCGCAACCGTTCTGATACTCCTAACTCACACCGGTATGGCTGGGGAACCAAGGCCCATTGCTCACGTGACAAATGAACTCCCTTGGAATACAGTCATGGTTGTTCAGAAAGCTTTCAGGAAAGAAAAAAATGTCTTTGCATTTGTAAAAATGAATAAAATCAGACTGCATCCAAATATTTCTCATGAAAATGTGAAGCAGTAATACTATGCACAGATCAAGGAAACATACAGAACAAATGAAAAAATAATTCTCAAGTATCCCAGTGCTGCTATAGCATCAAGGTTGTATCTGTAGAGAACATAATCTAATTCACCTGCTTTCATTTACGTGATCTTTCACATTTCAAAAGAAAATAACAGATGAAAAATTCAATACCGCATTTGCTTTAAAAAAACTGAAGAAAAGGTCATTTATTGGCCTTTTTCATTATTAATATCTGTTTGGCCTTATATTCTAAGCACCAAGAAACTTTGGAACAGCAACCTAGATTCAAGGCCTAAAAGCAGTTTTACAAGTGGTCGCAAATACAACTGCTAAGTTGAAACAAATCCCATCTTTTCAAATTAATCAGGTTTGTTTCAGCTTTTTGCAAGAAAAAGAGGACACTGGGCAGCTTTTCCAGAACTCTGCACAGCAAAAGTTGAACTGAAGGAAAGCAGATAACCAAGGCAATGTTGAATCTAATAGGAAGAGAAGTTCAGAAACTAAATCATATCCTAGAGCCTTGGAAAACTTCATTACCAATTATTCAATTTGCATTTATCGAATTAAGTTTTTCTCAACATGATCCAAAACTTACTGAAGTTAATAGAAACAGTCTTCACTACCGCAATAGAATTTGCATCAATCATGTAAAAAAGACAAAAACAAACAAAAACCCCACCACCACACTGGTTTTCAAGCCTGAAAGTTTCCCTCACCTTTGCCCCCCGCTCAATCAGAACGAGTTTGAACCTTCTGCCTACCCCTATTGCTCAGAAAGCGCCTCCTGCAATGATCCCTTGTCATTTCGCAGTGTTTCCTTCCTCCTTGTCTTACTGGAGTCAACATGACAGCAGAGGGAAGGAGGACACCCAGCAGGGAGCCTTCTTAGCACGCTGACACATACGCTTGCCTTGTTAGCCAGAGCATCTTACAAAACTTTAAAAATCCAGGAGTACGATGGGAAAGCCCTCTCCCTTCGTGGGCATTGCTCAGCACCGTGAAGTGTGTCATGCAGCTTGTGTGATGGTGATAGACTCAAATTATAGAGGTAACACAAGATGACATGGCAAATGGAAGGCAATCATCCTTCTGATAACTAGTCATGCTAACAAAAGACAAATTTAGGGAAAAAAATAGGGAAATGAAAGAGGGGAGAGAAAGATAGAACAGTCAGTAGTAATAGAAATAAAAGTCCCCTATCCTAGTGTGAATAATTCAGTGGCAAGATTTAAATTCTGCTTAAAATACTTATTTACATGAATGCAGTAAAAACCAAATGCTCTGTGTCAAAGCCGGCTTTTGTTTTAAAGAGACTGCTTGGAAGTTCGCACTAACGCGATTCATCACGTGCTACATACCACCAAAATAATTTCCTTTTATAATTCTGCCAAGCACAATCATAAATCTGACATAAATTGCAGAGCTCATATATGCATATCTTCCAAAATAAGTAATGTAAAAAGAAATTATGGACTTTTGGGGGCTAGTTCAAAAAAATACCCGTTCTTGTTGAAACAGAGTGCAGTCATACCGCAGCCAGTGGCGTAACTGCGGGGCTTTCTCTCCATACTGTCTGCACGGGGTTCACATTCATACCTGATTGCCATGCACAGCCTCATTAAACAGTGTGCAAAAAGAATGAGGCTAGGTTGACGTATATACTTTCTGAACATGAGAACATTGTATATATTGTCAATTTAATACGGAAACAGCATTCACTAATAAAAGTTCATTTACTCATGTTATGTTAGATCAGCCCATAAATTATCTGAAAAATAAACTTGAAATTACATATTGAGTTAGCAGCACATACTATTATAATGATATAAGCCAAATTTCTCATAAGAGATTTGGACTCAGATCAAAGTTGGCAGTTTTGAATTTGCAGGATTCCTAAGGACAAATAGACTAAAGTGGCAGGCATAGCCTATCTAATTTACTATCCGAGGCCATTAAAGACCCACAGCGTGTAATATGAAAGATATGCCATGTTGCTGTAATTTTGTTTCCATTGAAATAAGTGGGTTTTTTCTTTCACCTTTGCAAATTCCAACCATAGAGACTATTTAATTCTCACTCAGCTCATTTTTACACTACTTTACTTTTGGATGCTGAAGGACAAATGTGAAAGAAAAGTTATAAAACTCTGCCAGACTCATGCCCCAGTGCCCTTTCTTCTGACTTTTTTTTCTTCTTCTTCTTTCTAAATAGAGAGAAAAAAAGAGAGAGAGGGAGAAATTCAAGATCTTGGTTATGCAGTTGAGGAAAGTGAAAGCTGATCAATCTTTCATTTAGTGAATTCGTGGATCACCTACCCCAAAATAAACTTTTACCTCCCAAATATATGCATTATGCTAACTGCTTCCCTAAACGGGAGATTTCCTGTGGTATAAATTAAGGTCCACATCCTGAAGAATTACAATCAGTGAAAATTTTGCCTTTAACATTCATGAGCATAAGATTACTTTCTAAACCATTTCCTTAAAGTTACTGCTAGGTCATTTCAGGAAATGTGAATACTGAACACTTCACAAAACAGAAGTTGTCCCTTTAGTTGGTCACTAAAGTTTGCCATTGAAGCTACTCTGATATCTTTGTGGAAACTGGTATGATTTTCCTTTTTAAATAACACAAGCAAAGTAAGTGGGACTGTTCATAACATAAAATAAACACTAGGCTGGATAAGGAGTCAAAATCTAGCCCTTTCAGAATATTAAAAGTCTGGCTTGGATCTGCATATCTTGTCAGGTAATTTGCTTAGCCAGATAAAATCTTCCACAGATATGGTTTTTTTGCTCATTGCCTTTCTTTTACAGTAAATCAGTCCTTGTAATAGTACATAAAACCTAATCATTATCCAGATGAGCCCCTACTTATCAGGTCATTTGATGACATGCTGCCTAAATGAATCTCATTTATAAAGTCTTCTCTTACCCTTTCAATGCCAAGATTCATGACTAACATGACTGAATGTGCAGCATTCATAATTAGCAGAGGTCCATGTACCAAAACTATTCTTAAGATAAATGGAAGAACAGGTACATGTTCCTTATGTGCTTGATACACGCATCATGATTGGAATCATCATCATTTGTGCTGCTATTATCTACTCCACGGCAATAAACTTAAGTACTAGACTCATCTGTTACACCAGACACTTTTATGAGGGCAGTACGCTAATGGCAAAAAGCCGTCATCGCCTCTCATCATTGGCTTTTTTGGACAGAACCGTCCGTGAGGACAATTATATCAAATACCGATCAGTGAAAACCTCTCAACCAACAATTTATTCAACTGATTTTTCCCTTTTCCTGTTCATGAATTGCCCATGAACAGATTGCATGTTCTCAGCTGGATTCATGATTCAAAATGATTCGGCTATTCATCAGCAAATACATTTTGATCTGCAGACGGTTTTCAAATTACTAATATTCATATTCAAAGTCTGTGCTGTGTTTGTAAGGGATCTAAGTCACATGAGGCGGGATTCATCTCGTCTACCTTCAGCCTGCTAAAGGCATGGTGTATACTGCAAAGTAGTGTTTAGAGGCCTCCACGGTTCACACACGCCCTCAGCAAGTTTCCCCAAGGGTGATTCATCGCATCTTGAAGAAGGTTAAATATGTACGAAGTCTCACCCTTTGGAGGTTTCTCTTTTCCTCCATTACTCACAGGGGAAGGATAGATGGCTAGCTTTGACTAGCTGCCTAAGTTTTGGACAGCTAAAGTAAAGCAAGATGAATTCCAGCCATGATATTTTCTTCCATTTTCCTCATTAGTGCCTTACATAACAAACAAATACAATGAAAAATCCTGCAATCAAATTTAAAACGTATTGCTTACTCAAAGTCCAGAAACTTTACAATTACCTCTGCCCTGCGGCGGCAAAGGGGCTGACTTCAGAGCTCAAACTGCTACCAGACATTGTAAGTCGGAGTTATGATTATATTCTACCAATTCATCAAGCAGGTAGGAAGAAAAATCTTTCTTCCTCTACATCTCACCTTTATGGAATATGACTACTCTAAATGAAGATTTCTGTTTCTGACTGTACTAAAGATGGTAACTCACGCATTCAGGTCACTGTATATAATGGGGGTGGAAAGCATTTTTAAACCTTCCTACAGCCTTACTGAATTTGCCAGCCTTACTGATTGCAGAATAATTCCTTATACATTTCCACTTATACAAACCCTTTTGCATGTTTTACCAGAAACACTTTGGGTACAATTTCTTTTTACTACGGAAAAGGCCATTAACAAAATTCTAACCTTCTAGGAGTGGTTTATTTAGCAGAAGGTATTGCTCCTTCCTTGTCCAGCTGTGCAGAACTAATCTACAATACATCCTTTCACTTATAAAAATCCTGGGGAAAAAGTATCCCTTCTAGAAAACCTAACCTCTTATTAAGAAACTTTTCACATAACTGATATTACCATGCATGTCTTGTCTTAAATTTACCACCAAGATGAAGCACCTTGATAAATACTCCCAAGAGGAGACTTTCCATCCTTCTTTTACTGTCTCCTCAGCTTTGCCTTTAGAGATGCAGAGATGATGGTATTTACTCAGCCATTTCACCTCTTCCCCTCTACTTCTGTGAGTGGCTCTGACAAATACTGGTAATTTCAAGATTTAATTTTTAGCCACTCCTCCCCTAACAAAAATGTTAATGTCATCTTCTCCCCCAGGGAGAAGATTTTTGCAACAATATTATCTCTCGCCTTTCCGAGGCAGAAAGGCTGTTCACACATTGATAGCAAGTTCTGTTTAGTGTTTTATTATGTACAATGGGGAAATATTAAACAGATCAATAGGAAAATGAAGCTGTCGCAAGTTGATCTCCATGGAGCGAGAAAAATGCAGGGGAAATAAGAATTATTAGGAAAAAAGAAAATTAAATTTACATATTTGAGATAATAAGGCATGTCGCTTATCCTCTGTGGTTTCTCTAATCTAGCTTTACTTAATTGCATTCTTTGTAAAGACATATTGTTTCATTTCTTCCCCCGATGGATCTTTTTTGTTGGGGGAGTATATAGTGTAATTACTAGCTCCCAGCATTATCTCTACTTTTATTACAAAATGTCATGATTTTGAACAGAAAAATTTCATGCGCTGTATAATGTCAATCACCTGTCTTTATGGGACGGAACAGCATTCCTTTTGTTCAGAACGGGTTTCAAGGGTTGACGGAAACTGTCTTTCATGGACGGCCATTTTTTAAAAGTGATGTCCCCATCTGCTTTAGTACAAGAGCAGAGTCACAGTCATGATTACAGATTTTAAAGCAGATTTTTGTGTGTCATTAACAACTTTTGAGTCTGGATCTATAGATAAAGTTATATTCATGAAGAAAGAGGAGGGCAAACCTTAATATTTCCCCAAACTTCAAAGATCTGTTTTCATTTCAGTATCTTTGTGATTAAAACCAAAGCTATTGTTACCGCATAACATTTGAATTTTACTTGGGAAAACTTGACACTTCCGTCATTAATGCGCTTACCAAAGAAATTTCAAAAGAAAGCTAGTACCTGTTAATAGCTCTTAAACCTTTAACTCTGAGAAATAACAAAGACACCCTACGCTTATAGGGCGATCTGAGCACGCGCAGTATCGTTCACTAGATTACCCAGGGGATACAGGGGGTGTCACCGGGGGGGTTGGGGACACCAAAGCGACGGAGAGGCTATTATTCAGCCCAGGGGCAGTGCTGTCACCCCCACTCAGGGCATTTGGCTGCCCTCCAAAACTCGCTACTGTTTAGTAAATATTTCCGGAAATGCTGTTTGCCTTTAGACAGCCTGATCCTGCAATCTATACCCAGCTAAAACTCCCACCGAAACCATGACATTTTTTTTTAAGCAAAAATGCATCAATCACTGGGAGTTCTACATTTACAGATTGACAAAAATGGAACCTGAAATGTCACTGAAAATACAGAAATCTCCCAAGCCAAAACAAGAGAGTAAAAAGATAATAAATCATAACAACTGATGCTAGAGTCAAAATATTTTGGTTCCGATCCTACTGCCTTTTGAACTGTATAAAATCACTATAACCTAATGAAGCTAGTGGAAAATCTATGACGTTATTAGAATATGAGGTATGTCATTGAATATTCAAAAAATTGAAGTATCTATCGACACTTATTTGTGTTGTAAATAATTATACATCCATGCTAGTTAAACTTATGAATGTATGTTTATGCATAACTTATTAACTGTAAGTGCATAAATAAATGAACTGCAACTAAATACAATATTTTTATATATTTTTGGAATGTATTTGTTCGAACTGTATGCGAGGCCCAGGACAAGGCCCATCAAACACTGAAGGCAACTGATCTTAACTCGGTTATCCAAAACTCAATTATTATGTCCTAAACCTGAGAATTTCACATTTCTTGCTATACATTATTATGGGAAACAGTTTCATTTTAAGAGCTGAGACTTTCTACATGTCTCAGAAATTTTAACCCTATTTTGAGTTGTGGAAAATGATTTACATGTTTCTGTACTAACTGCTCCGTATACCTGGCCCTTAAATTCATCGCAGACCTGAATCAGTAAGTCAATGGATGTTGACTGCATTTTGAAATGTGTTTTATGCTAGACCACACCAGCGATCCCGTTAGCGCAACACCATCCTATGAGATGCCTGGAAACTGAGAAGAGAAGCAGGGAATAAGCAGCTCTGAAGTTACCTGCCAACAGTTCACAGCTTTTACCTAACAGCCCATTATTTGAATGAATTTGAATGGATTTGTGTGGACTGATTCCATTTTTTTCTAAGCACCCATATTGTTTGGTTAAAAAAAAGAGACAACTCATGCGCCTTTGGATATGAGAGATTCATTGGAAATCTCTGGCAGTCAAAACTCGAAATCTGATCAGATGCTCAACATTTGTAAATCTGTGTTTGGGATTTTAGCCTAAGTCTCATAATATTGCAGCCCCAGTTACTCAAGACAAATGATTTACTGAGGGAAAAACTGTGAAAAAAGATTGCAGTCATTTTCCACACATCTGAGTGGAAAAGATTAGTGTAAGATGAATACTGGAAAAAATTAGAGAGCATCTAGAGTGGCAATATAAAGCTATTCTTCAGATGAGGTATTTTCAGGGAGCTCACTGTGCTGGAGAACATTATCGAACAGCGAACGCCTGCAGTGATTGCACTTCAGACAAGCCACCTTCCTGGGAATGAGGCACCTAATTCTTCTCTTTTCTGAGGCTGGGCCATCTTACACGGACTATTAGAGCCGGGTCTCCATGGCAGTATGCCTACGCATTTTATTTTCTTACTGGATCTGTCAAGAGATCACAAACATTTCCCTTTGAGGCGACAGCAGGAGTCTGAGGGTAGCTGAACGTTGGGGCAGTTTCCAGCAAACCACAACTAAATGCCAGCATCATGCGGGCTTCGTTACAGGGATTTGCAAAGTGAGCAACGGCCTGATCTTTCTCGTTTCATTTTCTTTTCAGCAAAGGTGTACAATGGCTACAAAATTATTGCTCATATGTTCCTTATAAACATATAGTTTGTTTATCTAAATGTTTCTACTTGTCTACAGCAACATTCAAAGTGTTTTAGAATAGAGGCTCGTATAATTTTAAATATATGGGTACGCAAATGAAAGACATTGGGAGTCACTGAAACATCTCAGTGCGTTTACTTGAGTTCAGGAAACTTTTTTTTAACGTGACAACAGAGAGAGTAACGCTGCAAGCAGAGGCAACTTAATGTAAGAAGGAGGCGCTCATGAGTCAGCGGAGTTGGATGAGCTCAATAATTTGTTCGCAGCCATTTAAGAACACTCTTGCTGCAAACATGGGACACACAGGCCACATACTTTATCTCAGTAATAAATCAGCACTGGATTTAAATTTATTTAAATGTATTTAAATATTCTCTGGGCTATTCAAGTATAGTCCTGGCAACTTGCAGTTATTAAATATCAGACAGTTTGGTCTCCTGAAGATCCTTCCCTCTCTCTGCACAGGGACAGAGCCCTTTGCTCGCCAGCAATAACTTGAGTGGAGCAGGGTGAAGCCACTGTCAAAGCCTCCTTCTGGAGGAGGAAGCAAAGCACCTGCCCAGCTGAACAGACAGGAGAGGCAACTGCACATTTTTATTTCCCTGTGAAGATCACACTAGCCAGCAAGAGGCAAGACAACATCCTCAAGCTTTTAGGGTAGAAAATCTCCTTGTTTTGTCCGGGCCAGGTTCAGTTCTCAGCTGGTATAAAATTGGCAGTCTCGCAGAAGTCAACACCACCTCTAGTTTTTTATCTAGTCAGCAGGCACAGAGGATTTGGGGGCTGCGAGCCCAAAGATCTCCGCAACCTCCAGGGCTATGAAATCAAGCGGATCAAGTATAAGCTTGATCTTAGGCTGTCTGAACACCTGCAGGACGTTGGCTCCTCTGCTTGGCACCAGCAAGCTTTTCAGGCCACGCTGTGCTATTTTGCCACCATTAGCATTAATGCTAATGGAATTTTTCCCAAAACGTCAGAAAAGCGACATCTGAGGTACACAATGTTTTAGCCTGATTACATCTTTTCTTTTGGCAATTTATGAATATTATTCATTGGACTTTTGACTCCTGAGCTTTTATGCAATCTCTATAGCTTTCTGCATGCCACTGCACAGTAGTTTATGCAGTTCTATCAGTGGTGAAATTATTTATAACTATTTTTCAATCACTTGTGGTTAGAACATGATTTTTAAAGAGCTATTTTTATTACATAAAAGGAGTTCTACCACTTGAAGTACTCATACACTTGCAGATTATGTGGCATATTAATTGGCCTTTTGGAGTGCAGATCACTACATTTACTAAGGATGAATATATAGTAACTGACTGGTAAAAAAATATTTATAAGTAAGAGTTTATAAGGATAGCTGAAGCTCCGCTCTAAACTGAGGAACGCTGCCAGGCGACGCGGAACACGATTTCCCCCGGACACCTGCTGTGGAGGGCGTTAAGCGAAGCACCTCGTTCAGCCCGGTGAGGAGCCGCGCTGCTCAGCCTGGGCCAAGCAGCGACCACCCATCCTGGCAGAGCAGTTGGGCTCTGCTGGCACTTTTTGGTGCCTCCAAAAACGGTGAGCGGCTCTATGAAATTCTCCACCTGTACCAAGAGGTTTCCAAGCCTCCATTCCTCTTACTCTTTAACACCTACATATTTGGATTATGATCTGTTGTGGTTAATGCAGCACCCGGCACAGCGGAGCTGTGAACATGTAAAATTGATAGCCACTATCATAATGACAACAACAAAACTACTATTTTATAAAATACCTTCTTTACATTTGAGTATTTGCATGAGCATCCAGCATATGAAGTAGGACTAGTAAAAAATTACTTCTTTCTGCAGATTATTTGCCTTCCAACTATCTATAATTCCCTATGGTGCATGAGAAACAAAAGCAAAGTTTTAACACAAAATAAACTTGTATTTATTAATGCATCTTCGGGAAGAGTTTTATTAAGGGGCCAGAAGTTAAATTGCATTATTATGGGTAATAATAAAGGACATGCATTACAATTTCTGGTAATATTGCCTTAGATTTAGATGCACAGTTAAGGTAACCTTCTATTCCTCTTCTTTCATATGAAAGGCTACTGAAAACACTAGAGAATACAAGAGACTGTCGTTAGTTGTCATACTGTGTCTATAATTACTTACTTTGTTCCTGAAGCCATCACCACGATAAATTTGCAGTTTTTCCCATCTGCCAGGAGTAGTAATGTGCAATACATTTAACAACTGAATTTGCATATAGAAAGTATCATTGACCTTTGAATTTAAAAGGACAAAGATTTACAAGGACACCCTTTGAAACAAAGTGCTTAGTTTAGGCAAAATGGAGCAGCACAAGAGAAAGAAAAAAGCCCACACTTTCTCCTGAATGTAGGAAAAACTGCAGCTTTTACTACTAGCAAGATGTTTGAAATCCCTATGAAATAGCTCCCTCGTGAGTGACCACGCACAAAAAATAAAACAACAAGGACAATACCAAGGCAGGGTTTGTAGAGCGTTTGGCATTGGCCACATTGGATGCTGAAGTGCATGTGACTGTGCGGGGAGACAACCTCTAGCCCCGTAATTTGGGTAAACGCAGGGTGACAGTCTGTGCTCTGCCTTTAAGGGTTTATTTACAGGGTTTCTGCTGACGACAGAGGCTTGCTCTGCTCCTGCGCTGAGCTGGGGAGAACCTGCAGACACACAGCACAGAGTAATGCAGGGTTTTCTCAGCAGCGCCTTGCTTCCAGCTTGACGGGGCACTAACAGAGCTACACGGCTTCAGTTTGAAGCCGATTTGCACCCAGAGGGCTCAGAGCATAGGCAAAGCAAGCTCGTGACGGCCAGTAACAGACTTGGGAACGTGCAAAATTTGGGTTTAGAAAAACAGAAGGCCAAGTCTTTCCTGTCCTGGGCTCCACCAGGGACTGGGAAAGCCCTTTGCCTAATTCAGGCAGCTGCCCCTATTGCCAGACTACCACATCTCCTGCAGACTCACTGAGCTGGCCCCCGCGCTACGACACAGCCGCAGACAGCTCTCTTGATGCCAAAGTCACCCCGGGTACAGCCTACACATCCATTTCCTTTATCCATCTATACCAGCGCTCCCACAGAGTTCTCAGGAAGTTTCCGCATGGTTGTTGTACTGATTGTCAACGCAGATGAATCTACCTGGACTCCCTCTCTGCCGCCTGTCACAGCCAGGAAGACCAGAGCTGGATTTGAAACGCACTCACAAACCACCGTGGCTCCAGGGGGACCTGCAAACTGACTCAGAAAGGTATGGATCTGAGCCAAGTGGATTGCAACCAGGACTCAGTCCAGGCCTTCACGTGGCACCTGACTCATTCACTCTCCATCTTGCTTTGGCGACCTTTTATGAAGAAAAGGAGACAGTGTCTCAGTGGCTGCTAACATCTCCTTGCTTGTGCAGTGACACAAAGGGAAAGTGAAACTAAATAAAAACAAAGAGTAAAAGCATCTCCTGAATCAGCCTCGTAAGCTCAGCTGAGATGCAACTTGTAAGGTAGAGCCAAAGCCATTTATTTCTGGCATTGCCTAATGAAGCAGGAAGTTCCTAAATCAACAAAATTGCTGCCCTCCTTTGCACCCAGGCAACTCTGCTGATGTCTTTTCCAGATAAGCAAACTGCATGTCGGAGAAGTATCCCCACGCTGGGCTTAAAGCCCAGCAAAGAACAGAATCTGAAAGTCACAACTCGCAGAAACCTTGTTCTACCCACACAGTCCCTCCTTCCCTGAGAAATTCCCATGGTCCTCGGTGCATGGGAATATGACCATAAGAACAGAGGAATGATGCCAGTTAATACAAACTGTCTATACTAGATCCGTCGGAAGTGCAAACAGTAAAATTACAACTTGGCCTGGGCTCGTTAGAATGGAGAGAAGGATAAGAGAATGCCTGTTGCAGGTTTTGGGGGCAAACTAGTCTTTTTCATTTGATCAACAGTGCTGACGTAAGAACATAGCAGTGAGATCAAAAGCCCACTTAATCCCATACTTCTATTGTGGTCATAAGCAGATGTCTAGGAAAAAGGAAGGTTGTAAGTTTATAAAATTCTTCCCCTAATACTCTCTCAGCCTACAGCTTGGCTTATAGGATTTCTAGAGCCATGTGTGGTCTCTGTATATTTAGGAATACTCAATGGATTTCTCTTCTATTAATTTGTCCAGTCCTTGGCTGAAACCACGTAAGCTCTTAGCACCCACAACACTCCTCAGCAAGGAAGCTAATAGCTCTCCCTGACTACTGTCTGACGAGCTACCTTCCTTTGCTCACTGTGATCCTGGATCTTACTGGCTTCATTTAAAGGCCTCTGTTCTTACAGAATAAACAGTGACTATTTGATTCCCATCCATTCTGTCCATGTCAGAAAACACACTTGTGCATGTGTAGCCGTGTGTCTGTGTCCGTGTGTCCTACTTGCTCCTCATGCAAAAACCATTTCATACCAATGAAGAACTTCATTGTCTTTCCCTGATCCTTTTCCAACTCTATATTCTTTTTCAAAGAAAGGACCAGAACTTCACACAGCATTCACGATACAGAAAAACCATCAAACATTATTATGCTACTGTGCAAGTCTCTCTTTTGTTCTCAATTCTTTCAAAATAATTTCTAGCATTCAGTGTGCTTTTTGACTGCTACCGTCATTGAACTGATATCCTTGCAGAACTATGCATCACTACCAAGATCTTGCTCCCGAGTGCTAATTTTGAATTTAGACAAGACAATTCCAAATAAATTGCACTTTTGGCATCTCAGTCCTTATGTGAATCTGCTATAGGTAACATGCTGTGATGCTGCCACATCTCGGCTACTGTACCACATTCAAATTTCAGAAAATATTTAAGAGGTGGGTGGTTGGGAGAACTATGAAGTACATCACATATTCTTCACAATATTCTAATTTAATCAAAGGAAGAAAAAACTATAAATCCTGACATATTCCCAAGAGGCTGTATGTAGTCTCTTCAGCCTGTCGCTACTGATGTCCTTTTGTTGACATTAATTTTCGTATTGTCAATAGCTCTTCCAAATAACTCTTGGGAAGAAATTACTATAGTTCAGCTTACCATGTCATGAATGAATTATTCATAAATGTCATTCTGGCTCATAAAAACTTAAGATATTAGTTCAGAACATTATCATAAATACAACTTTAACACCAACTGCACAGCCCTTACTCCTACTACACTACAATACTTTCCCAGTAAGCTATGATGATTCAAGATAAAATGACACTTGCAAAAGCAAGGTAAAAGTCTTAGAGATGAAGAACTGCTGAATTTTGAATTTCTATAGCATTCTTAGAACATGGCTTTTTGGTCATTCTTAAAAGGGTTTGCATAGTCTTGTTTTTGGATCCCCTTTGAATTCTCCCTGGAGCATTGTGTACGATATCCATCTCCCTACCCCTGTGCTTACACCACCAAAGGGAAGAAGCAATGGATTGATTACTTATAATATACTCCCTCATGACTCAAGTTCCATATGTACTTTAACAGTGCCTTGGCAGGCCGGAGAGAGGTATTAGCGGCATTGTATATTAGTCGTGGAGAGAAGCTAAGAAAAAGAGTGAGCGGTGACTACCATGGACACTGAAATGGGCTCTGCTCCCCCAGCTATGGGATTATCAATCTCGGACACTGCAGATGCGTGGTATTTCCCATACTTCTTTTCTGATTGTGACAAAATACCATGAGAAAGAATCCTTCCTACAAAACAACAAAGCATTGGGGTCGGGGGGGGAGACAACCTGGGAAGGAGAACAGGGACACTGGCGAATAATAAGGACTTGCTGTCTTCATTCCTGCACTAAAGCTACTGTGAAAAAACAGTTCTTGTAACAAGAACATGCAATTGAGAACTTCCTGGAGGCATAATATTTGGAAAAACTCAGCATTATTGTACAACCTACAATTATTTTAACAAAGCATCAGTAGACATGGGAAAGAATAGATGACCTGCCTGTTACTCACTGTTTTCAGCTGATTTTCCCATGCTTGCCTCTTACAAACTCAAAAGGCATGCAGGTTTTTACTAATATCCCTCCACTGTAGTTTCATGAATAGTTTCAGCAATGAATTCTTAGTTTACATAGCTTTAACCCAGTGGAGTACTTAACATGTTGCCTCAATTTTTATCCCTTCTGATGTCTGTCAAGAAGCTTCCTTGAGTAAGCACTGCTTTAGTTTTTCTGGCACATGTTGGACAGATTTGTTCTTACAGAAAATTTACAGTTAATACCTGAGCAGCATTTAATTTGGAATATGTATGAAAACTCTCCCAACTCCAGCAACTCTTTGGCTAAGCCTCATATTCAATATATGCATCTGATATGAAAAAACATACTGGAATCTGCTTTTCACAACTATTTCTCTAACACTTTCTGCTTTAGCAAACATCTGCTGTGAAGAGCGTTTTCTGGAAAGCGTACAAGCATCAACAAAAAGGGACAGGAATTTGTGACAGGATGAATAATTGGGGACAATTTTCAGATGGGTTTGCTCAACTCTATGAAACAAAATGGGACTACAGAGTGATACTTTGGACTGAGCGCCATTGCTAGGTATAGTTCTACAGCTTTTATCTTTCCCCAGATGCGAGTTTGGCCCATTGACTGGAAGATGTGTAGTGGCTTGGGCTCATGCACTGAGCATATGGTGGAGTTAGATTAGGAACAGTGAGAGAAACTCTCTCTCTATACAGTCACTGTGGTCAATTTTCCCTAAATCTGCCTGCTATTGGCTTGTTAACAAAAACAAAATCAAACACCTGTGTACCAGATATAGAGCTGTTTAAGTGCCAGCACTGATTCATCTGCAGAACACATCATTAGCCAGCTTCTTTTCTTTGGGTGAGACGCAAGACAAATTCATCAGAGCAAACCCACAGCACCACCAGAGGAACAAGCCTACTGTTCTTTTCTTTCTTTGCCTTTTCATGCTACCATAACTGTAGCATGAATAGCGATAAAATACTAATTTCTCTCCTCCTCATCAAGTAATTTTCCAGGTCATGGACCTGTATGTTGTGAGCCTCATCCTTTCTTCTTTATTGGCTCGCCTGCCACTTTACTGGCAGATCCTTCCAGTGTGCCATCCCCTCATCTGACTGCTCCTATGCTCCAGAGAATAACTGAGATTTTCAAAACTGCTTAAATGCTGCTGGTGAAGTATGACATTAATCTGATAAACACTGGAACAGGAAGAATCATACATATTTGATTCAAGTATCATCTCACACAAACTAGTTACTAGGATCATGCCTAATTCAGGTTGCGTTCCTTTCGTCATGGGTATGGACCTTTCTACTTTTGCCTCTCTTGGTGGCTAACACAAACGGCAGGCCCTGCTGTCTGCCTTGTGCCTGCGTAGGGTGGGATTCGTTTCAGATTCTCGATTGTCTTTCCTCACAATTATACAGCCACATCCTATACATCTTTACTGTTCTTCCAGAAATAAGATGCTGTAGTGAAACATCATCAGAAGTAAAGGTTTATCAGAAGAAGGTGTTCTGTTTCCTCTGCTAAAGGCCAAAGAGGAACGCTCGTCTTCAGTTACACTCTAAACATGAATACAGAGAGCAGAAGTGACAACTGAAAATGGCAGAGAAGCTGTACAGCGTTGAGACATTATCATTCATAAATTTGCAGAAACTGGGATTATTCAAAAGCTTAGAAAGATCTTATTCATTGCAGGTGTGCACAGAATGGCTTAGGCAAGAAAGCACCGACACACAGCAGACATGAATTGACACAGAAGACAGCTCCTGAAATGCAGGTGTACAACAGCATGACACTTTCAGGTCGTCAGCCACTTTTTTAAACAGCTGCCATTGTGCACACTCTCAAAGATCAGAGCCAGAAAGCTCCTTGCTGCTGAACACCACATTTTACTGCTGTTTTGGTTGGTCCTCAAATTCGAGGGCTGTGATTCCCATAAAGAAACAGTCTCACCCACAACCATATAAAAAACACAGTCTAAACTGTCTGCAGAGACTGTGCTGCCTTAAAGCTGTGGTCTTGCACCCAATTCACAGAATGGTTGAGGTTGGCAGGGACCTCTGGAGATCATCTGGTCCAAACCCCTTCTCAAGCAGGGTCAGCTAGAGCAGGTTGCCCAAGACCATGTTCAGTTGGGTTTTGAGCATCTCCAAGGATGGAGACACCACAACCCCTTTGGGCAACCTGCTCTAGAGTTTGACCACCCTCACAGTAAAAAAGCTTTCTTCTTATGTTTAAGAGGAATTTCCTGTGTTTCGGTTTGTGCTGATTGCCTCTTCTCCTGTCACTGGGGGCCACCGAAAAGAGTCTGGCCCCGTTTTCTTGACATCCTCCCATCAGATACTTATATACATTGCACCTTTCATAGTCTTAAATACTTGTTACCTTTCTGCATGCTAAATCAACCCAAGCCGTACAACTGAGTTATGTACCCAGGCAGGCCAGGTATGTGCTTAGGCATTTGCCAGGAGTTCACTCCACCTCCCTCAGACAGCAACAGTAACATTCTCACACACCTAAATGCTCAATGCTAAAACCTGTATCCAAAAATGCTATCCCAACTAAAGCAGATATGTTGAGTACTCACTCCCTGTGTATGTAAAAGAAATATCAACACTGGTTTGCTGAAAAGAAAAATAAGTACAGATTCTCTAGCGGCTTTTTGTTTATTCATCTCTTTGTTCAGTTTTAAGATTACAGTTCAGTTTATTTTATATTCTTCACTCCTAACCTTTTGACATAAAGATCTACAGCATCAGAGCTATATGCCTAGGATTTCTTTTGTATTTATCCCTGGATAAAAGATGCAGTACCTTTGACCATTTTATGAATAAATGGCTGGTAATTTTCTTATCTGCATACTTCTGTTTACAGTTATTCAGTTGTTATAGCTACATGTAAATACCCAACAACTCATACGTGGGGAAGGGTGCCGTTATGGAAATGAGATGCTTTCATCTCTCTGAATAGTAATGAATCCTGAAGCTGAAGAAGGTCACTGTTAAATGTGAAAGGCAGAATGAATTGAGAACCTACAATCTTCTATTTGCCTGACAACATCCAATGAAGTCAGCAGAATTTTTTTCGGATGGGCTAGGGACCAGGTCCAAATTCTGCTCCCCTTCCTCCTCGCAGGGAACAAAGGTACCTTCTGGTATAGAAAGCTGAGCCAGGATTTGCAGATATAACAGAAAGTGAGTACAGTGGAGGGAGAAGGAAGGGCAGAGATATCAAATTAAGTTGCAAGTTTGTCATAGCAATTTGCTCAGCTGAGGCTAATTTAAGATGACATCACTGCTAAAATGGTCAGTCCTGTCCTCAACCCTTGTCCCTCACCCCAGTCACTCCCACCATCTCTGCTTTGTTGGCATCATCGTGATCTTAGATCGGCTTCTGCTGACTCTGTAATTACCCCCTTATCTGCAGAAGTCTTGTACTCTAGCAAGCTAGACATGTACGGGATGAAATAGCTGGCTAGCAAAGAGGTAGAGGAAGGGCCAAGAAATCCACAGCCATAAATATCCACCCTTCCCTGCCTCTCCCAAAGTCCAAATGAGCCATTTATACACTGTGTACTCTAGCCACAGAGTAGCCCATCAGGATTTCTTTCTACACAAGCTAACTGATGCTCTGAAAAAGGGTTTCAATGATTCACTCTACTTAATTGGTAGAAGAGCAAACACTGAAGAGCCTGGTTTTTTGAGATAGCAAAAGACATTTTGTTTAAAATAGGGATTACTTGATAAAAAAATCCATTTGCAAGCAGATAAATGCCAGCAAAGAGACTAGAAATAGGAAATGTCTATTAAATAAAGCAGGTTACTGATGAAAAAAGATTCAGATTTATTTTGAACAAATAAGCTGGGGTTTAAAGGTTACTGTACTAAAGCAAAGTAAAAGAGAAAGCAGACCGTTATCCTATTCAATGTTATATACAGTAAATTAAAGGAGGTGGTATTCCGACAGTACATATCGATTATTTATTATTGTGTGCCACGTTCAAGGCTGGTAAATATTTAAGCATACAATTATTCTTCACAGGATACAGAGCAGAGCACTTGGATTAATTTCAGACCTCATGTTTAAATTCTTATGCCAGACTGAGAATTACGAGTATACAAACAGCAAAATTCACAGCAGCCTATTTTACCCAAAGCAGAGATCTAAACAAGTCATTTTGCCAGCATTTTGACTGGTCAAAGAAAATTTTAATTGACTCACAAGGAGTAGCTCCACAGATCAACCCCAACATTTATAAGATACAGGCATTATTATTTCTATATTACAATTTGAGAAACTAGGATTAAACATGAAGAACCACTGTTATTAAAGGAAACATAACTTTCTACTTATGACTTTCAGACCTATACTCCCAGCTTTTCAATTTTTCACTCCACACTGGACACCCCTTTCAGTTCCAGAGCTATTCCCACTGCTTGCCACCTGTGGCTTGTTCAGAGAAGCTATCCAACACCTATTTTTAAAACAGAAAATGCTCTTCCATTGTACCCCTGCCATTTATTGCCTTTTTTGTCCTGTATACATGGAAATTAATACATAGTCAAATATGCATGTACACTTCTGCTGGGTATGCCCAGCAGTAGCCAACTTCTGCATCACCTTTCCCAAAGGGAAACATCATTCATCACAGAAATGATACATGAAGAGATGAACAGAATCATTCAACTTCCATCAAAAATAAAAACAGATAGGAAAAAGCAAACTCTCCATGTACCATATTCTGCAAAGGGAAGAGAATAAAATGCCTTTTCTTACCTTGCTATTAAGTGTTTTGTTTTTTTAAACAGCATGCATTAATTCTTGTGAAATACGGATGGGATAATTGCATGCAGCCTGTAGCATGTATAAAAAGGTTTGCTACCTCACAACTCCCACACAGGTAAGCCAAGCTGAAGCCACCTTGGTGGCCAAGGTAAAACCCAGCAGTAAAAGATGTTTTAAATCAATGGGCCAGCAGTAAGCCTAAAAGCATTGCTCATTGTGTGCGATCTGAACACAACGAGCCAACATTGCTACCTGCAATCGACGGAGCTTTTACAAACTGTGGGATAGCATTCAAGTCAATGCATCAACCACTTCAATTTGTATAGAAGTCTATATCTGGATAATTCTTTCTAAATTTTAGAAGACAGACAGAAAAAAGTACCATAGAAAAAAAGCCAATTCCCAAATTCAATTTTATAACTGAAAAAGTCCTGGAAACAATAATTCTGGAAGAACAGAACTCAGCAGATTAAGGCATATAATGCCAAAATAGTACTTTCCATAATTCATTTGACCAGTCTGAAGAATAAAAAAGTTCCTAGGATTCCTCTTGGAAGGAATCAAGACACATTATTTATCTTTTTGTCTTTGTTTTTATCTTAATTGGTGCTGATCACCATGTTACCTTAGCAATGCCTGTCTCTCTCAAAAGCATTTCATTAGGTAGCACAGATCTAACTGGAGCAAGAATACAGTAGACTGAATGGACAACCTACAGACCACTCATGCATGAATATAAAAGGTTGACTTTCCTCTAATTAAAAACAAATAAATATATACTCTCTTTAGCAACAGATATACTGTTGGGGACAAGAACTACAGGACAAGGTTGAAGTGATGATGTTTTATCAATCAGATTCTGAGCTGATTCTCTAGGTAGGAGATGAAGAAACACCGGTGAGACAATAAGTAAAGGGGACAGGGAAGATTAAAGAAATGCACAAGACCCAACGTCAAGACAGAAAGTTATAAGAATTCACGAACAGTATTACATGGAGTTTGCAAGGTAGAAAATTAAGGAAAAGAGGAAAGAAGAGACGAGACACAAGCAGAAGTAGACTAATGGTCCAGATCATTATGTACTCAAAAGGGAATCTACAGATTTAAGAGTGCCAGATATATTGCACAGAGAAGACTGGAGATCAGGACAAAAATTATGGACAAAGTGCAGGGACTGGCATTATGCCATGCCAGACTTTTCTACTAGCATTCCACATCTTCATCTATTTTCACACAGTTTTGGTTATAAAGCTTATAGAGCTTACTGATTTTCATTGACAGTTATTAGAGCAACCTATATCCAGATAATTTCAAAGACTGCTTTCAAACACCTAGCAGTTAAGCATGTCAGCTGGGCACAGACCCACCTACCTCCGTACTTCATACTTGCATGCACAGATAGGTATTTGCATGACTTAATGTGCAATGACCCATTCTGCACACGTAGGACGTTTTCCAGGCATTCTGGTTGCAGCTTCATTTTTCCTTTCTCAATGTGGCCATGACGCTTCTATTCTGCAAGTTCTCTCACATCTCCAGCACCTCTTTACCAAATACACTCTGATGGAATATAATTGACAAAAGGCTTTTGGTTCACCAGACAAATGACTATTTCCAAGCACTTGATCAGGTAGGAAGATGCCTGTAATTTTTGAATCATCCAGCTGACCCTAATTTGCAATCAACAGTTCTGTGAATTTTTAATCAGAGACCGTCCATGCTAAAGCTGTCAGCTGGGTTACAAACCTACGCTTGCAGTACATTGCTTTCCAGGTGCTGAGCAGGCCAGGAGGCTTTCAGCCTATCTGCTGAGCATGGAAGGGAAACAGAGACAACTTGACAACTCAAGAGTGATTTGTGTAACAAAATATGTTTCATGGGGTGGGGAAGAGGAAATCATCCCCTCATCACCAAAAATTCCAAAACCAACCAACCCAAAGCCCTGAAACCACCCAGGGCTAAATCACAAAACACGTCCTGCACAGTGCTAGAGTTACAGAAGGGATAAAACTTGGCCTGTACATTAGACTGGAATAGCAGCAGACGGACTTTGACCTGTATGGCTAAGAAAATTAAATCATGATTTGGGAAGGACATAAGAAAGGAAACACAAGAAAACAGGTGATGCCATGGGAGGGCTGCCCCGCTGTCCAAGTGGGATCATCCTCCCAGGCTTTCACCCAGGCTCCCCCCGCCGTCTAGCCTCCCCTTTCGCTCTCCAGCGACTACCACATCCCAGCCCATTTCTTCCTCTCATTGTCCGAAGTAATACCCAACGCCCTATTTCTGGTACCACCTGGGAACCACGCGAAGTACAAAGATGCACAGCTCGGTCTGTGGGCTTGAGCAGACCTCCCGGATTCCCCCTCTTCCCCCCTCACGTGGGCGATGCGTACGTTCCCCTGCCTATGGTGGGTTTTGGCTCACAAGACAGGAGTGGCGCCTTGTACGTGAAGGATCTTCTCCGATAAATCACCGTACAGAGCAGCTTGCTTATTTATCGCATTGCAAAGACTTCCATTTTTGCTACAACATTTACTACCTACTGCTAAAAAGAAACTCTACATTCTTCGCAGTGCCCACTATCACCAAATACAGTGCACTTAAGCTGTCAACTTAATGTTCAGTATTTATTTGACTTAAATCACATGGTAGAGCCTCACTATTTAAATGAAGCTGACTTTTTAAATTGCCAAGCAAGCAGACGCCAATGCTGTCCTCTGAAACGTGCTTGCATCTGATTGCAGATTTTTCCATTTCTCCATCGCCCTCTCCTCATCAACCCTTCCCCCCTCCCCCCCATTACGTGATCAAATCTTTCCTTTTTTCAGGAAAAACATATTAGTTCTCTGTTGTGGGAGAAAAATCTGAAAGGAAAGTTTAGGAAAGATGCTATCTCTTCATCTAACTACTAGCCACTAACTTTCAGTAATGATGAATAATGTCTAAAAATTACATTAAATTCCTCTTTTTTACTTTTTCCCCTTGTAGAAAACTATCTGCTGGATTACACCTACTTGCAGATTTATCCATCAGTTTTATGTAAATCAACTGCTGTTAAAAGAAAAATGTTATCCATCAAAAAAGGTTTACTGTAATGATTAGATTTCTCTTAGTGCTGTTAAATATTTTTTATAAAAAAAAATATTTTTTCTAAGAAAAGCAGCAATGAAGTTTTCTTAAAATGAATTTTGACTCTTTTTGGTTTTAAAAGGTAAATACTAAATACTAAAATAGCAAGTAATACCAAGTAAATAATTAAATAGTTCTTAAAACTACTTTTAAAAAAGAATTCAGCAAATGAAACTATTTCCAGTCAAAATCAATTTTTGTAGAGATGCTAAGAAATTTTAAGAGAGGAAAAAAACCTTTCTCAAAAGACTTCACAGCTTTTTTTTTTAAATCCAATTTAATCTCAACTTTAATAAATTCTGGGTTTTGAAACAAAATAAAACAAAAATTTGCAAAGGAAAGCCAATATGGTTAAAAACTGTATTAAAAAAAATCATACAAGAACACTTGTGACTTGGAGAGAAAAGTAATATTTTACACTCCATCTCAAGCCAATTTCAAAATGCAACATTAACTATGATAAGATGAGTATCTCTACAATAATTGAATAAAACAGTCATTAAGAACCTAATTTCTTGTGTAGCCTGTAAGATTTCAAGCTTTAAACTAAATGAGTAATCAGCGTTAAGCCAAACGGTGAGAAAAATTTGATGTTGCAGTACTAAACTCAGTAAAAGACAAACTTCTAAATTAATTTCAGTTCATAAGCTAACGAAGTCTCATAAATGCATCTGCATGCACAAAGTAAAAGCGGCAGCTGAAACAGGACCCGGGAGGGAAACCCACCGTGCAGCCAGCAACAGGTCCGGGGCCCGTGCAGGCAGAGGCCGACGCCAGCAGCAGCCCCGTCCCTCGGTTCTGGGACGTAACCCAGAACGCTTCCTAGCTGCAGCTATTGCCCTAGGGCAGTAAAATACAACAGTACTTTTGAGAATATTTTAACTCTTCTTCAGACATCCAAACTGTGATACCAGCACGCTCAAAATCCCACCCAAAAGTGTTGGGGTGACAACAGCCCTTCCTAGTCCCCAACACCGGCTCTTTGCAGCCCGGCGGTGCGGGGCCGGCTCTGCCCGCCGTCACACTGACCAACCCTGGGGAAAGAAGCTGCATGGACATGACCATCACCAGGCACATGGTGAAATAATGAATTTCACAGCATTTAAGAGTCTGGTTTTTATTTTTTTTTTTCCCTTTTCCTTCATACTTGCCCACTGCATTACAGAGGTAACTTGGCACATTTTCAAACCATTTCCAAACTAAAACCATTTCAGGTAATGAGTAAACTGAGTCCCATGAATTCAGCAAAATAAGGAGGCTGCAGCCCAGCCCAGCTGCTGTAAGGTATGCTGCACTGGGGTGAGTTTATGAGAACCTGGTAGCAAACTGGGTAAAATGCTTCAGGACCAGTGACTGGCAACGACCTCTAGTAATTGGCAAAAGCTTCAGGAGAGATTACTGCTTGCCTAATTTTAGGCCAGAAAATGCTCATGGTCTAGTATTGCAAGTATGTCAGTTATAAATAATTCGGAGATATTCACCGTGAGAGCTGCTGTATGCAGCCACTCGCAGTACTCTCAGAAAACAAGAAATTGTGCCACTGATAAGCTGAGTACAACTTAATTCTCCTAAAACTCCTTTTGCTGAAAAACCCTGGTGTTAGCAGTTGCTGTTTTACTGTAGTCAACAGTACTTCCACGAAGACTGAATTTGGCTCCTTGACCCTACAGTTGACTTAACGGATGATTCAGGCCCCCTCCTCATAAATTAAGCTCATGCTGCTCTGCACTCTGCTGCCTGCACCACGCTGTCCGCAGCCTCGCAGTCATCAGCGTAGTCAAGCCTAATGCACAGTGAGTTCTGCTTCTTTTCTAGTTGCTTCTCATTGATCTACTAATCCAATTTGGGATAATGGGAAAGTAGCAAGACAACCCGCAATAGGTCAAAGACAACATCTTAATAGTCAGCAACACCTGGTGCCCAGCTCCAGTCTTAACTAGATATAGTCACTGATGAGAGAACCTGTTGTGCTCCTTGAGTCAAAAATGATCCCCACCACACCGACTCAGTCACTGCATTACCATCCGAGCAATGAAATCCAACGCAACAGCAGCACGTATGAAGCAGAGGCTCTCCCGGACCTCTTTACTCACATAGTAACTGAATAAAGCAAGTCCCAAAAGCTATCACGAGAGAATCCTCTTCCACTACTGCAGGCCCACCTGAAAGCGTAAGTCATACCAGGCTGCCAGAAAGTAAGCAAAATGCGTATATATTCCAAAGCCATACATAGCCTGAGATTAGACTCTAGATAGACCAGAAAGTACTGAAAAAGGAAGTGGCCGTTGTGCCCCCAGTTTTACACAGCCGTGCAGTGGCTCCACTGCTCATTCAGGACAGAGACGACAGAGGTTCAACATCTACCCTCCACCTCTTCTGTCCTGTACTTAGAGTCATGCCCCAAATCATGGCTGTGGATTGTGTAATAGGAATCACTTCTACTAAAAACCAGCCTCTTCACTGGTTTTTGGTACAAATAACTCACTACACACACCAAAAACACTTATCAGGCTAGAGCTTGCCCAAGATGATACAAGACGACCGTGGCAGCACAAGGACTATAGCCTGTGCTTTGAGTCTAGAAAGTAAGTAGCATTTTATTTGTACTTTCACCAATAGCATATGTGAGTATAGCCACCCACAGCTGGAAGAAGAGAAGGATGACTACCCAAAGAGCGCTGGTGTACAAGTGAATCATCAAGCTAGTCCAATTTGAAGTCCCAGACGGAGAATCGCTTACAAACAGCTGATAGTATAAAAGCTTTACCCTTTCATCATCCTCCCCGAGGGAAGCGACATAAATGCTTCTATCTGGGAGTCCTACCACCAATAACTAGTTTTCCCCCATGCCTTCAGAAAGCCCATGCATCATACTGCTTTTAACTAGGAGTTTATATTGCATCTGCTTGTAATGGTTCTTTGAGAAAATACCAAATTACAACAACAAAACACAAACCACTTGCAACAATTATAGCTACAATTAACTCGCAGTTTGCATCCAAAATACTAATCAGGCAATGAACGGTGGCACTCCCGAGAGCAAGAAGTGAGGAGTACTAGGTGCTCAGGCAAATGATGAAAGGACAAAAGTCAGCTTGACTATAGAAGAAGAGAAATGCCCTTTTTCCAAGCTTCCTGTAACTTAAATGCTGAATAGGGTAGAAATATCAACCTGCTGCCATAGCTCACAAAAGGCTATTCTCAGCAGAATTTCAACATTTCCCATGCACTGTCTTCGCCAATAAAAAGTAGTAGAGATTCTATTCCCCTGCTTATAATATGCACCAGTGAGTTCTGAAACAGCTGGCAAAGCAGATGTTATGCTAACTTCCATGCACTGGCATGTGACAGCCACCTTGATTGCCCTTTTCCAGCCATTTAATTCAGTTACTGGGGGAAGTAGTGACACTGATATATCTGCAAGTTCCATGTGCTCCCATAAATCAAGCATTTATATATCTTTTCCCCAGGAAAAACATTAACCCCATTTGGAAGATATTTAATGGAATATCACAGTACTGGAACTGCCAGCAGGTGTGATGCAACGTGGCTTTGACAGCTCCAGAGCAAATGAACTGCCCAATAAAGCAGAGCATTTCAACACGACGGCAATTGCTGTATTCACACTGATGTGGGGGAAGTGGAAAATTCAGCTCTATCAAGTTCTAACGTGGGAAGATTCATGACACTCACCCAGGAGAGAATTCTTCAGCAGCAATAAACTGTAAACAGCTCTGTCCAGCTACAGATCTGCATACAGGTCTTTACTTCCAAAATCCAACATCAGTCATACCTAACACTGAAGAAATGCTAACTTTGTATTTTTTCAGCAATTGTTTCCACTGTTTTTTCACTGATATGGGGTATCTGCAATACAAGAGGTGTCCTAACATTATTTACTCCAGTTTCAACCCAAAGTAACCTACACAAGCCATGGTACGCAAAAAGCAGCACTAGTTTCAAAGACATAACAGACTCCAGCATAGATAAGGCTTCAAGGTATTATCCAAGACAAAAAAGGCAATCTCAGAAGGACAGGGCCAAAACAAAATGATATCAAGAATAAAATAAAGATTTCAAAAACTTTTGAAAGGCTGTAGTCTCTCTTTCCACAGCTGAGAATAAGCAGCACGATTTTCAGCCCAAGATTCTCTTTTCCTTTTTCCAAAAGCCCTTCAAAGTCTTTCCTCTCTCTAATTTTTCTTAAAGTGGAAAATGCATAAGAAAAATATCTGTGCTTTTAACCAGGCAGAAATAAATGTATCGTGCAATATTGCTGTTGAAGTTCAGGAGTAGGGGAATCCACTTTGTCACAGTCACTTTCAATGAACACTCCAGTCTGTGATAAGTTTCATAAAAACTGCTTAATTCAACATTTATGAAAGTACTGAAGATAGATGAAAGGTGCAGAAACAGGAATCTCACCATCAATCATTCCTTGGAAAATGAGCACCCAGAATGATAAGAATGAAGATAGGCTTTTCATGTACATATGGTCTGCTAGATAGAATGATGGAATATTCTTGCATTTTTAATCAAAATGTTCCCACCACTGCACTATCACATTCAAATTATTTTCTTCCATCACCACTGAATATTAGCACTTCTTCCCCTCAGGATTAAGTTGCTTGCAACATTTTCAATGAGAAAGGGAAGCACCCTATGTGAAAAGGTGCTTCATATGAGATTCTGACTGAGGAAGAACATTTTTTGCAAGATCTTTTAGAAGTAAATGATCAGAAGCAAACACAGAAGCCCAGCTTTCAAACAGTATCACAAAAGAGAACAAAACAGTATTACAGCAGATCACACAAGCTGAGCCCCAAACTACTTAGGCTAGAAAAGTTTTGGGGCAGGGACTGTCTTTCAGTGCTGAATTTGTATAGCTTCTTGTACCTGGAGCCTTGCCCTGAAACTACGCTCCTAGGTATAACCACAGTACCAAGATTACTGATAACAGCCTGGATACTGATAACACC
Source organism: Apteryx mantelli (assembly GCF_036417845.1). NCBI lineage: Eukaryota > Metazoa > Chordata > Aves > Apterygiformes > Apterygidae > Apteryx > Apteryx mantelli. The sequence goes on along the minus strand of NC_089989.1, from coordinate 24,140,791 downwards.
TGAAATGGTGCTGAAAAGATCCACCCAGATCAGACTGCTCCTCCTTCAGTTGGTCAAGGCTTTCACGGGTTAAGAACCCAACTTGTAACCGCTGAGGTTACTTAGGTTACTGAGGTTAACTTAGCCAGCGGTTCTCGCAAGGCTCTGTCCTCCAAATAATGGAAAGGAAAGCCTTATTTATTAGCACCAGATCATTCTCCAGAGGAACAACTTCTCTCTTTTCACTACAGAAAGAACCATGAGAGACCAGCCCATCAACTTCATGCATAAGGTAGGTGATAGAAACCTTCCCATTTGCCTGCTTTTTATGCTTTGAGAGTCTCCAAGAAACAGAATCAAGTTCCCCAAAGAAAAGAGAGAGAATTCAAGTTCTTTTGATTTCAATATTAACCTATTTCCCTCCAAAGAAATGTAAAAGATACAGCATGAGAATTAAGTGATACTAAAAGGTGCAATAAACACTATTACCAGCTTAATGAGTTATTGCAAATAACCATCCAGACTACTGAACTATTTTAAATGGAGTTGAGCAAGCTGGAACTGAATACAGATTCACTGTAATTTCACACGTGGGAGCATTTATCACAGCCAAGTTTCCACCAGTCTTTGCCAGTTAATACACAGTAAGTGCCAGTGTTACCTTTCTATGCTTGGAATACCTAGTTGAGATGATAATGATTCCCTTAAAATTTTGATTGTTCCCATTTGAGTGGTAAGACACAAATTCATAGCTCGTAAACAATATGAGACAAAGGCACAGATATAGGGACTTGGACCACTCCAGATAATCTGCACTGGATTCTTAAGTATTTCTTACTCCTCTGTTTCTTCAGTTCTGCACACAGAATGGGAAAATAAGAAATCAGGACTGTCATTACCAGAGATATCTCAGGTCTTTCACAAATAACACTACAGAACGGCAACTACATCTGTTTAAACAAACCCCTAGTGCCTGATTCTTCATTTGGTGCAGCTCCTGTTGTGACAGGTCAGAGAAATCACATCAATACTGCTCATTTCACAAACTTTAAATCTTTAAATGAACCATATTCACACTAGGATGCCCTACAACACACACTTAACTGCAACTAATTAAAAAATAACAACCATCTTTGTTCTTACCAACTCCAGCACTGACTTCTATCGCACAAAAGAAGGAAGAGTGGCAAAGAAAGATGCACCTTAATGGGAATAAAAGAACAAAGATACCCTTTCCATTTCTGGCACTTGGAGATTTTTCCAAAATAAAAGATAGAAGAAGCTGCCTGTTCATGGAATCAGTAGTCGCCTTTCCACTGATTTCAGAAGGACTTAGACCTTCAGGCAGTGCAAAACATTTAAAACAAAGTCCTAGGAAGACTTCTGACAGCACTTGTTTCTATGTGTGTTTATTAAAGGAGAGATATTAAACCACTACTTCAGCATGCTTTCTTTCTCCAAAAAGTCTACAGTAAGTCATTTTATCTCAAAACCTGGGTATCCATATTAAAGAAGTTACTTCAGCAGTTTCTCCTCAAAGAAACTATATATATATATATATATATATATTTTTTTTTAATGTATTTACTATCCACAGTAACCCTACAACAGTACAAATGAGGAGCTGAAATGCAGCATGCTCCACTGAAGGAGCAGGTCTTCTACAAACTGTGTCACTGACCTGAACATGCAAATCATTTCCCCGCTCTGTGCCTACAGCTCCCCTCCTAACCTCAGACTGCTTTAATTTCGAGTTTTCTGAGAACAAGGAAGATATACGTCTAGGTGTCAAGTAATTATTAGAGAACTGCTCACTGCAGCAGGTGAAAGAGCCAGGAGAGCACGAAGGCTCCCCTGCTAGCTATAAGACCCAACAAGGTATGCGAGGAAGTGCTGCATCTCCTTCCCAGAGCTCAAAGGCGACTACTTGACTTTCCAACTTCTCTGTTTGAATAATAAATCGTACCTTGTGGTAGGGTCAGAAACAGTGCCGTGGATAGGGGGCCTGCTGGGACAGTCCATCGCCTCCAGAGTCGGCTGTAGCTCCGCTGGACTGGCGTTACACGAAAGGCGCATGGATCACAGAACAGCAAAGGCTGCTCTCGTGGATGTGTGTCTTGCGCTGGATTTCCTAAGCCCTAACGTTTGTATTCTCATTCAGGTTTTTCCTTTGGATGAGCCACTTGCAACGTCTTCACAGATGGATTATTTGTTGTCTAAAAGGCCTGAGCCCGTGTTTTAGTTTTCTTCCTGACCAGGAGTATAAATGAGAAAGAGAAGAGGAATCCTAGACATTTATTTCCATGAAAAATTGCAGACATTTGGACCGGCTCTGCCTCCTGCTGCGTTTGGCCAAGACTGCCCGCAGGTTCGATGCTGGTTATAGGCAGAGCGCACCACTAAGCTCACACACATGGCCAGACCACGCAAGGCCATCTCCTTAGGAAACCATGCCGAAAACACACACAGCTAACTCTGCCTGCCTGCCCTGCCAAAACCTCCGCGAATAAGGCACACAGGCAGGGCTCAGGGACGCACCGCAGAGGGACAGGGCCCACCACGGGCCGGGATGGGCTTCATCCCCACCTCTTCCGCCGCCTTGGACGCTTCTCATCCAGCGGCATAACACAACAGGGCCAATGTCGCATGGAAAGCCAGCACCAGGGACAACGGGGTGACTTTTGCTTTAAGCAAGAGACCACCCATCCACCCCATATCAAGAACATACCACAAAACAACACTCTACTACTGTAACTTGCCTCATCATCTAGAAATAGTTTCTATTTTATAGAGGAGGGGAAAAAATAACCAATAAGATAAATCTAGTCTGATTATTTTGAAAAGGACAAAGACAGCAGAGGTGACAGAGGTGTAATTGTTAGCCAACCTTTCAGGACTTTCCAATAGAGCTATTTAAACATTTGATTCCACTGATAAGAAAAATAATAAACAAAGTTATTATGGAACTGTTCTGTCAGCCAAAAGTCCAGTGAATCATTTATGAATGCATACATAAAGCTCCTTTCTCGCCTGTTCTCTTTTTCCATCAGAAACTGAAGCTAGTTACTTTTTTTTTTTTTAACTGTTGCTTTTATTTCTTAAATCAACCTGAAAGGAATAAAATATTGAAATGAGCAGAAAAACAAAATAAATGTTTGTAGTTCTGTAATTCTCCGAAATGTCAAAGAAAAACATAAAAATGTATGCTCTGTAAGTTTTCAGCTGAACTTGGCATAACAGTCTATCTATTATTTAAAAGATGTTGAAGCTCAATTTATGAATTATTAAATTCTTGTTGCATTTAGTTTCCAAGGGAAAAAATTATTTCATTCAGTAAAGGAAAATTCAACTTGCTCTACAGTACTTTCCTAAAAAAAAGGATTTAAACACCTGAAGTTATTCTAAAAAACCTCAAAGAAATTACTAGCGGCTATTTCATAGCTAACGTTACTGCCGCATTCAGGGAATGTGCTGTGTATCAGCACCCGATAACCATCACCGGTTCTTCAGTATTCTCACGTCCGTTATACGGGCGTCCTGCACGTGAAGTAACTGAGAATACAGGAGAGGGGCTGGCACTAGCTTCCACGCGAAACTTCTGAACCTCCAATTTATCCCAGGCTGCAAACAAAAGCCAAACCACCTCTGCATGCTCCCACCTGCTTCTGCCTGGATTTATCACCGCTGACCCCCAAACCTGCCCGTTTCACGCCAAAGCACAGGCAGATCCAACCGCCAATACAAATCCCTGTTACGTTGTGTGAAACCACTAGGTATCGAGCTGACAAGTTTTGCTCACAAATTGCATCTGCCAGCGCCCAGAGGGTATCGCAGCGCTGAGCGACTCCATGCCAGAGAGACTCCTGATAAAACCCAGCGAGGCTTTCGAATTCGAGGAGTACGTCGCTGCTGAGGAGCAGGGAGGGGATTCCTGTTCATCCGTCGTTGCTCGGGTCGCGTCAGAAACGTCTTGCTGGCCGCTCCGACCAGGGCCAGCTGCTGGCAGCTCCGGTGGCCGTTCCGGCAGGCAGGAAGCGAGGGGCCCCAGGCGCCGGCCCCCTCCCGGCCCCCCGCAAGGGGCATCGCGGCTGCAGCACGGCTCCCTGCAGCAACGCGTCGTGCGGAGCCGTCTTCACCTACAGGGGACTTTAACACACCTTAGTTCAGCAAAGGGCATCTCCGCTGCAGACATCTAGAACTTCATTGCAGGCTTCCTCGTACGATATCGGCTCTGCTCTAAGAAGGAGCATTTAATAACTATAGGGATTTGAGATGAACAGCTAACGGAACTGATTTAATAAGAGAGAGATGAAACAAACGCAATGACACTACTTATAAGGTCTAATAAAGTTATTTTACTGTACTCTGGAGGATAGCTATTCAATTGATTTTAAAATCTATGCCAATATTCTTAAAAGGCTCCAAACATCAAACTGACACAGGTGCAGTGGTTATTCCGCATGACACGTACTGCAAAGACAGCTACTCAAACACACGATCCCACAGATAGAAAACATAATAAAAGTATATTACTACGAAGCTGCAATTACTGTCAACCAAAATTACGACGACTAGTGGATTAGCTTATACAGCTAAATATTCCAACACCCCCTAGGGTATTTTTCCTAGTGAGAAAATAAACTTTTGAGTTAGCTTTTCAAAGCAACAGTTTACATTTCTAGTATTTCAAGAACAATCCAGAAGAAATGTGGCCACTAAACAACAACCACCCCTTCTATAAAAACCACCAGAGTTAAATGCAAACCTTGTTAAATATTCCTTCCTTGGGTCCCTAGCTAATAAATTTTCATCAGAGCAGGTTTTGAACTGACATCATCATAAATGAAAAGCACCACTGAAATGCTAGGAATTGTTTTCCTGAAGTGCTTTATCCACTGTAATAGCATTAGTCTCCTGCCATTTCTTTTTTGCCTAACCCCCAGGCGTTGCCCATTTCAGCGTCCCAGCACAAGGCGGTTGGGTACCTGCCCCCCCACCCCCAGGAAGCGCTGTCAGAACAGGTTTGGAGAGCAGCTCGGAAGACCTTTGCCTTTTCTACCGATTTACTCGCCCATCATCCACATTCCTAAACAGGAATTAGTTACTTGTTCCCCACCCCCAGTCCTGCCTCCGGCCTGGGAGCACAGACGCCGCCCTGCGCAGGGTTAACTGCTGGAGGAGGGGATGAAGACGATGCACACGGGGCCGAGAATCCTGGAAATGTGAGAAAAGCGGGCAGAAAAACTGGCTTACCTTCATCTCGTTAAAGATATGAAGTTTGTGATCTGCGTAGGAAGAAAATATGCCTTGCTAACATTAACCCACCGAATAACGCACAGAGACTGCTCTAGCTCCTGAAGTGAAAGTCTTCGGGCTTTTTTTTTTTTTAAATGCAATCACAGGATGAGCAACACTTCTTTTTCCCCAGATTACAACATCAACTGTCAAGGAAAGGGCTTCTTGCTTGGCTGTTATTGTCTTTATTGTGATACATGATATTGCTCTCAAAGAACAGTGATTTACTCTTCTTTGTAAATAGAGTTATTGATTGGAATGTATTTTGCCCTGCATTGCAGTTTGCCTTTAATAGCACTTTTAATACCTTTGCTATAGTCAAGCCCTGTAAAACGATGAGGCATTTTTGCCCTGCGGTCTTTGTGAAGATTCTTGGTACAGCCCAATCTTTCAGCTCAGAAGCATATTGAAAAAGAAGTAAAAACGCCTGTCAAATATAAAGTATAGCTGTTTTTCTTTAAATCCTTGGCATTTCAGGTTGAAATTCAAACCCAAATACTGGACATGCCTGTAGCAGGAGGAGGAATCTGGAGGAGTCCGTCCCCAGGCAGGGGCTGCATGGTGCCGTGCGATTTGGACGCGGCAGTGCCTGCCCATCCCCGCTCCCAGCGGGGCGTCCGTCTCCCGCGCCGGGCTCGTACCCGGCCGTTTCCTCCCTGCACACCTGGACATCCCTCCTGCTAGCAGCAGCCAGCGGCAGGCAAAACCCCATTTCTTCCCCAGCAAAGGGACTTGAGCAGACCACGAAGCAAGACTAGTAAGAATATTATGTCCGGCAATAAACACTGCAGAGCCAGGACATACCTTGCCTCCGTCTGGTGATAGATCCGTGCGGGGGCAGCTTCCCATTGCGCATTCAAACACGGGAACAGGGAGACTTCCTAGGCGAGCGGCAAAGGCCCACGGCAGCAGGACTGCGGGGAGGACTTCGCAGCACCATGGCCGTGGCTGGGCCACGGTTCAGCAACACACATCACGCTAGCCAGGTCCAAGCCCTTCCTCTACCTCCCTGGTCGAACCAGTAACAGGACAGGATGCCCCTCGCTCTCCTGCCGCCGAGCTCCCAGCTGCACCCAACGCAGCAGCAAGCAGCAGCCGCAGCGGGACCTCGCCGCCACCGCTGCTCAGCCGGGGTTATCTTGGCTAGTCACTAGTGCTGACCCATGGGCGCAGCCTAGCAGCCCGGAGACCTCGCAAAGCTCTCCGGCTTCTCGGTGTAGCTTGGGACACGTTCTTGTCCTTTAGCTGAGGCATTTTGTATGGTCCTGCTGAGCAGTTCCACAAATCAGGAGTCACTGCAACTTGACGCCTGTCACAATAAAGCTAAACAAAAGTATTTTTGGTAACTCTTCAAAACACTGAAACAAAAATAACTTCCCAGTGAATTGATAATGGCACAAGCAGTAAGCACGCATGACACGAGACTTTAAATTACCAAGCCAAACAGCAAGCCGATAGAGTTGAAAAGCCAAGATTTTTAAAGAAACTCTGTTTGTGTGGTATGGGAGAAGGGGACAGGTATTGGGAACAGAACTCTCAGAACAAGCAAACAAGGTTTATTTTAAAAGAATATTATGTTGCAAAATTACAATACGACATGTTTATACAATACTACAGCTTCAACTCTCATCAAAGAAATCCAACTTTTCTTCTAACTTAAGAAGAAGATAGAGCAGAAAAAGGAGCAGCAATCACATTCTCTCCTTGTTGTTAAAGATGCAAAGTCAAGCACTTGAAAGTTGGAAACGCCAGAATTAAGATTGACTGTGCAACCTTAATTTGCCCCCTTGTGCCTGTGCATAATGATACTGTCTTTAATTACATGAACACGTACTTTAATTATAATATCCTGCCTTGTTCAGCACACTGGACAGATGAGGAGTGAAGAGTGTCCGTAGGACTGTTTTATGTCACAGAAAGGGGAAATCCTTAGAGATACTAGCAGGAACCTGAGGGAAGCAAAAAGCTGGTCTCAGGAAAAGGTAGTTCAGCGTCACCCCAGAGAACTTAATTTGACTTCACAGAAATCAACAGAATCAGTCAGTTTTCAAAAACAAATTGAGCCATTTCAGCTAGAAACAAAGCAAAACATTTTGAATCAAATAATTTGAAAGTTGTGTTTTTAACTTTTTTTGCCCTTGGAAAAAAGTGCAGGGGAAAGATGGACAGGCGCTGGTGTGTCCTCAGGCAGGGCCTGAAGTAGAATTCAGGCTCTAACCTCTAGCAGGAAGCTAGTAACTACTGCCCGAAACCTGCATCTCTGCCTCCAAGCTTGACACCTGCATGCTTAAACCTTAGCCATCTCAAAAGGACCAGATGCAAACAGTGCTCACTAGAGAAGAGACGTCAACACAAAGCCTTTTCCTACTTAAACTCAGATTCTCTACTGGGACTTAACTCTAAAAACATCCAACAAGACTGGTAGGACGGCGCATGGTATGAAGGACCCACCATAAACCACGTGACATTATACTAATGGAGACCAGGGAAAAGGCTTGTTTGTATCATAAATGTTGCATCAGGATGTGCCATATCCTAAGAGAAGAATTAAAGGAACAACAACACCCCACCCCACCCCACCCCCAGCCTTTTTTGCCTCCTTTGCACCTACGTGGCTGCAAGGCTCGCACTCAATAGACATTTACCTGGTGCATCCAGCAAAAAGCATGCACCAGCACTTGCGAAACTCTGTACAGCAGTTTAATGCCAACCTCTAACTTTAACAGCGTGCCAAGTCTGAGGGTCATCCAGTCCAACTGTTTGGAAAATCACTATGCTTCAATACTGGTGAAGTTCCAGTTGAAACTGTTGAAGATTTTACTCTCATGACTATATATATATATATATATATTTTTTTTTTAGATCAGAGGCATCTTTCCAACAATACAAACAATTCCCAAGAGGTATTTTTTTTATTTACTGTTCTTTACATGGAGAGCTTCCAAGCGAGGCCTGAAGTGTCCACTAAATCAATGCCCTGCAGCATGGGGCAGGGGGCTGCTGATCTACCCCAAGTCTACTCAAACCACCACCCACCTCAGTGACTGCTTCAAGCCAAGCTCTTGTCGTTTTAGTTTCTCCATTTGAGAAACAGGACTATCCAAAAGTGATCCGAGAAGACCGATTTAAAAGCGACAAGTAAAATTACTAACATTATTAATGCATAACATTGGTTTTCTACTTAGCTGAAGTAGAAAATGTGATCTCCATGTCTCTCACTAGCACAAGGAAACTGAGTTGCTTTGGTCTCCAGCAAAGGGGATTTGTGCTCTGTCATTTACTTCAACTCAAAACCACTTAATTCCTCACATTATATGTGCATTTTTCCATTTATAAAATGAAATCAAGTACTACTGTTCAGTTTTCAATTCAAAGTGTAAAAGGAGCAAAGTGAGAAAGGCTTTGTATTGTCAAGCTTTGTGGACCACCGAAGTATCTGTGAATAAACAGAAATGGTGACTCTACAGGATCCTGAAAGGCACTGCTGGTACCTAGACCCTGGCTGCAGAAAAGCAATTTTTTACTATTATTAAATCTTAAAGAATAATCACCACTTCTCCACCCCCTCCCCATCAGAGGCCAAACTGTCCCATGTTGCTCCTCCTTTCATCTTGCACTTTGGAAAGCGGGCAATACATAGCATCAAACGGACAGAAAATCAAATCCGTCCCAGTGTAAACCTAATAAAACTGAGAAGCTCTGCCTTTACATTCCTTCAGCTCCAAAGCGGGCTGCAGCTCCAGAGCAATAATATATATTTTTTTCCTCTGTAGCTCTTATAAGAGCCACAAATCCCTGGTTACTTTTGATTTACAATAGAGGCAAGGTCATCCTTATAATGAAAAAAACAAGGTCTATATTTTCAGACACCGAGATACAATTTATCATAGAGATCAATGACACCTTTATTCGCTATAGAGATGAACTATCCATTTTGCAGTAAAAATTATCAAAGGGTTTTTTTGTTTTGGGTTTGTTTGTTTGTTTTCTAAAGGCCTGTTGCAGGTGCTGCACAGTTTGAAAACCATTTTGTAATTGAACATTTTAGCATTAGCATCCCATTCCCCCTCTCGCAAATACAGTTGACCTCCCTTGCATTTAGGGCAGGAAGAAAAGGTAAGAGTGAAAACAGTGAAACAAGACTTGTTTGGATGGTGGAAGATAATACTAATGGTACCCCCGGGTCGCGAGCTATTACAGAGCCCTTGCAATACAGTCCTGTCCCTCTTCCCCCTGCTTCCCAGTTTCCAGTCCATCCCCCACTGCACTCACCTCCAGAGATTCACACGGGTCTGGGCCAGGCAGAAGTGGTCACGGCGGATTATCTACATGGCTACCCAGCATCCGATTTCTTTATGAAGTCCTATCTGACATTCTCCCTGAGCCTGGTCAAACTCCCCTTGCCTTCCACAGTGTTTCTGAGCATCTAAAAACACCTTCAGGCATTTTCAAAGATTGGCTGCTTGCCCCAAGCTTTGGGGTTTATTTAGGAACTGCTCAATTGTCCAGGTTTGCTGGAATGACAGAAGATACTACATAGATATCTTCCGCAAAATATACACAACCACCCACATCACAGACATCCACTATAGTTGACCCAAATACCATACACCAGTTTTAACTAGGGCTTAGCCTTTGCTACGTGTAGTTATGTCCCCTACCATCTCATGGGGGGAAAACACATACCCATAACCACCAGCTAACGTTATATTGTCAACACCACTGACACAGTTATACCTGTGCAGAGATTCCTTCGTCATCTTTTCAAATAAAAAAGAAGGATGCGGTAACAGCAACCCTCTGGTGGCCTACACCGTACTGGCACCAGGCAGCTGTGTCAGCAGAAACTCTACAGCAGATATAGCCTCCATCTTTTGAAGGGAACAACGAGCAATCCACACTGCGATACTGAAAGTCTTTGTCCCCTCTGACTTATCTAACAGTAAAATGAGTCTATTAAAAAGGTGGGATTTTTTGTTCTGTTACTCCTTGAAGCACACGAAATTCCCGATTTGACGGCTGTCCAGGATTCAGATCTTAGCCAGAAGAATTGCTGTTAAGCTATGTGCTTTCCCTAATCTACTATCACTATTGTCAGGAATAAAAGTTATAATCTCATTTCTGAGCTTTCCAGTGTTTTTTTTTTTTTCCACCAGTACAGATTTACAATGCATGTTCAATATATTCACCTTACAGTATCTGTGTATCCACACTTTCCAAACAGCTATTTTCTGTTTATTGATCTTAGGGTTGCTGAAGGCAAAGTCATCTTTTGCACCCAGGTGTATACAGTTCTTCATTGTTTCTGCATACATTTCTAGTTAAACAGCTGTGGACAGTACCGTGTTCGGCAATATTGACAGATACAGTGTAAGATTTGTTCATAGGGATCTCCTTACTTTGATGATTTCCAGACAAAAAAGTTGAGAGATTAAAGGGAACCTTTGTATCCCCTGTACAGTCATGCCAATTGACTATAATTACCTCCAAAAAGAGACCATTGGGCTTTTTAGTAGCTTTTAATGGCCTTGCCTTAAGCTATTTTTGCTACAGTTATCAAAACACTGCCACAGGCAGCAAGAAAGTGATCAATGTATTGATTATGATGTGCCAACTTTCCCTCTTCCATGTACATCAAGCAGAATATTTGGGGGGAAAATTACTTCCTTCTTCCTTCCTCCACTGGCATTACATTTTATTCATGTTTGCCCAGCTTGTATGTGTCAATGCCCAGAATGGACCCTGTGGCTGTATTTCTGTATGCGGCATTTTAAGGAGAACAGATGCTATGGAACCATAATTGCGATGTCTTAGATATTTTGAATCTTCCTGAATAAGTCACTTTGCTGTTCACTGTATTATAACATCACTGAGAATCTGTACACTAAGAAAATAATCTTAAGCATTTGACACTCATTAAAAAAAGAGGTATGCCATCAAGGAAACAAAGTGAGCTCCTCCAATAAACTGCATGTTTGGGGCCCCGATTCAGCACTGCCTTGTGCTCTGTGTTCATTTGCAGCTACATGAAGCGAGTATAAAACGAGCGCAAAATACCATCAAAACCACCTGCCTACTTGCTTGTTCTCTTTTGCAATCACTTTACAATCAGCCTGCAAGGTAGAAATGTCGGCCAAAGCGCATGGCAATGGAGAAGCAGGGCGATGAAGAGACACAATGAAATCATATGCTTGATCCAGCTGTGTCCTGAGCACTGTCATTTTCTATCCATAAGCACATTTGTAGGAGTGAACCACTTGGCTTTTAAAAATGAAAAACATCAGTGGATTTTCTCTGCCATCATAGATCATCAGCGACGTTTTAGGACATTTGCTGCTATTTGCGGAAGCATGGCCCGGAGTGGAACCAACAATCTCCCCAGCACACTCTGCATCCCTGCAAAATGCGGGAGCTGCTTCTCTGCCATCACCAAAATACTTGAAAGCTTTTTGATTTCATGACTTTGGCCAAACCAAAACCAGGAGCAGCTGATATTTTACATTCCAAAACAAGAGTGAAATGTCACTTCTACTGAAGCCCCTTGGAGTTATTCCAGATTTTATTGGATAAAATTGCCTTAAAATGAAAAAGGCACCTGAGCTTCTGCAAACTGGGAATGGACTGAGGGAATCAATCCAATAATTTTAAGAAGGAAGGGTGGCCAACACAAAATGACTTTGAAAGCTGTATATATAGTCAAAGTATTAAAGGAAAATTCTTTTATTATATATTCTTTCCTCCCGTACTGTGAACTACATCGCACGACGGAACTACGAAACAAAACTAAGGGCCTATTGGTCTCTAAATAAATACATAAAAATGCAGTGCTCAGCCAACAGCCCATCTACACTAATAACCCTCTGTGTGCTGACCGGGAGACCACTGATGGACCTTCCCACCAGTGAAAGAACCACCTGTGAGTTTGTACTCCGCGGAGCATCCGAGCCCTGAAGCGCTAACGTGCTGTATGCCTCACTGCGGTAAACACCATTTGCTGTGAACGCCACCGTACTGGAGACGTGCGGAGCATGGATGGCACCGTATCGTCTAGCACAAACATCCCTCGCTGCGGCGAACAAGCGCGATCCTCCCCGTGCCATATCTGGGGCACCACAGCGAGAATTTACCCCAAGCCACGCAGCAAACGGACCGACGCCAGGCACGCGGGGCTGAGCACGGCAGATCTAACTTGCCCAGTGCCCGACTCGCCCCCGGGCATAACCGATCCGAAACTGGCTCCGGCTGGCAGCCCCACACTCCCGTGTCTGCAGGGCTGTAACGCGCCAGCCAGGTCCTGTCCCCGCGACGGACGGTCGCCAGCAGCGGGGTGTCTCCTGCAGGCTGGATTATACCCCGGGGGCGCAGCGTTTTTCCCACCCCAGAGGTAGGACGAGTAGTTTCCAGCACAGAGGAGAGTCCCTTCCTCTCCCCCCCAGGAATTTGTCAGGTTTCCCCCTGCTTAACTTGGCCCCAGCAGCTGGGCCAGGCCACCCGAGAAGCGGTGGGGATTCGGTTACCCTCAGCGATGGGATTCTGCAGTCAGAAGTGACAGGACTGCAGTGAATTAACAGCAAATGCAAAGCCAGGTCTCCTCACTCAGGTGTTGAGTTTATTACCTGCCAACCTAATGGGCTGGTAACAAATTCACTTTAAAGTAAATTAATACAGGAGAGAGAGATTTTTGCACAGGCTAGCAGAAGAAGATTATTAGCAAATAAACCATGTTTCCTTTTTTACTGTTCGACTTCACCAAACCTCCTACTGTTTACCTATTTCATGAGTTGCCATCCACAAGAGGGGCAGTCGGTGACAAGCTCTGCTTGTCAAACGCATACCAGAGTAAGGCTTCCTGGTGCTCAGCATTCAGGAGCCAGCATTTAAATCTATCAGAGGTAGCAGCAGATGGGAGATCATAGAAAGTATACTGTCTAATTCACAAAGCATATGTGCTAATGCAATGTAGCACAGTTGTATGGTTATTATTTGACTTATAAGAGAAAAAAATTTCTGAACATGGGATACTGATTTATGTTCATATGTCCCACTTTATAAAAACTTGTTACATTTTCTATTTAAAACCATTGGAAAATGTGTCATTAAAGCATATTGGATGGAACAGAAGGCAATATCTTGGCCACATACTTTTAATGGTTGCTTTTAGCACAACCAAGACCAAAGCTGAAAGCAAAAGCATGAAGATGAAGTTAAAAAAAAGAAAAGCTGTTGGAAGAAAAAACCCACAAACAAACTATGAGATAAACCTGAGAAGACGCAAGTAGGAGCTGTCTGCAGTTTTAGAACATACAATACAAGCAGGCAGATGGCATTTCACAACTGCTTTAATTCAACATCTACAGCTAAACCATATGTATTCCCCAAATTCCTAACAATTACATAGAACAGCTCACGTTACTAGGGACTTATACTTCCAGGTGCTAGATATTAAAAGCAGAAAGTAGTTAAGGCTACTCATTTGTTGAGCCCTCAATTCCAATTCTGGAAATTCAAGCCCTCTGGTAATTACGTACAGCTACAACCAGATAAAATATTCTCTAAAAGAGAGCGGAGAGCAGCCAGTTCACTGCCCGGTCCCAGCCTGCTCTGCAAGGCAAGATCTCCTGTGCTGATGTACTCAACTGACTGCAGGCATCGCACAGACCGGAGTACTCCATGCGCTAGACACCGCTCCCCTCCCCACCTCCTCCTTCCTCGTAAGGGCCCAGGACACTTACTGGTGTAAAACTACTCACGCGGACCTGCGTTACTTCGGCCCCGATGGAGCCCTCTCCAGCCTCGCGCGTGGACCAGAATTCAACTGAGCCGCTACTCAGCGCTGGCTGGCAGGAACCAGCATCTCCGACAGAGCTGCCAACCCAGCCTGTTTCATATCGCAGGGAATCATAGGGGTATTGGTGCCTTTTTGGCACATATTCTGTTTTAGAGACTCTTTAAAAACTTCAGCAGAAGCTTTGGATTAACTCTATTGATTCCATCACTGATTTATAGTTTGGGAGTTTTTTTGTTTGTTTGTTTTAAAAGACTCCTCTGAAGAGCTTTACCACTTCTGTTTGATCCAGGCAATGGGGGGGGAGAAGAGATTAGAAGTGGCAATAATCCGGCAAAATTCACTGAATCTCATTTTACAAAGTTAGCCCCAGAGAGAAGAAAATCCCTGCTGAGGGAAAACTGAAAAGTGAATACATTTTTAACATAGCATAACATATAGGATGGGAGAGCCAATTATCACTGCTAAATAACGTTCTGGGCACGGTCTTTGCAATGTAGTATCATTTAACACAACTGGAACAGTGGATTAAGAGTATACTGAACTAACGCAAGCAGCTGGCAGATAACCTGCACTTTTTGTTACATTTGCCAACCTTAAAGGTGGCAGAAAGAAAAACAAGCATAGGTAACTATATGGCTTGAAACTTTATAGCATGGAAGGCAGTATTAAGGGAATAAGGAGAAGGCAAATATCAGAGTGAGTAATGGCCCTGGAAGCTAAGCCAGTGCCGAAATCTTCCCCAGCTCGCACTGCGCCACACGCAATGCTGCGGTTCACTGTTTTTCCAGAAAACGGGGCACACCAGCTCCTCCTCCTCCAACACACATTCTGCCAGCAGCGCTCCCAGCAGATATACGGTCAAATAATGCTCAGGCTGACAGCCCACACCAGCAAATGCATGAAAGCGGCCCTCCTATTGGCACTCGACAGGAAAAACAGCCTGAGAACAGAGACCAACGTTCCCACTTATTTTACTTGCTTTCTCATAACACAGCCCGTTTCCAGCTCCGTTTGATTCATGATTCGCTCTATATGCGTCTCACGTTTTCATAGCTCTTCTTGGTTCTTTTTCACTTTGGAAACAATTACCACCATTTCCTCACACGTTCAGTACATACATTCAGTAGTTTTGTGCCTTTGTTCTCTTTTACTACTTTCAAATCCTTGTATTGTGTTATGCCAACAGATCAGTAAAATAAAGAATCAAAGTCATCATTCTATGCAGTGAAATTTGTCATTTGTCTTTTTATTCCTCATCTTTCATTAATGATGCAAAGTCTTATCTTCTCATTTCTTAATCCTTTACCCTTTTCTGTGCTTTATATTTTGTGATGTACATGGACTTTTGTGTTACAAACTCTTCAAAGACATCATTACTCTTCACATTTTTATGCACTGAAATATCTCTGTAATCTATGATCAAAGACTTGCTATATCTGGCTGTATTCATTTTCTTTATTTACTCTTCCTATGTCAGCCATTTTTTTATTATTAATTTTTGCTACTATGTTATGACTTCTGAGCCATTGAATCAGAAAGTCAAGACAATTCCAAGCCGTATCCGCCAGCCTGCCAGGGACCTGACCGCAGTGCAATACACCGCTATACAGAAAGGCAGGGGTCAGTCGATGACAAATTGATTTTCATGAATGTAGCTAATTGTCACTCAGCCTCAGTAATCAGTGGGCATTATTCCCACTAATTCATAGGAATTACAGTAAAGCCTTTCCTAGCTGAACTCAAGGATTTAGAGTTTGTCCATGCATGTATTGCTCCAGATTAACACACACTGAGATAATAATTCCCTTCTTTTCAAAAGGGGTAAATCGAAGCTGAAACAAAGCCCTCTTCCCAAATTGCCTGCCAAAGGAGTCAACTTTCAAGGTCTTTCATGGCCAATCCTTAATGTACACATCTTCATCCAGTACAAAGAGTTTGTCCCATGAATCTAGTCTCCATCGTCTCCTCCTTAACAGATTTCTAACCACCACCTTTGTCTGCGCTTCCTTCCATGCTACCTTTAACACGTGGCCAGAGCTCCCCCTCCACACCCCCAGAGCTCCTCCTTGAAACTCTTCTGTGTCAGAGACGTTGGTGTTTAGGATGCTGAATTGCATCAGTGAACCCAGTACTGCGCTATCGATCTGTAGCCACCAGTCGTCTTTTCTTACACTTAGAACAAAAAGACCTTTCCTTAGGTCTTACAGCCCTGTCCCTACGCAGTGCTTGGCGTTGTGGAGTCCCAGCTGACCGCCTGAGGCACAATTTTAATTCATTCATGGGCTGTGACAAGCAACAAGGGCTGGTCAAGTTTTAGATTTGCGGCACAGAGGAAAAAACTCAGCTATCTTTGAGAAAGTTCACACCAAACCAATTTTGAAGGAATGCTTTCCCTTCCCCTACTTCAAATATTTTACTGGTTTTCTGTGCTCTCTTACCTAGGGACATTAAGCACTACCAACAGGACAAAATAAGAGAAAAGAGGTGGTCATGTAGCTTTGAAGCAGCCAAGCATGCATTACATTAATCCTCATTTTCCTTAAGGTCATTACCTGACATCCCCAAATCACTACCCACATCGCTTTTACTGAATCAGTTCATACACTTAAGTATATTGCTTATCCAATATACTAGACCCTTCCCAAAAGCCCACCTAGGCCAAATCAGTTGACAGAGGTTAGTAGGATCCCTTTATGGATGTGACCCCTTTAGGACATTCATTAAAACACACTGCATATGCTAGCACCATAACAAATAAAGACATTTCTGCATTAGTGTTTTCCCAGTGTAGTACCATGTTAAACAGGACATCATTCAGGGTGGGGGGAAAACAAATTTTCAATCAAGCAAATTTTCCATAGGTATTTTCATTCTGGGGGGTAATCTGCCTGAATGAAGGCTGAGCAAATTAATGACTTAACACTTGGTCTAATAAAGCATGTGGATGATCATCATTATTCTACATCAAGCCAATTCAGTCCACAGTGCATAACATAATCCTCTGCTAGTTATTTTTAAGCCAATAAAATATTAAACTCCATTTGTAGCTTTAATCCTTTTCGACTTTTTATGTTCTTCTGTCATCCATTTCTGACCAGTTCCCCTCTTTTCTTTATTTTCTTAGCCCTTCATTTTACAAAGCTGAAATTTCCACTTACTCCATGATTGCCTCAACATTCATGCATTAACCCTGGATGTTGAACTTTGTCATAAATGCTTTCTGAGCCCAACTTTTCATTTGAAATATGCACATCTATGCTCTGAAATATTTTTTTTAGCTCTTCAAGGTTACATTATCTAGCCATTTGATTTCAGGGTAGAAGTTACTGTACTACCTAGATGCCTTCTACATCAACATGCCTGGTCTGAACAGAGGGTTTCTTGGTGGATTTCTTTCTTGATTTTGGAGTCTCTTTGTAGGTACTGCTTGGGCAGCAGATGACTGAAATAGAGTTTTACAGGTGATCAGCACTGAAAATGAACTATAAAAATAAATAGTTTCAGAAATAACATGGAATGTTAAATAAACATTATTTGACTGCAACTAGCAACTATTTTTGAAAGCCCATATATGAAAAGAGAACATATTTTATGGCCACCAAGACTACATTACCAAATGTCAGGAATGCCAGAATAAAATATACCTAAAGAACGAGCGGGAATGTTAATGGAAATATACCCGTATGTTTCCAAACCAAAAGTATGAACCACAGAACTTGACATCCATATCCAAACCCCTGTGAAACACAAGTCTTGTGAAGATTTTCTGTCACTAGCTGGCAGGCTCAACAGCATTAGCAGCATTTGTTCTACTGTGTTTGTGTTTCTGCTCTTCTTCCTGTGATTCCCTACAGTCAGCAACAGAGCAACAGTGAATATTAGTTGTTCCCTGCATTGCTCTGTCTAGGCATTCAGTAGCATAAAACTTGACTTTATGCCCTGTCCAAGCCTTCCAGAGTCTGGCTCCCCCTCACAACCTAAAATAGGTTTAGGATTGTTTTAATCTACTCTAATCCAGCCTTTCTTAATTCTGTTTCACAGCAAGGTTGCCACAAGACCAGCAACGTACAGTCACATCTTCCGTTTCCAACAGTATGCTCATACAAGGAGGAAAAACGCTGCTCTGGATATCCTTACGTACCACATATCCTCTATGGGGCACCTGAGCCTGCACCTTAGATGCCCATGAAGTGGTATTTCATTCCTGAAGACTAGCAAAAAGTGACTATCGTAGTTATTTGCACTTTGATATATTGGAAACCATTAAAAAACAGACAATTGCTACACTGAACAGAAAAGGTAGCAAAATGCCTTGGTAAATTTAACTACTGCAGGTAGTAAATGTGCAGATTTTATTGGTACTCCCCATCTGCAGCTCTGCAAACACTTTGCAAATAGCAATACATTAAGTCTGGCATCATGTGTTTGTACCAGTCCTGCTGTAAGGGGTCAGGAGCTTGCTAGAGACACCACGAGGACAGCATCCACTGGAAAGAAGGAAACAGTGACAATTTGGGGTTGCTGCAATGCCTTCCAACAAAACCAGACCCAGGATCGGTATACCCAGACATAACCCCTGTCCTCATCCAACTGTTCAGGAACAAATGAGAACAACGTATATGCAGGGTCAAATCTTCCTTGCCTAGTGTAATACTATGAATGATCACAAGATCATCCACATGATTAAGGCAAGAACATTAACAACCTCCATAAATAGTAATTTTAGCTTTACAGTTGTAGCATAACACACAAAAACTATTATGTGTCCTTAAGTGTATTAAAAAATGACAATAAACAACTCTTACAGAATGTCTGGAAATATATGATCTAGGATTAGAGTCCTGAAGGGACTAACTACATCATTTTAAAGCAGAGCACATTACTATTAAAGTGTCAGTCTTAGGAGTTAACAATCCACAAGCCAAATTCTACCCTTGGATAGCAAGCTAATTGCAGTGGGAGCACTACACATGTATTTTATGGCAAGAAGTTAGCTCTGAAGTTGTCACTGATGTTGAGCCAGAAAAGCTTTTTGGCCTTAACAATCTTCTCTGTAAGGTCACAGATGACCACAGTACCTTTATGAGCAATAGCTCACAGTACCTTTATGACCAATAGCTCACAGTTCATTTTATTTGAATCACACATGAACACAATCCAAGAAGCTAATTAAAGATATAAAACTTCCCTTGGACTGGATTAAGAGTTGTCATTTTTCTCCTTGCTATAGGAGGATAATTTTTTACGGTTTGAAGTTGCATACTTTTACGAGACAATGTAGAATGAAAAAGAGAAACAAAAGAAATACATGATTTACCAAGAGCCTGTATAAAGGAGACAGATTAGCTTTCAATCACCCTAAATTGGGTCAAAGTAGTAAATCTAACTTTGCAGATCTATAAGGGGAAGATCCATCTTTGTCTCTGTGGCTTGAATAAAACTTTGACAAGAAAGTTAATAATACGAAAGAGGAAGGATGATTTATAAAAATCTTTTTTAAGAGGAAATAATTGAAACGATCCACAGACCTCAGAAATTATTGTAGCTCCACTTCACCCTGAAAAACAAAACTTACTGAATTAGCCTCCGATTCAGCACAGTATGCAGAATGACACAAAACTTCAACACTTCAGAAAGCCAGCTTGGATAAAGATGAAGCAATTTTGAAAGCTCCACAGTCCTACAAAAATCAGCCAAGATTTTACTGACTTCAGCCCTTTCAGGCCTGTGCACATATCTAGAGAGGGGGTAA
The DNA here is from genome assembly GCF_036417845.1 of Apteryx mantelli. NCBI lineage: Eukaryota > Metazoa > Chordata > Aves > Apterygiformes > Apterygidae > Apteryx > Apteryx mantelli. Next base: position 24,120,977 of record NC_089989.1, on the reverse strand, counting down.
TATAGTGCAGCATGTTTGTAAACATAAGATTTTTGCGCCTAACATATCCCTATGAATAGTTTCTCCCTTGCCTGCTTTGAAACATCTGAATTGCAACAAGCACTTTTTAAACACATTTAATTAAACCCCACTGCCTCCCTTAGTAAGGCCCCTAACGGAAGGGAGTTTGCTGAGAGAGATCAAGCCATGCTTGGAAGTGACAGCCTCTTCTGGGAGAAGCCCCAGGCAGCATCCTATGTCCTGAAGAACAAAGGTTCTGAGAAAATAACGAGGGCTCAGGTAATAAAGTGCATTTCATTCCACTATAACTCACATGGTCATTTCTTTCAGCCACTGCAGTGCAGAAAAGTTTATTTCTGGCCCTGTGACGGAAGTGATTTTCACAAAAACCTTTCAGAGTATTTCCTCTCACTTTAAACCCAAAGCATAAAACATCTAGAAACTCAGATGCAAGACAAATATCTTTCAGGGACTTGCTTAGCATGTCTCACTCGGGAGCTAAATTGACAGAAGGAATTATCCTTACTGGACAGACTGGTGGAGGCTTTGGAGTTGGGAAAGCAACCAGTTTCCTAGCTTTTGACTGACTTAGCAAATCTGCAGCTAATTCAGGAGTTCAAGACATCAGCAATACTGTGGTATTTCTTGCTTGCCCTCCGGCACATCATGATTTTTTTCTGCTTTTGTGCTAAAGGTTTCAAGTGTGTTACTGTGCCCACACCAGGCATGCAGTGGCTTGCTGGGTGAGAACCAGTGGTTGTGTGGAGCCTTCTGGACTGATTTTAAGGGATCAGGTTCAAAGACCCTATTGGTCTCCTCTAATTCTAAATTTTCACCTAAGTTTTACCTAAATTCCCGTGTTGCCACCTTTTTTTTTTTTTTTTTTGGAGGATGAAGAATACATGCATATCCCAGCTGCAAATGACTAGTAAATCATCTCAGCTACTGCTATTGCAGCTTTATTCTCCCACTTTGATTAACTGAGTCTTACTTCCTCAAAGCTGCTTAGGGTGATATCCGTTTCCCCAGAATCCTAAATTGTTGCACAGAAATGAGTGCAGATTATTTGCCCTGTCTACTTATCAGCTTTTGAGTGCTAATCTAAGGTGATGACTACCTCACAGTTTCATGTTGTTGTTTTAAGATTGTAATTTCAAATATTATGTGATTATATTCCTCCCCTGATGAGTTCAAAAGAAACATAAGGCAGTAAATAAGATGCAGGCTTTAACTGCAGGAGGAAAGAAGGCTCTGCAAGAATTGCACGTGGCAAAGTCAGCAAAATATGTTATTATGTCATGGAATACTTGCAAGTGAGAATGATCAAGCATCTTCCACAAGAAAGTGCTTGCAGGCTGTCTGTGAGATCTGGAACTTGTTATGAAGAACTGAAAGAAAGCAAACAAAAAGCAGCCATGACCAGCACACAGGAGCTGAAGGGTATTCACAGAAGAATAGACAGGTAAAGGAGCTGGGGAAATGTTGAACTACGCAACAGAAAAGACTGAAGCCATTTGGGTTCAAATCACAGAGGGGAAGAATAATAAAATGGCATAGTGCTAAAGGCTGCTTTATTTTAAAATATACATTCATTGCTAAACTAATGTTTATTATTAGTTTTAATTTTATCCAGGACTTTTGTCACTATGGAAGACTAATCTCCTTGTTAGAGGAAAAAAAAGAAAGAATAACGGTATTTGTTTACTTCTAAATTTGATACTAAACATATTTCAAACAGTGCTACTGAATCAAAAACAGGTGATGATGCTATTTTAGACACTTGAGAAAGATGTTCTAGATCAAGAGAGATATCAGCTAACTGCAGAGAGTAACAGGAGTGAAATCAGAGAGAATAATCAGAGCTCTACAAAAACACAGCATAAAAGAAGACTAAGTTTTTTAAGGGTTGAGTACCCTAAAGAAGAGAAGACTCATGGCGGGACCTCAAAGTCTTCATGCACACAGAGCAGAATATAACCTTTTTTCCATATCCATGATGGATTGGACAAGTTACTTGCTTTTCTTGATTAATTGCAAAAGGAAAGATTCAGGGTAAACATTAAGAAAATCTTCCTAACGGCAAGAATGAGGAAGCAGAATAGATTAGCTGAGAGTCTTTCTACCATTAGAGATCTTTCAGAACACATTGAATAAATATCTGTCAGGATTAATATATAGTTGATCCTGCCTTGGGGCTGATGGATGAATTACATGACCTCTCTAACACCCTTCCAGATTATTTTACCATGATTCTATTATGCAGTTGTTCACAAAATCGGGAACTGGATTTGATGACTAAAAAAGGTTGTTTCCAATATTCTTTAGAAATCTAGGACTGATGCACAATAAATCTTATTTTATGTACAACAGAGCTATTGGTTTCCTCCTGTAGCAATTACCGTCTCTAATTAGCTGGGAATCTACACAAAGGTTGGGGTGGATTCCTTTATTCTGCTTGGAATCCAGTTGTGAAGAGTAGTAAATTTACTGCATTGCAAATGTGCTAAGTAGCATTTTAGCAAAGATACATCTGTTAAAAGTGTCCTCGAAATGCAGAGATCTTTAAATCTTCCAAGCTATCCACTTGAAAGATTTTGTTTTTGCAGAGGTGATAAACGTTTAACTAACACAGCCTGATACCCAACCTGGGAGATATTCCGGCAACAAATAAAGAGTTTAACCACCATTCTGGAGAACTTAAATGCAAGAACTCCTCCCAGCCGTTTACTGGCAAGGCTTCCAAGTCATTCTTGTTTAATATCTGACTGACTACACTAATTCTCACACTTAATGTAGCCAGAGGGCTCCCATGAACTAGATTACTGATAAACAGAATCTTCAGCCTTCCTAAAATTTAGTTCATCATGGTAAGAAGATTTAGTATCTTTTCAATAAGGATTATCTCCACTTGTGGGAGTTATTTGTCTGAGAGAAGTAATTAAAAAAAAATGCTTGCAATGACTTTAAAGAATATTTACTCCTAAGGATTCCAATCCTATGCACATTTTGAACACCTGCGCTCCTGAGCATCTGCAATTTGAACTCCATTAATAAATCTTTCTGATGCTAGGAAGAATATTTAGAGTTTCCTAAACCAATGGTTTCCACAACTATTGAATATATTCCATTTCAAATATCCTCAAGATGATTTTGAGTTTTGACCATTAATTGTGACTAAAACTGACTTATATTATGATAGATCATGAGAGCGCTTCAGGTACAGCTGAATCAAAGCAGTTCCCCTGCTCCAGAGGTGTAGAAATCTCATATGCCTTTGTATACATCTTGTGTAGTGTGCAGTTGCTTCTCCACTACTTCTGCCCCCAAGCAAAAACATTACAAAGCTGAAACGTCTGCAACCTTTCAAAGCCAGTGATTGAAGTCTAGAAGATGAAAAATTGCCTGCATCATGTCCTGCACCCTCCTGCTACAGGTTAGGATTAGGTTCTGTCTCTGAGCCCATGAACTGAGTTCCTTCACTCAATTTCTCTGTGAACCTATTTACAATGCAATCTGTTTTGATCAAGCAGGCCATTCATCTAGATCCATGCAAATTAAATTAAAGCCTCAACTTTAATCAAAGCAATCCTTGTTTGTGTTGCAATACGTATATTTTGATTTCATAGCAGCTCAAGCCTGAAATCCCTAATGCCGCTTTGTAGTGAATGGTCCCTGGTTTTGCTCACCTGTTCACAGTTAACTCCTGAAGCACACTGTTCAGCATCAGAGCAGACAATGGTTTGATTTTGTTTTCCCCCCCCCGGTTGCTACGCACTGAATCTGGTGAAAAACCGTGAGAGAGGGGGAGGACCCCTATGCCCTGGGAGCTTCTGAGGAACACGTGGGGAAAAACGGTGGGAGACGCACAGAGAGCACCAGGTCTGGCAGTCAGCGAAGGCAGCAACAAGAGAGGCTGCAGCACAGCAGAGACGGGGAAGAAGCAGAGCCAGGCCTTTCCAGCACCTCTGGAAAAGACTCTTCTAGAAACATCAGGGAAACCATTGAAATTGAAAGAGCATTTCCAGAGGAAAACAAGACTAAAGGAAAGGCTCTTTCCTCCCATGACACAGAAGCAGGAAGAGATCTGTCATCAAAAACTTTGTCTTTTTGGCATGCTCCCTCTAGGACTCCTCATCTATGTCATTTACTTTCCTAATAGCAGCAGTCTATATTGGTGAGGAATAACCGCCAGGAATGAATTAAAAACACAGCCAGGCTTGTCACAATAATTTGGGCTTTGCAAAAACTAATTTTTCTTCTCTTCTAATAAAGAAAGGTACAACAGGGTGCACAACAAGGTGTAACAGCTTTTACGAGAATCAGCTGAAATGATAATGGCAAAAGTTCATGTTAAAACCTCAGTTTTTATCTCATTACGAGAAACTGCAGAGTGGGAACTATTGGTCAGCTGTCGCACAGTGACAGTCATCGAGGCAGATAATATCCTCTCCCAAATCCTATTTTTACACCAGTTTTGCCCTGCATTACTCAGAGGGGATGGTCACATAAGCCGCTTTCCAGAGCAGCTTGTTGACTAACAGCTGTTTAAGCATGAGATAACACCGGGTAGTGGTTTTACAACTTAAGCACACTGGTGCAGATTTCGTCTTAGTAACAAATCCCTTTCAGGAAGGAAATGAGGGAGCTTTTTACCTCAGCTAGTTTGCTTAGCTCACTAAGCTACTCCACTTCGTATTTTCCATTCTTTCTCTCCAAGAGAAAAGTCATGAAAAGTCAAAGCAATAACCATCCAAGTACTTTAGAAACATAATGCACACTCATACATTCAAGTTTTGTTCTAGTTAAGATTTTCAGAGCAAGGCAGTGCTGTATTATTCAGCTCATGGACTGAAGTGTCATTTTTGAAGCTACTCTAGCTTATCAGTTAAATATGCATTGATTTTTTTTTTCTCCCCTCTTCAAGAGATGTATTATTAATTAGGCAACAGAACAGAGGAGCTTCCTTGGAATCATTCCAGTCTGTCATTGAAAAACACATGCAGGATGCCTTCCAGATCAAAAACCCCTTAGTAACTCAAGGGGAGGATTTCACTCAGCAAGTGCAATGGCTTATCTTTCAAGAAAAATATTTTAGGACAGATTCTCTTCTCTTTCCAGTCTATGCTGAGCACAGTGGAGTAGCGCAGGGAATGGGTTAGGGATAGGTGACACTCTGCTTAGCCCCTACAAGTCAGAAGTAGCATGAGGACTGCTTGTAGGGTTGCCAAAGCAAGTTCTATCCCTGTCTCTTCTCATATCCAAAACACTTTGGCTTCCCTTGGCAGACTCGTGGCTTACAGTGAAAACGCTAGAAGACGTAGCAATGCCCACCCAACATTGCCATACTGCTTAAACAGCAGAGTGAGTTTACTATTTGAAATATCAAATCCGTGGTCCAATCTGAGATGCCAGAACAATTTATATGAATTACAATGACTTAATGACTATTACAAATATACCTGCACTTACCTTGTAGGCCTGGCTCCGATCCTGCTGGCTAAGCGCATACTTGTATTGTAGAACTGCAAACCAGGAGCACTCAGCTCAGTAGAGGCAGGGAGCGTTCAAAGATGCATCCTTATTCACAGAGCCAAACACAGTCCTCAGCGCAAATTAAAACAATCTGCACACTGTTCCTGCTTGTGCTTGCCGACAACAGCATTACAAGTGAGACGGATGCAGAGATAACCCAGTCCAGACCTGGAAATGAACCACAGGGAGGACAATTAGCATAGCTTCTAATAACAAAGTACTTCACCCTTCTTTAGGGTGTTATATTACATTGGTGTTTATGTTTAAACACACCTGTAAAATTGAATATCCACTCACATTTTGCACAAATATAAACGAGAACAAGTTTCAGTTAATGGAAAATGAGGCCATAGGTTGCTTGATAAAGCATGAAGCAGAAGCCTGTTAGAAAACAGCATCTTGCCTGTTTGCTCAATATAGCTGGCAGGTCAGATTAAGCTAAGAAGTTATGATAGCGCAACCCAAACATGCACCACCGACCCCACCTCAGAGTTTCTATGTGCGATTGTTGCTGTATAACGACTAGTTTTTAAACAACACTTATTTTGAAGGTTGCCTTCTGTATGCAGCCTCATGCTCATACACAAATCAAGTAATCACAGCTTAAGCAGTTACTGTGCACCAGCTGTATTCGTGCACTGTCTTAGCCTATTGCAAATGCAAGGAAACATGACTTAGCCTCATCTGAAAGGAGAAAGGATCAGCTCACTTGGGTTATGGGCACAAAAATCAGAGACCACGGCCCACTGCAGTTAAGCTGTGCTAGTTTGGTTGTCAGCTATGCCTATTGACAACTTTTTTACTCCCTCCCATCCCCAGAAGGAAGAATTATAGATTCCCTGGATCTTCTCACGTTCAAAGGCCATTGCCAGCTGAGCTGTAGTATGAGTCATCTGCTTTCCTGGGGTCAGTCTCTAGTGAAAACCATGGCAGCCATTTATCCACCAGACCTCCCAGTTATTGGGCAAAAGACTGGGACTTTGCAGCATTAGGAATCCCAGGTCCCTTGAAGCACTATCTAATAGCTTTGGAAATGGCCACAGACTACTGGGCACATGAACTTATTCAGCACCTTCTCTCAGAAAGACCGTGTAGCAGAACAGCTTCTGTTCTCACACTTGTCTGATATGACCTCATGCAACCTCCCTTTTATAACAGTAGATTAAAAAAAAAAAAATCTGATTCTTCACACTGACCTCCTGTATAACACAGGCCAGGTAGATTTCCCAGAATTAACTCATGCTGGAATTAGAGCAGAGCTTGTAGAAAGGCACCTGAGCTCAGTTTGCAAGTTGTAAGTCATGGGGAGTTCACCAAAGTCTGTGGTTAGTTGCTCCACTGGTTCATTATTGAGGATTCATTCGACACATTTCAACATTCAGCCACTGGGCCTTGTACTAGTGAGACTGAAAAGCCTATCGAAATTTAATTAACCTTGTAGGTCCAGTTTAATTCTCTTGAACTTTAGGAGCTCTGTCTCCTTACACCATCTATGAAGATAGGAGCCAGTTCAGGCCCCTCCAAAGACCAACTCAATCCACAAAGTCTCAGTTAGGTGCCTAAATTTAGGGTGATACTAGTCAAGTCTTCCCTTACACTTCTCTCTATAAAAGGGAGCTCTTAAAACCCTTCTATTCATATTCCACAGAATTAGGGATTTTACCACCCGATTTACCCACCACCACATCAGATGCCTGTGACGCAAACCAGGGTATGCTCCAGAAAGATGTTTCCATGTGCAAATCTCAAACTTATGCGTACAGTTGACTAGCAAACACAGAATCCAGATGCACAGATGCGATCTATAAATGCACTCAGGTGTCATGTCTATTTTTGACAGGTGGTGGAATAATTCAGTAAAGTTGCATTAATGCAAGCAAGAGGGCTCCAGGATTAAAGAAAAAATAGTACATACACATTGACATGGCCCTCATGTTGCGCTGGTCATTTCTCTTTTCTCCTCTTTTCTCCTCCTGCTTCCTACTTTTCCCTTCCAGAAGGGCTCTGGCATTAGGCTGAGTGTTGAACTGTCAGTTCAGATTTTCAGCCTTAAGAGATGAATTTCCCTTATGACTTGAGTCATGTCCGTACTAACCTTTTGCAATTGTGTATGTGTAGTTAATCATACACAGCTACACTGAACCTGACTGTTAAAAGGCTGAGTAAATACAACTACACCTTCGTTATCTTGTTTAAAGGTAGAAAGATTAATTTGAATTCTAACTGGAAATACTGATTCAATGAATAAGCCTGAAATGTAGTGGTTTTCAATTACACTAAGAAATTGGTCTTTTGAATTTCCAAATTATGCAAGGCAAGGCAAGTTCAATTTAATCTATACAAGGGGATATATTTGCCATCTTCATAGCGCTGTATGTCAGTGGGTAACAGCTAAAAGATAGGTGGAAAAATGTAATGTTGGCTGTTGGTGCCCTCCAGGGGCCAGACTGAGTACAGCTTTCAGTCAAAATTTTTGAGCATTTAAGCAAATACAATAAATATTGCATATTCCCACCCAGCTTTAGAGTAGCGTGACTGCCGTTATTCATGTTACTCTTAGAGGACAGATTCTCTCAGTTGGCCCACAGACGCTGCGATGCTTGATGAAACAGAAGCAATAAGAGGGAGATGCGTATTTATATTCGACTACTTCCATTTTCTCAGCCTGCATTCCTACGAAAATAAGGTTTATACACAATCACTTTGTGCATCTATCTGTCCTTTTCTATTAACCTGGAAGCCTTTGTCTAGTTCCCAGTAAACCCGGGGGACACGTAGAGGATGCAGAGAGACTATATACTGACAGGATTCATGAAAACAGGCATTAAGAAATGAGAGTAACTAAACATGATGCCCCTGCATGCTGGGAGGCTGATCCACGAGCTCTGTCCTTATACCCACTACAGACAGAACCACCAGGTGCAAAATCCCCCAAAACTCAATTTTGTTATTTCTGGCTGTGGCCTGAGTTATTATTTATGTCCATTTTTGGCTACAGGCTTGCTCTGGCTTCTTTACACCAGAGAACAGAAATCCTACAATGAGTTTACACACACAGGGACAGGAGAGAGAGAATCCCGTTGTCCTCATAGATTGCAGATTAGTTCCTTTACGCATAGGCACTATTAATTCCTAATTACCCTTGCCGTCCTGCACGACGGCTGCCACAAAGCCAGACTTCAGAGAGGGCAAGGAAAAAGCAGGACGATCGGAATACAGGGAACAGTTTGCACCAGCCCAGAGGTTAAACCATATGTCCCCATGCACAAGCAACGACTCCAGCAGAGCTCTACCTCCGATGCAGGATTTTTCTGGAGTTAGTGGGTCGCTCTTCGTTCCACTGCCTCCCACCGCACACAACGCTGTAACTGTAGGACAGTGCGAGGGAGAGGAAGTGTGTCATCAGGCCACAATTACATTAGTACCTCTCCTACGTACTGTTATAAACATTCTCAGTACATTATGATAACATCCTGCCAAAACAAGGGTTTGCATTATTTCCCAGTATCCCCTGTGAGGAGTAACTACTCCTTAAAGATAGTTTCTGCAAAGCCAGAACTCAAGGCTTTGCTATACCAGATGAGGTGCCCATACCACCTCAAAAATACACTTGAAATTCATCTCTCTTCTTTTCTCATAGCATAAATTATCTGGTAGAAGTCTTAGTTGTGGAATGCACCTCTTTCTTTGAAGTAGGTATTGTACGACTACTTTGTTTCAAGGCTTAAATCTTGAGTACCTGCTAATAGTTTTCAGCCCAGTACACATAAATACTTAAATAAAAAGATTAAATTTTCTTGCAGGCACAACAGGCAGGACTGCATTAGATCCTGTGATGCCTAGCACAGTATTACACACTTAACTCTCAGAGCCTTGTGCTTTCCTCTCCCAAAAGCCCAACTGCTGATGTAGCAGTGTGATATTTGGAGATAATTAGACTTCAACAGCTAGAGCTGCCGAAGGAAGTTCCACCTCACGAGACACAGATCAGCTTTTGACTAGAACTGCTGAAGAAGTGAGTTACCTGCACCCTCCTTCCTTCTCTGCACAAAGCTCTCTAGTGATGTCAAGAATTGAGTCTTTAAAGAAGAAGAGAATCCAAAAAATCTTTGACATAATTAATACCAGATAATTGCGCCGAGTCTTCTTTCTTCTGCCAATTACAAGTGGAAATTGAGTCTGGGGAGCTGCGGCAGATCATCTTTATGCAATTACGATTTATGATGAACTACGCAGCTCCAGCAGCATTTCCCAAGCTAAAGAACAATGATTATAAATGGAAGACTTGTAGCTGCAGTGACATAACGTCAATCCCCTGTATTTAACATGCCCACAAGCTAGAACGTACACTCCTGATTTGCAGCTATATTTGACCACATAGCTTGCAGATGAAAAATTACCTCAGAAATCAGAATGGCAGGTAATTAGCAACACATGCTTTCTTTCTTTACTTTGTTTTGCTCTCCTTAAATCATTTCCCACCCATGCCTTTTCTCATTGTTGTCAAGGTTTATTTGTAAGTAGCTTCAAATTTGATGAGCAGTTTTGCTTCTAGCAATGCTACTACAGTGTTTTTGCAACCTAACAGTTCTGGGGTTCAGACAACGTAGTCTGATTGCTCATTGTCAAGTTTTTAATCTATCAAAAATCTGAATATATAGACTGACCTATGTACCAAGGCACCCTTAGCAGAAGTAGAGCCCTGTCTTTTTACCTCTCTGACATACTTTAAGACTTCAGCCTCATACAGAGAAGGGACTAGGCTAACATGCACACCGGTACATCAAAGCATCTAATTTCTAGCCTGTGGCCTATGGACACTTCTTCTTTCTGTGAAGGCAACAGAAAAAACTATACTGCACCAAGCCTGCCTCAGCTGGGCCATTTTCACTTGCATCTGACCAAGCCTGTTCTTCCAGAATCTCCATGTAATCAATCTCTATTAGGTTTCATGCCTTTCACCTGCTGGAAGTATGAAAGAATACTGAGCATATGTATTTTGATCACCTGCAAACGAGCACAATAAGCAGCTCAGCAGTGCCAGTGCTGGAAAGTTTGTTGAGAAACGCTCACTCTCTTCCGTACCTGCAGGTGGCATGGTTTTCTTCCACATTTCCTTTCTAAACGATGCTAACCATATTCCAGCTTCCAAAACAGCTTTCTACATGAAAAGAGGTTTCAAAAATTAAGTACTGATTTACGATTTACTTTGCTCAAAACCATCAGTTTAAAAATTCCTTTATTTTCCACAGGTTCTGTTTGATTAGATCTAGAAAACATTGACAAGAAAAGGTTAATGGAGAACACAAAATGAGCTAAGGAGACTGACAGTGAAACACACACATCACACTGAGCACATCATTCTGAGCCTGCAGAATATGAAGGCTCATGAAAAGCAGGACTTTTACATACTGATTAAAACAATAGCAAAGACCTTCAAATAATGAAGCTGTGCTCATCCTTGGAATTAAAATTCAGCTGCTATTTCTACCAAGAGAGTATTTTGCTGTAAAGTTTCTGCAGAGTGACTCGTCTAGTCTTGTTGCAGCTTACAACAAAACACCAGGTTTCTGAGCAGTTCTGGTGTAGAGTCAGTCCCTCATGCTACCTCCCTCCCACCCTTCTCCAGCCAGAAGAAATTGAAAGTGAATATTTCAGATGGCTTAGATTTTGCATGTTCAGCTTGAAACACCTTTTAAGAAAAGTATCCACCTTCAAGAAATCAGAACCTTTATCAGCTTTCTTCAGGTACTAATCACTTCAGAAAATCTAGTCTGACATGTACTGATGTATGAAATATTAGACAGTGTGCCGACAGTATTAAGAACTCCTTCAAACTAAGCCATTAAATTTGTGTTTAACTTTATACACATTCCTAAGTGCTTTGCTAGAGCCAGGCCCACCCAAGCATAGTTAGCTAACTACCCTAGATGAAATATTAGAAATCTCACAGAGAACTTCAAGAAAAAAGTTGAAAAGAAAGCTAGAAAATGTGTTTGCACAAGCTATCAGGATATGGGAGATTGCTGATGTGTATCTGATTAATTCGGGTCTAGCAGAGATGACCGTTGCTGTATAAGCCAACACAGAACAGACAGGACAGGCTCATAGCTGCCTGCAGGAGGTCACCAGCAACAAGTTTATAACCACCAGCACTAAATAGGAGAGAAGCTATCAGAGATTTCACAACATTTTATTGTACTTCCCCCGTGTGCACCTCCATTCCTACTGCCTGGCGAACACCCAGGAATCCCGGGACACCAAAGAGGAACAGAAGTCTCTGGCAGGATGCAGATGCTTTTGGCAGAAGAGACAGGTGAGCTGGGCCACTTGCAAATGAGGCCAGCTGTTTTGCATTCAGGTATTTATTTCAGCTAACAAGTGAAGTGCTTTTAGTGGTATTTCCCAGACATCAAGAGCCTTTGTGATGTGCGGTGATCCACACATTTCCAGCTTGCAGCAGCTCACCATCCCATACCGATTTTGAATATGAATAATGAACTTGAGACTTCCCAAGATTCACGAGCAAAGAAGGTTCAGAGAACCCGTTTGCAAAGAGAACATTCAAGCACCAGAGAACTTTTTATTCATTTGTGTTCGTATGCTATAGCTTCTGTTGACAAGACATCTAGCAGACCTCCACTTTTGTCTCTTCAGTCTGACGCTGTTGTACACACACAGCCAAAATTCTGCTTCAAGAAAAAGAAATAAATACAGGATAACAAGCAAAGGAGAGCTTTCCTAGACGCCAGTCCTGGAAAGCTACAGCCCAACCACAAAGGATTTCCGCTGGCAGTTAAGTTAAATAACTTTTTCAAGGCACAGCGCAGCTCCTGCAACGCCTACGTTCAATGACGGGTTTTTGCGACAAGTTACACAGATTTGCTCGAGTGAATTATCAGAGAGTGGGCTCCAGTGCACTTCACCACAGCAGAGACACTGCTCCGTATGCGTAGCCGCAGGGTGCTTCCCAGCTCCGGGGAGAGTCCTCCCAAGCGAGTTCTCAGAGGCTGCCGACTTCGGGATGAAAAATCATCCCTGGTCCATTTCGCTTCTTCAGTCCTTGGCGCACTTCGTGATCGGAGGACCTGCGCTGATCTCCTCACGGACCACGCGGTGCAGTTGCCTTCGCACCGAGCGCTTCACAGTTCATGAAGTACAACTGCAGCGGGGAGGTATCACAGCAAGCGAGGCACAAAACGGTACAAGGCTCAAGATCCTCCAAATACGATGGGGCAGAAACAATTCTTGAGTTAACTGGGACGAAGCACAGGCTAGCGAGAGGTACTGCCACGTGCCATTGGCCTGACTGGCAGAGACATTCATTTAATATACATTTAAGTTTATGCTACTGAGGGAAGGAGAGTCAGTCTCCTTTCTTTATCGCCCAGCAGTTAGCTTCTACCCTGCACGCTGTGCCGTTATAAAGGTCGACGTGTTTTTGTCAGGAATGGGACCTCCAAACTGATCCAGCTAGAAAAAGCAGCTTTTCTCCGGGCAGCTCCTCAAACTGGGATGCTGTGCAGCCGCGGGGACGCCCGCCAGCCCAGCCACGGCGATGAGGCAGGGCAGCGCGGAGGGGGAGCACTTGCCTCAGGCAGGACGCTGGCTCAGCGACACGCCAGACTCCTTGGTGCTTACAGCATCCCCTTCCCCAGCCCTATAGGCACTATCATCTATAGAATCTTACAGTCTTTACATTGAAACTACCAGGACACTGATTCCAGTAGGAAAATATGCACCGATATGTTTATCCTCAGTTTAGCTGCCAACTGTTTCAAAATGGGAAAGAACGTTTGAGGCCTAACCACTAAAATTAATGGCTTTGTAGCAAGCCTGAGATACCTTGGCCACAGAACTGAGTGATTCATAGCATGTGACAATATTTCAGTAATTATAACTGCTTTTGAAAATAAAACTACAGCTAATCAGGGTGGTCTTGTTTCCCTTAAATACATTAAAAAGTCATTACTTCAAGAACTCATTACATCAACACAGCATTTCTTAAAGGGATAGCATTAGGCAATGCTGACAGGCTTTCAAAACGCTGATATTCTGTCCTTCACAGTCATTTCCTTAATGGCCTGGTTCTTTCATACAACAGCTAGAGAAGTTAAGCTCCTAGCTGCTCTGTTCAAAGGTTCTTGCTGCTTGTCACTGGCAGAGCCTTGCTCAGCTTGCAAAGGAAATCAGACAACTCACATGTACAAGTATCAGCACATTTTCTCCTCTGGGTCTAAATTTAAAGCAGACTACATATTTTAGAGGTACTAATTTAAATGAGATTTTTTAGTGTAGCATGAGAGTTGCTCAGAGTTTTCATCCTCATGCTTCTAGCTTCATTAATCAACTCAGCCTTGCCAAAGTATATTATAGGAAGATGTCTGTAGCCACTGCGGTCTATGGCATAATCATACCTCAGAGTTGAATATTTACAAGCCTGTCTCCTCCTTAAACAAGGACATAAGAAACCAAAATCCCTGGCAGTTGCACAGCGCTGCAATTAACTCCTTCAGCACTGTGAGGATTCTTGCGCTAAAAAGAAAGCAAAGCAAGAGAAGAGCAATAGAAAAACTGGGAAGAGTTGGCACCTTGAAGTGCAAGGAAGGAAAAGAGCAGACCCCCAGAGAGCACGTTTCAGGTGGGAGCAGTCTGGAGGAAAAGCCAGGGCTTGCACAGCAGCTACCAGAGAGCCAGCCTAACTCTGGGATACTCGCGAGTTACCCAGGACAGGTCAGCAGTAGCAGGAGGGGAGATCCATATGCATCTCAAGGGAGGCACAACTCTAACGAGTATTTGAATGCTGAGAGCACAGCAGAAGTCCAGCTCTTCTCTATCATTACTAAGCTTTTCATAGCCTCTTACTACATCACAGATCGTGCTGCTGAGAAACTACAGTCGAACAGCAAAATCCTGCTGTGCCAGCACTGCACCCATCCCTCCCTACTGCTCTAGACAAGATGGTCCCTGAACTGATGAACTGTGAGATAGAAGATAGCCGACACAGAGCCACGGGGAGGAAAAGAATAACAGCAACACCGAGAAGCTCTTAGCACCAGCATTATTTGAGAATAACAGTTGCCATTGCTGTGTTCAGAGCAGAGTGCCTGTAACTACGCATTACAGCAAGCTGTAAATGCAAGCTATAAATCATCTCCCAAACTTGATATTCCTCCAGAGCCCTGACACCCACAACAGGCATCCCACTCGTTTATCCACATCCAGCCACTCGTCTTGGACACCATCAGTGCCCGACACTGCCCTCTGCAAGCCTTGCTCTAGTGCCCTGCGTATCTGGTACACTTGAGCTCTCTAATCATCTTGACAATACTAGTCTTACTGATTAGGCTGAAAATAGGTATGACTGTCATCTCATTAGCTGCATGCAGAGCGTAGCTAACAAGCAAAAGTCTTGTGGCATTTCAATTTGAAAAGGTTTCTTGGTACCTTGTTTCCTTCTTGTTTACCTCTCACATAAGGTGATTTTAGCTACAAGAAACTGCAGCAGAGCATTTTCCCTTGCGTAACACCTTTTGTTTCTGGTGCAGCAGCAGGAGGAGGATCTCAACTCCATACTGGATCTTAAGTGACAGAATAGCTTGTGTGGTTATGCTAAGAATCGCTAAATGTGGCCAAATGTCTCTTCAAATCTGCATTAAAGCATCTTTCCCATTTCAATCCTCTTGCATGCTCTAATCTTTGCATGCCACAGCTCTAGCTACTTTGCTGAGACTGGAGAAGCTGAAGCAGTTTTTGCACCTCTTCTTGCAATGATCAAATCAGATAAGTATGAGCAAAGAGTAAGCTTTTATCCGCTGACAGATATACCCTCTGCGGATTTTCAGAAGTGGCTCTTCAAATTTCTCCTAAATAAGGTATGAAGGGTGTTAGAGAGAGATCTGTAAGTCATTCCAGGGAAGCCATTTGAATGTTTGTTGGATAAGGAGCTTTCATCAGCCTAATAATATTTTCACCAAGCTTAATCAGCTCAAGATTGATAAAGGGTAATGACGCCCATATACTTTAGCTTTAGCAAAAACTAAGGCAGTGGGCCACACTCCTGTCATTCTCCCACACTCTTCTACAGAACACATTCGAGTTAAATATTTACACTTACATTACTCTTTTGGGCCTAAACTCAGGCACGTCTTTAAGAGGAGAATCATTCCTTGGTAAATTCTGCAGCCTCCCAACACCCCACAGTCTGAATTCAGATGCAAATTCATCTTAGCAAGTGACACTAGTTATTGTAACAGACCCTCAAATATTGTTCACTGCAAACAGAATTCCAGACTTGTGAACCAAGACCTGACCTGAAGGGTTTTTCCCTTAGGTTTTTGGGTCAATATTGTTGCAGTTGATTAAACTCTCCAGGCAGAGCAAGAGCCTCTGGGCCCTTCAGCTCCAGACCCACTGCCCAGAAGGACTAAAGCTTCATCCCATAGGCAGGCTCCTCTGCAGGCATGTATGAAAGCACGTGGAAGGGTATGCAGGGAGTGAATGGGACGCAGCAGGAGATGAAAGCTGCCTGCAGTTTCAACTGCAGTTTCAGGTGTTCTTGTTGCATGGAGCCAGAGGGGGCTGGTGGGAGAGGGGCTGTTTGCAGGATTACATGCCCCAGCACGCCACGGGGAACAGAAGAGATGAACCAAGACAGTGGGTGGGAAAGGGTGAGAAAGCCCTTTGGTTTGGGAGGAAACTATTCCATAGCTCCCTTTTGCATGATCTTCAGCTATGCAAGTTAATTTTCCAGAAAATAGAAGCAAGTTACAGCTCCTCTCTTTGCTCCCCCAGTTATCTAAGGTCCACATTTGTGGCAGGAGAGCCTCAAGTAATAATCCCTCTGCTTTAGCTGAAAGCAGCAAAAGGGCTGTAAACACTGGTCTCTCCCCCCTTCCCATCCCTGCTGCCTCCCCTTTCTCACACTCAGAGCCATGCATCTTTCTTGGCTTCTGCACTAAGTCACCTGCTTATTTCTATCCCTTCTACCCTCCTCCTCTCATGGGATGTCTCATAGTAACTGTAAGCCGCATAGTAGAGACTGAGCATTTCGATTTTCTGGGTGTTTCCGCAAATGTCGGTGCTGTGATGGCCTATGCCATCTGCTCTGGCATTTCCCATCGTCTGACCCTTTGCACAGAATCGCTTCCCTTGCACATCCAGGTAGTTTTTTCTTGTAAACAAATTTCATCTTTCAAGAGCAAACGTGTGACGTTCCTGCCTGTACTGCTCACGTCCTCCAAGTCAGCCTCCTGCGAGCACTGCAGAGACCCTCAGTGGCAGGGAAAAGCCACAGACACTTAGCGGTGTTAAGTCTAAACCTTTCTTAAATAAATCACCTCCTCCTGGATCAGTCCTTTTCATTTACATCATCACCCACCTGGGAATGAAGCACTAATATAAAGCTGATAATGATGTTTTTATAGAGATTAGATGTTAAGAGTTTTCTAATGACATGCAGTGCCCAGACTTAAGCATTCCAGTACAGTTCAGCAGAAAAAGAAGATTGTTCCCATTTTCCCCAGAGAAAAATGTTAGGTTCCAAAGAATTTAAAAGAGTATTTCCCCCCAATATTGCATTGGCTTGAGACCAAGAACAACCGGATTTCAGGCCTGTACCAATGAGAGATTCTCAACTGTAAACTCAGAAATTGCCACTTTAAATACCTCTGGAAGAAAGGAAAGAGCTCCTATTAGAATTACTTCAGAAGACCTTCAGGTATCAAGCCTCAGAATTATTCAGTTACTCTGTGCTAAAAGAGCTATTTCTGAGTTTCTGTGGAAGTGGTTTTTTTTTTTTTTAACCTTAATTAGCAAGTTTCTGTCTCACTCCTAGGTCTGTAAGGATATGTTCTGCACAGCCAGAATCCAAGCTAGCCTAGCAGAAGAATAAATACTAGAAGTCTTACAGCTATTTCTAGTTTTCACTCCCAAAGCTACATAACATCACAAGGCAGCCTTCTCGCACAGCACCCAAGCCTCGCACTCACCCAGCCCAGGGCATGACTTGCAAGCAGTCCCTCACCGGTTTTTCAGTCCGCGAGGCCACGGCAGAAGCCCCCAAGGAAATCAGACTTCAGGGAAGGAGCACAGGACCCAGCAGGGTCCCCGGAGGACATCTCGTAGCCCCGAGGCAGCTACTCAGGTCCTTCCTTCGCACAGCGACTCCTGCCCGCAGCCACTTTTCCCTCCAAGCACCGAGGCCAGAAGTCAGCTTTTCCCTTGTCTAGCAGGAATTTGGTTCCAGGTCGCTTTTAGCAAGATCACAACCTAGATCAGCAACCAGAAGGTCCTACCATGCTGAAGACAAAAGCAAAGATCAAGTTTGAACAGCACTCGGCAACAGGCTGCAGAGGGGCCGGGGCTCCTAATAATCCCCCGCAGCTGTGCGAGCCCCGCACCTGCGCCCGGGGGCACGGGCACACAGCTCCCACGTGTTCTCTTCAGCCTGCGCCCACCCGGGCAGCTGGCTCACCTGCGGCACGCCGGCCGCACGACGTCCCCCCTCGGGAGCTTCGCCGCTGCAGCCCCCCTGCAAACTCCCCCAGCGAGGGACCTGCCCCCGGCCTGCCCCCTCGCGCGGCCTTCCTCGGCCTTCCCCCTCTTCTAGGGCATCGCAGCAGCTCAGATCTACGTGCTCAGGACTTTTTATTCCACGAAAAAATGTTAACATTTCGACTTTTTGTCCCAATTCAGAGTGAAAAGCTGAAACATCATCCTCTCAGCAGTCAGAAAGTTTAGAGTTTTGAACACCTTAACTTTTTTCTTCGTACCAGCACATATAGGTAGTATTTGAGGGTATGCAACAACAAAAGGGTTTCAGAATTACACCACTTGAAAAAAACTACCTACGCAGCTTTGCAAAGTACAAATCCTCATGCAGATTGGTAAACACACTAAAATCTGGTAAGTGCCGCTGATGTCACTTAAAGGATGCAACAAAATACCCAGCTGTAACTTAAGTTCAGCAATACAGTTCAGTGTGGCCCACTACTGCCAAAGCAAAAACTCCAAATATCCGTTCGGTCTCACGCCACAGCAGTTTCCCATTCTTTTTGCTCCCACCCGTTATTCTCATTTTACCTCAGGAGAAATCATCTAGAAACAGATCATGAGGCCGATCAGTTATTTCTAAAAATTAGCCCGGAATCTTGGCAGACTCTGTCTACCCTACAGGATAGAAGGCAACTCATTAATAGTATATATTCCTTCTCTTAAACGACTTTCTTTAAAACCTTCCAGGTTTCTTCAGCTAAACTGGAGACTATAATGCATGTGGAAAAAATAAGATAAGAATCTGCTAGAATCAAACATTTTTTTTAATGCTGCTGGTTTAGAACAAAAATGTATAAAGTGTACAAAGTAATTTACATCAGATGGAAATTATAATAGCTTTTTTAAAAACAAAGTTGCACCGAGTCCTTCCCTTACTGTTACATTTCCTGATTGACTTTTCAGTCACCTATAGACAATAGCTCATTTGTGAGATAAACTGGAATATAAAGTATTAATTCTTAAAATTATTTTAATTTCCAGATATTATCCTCACCTATATCAGCATGAACTGGATCAGTTCTACTTTGAAAAGTGATATTGAATGAAGTTTTTACGGAAGACACACTTTTTTCAAGGAGAAAACCCTTAAGCAGTCAGGATTTGTTTCTGTTTGTCTAGAAATCTCTTCCTCTGGAAATACCATGATCAGTGCAGACAGCTTTTACTGCGGTGACCATTTCCTGACGCAAATCTAAGTGAGGTTCTGGGTGGTACCTGAAGTTATCTTACTCCATCTTCCTTTCCTTGAGTTATAAAAACTAAAAGAACGGAGACTTTGAAAGCAGCTTACTGAAACAATCCAACCACATTTGCTAATGGGCCACTTTATTGCTTTCAGCAAGGGAATGTTATTACGCTCCTTAATCCACCTGAAAATCGATGATGATTTTAACTTCCTTTCAGCAACAAGATATGTGTGCACAAACTGTATTATCTGACAAGCCAGCCACTCGTACATGATTGAGCAGCGTCCTACCTCGGCTGTGTCAGAATCACAATAATATGACAAATTCTCTTGGTCATGCTTCAGCTTTTGCTGGTTGTTAACACAAAACAGGTGTAAAGTAAAGGAATAAAAAATACCATTGGAGAAGACGACTGTGAACAAAGGGCTAACGAAAAGGATCCCTAGAGACTTGCGTTCAACAGAAAAGACTGTCTGCTATGTCCTTCGCTGTCTCCAGCAGACAGTCAGCCTAGAGTAATTCCCTCCAATTGTTTCACATTAAACTGTTAGTTGGGTTATACTTAGAGCTGTGTTGTGTTATTCTTTAACAAGTAATAAGAAAATGGCACAGGATAAACTTTTCCTCATCCACAACTCTACAAAGGCATACGAGCAAGAAGTAGGCACTTTAGCTGGTCTCTGAGCAAGATTATTTGTATTACTGGAGCAGCTACGGTCAGAGTCACAAAGTTGTTCAGGTCCTTAAATTTGTACTTTTTATTTATTTATTTATTTAAGTCCCACCTGGTACTGAAATGGGATATGTACTTTTGAAAATGTTAGGTTTCTGCCTTCACTTCTGGACTCCTGACTAGCTTTGAAAACTTGGTCTGCATAGATATCAATCAAAATCAGAAGTTCGTTTTTTTTCAAAATCAGAGGTTTGTACCAGCCTATACCACCTGTACCATCTACACAGACAAGCAAGACAGAAAATACAGTCTCCCCACTGGAGCTAGGCATCAGAACATCAAGAGTTTTAAGCAACTTGCAAGATGGCAGAGAAATGAAATCCCCAATCATCTGATTTCCATCAAGCGCAGTAAGACTAGCATTGTCTCATTACTTTTAAGCCTGAGCATTCAGGTTTTCTTAGCAATAGATATTTTGTACATATTTTTAAATTTTGCCTAATAGAATGACTATACTATGTATTTGATTGTTCATCTTCAGTATTTTTTACATGGAATTTCTTCCACTTTCCAGATGTATACTATATAAAAGGACTTAGGCCATAACTATGGAAAAATAGGAACCTAATTTTTAAATAGTTATCACTGCCTAACTGCTGCTTCCTGGTCTATACTCAAAGTTTAGTATTACTATGTGTCCTGATCAATGGGGATATATTAAAACATGACAGTTAGCTAATTATTACCCCATCCTCAAATATCTACTGCAAGCTCTCTCAACCAACGCAGCGGAATTGCACTGATTTGCAGACAATGGCTGCAGTTTGCATCCAGCCGAGCACAAGATGCAGCCAAAGTACAACTGTAAGGCACCTCTCCCACGAGCCTCATGAAGTCACGAGAGCCGTGGACTCTGGCTACCGAAGTTACCAGCCTCTTTGCTCAGGTGCGTGTACTGATGTAAGATGCAATGCTTCGGGGAGCCAGAGCCACAGATCTCAACTCCTCAGTTCAAGTGAAGCTTCAAAAACACTCATCTGGACTGTCAAGGGCAGAAGTTTAACATCCCATTCATTAAATCAGCTCTCTTTCAGAAATCACACACTGAAATCCTTCCTCAAGGCCAGTGCAAGCAGCGCACATGGAGTTCCTTTCCAGCTCAAGTAAAAATTCATGGCCTTTGCTTTTATTTGAAATGAAAATTGAAAGGATTATTTCCTTAGGCAAACTATTATCTGGGTCAACAGCACTTTACTGTGTAGCAGGTAATTATAGCCATTGTTGATTTAGCTTATGTCTCACTAATAAAACCACAAAACGTTGCTGAGGTAACTTTTACTGACAGTCGGCTTTGGAATTTCAGTTCCTCTCTGAATTACCACAGAAACCAGAGTTTGAGAATTACAGCTGCCTCTCCATAAACCTCCTTTGGTGTAGTCCCGAATTAAAGTCCACTGTGGTTGACAGGAGCCTTTCCTTCAGCAGATCTGGGAACAAGTACTTTGTGAGTTCTCTGAAACCTATTCAAGTCCATAACAAAATACTCACTACACTGGGATCCTGCCTTTAGTTCTTCTTTCCAATGCTTGATCCATGATCTATACTCTCTTCTGAGCATCAGAGCTTATCTGCAGCCACATCTTTCCTATTTTTGCTCTCAGGCCTTTGTATAAAATGTTTTCAAATACAGTCCACATGTACTCTAATATACTGAACTCAAATTTCATTTTGCAGAACTCAAGCAACTGGGCTTGGTAATTTCTTTTCCCTTAGATCTATCATCTGATTGTTTGGATTTTTTTGTTTTTAAATACCAGCCATGTACTTACTGTATTTTAATTTTCTGATGTGGCCTCACTTCA
Organism: Apteryx mantelli; assembly: GCF_036417845.1. NCBI lineage: Eukaryota > Metazoa > Chordata > Aves > Apterygiformes > Apterygidae > Apteryx > Apteryx mantelli. The sequence goes on along the minus strand of NC_089989.1, from coordinate 24,099,168 downwards.
AGTTTTGACGTTTTGCTGAAAAGTTTCAACAGCAATTAGTGAAAACATGATGACATTTTGGTTTTCAGTTTAATCCATACCAGAGCATAGACCAAAGCAGTTTTCTTCCAGTGAACACAGGCTTTCTAATTACACTCACTAATCACAAGAGTAATAAAAGCCCTTTAGGTGGAAGAGTGCCTCTCCACGTTCCTGGTCTAGCTTAATGAGTATGATTTGCTGTTCCATCAGACTGAACGACAGCTTCCACGCAAGCAGCTGCGCGCAAGGCAGGGCTCCGGCGGGGGCACACACGGTAAGCAGGCTGCTTTGAGTTCACGTTAGCCGAGAAACTCGTTTCAGAGTTCTCATTGACTCTCCCTTGTCTGCGTTTAGTCTCCTCTGTTTTCTCTAGGATCAGCTTTGATGACCTCCCAATGCTTTATGATTTAGTATTTTGATACTTTTTAAAAATATTCTGACCGTGACCACCTGAATTAACTTACCCTGTGTTAAGAAGCACCGTTTCCAGTGGTTATGGCATAATACTGGACGTCCAGAAACTGAGATCAATGCTGTAAGGTTGCATCTCAAATGTCATAGCCAAAGGAAAAGTAGGGTTAAATTGGTTTTCGGTTAACTCTTGACCCTGAGCTGCTCCATACCTCCCAGTGGAAATTAGTGAGCCTAGGTGAGCGTCTAACTAAGGCCACCTCTTCACTTGTCTTTATAACTTAGCACTCCCAGAGTCTTTCCAGCTCCACGTGCCTCTCCTAACTGGAATGTAAACGTTGTCAGTTGGGTATTTCTCCATCATTCTTAGTGGACTAAGGGAATACAGACCTTTATCACTAAGCCCTTTTACATCCAAAGTATGTCTTAGATTCAAAGCTTCCAACAGCAGAATGGATCTGTGCAGTTGCCTCAGATACAACTGCATTACTGCAGAGGTGGAAACTGGGTTTCTACCTACATCTCCAGAGATGTGCTTGAACACCTGCCACATTAACCAGGAAGAATTACTGTATTTTGTAAAAGGGGATATATAGACAAACAATTTGGACTACATGCATAGAGGAAAAACCTATTCAAATACAGAAAAACATCCCAAAGTTTCCATAGATAAAAAGAGATGTTACGAAGCCTATTGGATTATTTATCCCATAATATTATTAGAATTTTCACAAATACTGTCTCCATGACAATAAGTAATTACTTGGCATCCCTTAGTTCAACATAAAATTGTCAAATTATCAGTAAAAGTGAAACAATACAATTTAGCTGCTTTAGCTTCTGAAGTAAACATTTCCAGAGAATGACATTTTTCTTGACAATTTGGTAAGCTAATAGACCATTAAGTACTAAATATTGCTGAGCAGGGAAATGTATCTTACACATATAGATAGAAATAGCAACCATGAAGAAAGATGGTTGTTTCACACTAGCTGCATATATGATTGCAAGGCAAACACATGGAACAAGTCAGCACCCTAAAAATAACAGTACTGGCAAATGACTATCGTAACACCATTTGTCTCCTAAGACATTTAGGAGCTTAAAATTTTGCCCCAATCCAAACTTCTTTGAATCATATGAAAGTTCTGAGTTAAAACCAAATTATACATTTCAAACCTCTTTTATGACTTCTTAAACTTCCTGTTAAAAACATCTCTCTGACTGAACAGGAAATGAAGGAGAGAGAAACAACATTTAAGAATGTAGCATAAAACGTACCAGAGTGAAAGACTGCAATAACACGGCCGTTATCTAGTAGACATATCAGACTTGCCCTCTAAGAACACAGCACTCAATACCATCATCATTAAAGGCTTCTGTCTGAATTTGAAGATTCATGCAACTGCAATCTGACTCCTAAATACAGAAGATGCTATTTCTGTAACTCTGTTCATTTTCTCGCATTTTGAGAATGTTGTATCTGTATTGGATAAACACAAATATTCAAGACCCAAATGCAGCTATTCATATAAAACCTAAAGCAGACCAGATTTCCAGGAACCAGGACACCAGTCAAATCATGCTCCTGGCACGGCCCATTATATTCCTCATGTTTGGTGATGACCAGCAGGGGAATGCAGTTTTCACTGCCAACATTGCGTCACCCAGGGACAGAGGAGCTTACAAGAAGACAATTTTCCAGATGCTGTGTACTATCAGCCAGCAGTAGGAATGATGCCCACATATGTAATACAAGGCAATGTAAACCGTAACAGCAAGACAAGGCGACGTGAGACAATGAGCTCACTCGTTTAACTAACAATGACGCAAGGCAAGAGCAATTCCATAAAAATTACTGAACTCAACAAAACTCAGCTCCCCTCTATATTTACACATATGTGGTAACTAGCTACCTTCCAAAATATCCAGACCTGCTATGGGTTGCATCCACGAGGTTGCAACAAGGTTTCCTGTGTCAACACTTCCCAGAAAGATCCCTGTGAGACAGTACAATCTGTAAACAATATATAGTGTGGCGAGTTTAACTTTGCGTCTTTCAAAAAGATGGAAGCTAGGAAATGGATGAAGCTTGAATTCTGGCTCTGTAGTGTAATCATCCAACTGAATATGAGAATGCAGATATGTGTAATTTTCAACCCGTTATAACGTGTAAGGGTTACCTCAGCTCTCACTGAAGCCAAGGAGAATTATCTTAATGTGCCTACAGTAGGATGTACGGACTCCATGTTGCAACAGCAGAGCTCCTCCAGGGCATGGCAGGGACTGGAAAGTTCTGCTGGAGAAACTTGCACCTGTGGAATACATTTCATGATACACTTTATGTCAGAGAGAACATGTTACGCTGGCTCTGATTAGCTAGCAGGGAAGAGCTGGATTAAAAGCAAAGATCAGAATGCAGAATAAACACTTGTTATCAGAAAATCACTATGTGACTCAGTTCCCATCCCAGGATTTTATTCACTAATCTCACCGTTTGACTATTCAAACTATTCCAGCATCACTGATATCATTGTCATAACACTGTGTAACCAATAAACAACTAAAGAATGCAATGCACAATATAAATGCTGTCTGCACACAAGGAGAAGAGCTTTAAAGCACCAATTTCAAGTAGGTGTAATACATGAATTACAAGTCATAAGCATGCCTTTTATCCATAATACCACTCAAGCGGTTCCCTTCATGCACTTAACGTTGTTATATAGAGTCAGCAGCTGCTTGATAGTTAAATGTTTCTGTTTATTTTATAAATCCCAATTTTTATGCTTTTACAATATGCCTCAGAAAACTGAATTACCCCAAAATTGTCACAGTGAAGGAAATGGCTCTGAAAATGTAAAAAGAAAAAGAAAAAAAAAAGATAGCTGGCTTTGAGTTTGGATAATTAAAACAAAATTCTTGACTTGAAACCCTGTTCCTTACTCACCCCAAAATATCTTTTTACTGACTTTTTATGCTTCCCATAAAATTATGTCTCTTGCAATTCATACACTGCTTGTAATAAAAAAGCATAGGTTATAATTATGCTATTACACAGCATTTGCTGTGGATCATTCAGAATTAGCCCACCTCTGAAAAAGGAAGGGTCTAGTCACAGTTCCACTAATGTGCACAGAAAATTTTTTTCAGTTGACTTTATGATGAGTATCACAGCGTGCTTGACAGACACAACTGCTGAATGTAGTGGCATTTTATAGTATACGCCCATTTAGATACAAGCACATGACAGCAGCTTTAAAGAAGTCCTCGAGAAAGTTTCAGGGGGTTGGTCAAAATTCAAATACTAAATATTTTTTGGTTTTGTTTTTTTAGGGGAAGCAAAGATTTAGGAGGAATGCTGAAGGTTTCTGGCTTGTTTTCCTTTTCTGAAAAGCCAGAACTTTTTGCAAAAGACAAATATTTCTTAAAAACTGTCTTTAATGTCTTTAACTGTCATTTCTTCAAAACGGCATACCAATACAGTTTGTTAAAGCCAAATATGCACATTGTATATTCTTGCACATATTCCACAGCAACAGTGTTGGATTTTGATGTATCTTGACTACCTCAGTTATTTGCTAACATAAGCATTACAGATTATATGTGATCACCTAGCTGAAGCTATTAGACTGCAGTTAATAATTTACTGCTCAACTCTTCTTTACTCTGAATATGCAAATTATTAATTGGTTGCAGGTTTCCACAGTCATTTGGATAAATGACTGCTCTTGCTGTTCATCACTGCCTCCTCTTCCAAGTGCCCATCAATCATCTCTTCTTGGTGATGCCAAAATTACATTTCACTCTCGTGCTGTTTGTGGAAATCAGGAGCTCTAACGAAGGAGCTAATGGAAGTGCTCACACAACAGCTACAGAGCCTCTCAAATATGCAATGCTGACATATGAGATGCGTAATGTTCACTGGCTTTTTGGCACTTTTGGAAGATCCTATGGAAAGCACACAACACAAAACACTGCTCTTGGGCAGTACAAGTAGCGACTGTAAATGAGAAGTCAGGAATCAGAATAAATCTCAAGCGCTTTGCGCATTTACTCTCATATTTGCAGGTACATAAATAAGGATGGTTGGATCTATGGAGATATAGGATTAGCAAGCATGATGCTTTTCATGTGCATTAGGCACAAAGTGACACATCCTTTTTTGAGTCCTCGCCCTGGCTAACACTAAGGTATTTTGGCAGCCTGACACATGCAATGCAGGGCCATGCTTTACGAAGTACAGCTATAATATTGGCTTGTTACATTAATCTGGAGTGCCTTATTCCCAAGATCCCATACACCCACCAAGCGCTTCCATGTCTTTGCACAGAAGGCAATGGGTGCCATTTGGCTGCTTAGTCTGTCACCTCCATAAAACAAGTATATTTTCTTGTAATTTCTACCCCATCTAGCAAATACAGCAAAGATCTTTACAGTAAAGGACCACGGAAATAGCTTCCTTTTTAAAAGTTGCTAAAAATAAATTTGGTTGTATAGGGGAAACTCCTGTTGTTAACAGGGGGGAAAAAATGACAAAAAACAGTGCCACCCCAAAGATTTGAAAGGAAACGGAGCAGTAGCAGGTGACTCTGGCAAGACAGATAAAAACATATGAGTCCAGATGAGCTTCATGAACTAGAACTACCGCAACTTTACCCATTTTTCCATCAGGCACAGAGAACAGGTTAGTAATAGCTTCCTGCTATCTGCTAAACCAACAACAGCTTAAATCACGGTAAAAAAACACAGGATATCTGGCTATAATTATTTTATTACAAGCTTTGTTTTTAATCTTGTAAGAGGTCATGTGACTGCTTTATCTATAGCTTTGAAAAGACCTAGCTCCTACATGCCCGTGTTTGGAGTGGCTACGTCAGGAGAGACGAAGCAGGAAAAGCCTGGCTAATTTCAGCAGGCCACTCTACATGCTCCAGAGCACTCACACATTCCAGCTCCAGGGCAAGCCGAGAGCTCTCACTGCCTCGCCAGGAAAGATCATTTATATGAGTACATTTTGGAGACATGGGAAACACACAGCATTTTCAACCCTACATGTTCTAAAATTGCAAATCAACCCACCAAAAAGAATGACCAGAAATCAGAAATTTGGTCTATCTTTTTTTTTTTTTAATAGAATTCAACTGGTTTCTCCTTTGCTCTCCATCACTCATTTGCAACACATTTTCAAGACTTTTCCTGCCACTCTGCAGATTAGCAAAGAAATGTTTCCTTTGCTAAATCTCACACAATATCTTCATCTCAGAAGCTGAGACATTAAGAAAACACAGGCTCAAATACTCAAAAGGTATTTGAATGACTAATCCCCCTTGGTTTCAATGTGTGTGAAAGATTTAAATAACTTTGAGACCTGGAGCCAAACATGAGACTCACTAAAAATATGCACGTGTTGATGAAAATGTCTAGGAGTTGCTCTTCTGCCCAGCTACTCCTACCTCAGTTCAAGGTAGCACCATAGCACCGTTGTTTTTTCTGAGTGCTCTTCGCTTCTGCCAAGCAGAAGAGAGGTGGTTCTTTATGCTGGCTGCGTCCTGATCTTTTCCTCATGCAGCTTTGAACTTTTGCAACCCACCTCCCTCATTTCAGTGAGGAAAGGAGACTGGGAAAAAGAGATGCTCACATCTGTGTAAAGTCACATCTGTAGCCAACCCTCCTGTATTCAATCCTCTGATTTGGCTATAGGGAAGAAGTAGGTCTTGATTGCACAGAACTTTGAAGTTTAATGGCGTTTTGAACATGTGCTGAAAGACAGTGTCACTACCACATTTATATCAAAAGTGAAGATGATTATCTATTGAAAGGAAGTCTGCTTATATGTTTACTTCCACTTTTGTTAATACATGGGGAAAGGAGAGGGGAATTAACATATGAAAATGCCAGATGTGACTAATCGCTATGAGCAGTAAGATAGGGTTGGGCTCAGATCAAATGCGTCTGTTAATTTGGAATAAGTCTGATATTGTCTTTTTTGTCTTAGAGTTACTTAGGCCCTCATAGTAAAAAGATTTACTGAGAACCAGAAAAACACATCTGAGTTTCTCATTGTTGAGACTTTACATTAATACGACCGTATTGTTTCTGTTACATAGTGGCAACATGGCACCAAAAGAACAACGTAAATTCTATCTGGTACCTTTCAGTCCATGTTCAAAGATAAGAAGTATTTGGCATACAAGATTTATGCACCAAGGTGATACTCTAACAAATTATGTCAAGACATCTGAAAGTCATCATTTCTGTGCACATGCATGCTTTTTAAAAGCAAATCTACAAGAGGATCAAAAACAAGATTAAACCACATCTGTTTGGGTTTAAACTACATTGTCTGCAGAGTTCAAAGTTGTTTCCTTTCGTCTAAAAAAAACTTACCCAGCTGTTTTTTATCTTAAATTCCTACCACTATCAAAGAAGTGTTTTCACTGGCCAACCAATGTTATTTCTAGAAGCTGAGCTAGTTAGGAACAGAGCTAAGTAAGAAAATATGCTTTATTCATCAAAGCTCTACCCTCTGTGACTTGAATTGGCACACTGGAAAAATTAATAGAGAGGTTTCATCAGGTTCTAATGGGAGCAGTGTATCTACTGTATGTCATCATGCCATAAAGTAGGTCCTCAATCTTTTTGCACAAGTAATTGACTACAACTGACACCGATAAGGAAAACATGAAACAGAAAGAATTGGAAGAGGCACAAATTATAAATTAAATAAATAAATATGGCATAAATTCAATGTTTTGAAAACTGTCATCAATCAGTAAACATCCTTTTGTATAAATGCAGGTGTTGTGCAGTAGTGTTATAACAGCATGACTCAGCTACCGCTGCCAAATGTACACACACATACACATGTATTCATATACATATACGTACACACACATAAAACACCAGACCATAAAATCCTAATGTTTCATATTAAGCAAAGAGAATAATAAATCCCCTCCATCATAACGACAATAAGAAATACAAAGTTAAACTAAAGGCATATGAGGTGACAGCTGCATACCAAGCCATGAATTTCACTTCACTGGGAGCTGGCTCAAGCCTCTCATGAACTAGGCTAGATCCTAACTTCCAGAGGCAAAGCTTCCTAAACGCTGCGGCCAGTCAGGATTCACAGCCTAAGCAGCGAAACGCCCTTCTTGGCCCAGCTGTTCACAGAGCTGCCCCCTCTCCCCTTCCCCATCCACACAGCGTGAGCAGCAGGAACCTGCGCCACCCTTCCAGCCGGGAGCCCAGAGCCAGGAGAAGCGGCATAAACTTGGGTAGTTAAAGTGGGCAGGAGCATGCGCAGCTGGAGACACGAGGGTCCCACTCCTGGATTTTGGTACTTAAGAGTCCAGAGATTTTCTTTACTTTGCAGATCTGGCCCTATTCTTTCTGGAGTCAGGAATGTTACTTGCTCTTTTTAATACAGCAAAAAGGAAAATTGAAGAACGGGGCACCCTACAGCTGGTTTACTAAGGTCATAAACTTTTCAGTATGTTCATTATTCAGTTGTCACAGATTCATACATTTGATAGCTCTCAATCTGCAGATTATTCATATCATGACCTAACAGCTGGCATTTCAGGCCATAACACTGTAGCTATATAACTGTGATGTATAGAACATATGGAGCTAACTTTGCTTACCAACTGAGTACATATTGTGTGCTCTGCAGTCAAATATAATTTTACACATTTCCAATTTGCATTTAACATTGTGTGGGATAATCCAGTAAATCATTTGGCCTGGAAAGAGGAACAATACCACCTAATTTATGTAACTAATCAGAAGCACATCATTTTTGTTACTGTGTTTGTTTTTCACTGAAATCTTAAACCTGAAGGTATTTTGGACAGCCTTAAATTTGCTCCCCTCCTCCTTCCAAAATCTAGCATTTCAGAGTAACCTCTATTTGGTTTAACTGTTCCACACAAATAGAATAAAATAGTTATTCAATCTGCTTACATATGTTTAGAGACCACTTAGAGAAGGTTGGCTCTGTGTACAGCTCAGGAGTAAAAACTATAACTGGGTTATCCAAAGGGGTAAAGTTCAAGAATGGAAATAAATCAAAATGAAGAACAGTAAGAAAATAGGCTGTCAATTTATTCAAACACATTCTGGCATAGAGCAAGAAATATAGTCCCAGTGCCCCCATCACTATCTATTGTAATTCTCTTTTTTCAGGTCGTAGTAATGCATGTTCCAACTGCCTTCTGAAAACGAAATACAAAGCTGGCCAGAAACCGAATTCAGACAGCTCCAAGGGAATGTGTTCAGTAACGCCCAAGTGACTTAGAAATTTAAGTCAAATTTTCAAACACCCAAAGCAGCATTTTGTCCCAGTTTCAGTACTTAAGTCACCTGCCCTTAAATATCTTTTTCAGTCTGGCTTAGGTCAGCAAGCGCATTGAGCTGTAGCTACACAAGCTTTTAAATTTTTTTTACAGCAAAGCTGATGTAAGAAATTTCCCCTTTCCTGCCATTTTCCTCACCCCCTCCGGGTGACTGCTTACTCCCCCTCCATCGTGCAGCAACGCGCCTCACAGCACGGTCCCACAGAGAGCTGCATCCGCGCAGCGGGCGATGGCAAGGGCACATGAGCAGAGGCAGCTGCTAACAGCTGGGAGAGCAGGAACTTCTTACACCACCTTTGCCATCACAGAGAACGTTTGTGCAACTTATGTGCAAGTCACTTTTGAACAGGAGACTTTGGCTACTATTTGGACATTTTGTAATGTTTACCTAGTTCCCTGTGACACCCCTTCAATCCCAGGTTTTCACTGAAATGGGCGTTATTATTCTTTTGAAGTGCTCTTTTTGGTCTAATTCTAGTCCCATTAAATCCTGACTTTGCTAAAGGTAGAGTCAAGTGGGTGTAGAGCTCTTTGAAACATTTCCTCCTGCATATTCTGTAGGTACACATACCCCAGATCTCCAAGATGGGAATTATTATCCCAACTTTAAAAAGAGGAAGTAATTGATAGTGTAAAATGAGTTAGACAAGCCACAGGGTAGAGCTTAAACTAAGTAGCTTGTGCTTTCCAAGGCTACCTGAACACGCCAAACCTTGTTCCCTTTAAGCATCTTTTAAACATCTTTTAAACCTGTTTAAACAGAACTCCGCAGAGAAAATCTGGCCATATTTAAGAGCTAAATTATGAATATGACTGCAAACAATAAGTGCATTTTACAGAGGTAGCCTCAAACGCCTCACATTGAAATGTCATTTAATAACAAACCCCATCCCCAGCTCACTCTGCCACAACCTCTTGGAGTGCTCCAACTCCTGCAGTGCTACCAGTTCACACAGGTCAATTTTTAAGACATTAGAAGAAGAGGATGAGAAGGGAAGCTATGCATCTCCTCAGGCCCCAGCATCATCAGATGAGCCGCTGTAACTTGACCTTGGAGCTGCAACGCAGCAAAAACCAATCAGTTCAAAAATACACTGCCGCTGCCTACCGTTGATGTGCCAGAGCCCTCCCCAGGAGGTGAGCTGAGGACAGAGCGGGCAGCAAATGTCCTGGCTCTGCTCACCGCACAGAACAACTCCCTTCAATGCTATTTCAGGGTTTTTCTTTCCCCTTTCTATACCAATACACCCTTCATAATTTCAAAGATGGATAGATGCGGATTGGGGGTTTTGAGGTTTTGGGATGAATAACAGCAGTAAGGGCCATCCAAATGATTTGAATTTCAAATCTGTGGAGGAGCTGGAGGGCAGCCCTTGGCGGATGGTTGGTCATAAATGCCTGTGCAGCAAATATTATCATGCATTCACTTTTTAACTGCATTTTGCTCAGCAGTAGACAAATCTTATTTAGCAAAACAGATTATAGTAAAATCTCTTTTGTACCTTCACTGCAGACCTTGAAAATCCTGTGTTAAAGGAACAAATGTTTTGCTAAGAATGAGTTTTGTATATAAATACACATTCCATATTTATACAATATTTACAAGGACTGTGCATGTCTGAGTCACATAAACATGTACACAGACATGTAACTTTTTACGAGCCTTTCACATCACTGATGCCCTGAGGGAAACACACGCACACACGGCCAGCAGTGCCCCTTACTATATGAAGTGAAGCTCGATAGAAAGCAACAGGCATTTCCAGTGTACCGGATCAGTACACTCGGACTCCTTGCACGACCCCTGCGTTGGGAAGCATGCCAGGGCACAGAGGGCTGGTGGTCAGAGTTATGAGCTGACAGACAGTCTTTCGGAGATCGTTGCCTAGGGGGTAGAAATCAGAGTACTCCCTTGTGCTTGGACAACTTGTGTCACAGATACCACAAAGTAGTCAAATTAGAATAAGCATTTAGTCCTCTCAGTCCCACAGTCCTCCTTACAGTCCCACAGAGTCATTAGGTGCCTATTTTCAATCATCAGAATACCAGAAAATAGGAAAATTTTAATCCCAACAAGATTACAGTGTTTAAGATCACATTGGCTTTGCTGATATTGCTTCACATTACATCAACTTTGAAGGCTATAGTTATGGGAAGCCATTGCAGCCTTCCTTTCCAGAGTGGTCAAAAATGTAGCTGAACTCTTTTTAAACTACAGAGATGAACCATCTGGTGTCTTTTAAAGCACGCAACAGCCAGCTATTCAGCTTCGTCTTACCTATAAAAGAATTCAGGGAGGAGGTGCAGGCATAGCGGCTCTGCTTTGCTAACTGAGCTCTGTATTGCCTTCCTCAATGAAAACTTCTTCCCTTACATAAGCAGCTTCAATAACAGAGTGCTCTGGAGGGAAATAGATATGCAAACAAAACCCTGCTGTTTAGTCACTCAAAAACACAGTAAATATTTCAAAAGAGCTTAATGATGTAAAAGCAAACAAGAAAAGCAAAAGCCTGCTGTTCTGAAAACAATTTTAGAGACTTTTCCTGTCCAAGGAGACCTTTTTAAACATTGTCAGACCTCTGGAATGTTCTTATTATTCCTGCTAGCACAGGACCTGCAAGCTCTGGTCAAGTACTTTGACCCTACTGTACAAAACCATGAAGACACAATCCACCCCTAGGCAGCCTGCAATTAAAGCAAGACAAGAGACGATCCAGGGATACAGGCAAGACAAGAGGGGCATTCAGGGTGACCGTGAGACGATACGCTGGTCGCCCCGCCAGGTCATGCCTCAGCATAATCTGCTGTTTACATTATTAATAGATATCAAACAATGACGCGGAGTTCTAAGGAAGTTTTGAAGGAAACAAAACAAGCAATTTGCGAATGTGCAGAAGTTCCTCCCAATCCTTAGCATGGAGAAAAATGTAAATGAAAATCTAATTAGGATGGGATAGAGGTGGGCAACGTGGGACATCCGGATGTAGGAGTCAACCTATCAGTAATGACAGTGAAATGACAGACTGGACAGGCTACAACAGGCCTCCATAAAACCTTGTAAGCAAAGCCAAGATGTTTATGGCGATGTGATAGAGAAAGGGAAGCCAATGAATGGACATCGATAGAAGAGCAGAGGGTGGTGCAGGTGCCAGGAGGTCACGCAAATATAAGCAAGATGTGATATTAATGAAAAAACTGCTGAGGGTGCATTTTCATTTTAGAGTTATAAATGAATTAATAGCTTATTTTGGCTGAAAAGGGAATGTCCTGCTGTCACTCACATTTTTCTCTTCCTCCTCACTTCCAGCCAAAAACATTAAGCATCATTTAAAACAGTGGAAAAGGCTGAACCAAATCACTGTGTGATCAGATGAGGTGTGAAGCTGACACAGAGTGGAAGGTGAGGAGAGGAATTAAAGAGAGGCCTCTTGCCAGGAAGAAAGGGAGCATTATCCTTGGAGTTAGAGCAAGGAGAAGGGTGGAAAGATACAAATGCAAGACAGAGACAAGCACTCCGCTCTCTTTCCTGTTTCACACACTGTTCTGATTCTTGTTTGTAGTCTTAAGGACTCATTAACATTGTACTAGCTCCGCTCATCCCAGAAGCCTGATGTTAACAGAAGATATCAAATGAATTGCTGTTCTTCAAATGGAAAAGAGATGTTTTAGTGGCTTGAATTTTCATTGTGCGGGTATAAAGAAAATACGCTTATTTTCTTTTTTATATACCAGGAAACATATGGAGGCTGGATTATATTTGTCCCGGCCTGCCAGTATCTTAAATTTATAGAACCCAAATCCTTTGGGGAAAGTCATAAATTTACATACACTCTCAAGTGCTAATGCTTGCACAGGGACCTTTAGATTAGCAGATCCATGTGCAAAAGCACACATGTAGGGCCACCTCTTCAGAGGCCTCGTACATATGGAAGCCAATGTGAGTTAGTGCTTCCCACTTCAGCATCATTCAAGCCTGCATCACATCAGAAGCTCCTTATTCCCTACTGTCACAGTTACTCAGGGGCCAGCTCCTTTGAGGATCTATGAGCACTAACACGACCAAGTTGTTCAGTTTATCAAAGTACACCATACAGAAAGCAACAAGAATGCTTTCCAGGCTGCACTACCCAGGAAGGCCCAAACATTTCTCACCTGGTCTTTTCATCTGATGCTAAAATTTAGCCTTAAGAAATACCAGTCCCTGCCCAGTCTGTCCTAGAACAATATTGCAGTTTATCTCAACAGTGCATTTAAACAGATGTAGATTTCTCAGTTTAAGCCATTTTAGCTTTTCATTGCAATTGTCTGCTTTACTCAGTGACTTCTGGATGCAAGACAAACTGATTGTTTGTGTTAAACCAGTTTTTGTGTATCCCCTGGTTTAATATATTTCTTCAACAGACACATTTGAAAAGTATGTGTATTTCTGTCACATAAAGGCCTAAAACTGATGATATTTTTGTTTCTCACAAGTTAACAACAACTGTGTGAGCATACCAACATGCTGCAGGAAACACGACTTAAGCAAGATAATGTTTGATTTGCGGAACTGGCGGAATTTGGAAGTCCCATGACATTACTCAGAGCAGCTCATACAATCTGTGGTCTCTTGCAATCACAGGAAAACTTTAACCTGTCCATACCTTTCTGCTGTACAATCAGAAGATGGCAGTGTTGGATCCACCATCTCCTTGAGCATCAGCTGAGCCTCCACACACAGCAGCTGTCAGCACAAAATGTAGCCTTAATAATGACAAATTACACATCTGCTGCTCAATTAGTCATCATTCATATTGTGATCCCGTCGCCCGTCAGGTGGTTACAGTCAAAATCCTTAATACCGAATTAACTATTTTGTTGGGAAAAAAAAGAAAAGCCTCACTAATACAGTACTGAAGAGCTAGAGACTAAGTGGCTTGTACCAAAGCGTACGCCCTGGGCAGAGTCACCGATACTGGGTGCCCTGCTTCTGCGGGCTGAGATTTTTCAGAAGGGGTTTGGGGGAACATGCTGGGTCCCTGCGTGCCTGTCATTTAGACTCAGATACAGACTAAAGCAGATGAATTACAGGACAGTAACCCCAGACTGTGTCCAACAGGACAGATTCAGCCTTCTGTTGTGTCACAGCAAACACGCGAAATGCAGTAACTGCCCGCAGTGTTGTACAGCAACCGATCCTGCAAAATGCCAAGCAGACAGACTCGAGCAAAAAGCTGATGTGCTTGAAGTTATGCACAAGTTTAGTCACAGTAAAGGCATGGGAGGCTCTCAGAGGTTTAGAGGCTCGGACCCAGCTCACAAAGGGCTTGTCTGCGCTGAGGGGGGCAGAGAGACAGCTGTTTCCTCTGCCCATACCCCAGCTTTGCCAGAGAGGGGCAAGCCCTAGGCTGGGAAGCCTCTGACCACGTTAGAAGTTGCCTGGCCGAAGGCAATAAGCCCTGCTCAGGGCGAAGGTCTGCTACCTTGGGCACAGCGTCTGGCTACTCGGGCTGCTTCAGGATGTGTGGGCAGCTGATGAAGGAGCCTGTCTCTCCAGATGCCTTTGCACAAGGTGAAGGGTACGCTGTGATTTAGCTCACCAGACTCATGAACTCCCTTTGAATATTAGCTGCATGTTCCTAAGTCACTTAAGCCTTGTATTTCCAAATGGAGCCATGTCTAGGTATCTTTGAGAACCTGAGCCTCAGTATTAGGCCAGAGACCTCTTCATCTGGCATGATCAATCCCAAAATCAGTACTGGGTTCAGGTTTTACACAGAAACACAACAATTTTCTTTTCTACCGTAGAACATCACACCCAGGTGCTGAACTTAGGCCTCATGTCACATCTGAAAGACCAAACCTCAGAGCACCAGCTTGTGAGCACTCACTCACCCAGGCTTATTTACCCCAGTGGAAATCCTGGAGGAAGTATCTGCTACTCAGTGAAAGTAAGAGGCAAACAATCTGGCTCAGAAAGGAAACATAACACCAGCTGATTCAGGGCTCTTTAGCATATGAATGTGTAAATTTGCTGTGACAGGTGGGATGTTTCAATGACTTTCAATAGAAAGCCAACTGCTACTCAGTTATCATTAGACATTTCTCACTGAAATGCCAATGACTGGTGCCCCATGCTGGCTAACAGAGCTCCAAATTAGTTTTAAAAAAGAGAGAGTGGGAGAGACTAAAAGCAATACCCCTGCTGGGTGATTTCCTGATTGGAGCACAACTAGCAAAATATTTGTTCATGCAAATGTTTCCTGCCATGAACAGCTTAACAATATCAATGTGTTTCATGCAGACAAATAAACAACAAATAATGAAAAGCACATGAGGCAAACAGAAATATTCAGAATCATCCAAACTACAGAAATCTCCACTTTAAGGAAAGAGTCACGGAGTCCAGCAGCCCAGCACTGACCTCACTCTGTAACACAGCCAGGGCAGGAAGAGTCTTAGAAGATTTACAAGACAGCTTAGCTCTTATACTTCTTTGTCAAATATCCAAGGGTATTGAGTATGCAGCAAGTCTTTCAGTGGTAGCTGCTGGATGCTGAGCCTTGTTAACAGAGCACGGATGATCTCTTCCCATGCACTCTGATCCAGCTGCCCTCCTCATCCGTACTGCATACACATCAGAGCTACCAGCACCCACATGTACACATAACTTCAGCACTTCCCTGCTGACGCAAAGTAGCTTGCATATAGAGCAGCTCTGCCCCTAGGATAACCCTCCGTCTTGAGGCCACGCTACTTTACGATTCGCAAGGATGAGTGGCAAAGGCTAATTTCACCAGGTGGGTCTCCTGGAAAATATCAGTGAGATGGGGATGCATTTTAAGGACTTGCTGAGCCTTCCTTGTGGCCCCTGTCCAACAGCCAGCACACAGGAAAGAGCCTGTATATATTCACTCTCCTGGCATAAAACAGAGAAAAGCTCCCATCTGCCTCCTACACCTCCTCTCCTCCAGGATGAATAATTACAGATCACCAGCTGATTCGCCCCAGCTTCGCCAAGGGACAAAATGCTCCAGTGGTTACGTCAGTAGTTCAGGCCCAGGATTTAAATCTTCGATGGACCACATACACGCTCCTGCAGCATCCCTCGACACCTCATTCCCCCTTGCTCCAGCATTACCCACTTCAAAGTCTTATTAAAATAAACACAAACAGGGGTGCTCAGAAAATGCAGTAACAGAATGGCCCAACTGCAGACATATAAGAATTAACATTGAAGAGATACGCAGCAACACCAGCTAGAAGAGAGCTTTTTTTCCTCCTTTACTGAACAGAACCTATATTCCAGGGACAGCTGAGATTTTTCTTAAAACTAGAAAAACACCATTTGCTATGACCTAGCAAAGTCATGCTCAGTGAACCAACTGTTATGCTCCAAATACACTAAGTGCTACACTAAGTGAAACCAAATAAATGAATTCAAAAAGATTAACAACTTTAAAACTAAGAGACATTGAGCCTTTCATGTTTTTCTCTCCAGGATATCTGGGACATTTGTTGCGAACACAAGTATACTGCACATGATTACAATTTATTGAATTAAACCCAGAATAGTTACTGTTGTATAAAGTAGCACTTTCTTCCCTTATCTAATGCAGATGAAATCTTGAACTTCAATGCCCATCTGCAATACCGTGTTCCATTACAAATATATTGAGCAAATTAAACTATGTTCATCTGGAATTATTTTTTTTCTAGTTTGGTTTTGAGGTTATGAGCTGGGCTTCAAGCAGCTGCTGCAATCAGTCTGTAAGTTAAACGTTGGTTTCATGGTGGCTGATGACCTAAGAGAAACAGCAAATGTTGATCTCTAGGGGAAAACAGTAGAATCCTGTTTAATCATGTTACATTTCCTCCCTTTTTTTCCCTCTAAAAATGTTACTTTTCTAAAAAGGGCTGAAACACTTCTATTAGCTGTTCTGCTGCAAGAGTCTTTGGTTTCAACCCATAAAAAGACACAGTGGGGGGATTCATTTTGCTTAACAATCAACTTGCAAAGTTTCCTTTAAACAAAATACACCACACTGAAGCTTTGAAGTTCAGATGTTAGCTCCAGTTGGAATACGAAGTTTCAAGAGGATTTTGAGGAACACGTTTGCAGCTCGGTTTTGCCTGTAGAGGAGAATTTACGCAGTGGAACTTCAGCCACAAATCCCTGTGTGTACCATGGCCCATAAGCAAAATCACAATAAATGTACACAAGCTACCGACATGCACCAAAGCTGCTGCTAATGTTTATATTACTCCCAGCGCTGCGTTTGCTTCCATGCAGGCTAATGGCTCGGCACATGGCAGCACATTAATTTGCAGCGGAGCACTTGCTAGCGCAGACGGTGCTGACAGAGGCAAAGGTCGTTTGTCGACAGGCGCAGAGGAGGCTGCTCAGTGTCTGCCACCGAGAAGGGGGCTCGCGCACACAAACACGCGCTCCTCTTTGGGCAGCACGGTGCGACTCAGAGCAGGCGAACAGGACTAACTCAAACGGCGAGGGAGCGCAGACCTTCCGCATCCCTGCTCTGGGAAGCTTTGTGAGGAACAGTACGAGCCAAGAACAGGCAGGCGCACAGGGAAGGAGGCCACGTGCTGCACCGCTGCAGGCTCCCCCCGTGCGGAGGACGCATACTGTAACCTTCCCTGCGCTCTGAGGTCACCTGAAACCCATCAGGGCTTGGATGCAGCGCTGCAGAGCTTCAGGCCTGCACTTCAGGCATTTTAGAGAGCCCTTGCAAGGTCTGTTCTTCTTCCTGCTTGGTCTTGCTCACCCAAAGGCCTCCAAAATATATCATCTATCAAATACATGACTTCAAAGCTGAAAAAAAACAGAGAGAAAACAAACATCTAAAAGCCCAAATGGAGGCAGACGACTATACCCAATGCTCCAGGAAGTGTCGCTTTACAATACGCGAAGTCTGTGGAGGTGATGACATTAACACTCACAGCAGAATTTCACTCCCAATGCTGCTAAGAAGCGGCTGAGAAGCTCACAGCTCTGCTCCAAGGTGTCTCTTGAAGTCTCCTGTATTTCTTTGCACTTCCATGACAACAACTCTCCGTGGCTCTCTCATAACACGGTATATCGTGAAATCAGAGTTTTTAGCTATGTCAGCCAAGGCAGGGTGCAAAATAACCCTGAGTCCCCTTTCTTAGATCTTGGAAAACTATTTGCCTCAGCTTTATTTCTTTACCACGAGTATAAAAAAAATAGGCACTGAAAGAGTTTACAAACCCTTTTCATGTGGAGAGGAGGAACGTGAGTTCCCTTTAATCTTTCATAACTCGTGTGTGTTAACTGCCTGCTTAAAGAGTGCCAGCTGATCTGAATTTTGCAAGGGATAAGCAGGGACCACCAAAGTCAAAGAAGGCCTGCCCTCGTGATGAGAGCGCAGCTGCAGGACCCAGGCCAGAGGTGACTCTAGGGAATGCAGAAGGACTGGAGCCCAGGGGCCTGTTTAAGCCAGTAGGTCTGGAAAGGGACATTGAGCTGAGCCCATCACAGAGGGAGCTAACTCAAAGACCTGCAGACCTAAGTCCATCATTCAGAAGACAGATCTAACACAGCCCATGGAAGAGCAGGTTTTCCTGTTCAGCTCTGCTGATTCCAAATCTCCAACCTGCCTGGAGAATAGAGACTTTCTTACTTAAGCATAGGTGTCTTTGCAGAGAGAGTAGTCTTTACTGCAGTGATGGGGATCAATTTTAGTTTGTGCTGCGCGGCTCACTGGGAAGGCAAAAGATGAATTGTTCAGTTTAAGGACTGCAGAAGAAAACTGATGAAGAGGAAAAAACAACAGACCATCTGCAAGAGCACTGGAGCTGTTGCCATTGTGGAAAGACTAGATTTAGATTTTAGTCACTGGTTTACCACCTCCTGTGGTGAAGTACCCATATTACTGAAACATTTTCTAAGTAATTTCAAGTGTTTAATGTTATTCTGAATGTCCCACAAGTCCCCTTGCAAGGACAAGTCTGAAAGAAATACCTGAAAAATAAAGCATGGAGGGGCACATACTGTTGCACCATAAAACACACATCTTCTGCCTTCACCAACCTGAATATATGGCTCTAATCTTTCAGCTGTTACTTGTGACAGACAAACTGACTGAGTTCAGGAGGTTTTTTATTGGGCAGTATTGATGTGAATTTCATCACGTGTTTTCCACATTTGGGTTGTAAAATTGGCAATACTTCCAAGAAAAGTACTAAATACAGCTAAGGAAACAAGCAATGTCTAATGTGAAATCTGCCAAGCAATGTTAGATGGAGATGGTGAGAAGTTTTCCAGCAGGACATTCTTCCAGGAGGAAATTTGATTTCCTTGAATCCAAAGTGTTTGCGGAAATGTGTTAGTTTCAATGACACTGTGTTTTGAAAACAGCTAGAACAGGGATTAGGTTGAAATTGAACATTCAAACTTTCTTAGAGTGGAACTTTTCTGTTTTGAAATGCATTTTTTCAAGCCTTTATATTATGCAATACAAAACAGAAAAAACAAATTCAGACCAAAATTATATTGAACTGAAATGTTTCTGTTGTCTTAAAAAAATTCCCCCCACACCCCTAAAAGCTCATTTCACAGCAATTCAAAACTGTGTCACATTCTCATTTTGGAATAGAAAATGATTTGAAATCTCAGTAAAATTCAGTGAAATGGAACCCTCTGTCCCTGCCTGGCTTTATCACCATAGGTTAAATTCACAACTTGAGTGGAGCAAAATGCACAATCGAGAGCAGGCCAGCTGCTCTGAAGAATTTTGGATATAATATCTATATGACGGTTAGAGGGCTAGGTATGGATGACATTCTAAACACCACTGCAAACAGCAGTCTTAAGACCACTCCAGAGGTCTGAAAGCATACTGAGACATTTCTTCCCCGGTTCTTGCTGCTCATACTCTTGGCTCTGACTCAGAAGAACCAATAGTACTAGCTATGCTTGCAAAGAAATGGCTATGTAGTTGCAATTACCCAGCGACTCCCTGATTTCAAAGCCAGAAGGCATCGTATGGACTCCACACCTGTGTAGCACAGGATCAGCATTCCTTCTTTTAACACCAGTGTCCCATTCTCCAGGCTGCCAAGTCTTTCAAATATCTGGCAAGTGGTAGATTTTGGCAAGGGCTAGAGGTGCTCTCCCGAACACATGAGAACCTCAATTTCCTCGGAAATTTTAGCCAAGCTAAGGGAAATTTCAGGCAACCTTTCTGACAGGCTGTTTATCTTAGTGTTGGCTTCCCAGAATCGAAGCGATTGCAATGGTTCCAAAAGCCAGTGCTCTCTTCACTCCTTTCAGTAACCCAATACCAGGCTGACAAGAAAGGAGGGGGAATGGAGAGACGAAGAGAGATCAGCAAATAAAGAGGATCAGATTCCAACAAAAGGAGCGACTCCTCTGGGCTCCTACTCCACCCCCAGCTCCCAGTTTCTTTCTCGTCTCCATCCTGACTGGCTTAAAAGAATAAGAAGGTAACTGGGATGTAGCTGCATATCCCTCTTCGCTGACCTGGAGAGAGAAAGAGCACCCCATAATGAGCAAAGCTGATGCTACGGGGACAGAGTGGATGGTGATGAAGTCCATAGTGGAAACAGGAATAGGCAGACCTGATGGGAAGGGAGAAAGCAGAGGGAACACAGCTGATTTTAAGGAGGAGGAAAGAAACAGGCCAATTTGGGGATAAGAAGTACTCTCCAAGCATACTAAAGAGACAGAATTATTTTTCTTAATAAATCTGAGAGAGTAGACAGCATTGGCTCATGCTCACACTGGAAAGGACAGGAGCATGGGGAAGAAGAGTTAAAAAAGTTTTCCAGAAAACAGACCCCATAACTTCCTCTTTAAAAATTGCATAATTGAGGGTGGGCAAAGGAGGTGTTAAACCTCTCCCAGTTTTAATATCATAAAGTCAAAACTGCTGCGTTCTAACACTGGCTTATCAAACAGCAGCCTACATCAAAGCCAGTTTGCGCAGGAGGAATCAGTGACACCAGAGGAAATGCTGAGCATAAGCTGCATTATCCACACACTGAAACGAGACGGTCAAGCAGAAGCAGAGATGCTTCCTCCTGCAGAAATATCACTGTTTGCAGCTCCTGTGGAGCAACTCTACCTGCAACGCAGGGTCTCGGCAAAGCCCCAGGCTGCGAACATGGTGCAAACAGAATTCCCTTAACTGCAGGATATAGCATATTCCCTAATAGCAAGACAACATGACTTCCCTAGAACTGGCCTTAGCTCCCACACTAAAAAAGAACCTGGAAGACTATGGGTTAGACTGGTGGGGTACAAACTAACACAACAGCCTTTGAGAGGCCTTTTCTAAGGTGCTTCAGGGCTGATGAAGCACTCCACAGATAACAGTGAGAACAAACTGCGGTTTCCTAATCTGAATTACCAGCAGTAAGAAAGATGGGCCCTTGATGAAAAAAACCAAGAGAGCAAATTGCACAAAGCAGCCAAGAAGCTGAAGGCCCTGTACATTTGGAGGGTGAGCAAAACTATATGAAATAACAGCAGCAACTGAACTGAAATGTGCTGTCATAGCTAATCACATCCGTTCTTCTTCCCTAATAATTTACAGCTGAATGGAAGGTTCTGTGGAAGTACTGGATAAGCAAATATTTTGTGCAGTGCCCACTTTTAACAGCTGCCTGGGAGTGATTATTTATGTGTGAGTGCCAGAGAATTTGACATGATGGATTAGAAAGCAAAGCCAAATTCTGCTCTCAAGGAAATCACCAGAAATCTGAAAGAATGTACTGGATTTCAATGAAGCAACTGTGCATTTACATTAATTTTTCACAAGCACTGAACTTTGACACTTGGTCCTTTTGGAAGAGACCATAGTAAAAAAATGGGGGGAGGAGGGGGAAGATCAACTGAAATCTTAAATGACCAATAAATAAAACAGTGGAGAAGTTCCATATTCTGCTATCCAAGCTCTTTTACATTTGTTGGAAGACACTTCCCCCATCAAGCCCATCTTCTACTTATTTAGAGACCCTGATGTTCATCCAAGACTCAGTCTAGCTAGCAAGAAATGAGCTTCAAAGAAAATTAGCCCCCTTTAACTGTTTTGTTTTTTTTTCCTTCAGTAGCTTCCATGGCATTTTCACTTTCTCCTGCTTTTCAGACTTTGAATTTAGCCAGGCGTGAAATCTTTGCTTTATTGGAGCCAATGGCAAAATTCCCACTTATTTGGATCATTCCACAATTTCTGTCTATAAGTTTTGCCCAAGCTTTACTGCAATCAAAGCTTCTTTGTTGCTCTAATTAATGCTAGACTGTTTCCAGATTCTGGCATTCCCAATATGAAGATGAAGAGCTACAAAACCGGAGTAATACTGAAAGGAGGGTACTGCTAGAGCAGAGGCAATCTCTTTGGCTGGAGAATTAAGAGAAGGAAAAGTCATAGAGGTGTCAGACTGGAATATTTATAGCCCTACTGCAACTCAGGTACACATTATCTATACTGCAGTGGGGACATGGTGCTCAAAAAGATCCCAACAGAAAGTAAGTCCCATCAGCTCACTCCATTGATGAGAACAGGCACGTATGAGGTAAGCCACTAGCTGACGCCCTAGACTATGTTAAAATCTGAAAAAGTTGAAAAAATGGTATTAAATATAAGAAAATTTCTAAAATGATCATTCACAGAAAATACTCCCCATTTGGTGACCAACCCAATGAAATGGTGAGATAAGCAAAAGGCAGGTGTGGAAAGCTGGACACAGAAACACAGTGCTTTGCACAGACTGCAGGAGAATGGCAAGGTGAGGATATTCTCACAAACAGTGCAGTGTGTCATACTGGTTTGCCTTCATGTGGAGCTAAGAAATTTTCCAGCAGACAAGAGTTGCAGGCCAAGCACCAAGAAATGCTTATTAATTTGCTTATTCCACAAAGGGCTTTGGGATCACAGCTAAACACAAAGGTCTTTCTCTTAGAAACACTGGAGAGCCTGCATGCCCTTTCTGAAGACTCGGAGAATGTCTGGTCTTGCTGCTTTTGCATGCAGAACCACAGTCCTGCCTGCTGTATAATTAAAATTAGTCCCTTTGTACTGAGAAATGGAAAAGGTTTAATCAAAGATTCCAAGAAAGTATCAAAGCATCCATACAGAGCTCAAAGTCAACATTTTTTCTCATCTACAGACAATATATGAGTAAAAGATAAACCTACAAATTAATATGACTGTATATGTATTGTCTACGTTTGCTACATCATTAAGCAAAAAAACCAACAGTCAGCTAACAGCATAATGAAAGAAAGAAAACGGGCTGTTCTGTGTTCAGGCCAGTCGCTATTTAAAGATAAGTCTGCACCTGTTTACCCTAGCTCCATGCAAATGCACTCTAAATGGATAGAAGAAAATTTTAATTCAGGAAGATTTAGACTGCCAAAAGATATTGAGGCTGATAGATAGGATTTCTTTCTTCAGTTACTGTATTAGTATTTGCAGAGTATTTTAGCAGGAGCTGTAGACCTAAATCAATCTGCCTTTTTCTAGTATGGACCCAAACTCTAAGCTGTGCATACATACAGAATAGAGAAGCACTGGTCAAATGGAAAACTTTAACTTTGCTCTTTCTTGGTTCTCCATCATTTAGTTGCGAAGTTGGAATATGCTGTTAATGTGGCTGTTTGTTTGGGATTAATAACAGCCAGCACTCAGAGACCCTAGAAAAAGGAAATTTATTATTTAATGTTAGCATTCCAGTTGATCTTGAAGCCAAGTCTAGATATGAAAACTTGCATGTCAGGTTTCTAAATTTTACCGTCTTCAACAACTCTCAGTTCCAGAGGTCAAAAATGTGCATTAGTTTTACTGAAGTGGCGCAAGGCCACACTGCAGTGATACAGTGCTTTCTTACTGCCATATAATCCATAGAGGGGAGAGTGAACTCTGTGAGGCCCTTCCTTCCCCTCACCCCCCGCATGCAGGGAAAAAAGGAAGATTACAAAAAGGAGGCAACAGCACCAGTTGGGGCATGCCAAATGGCCACTGCCAAATCTGAACACTGAGTGCACTAAGCAAGAATGGTAAGGAGCAGAGGATGCCTAGGGCTGTAAAGTACCAGGTTATCATCGGGGATTTCCTGATATTTAAGGATAAAAATCCAACAGGGGATGGCAAGGCAGCGAGGGGAGGTGGAAGGAGGAGCATGTCTGCACTTTATTTAGGCACCCAAAAAGACTAGTATCTATTCCTGTATAGTCAGTGGAAAGCTAGGCTTCTTCAAAGAATTCAGGGCAGAAGATTTGAATCTAGAGGAAACTTCCTCCTAGCTGGTTTTAGGGATACCTAAATGAGACCGAGTGTATGTCTAAAACAGCAGTTGCACCTGGGAACTGGGGAAAAATGGCAAGAGTTTGTGACTGAGAGTCACAGTCTGATTCCCTGTTTGCTGCTGGGGTAACAGAACCCCCAAACAGTGACCTCGGAGTAAATCAATGAGTAAGTCCTGTGAGAACATAATATCACTTGAATTATGTAGATCATGTCTAGCTACAACTCCTTACATTAAACCTAATCAAATAATCCTTAATAAGAAGTTGCCTAACAGACCCGATTCTGACACCTTAATTCAGATAAAATAATTACTGACTCCAGAAATCACCTATTCATTTCAGTTAGAATAAGGCACAGTCCAACACTACAAGACTGGCCGGGTTCAGGTTCAATATGGTTTCAATTATTTGTTTAAAGTCAAACATAGTCTCATGATAAAAGTGCATTTTAATAAATATATTCCCTTAAAAGTCCAGTAAGGCTCATGGTAATCTACTTAAGCATTATTTTCTGGAAGGTTTAAGATTCCTATAAGCTGCATTACATGTGGAAAGTTACGTTAATGTGTCTTCATATAAACTGAAAGTTTATTGTTTTATTATTATAGAAAAACCATAAAAAGATTTGTCTGAAGCTATTGGCTATTGTGCTACACATCTGGTGGAATGTTAGTTATTACAATAACTCCTTCAGCGCCCTCCAATGAAGCCCCAGGCTAAAAATGAAAATAAGTAATACGATAATACTGTAAAAAGATGTTATGGAATCGTATGGAAATAGTAAGCCAAATCCAGCTGTCAAGGGAAAAAAAATCCTGGCTGAGTTTGAAAAATAGTGTTAAATTAGACAGAAGAAAAGGTCAAAAACCTCATGACCAAGCCAGATCCTCAGCCAAATTCTGGGTACTGTTGTAGCCCTCTGGCAAGACAAGTGGTCCTAGAGCCAACTGCAGAAGGATCCTTGGCTAGTATGAGGTTGACACTGTAGTTTCTATTCCCAGAGCTAATTAAAGGCTTCCCAGAAATATTGGCTAAATTTAATTTTGTGCTGGTCACAGAGCAGGTCTGGGGACAGTGGGAACAAGAAGAGACTGCAAAGAGTCAGCAGGAATCAAAGGAGGTGAAGATGGGTAGGAATGGCAGAAAAGTGAGACGTGTCAAGGGATTATGAGTAAAGAAGAGAGGCTGCAATTAGGCAACAGGCTTTCGGGGAGAGAAGCAGTGTTAAGGCTGCTCAGCAGCATAGGCAAAACTCAGACCAAATTTCAGGGTGGATGATGGGTACAGGGGGACTGAGGTGAGGTATCAGAAAGACTGGCTGACAGTAGGGTTTTGCTGGGAGGTAAAGGGGGTAAGAAAGCCTGGGAGAGGTCAGTGTGACTTGAAGTAGATGAAGGGTCTAGGGATGTGGATGAGGACAGGCAGTGAGGGGGAATGAATGGGCACTAAAGGCTGGGAAGAAGTCCATAAAGGATCAGAGGAGTTTCGGGAAGGCTGAGGTGTGAGCATGGTGAGGATGTGTATATCCCATTTGCTCTTTCTTTCCCATCCTTCAGCTCTCTCCTCCCCTCACACCCCCTTGATGTAGGGGAGAACTCTAGGGAGAACTTAGGACCCACAGCCACTGTGGGGCCTCTGCAATTGTGTCCCCAGCATGGAGAAGGGCTGTGTAGCAGGACAGCAGAGGCAGTGGCACAGCATTCAGTCTACAACAGCTGATCCCCATCTCCTCAAGCAAAGGCAAAGTAGGCAGTCTGTCATGCCTCTGTCTGCTGCCTTAATCTCTTGTAACCTCTCTTGGAGGCAATGTCCAATTTCTGGTGGAAAAGAAATGTAGACAGGACCATACCAGTTGCCTAAAAAATGTGGCATAACTGAAAGCAGTTTTAGGAGTGCTTTTACTTCTGCAAGTGGACCAGATTGCTTCCAGCAACCAATGTCTATATTTATATTTACTGCTTTCCCACTCTGGAGCATATTTACCATGAGCTAATGGAGCAATATTTCTTCTCCTACCCGTACTGCCTGCTGCAAAGTCTGGGTCCTGTGACAGAGCAGTGTCATGCTGCTACACAGTTTTCCTTCCTCTCATCTGAAATCCATACTGTTGTTACATCCAACCCAGAGTTTGCCTCCTCAGAGAAACTAATCTGTGTACAATATATTTGGGGTTATGGCAGGGAATGAACCAAAAACAGTTCACAGAGACAAACTTCTTCACATATATTAATCTTGTTGCTTTATCTAAATCTTCAAACTCTTTCATATCACTTACCTGAACATCTGTCTTCACCGGATGTTTGATTCTTCATATCAGCAACACAATGCATCTGTATCTAATAATGTTGCTGATCATTGCTGTTATGAAGGAGACTGATTTTTCTGCATCAAGTACAGTACTATTGTTGGACTTATCAAAATGCCACATGGTAATTTAATTAATAAGGATATTAAGGAGAGGAAAGAAAATTGATAGTCCTACTCTGGAAACTGTTGAATAAACAACTAATCAGTTAATAAGTACACTTTAGAAATGTGCTATGTCTGGTCTAGACTTATCTCTTAAAAAAAATCAGGAAAAGTGGTTAGGGATAAATAAGCTAACTGCAAACATCTGCCTTTAATATTCCATTTTGACGTCAGTGAATCTTTATTGGCCTCCCAAAATAGTCTAAGGTTTTGTGAAAGAAGCAGCAAACAAAACATATTGTTGTCCAGTTTTTAAAAAGATTTTCCATTGATGATAAAGGTAGAATTCATCACCACTTCATTTTAAAAAACATGCTTTTACTGCAGTCACAGCAAAACTTGGGCCAATGCATGACCTCAAGGGTTATCCTGTTTCACATAATCTGAATGTTGCTTGCCGCCTTCATTAAACCTACTCCCAGCCCATATAGGATAAATACTACTTTTGCTTTGGCTATTTGGTTGCATCTGGAGAGATACCAGCAGTCTCCAGCCCCTCTACAGATAAGTTCTGCTCAGCCTCACCTCAAGTCAAAGTCCCTCCATAACTGGAGATACGGCCTTGTAAAGTGTGTTTTGTGCAAAAAAAGAAGCAAAAGCCAGCAATGCTGCCACTGTGGAATTTGTACAAAGCAAGCAAATTAGGCAGTCCTGCAGCCTTGGCAGCATTTTTGCTTGACTAACTTGATCTCTGGAACAAACTGCATAGGGCAAAAGCTGGTCCAAGGCCTTCCTACCGCTCTTGTTGCAGCACAGCTTCACACCAGTTGAAGAGGACTCCCACATCATACAGCTGGGACTCCATCATACAGTTGGCTCCAAAATAGGCGAGCACATACTGCCAATACGTACTTGAGACAGAAAAGCCACAAGCAGGCCAAGAGTCTGTGGCTATGCAGATCCAGTCAGTCCAACCCCCCGTGCAAGCTGCATACCGCTTTTGTGAGTAACGGTCTGGAGCTGGGGCAGAAGAGGAGTACTACGTGGTTAGTATTTCTTTCAAGATTTCTCTAACACCTCTGCAAAAAAAGTGCATGTACCTCAGTTAAGTAGGATAAATTTCATGCAGCAGTAAGAGTTGCCCTATTTCAGGGAAATGTAAAACTCCTAATATTTGAGAAAAACAGACAGAAAGATAAAAGACAAAAAGACGCCACTCTGATTATGCTTTTCACTTCTGTATAAACATTTCATTTTGAAAACCTTTTCATATCATTTCAAGCACATTTTTAAGAGAGTCAGAAAACTTGTCCGTCCCCTACACATAGAGCAGAAGACAAAATGCATTTTTGCAAGCCACAACACAAAGTTTAATGACATTCCAAGCCTGATGCACATCTAGGACTGATGATGTGGCAACAACAGCCATGCAATAACTGGAAGTGATGTGGAGAAATGTAGCTTCTCTCTAAACAAAACCCTTTGATCCTTTTCCCTGTGGACAGAAGCGTGATGTTGTTGATCTCCTTGAACATTATGAAATCACTTTCTAAAACTTAAGTTTTCTGTAAACAAGGAATGTGCATCTCCAAAATCATGCAAAGTAAACATCACTTGAAATTGCATGGATTTTCGTAACTCTTTCATTCTGTGAATACTAATTACTATGGTAGGTCAATCAAACTTTTCTTTTTTAATGAGGCTATGACAACCTGAATCTTCTCATAATTCAATTCCGTAAATGTAAATGTTAAAGAAATAGTTTAAGATCTTGGAATTTGAATGTACCCTTTCCAACAGCCAGCACAGTTTGCTTATATCCATTATAGCTCTAGTCCAGTCTGCTGGAACAAAGCAGACTCCACTGTCAACACATACTCTCATTTACTTAATCGGTTTTGAAGTCAGAGGCATGACCAACCCGTGAATCAGTCCTCACGCAAATATTTAAAAAGACATTTCTACGACCCTCCTGTCTTCACACCGGCCCACAAAGACAGGTACAGTTACCATCATGTTGCCCTGTGAGCCTTGCACTCCCTTCAACCTGTATACTCAGACTTCAGTAAGGAAGAGGTAAAAGCTAAAAATGTCAGTTTTGACAAAGCACTTGGGGTTTCTGCCCAGAAAACTTTGAGTACATGTCAACAATAAAATCTGTAACCAGTTGTGCCAGCCCTGCACCGATCAACCTCACCAAATACAGTTAGCACAAACTGCAGAACCAGTTACTATTATAAAATCCTCTGTTCCAGACTGCTGGGTTTCCCGCACTCTTTGAGCAGCCTGGTACCTAACTCTAACCTCCTCCCAGCTGTCCCCTTCGCTTTTTGATCAGTGCCAGCCCTGGCCACCAATTGATACAAAGTCCTTGGGCAATAAATGACATGAATGACCCTTCTTTCTCCCAATCCAATTTATCTGTTATTTATTGCACCTTATCTAGTGCCTTCTCTATGAAAATCACACCATAAATACAGTCTAGATCTGCCAGCAAGCCTCCTGCTACTTTAATAACCCATTTGTACCTATTATATATAGCTTAACACATAATGAAATCCAATAGTACATTAAAATAATTGGCAACCATGCACATGCTTATCTTTCACCTTCTTATACTGGAAGTCTTCCCATTTCACACATCTTATACTCCCTTCCCCACACTGGAGTTTTATTGGTTTGTCCAGAAAGAAAAGAATATTCCCTTAACAAATCAGTCACATGTTTGTTTAAAGTCGACAAGGCCTATGAATCTCCTTTATCTCACTTCGTCTTTATCTCCCTTAGTCTTTTCTAATGAAAAACATAATCATTGCCTTTCAGATGACCTAGTATGAGAAGTCAGGAATGTATTACTGACTCTATGAGCTTGAAGATTAAAGGGCTACAGTAGTTTAGCTTATATTCTCCAGTTGGGAATGCATACCTTTCTCCAAATCATTAAGAGCTAATTCCATATTTCAACTCTTCCTATTGATGAAACTCACTTATAATATTCCACATACAAATAGTTGGGTCAGACAACATAAACCCTCTGCTTTGGATTATCTTATCTCATTTGAAATATTCCAAATCTTTTCTATGATCCAGACATTACCTAGGTTATAGTTTTGTTGATTTTTTAAATTTAAATTCTTTTCAAGGAAATGATGATCCTTTTGAACTGACAGTCTACTTAGGTTTTGATCATTGCTGAGTATCCCATGCAAAAGGTCAAATTGCTTAGTTCTCACCAAAGTCAACAGGAGCAGCAGCACAGGAACTGGCCCTACATTAGCACCAGTGTGCAGAGAGCACCACAAAGAACAGAATTTATCCCTCAAAGTTTCTTTAGCTTTTTCAGATAAGCTAAGGCTGTAAGACAGTGACAGGGTATGATTAAAGAAACTTTAAAATGTATATGAAAAAGCAGAAAGATAAGTGCCCAAGAATAAGTTCTGAGAATTAAGATGATTCCTTGAAGTGCTGTGCAAAGGTTTGGGCTGATACAAGGATCAAAGGACAAATGGCTAAAGTGGTGAGAAGTGTAATTTAAGCTACGCTAAACTAATGTGCCCTTTTATCCTTACAACAAAGAGCATCTGCAATTATCGGCACTGTGGGACAGGTATACAGAAATACACATTCAGAGTGTAACTATTACTGAGAGCAAATCACTTCAGGGGTACTGGTTTTCATTAGTTGCTTGTGAAATTGGTCAAAACAACTAAATTCAAATAAACTTCCTCTGTTCACAGCAGTAAAAATTCTGAGTGTGATCAGCTACCTCTATGTAGCAAAAATGTCTTTAAATAACATATGCGTATATATACATACATGTATACATATATACACAAACACGTATTTCAAAAGAAGCTAGATATCCTTTTGTCCTCATTTTAAACATCTATCAAAAACACTAGTGAAGCAATTTACTCTGCACGACTGCCTGTAACTAACTCCAGGAGAAAATGCCACTTTTAGGTGCATAAACCTATTATCAGATTCAAAGATGACAAGACATTAGCATCTTTCAAACTCCACAGATAGACATTATTATGGTATGGCAAAACTATCCCTTGAACAGCTGAAGAGAAAGGTCATGGGGGGCACGTAGCTGGGAAAGAGGAGAGGAGAAGGATCTTTTCAGGATCTTTTTTTTTTTTTTTTTTTTTACAGGTTGCATTCCCTGCATTGATTTGCTGCATTCCCTTCATATAAGTTTTTCAGCAGTCTGTAAACTCTGTAAAAGACTCGGAAATTTATGAAGTTCTCCATGTTAACTTCTAGTTAGGCTCTGTCTACCTTTTCATCCTAAGAACCTGACTTTAACTCCTGGCAGGTGTGCATGAAGGACTCTTTTTCTTTCTCTGACACTCTGACAAACCTGTATCCAGAGACAGCAATTTTAACTCTAACTTTGGTGGATTTTCTTCCTTAAAGATCCTGTAATGAAAGTGCTGCAATTGAGAAGAGAGAGAGAGAAAGAGAGAAAGAAAAAGAAAGAAAGAAAGAGAAAGAAAAAGAAAAGAAAGCAAGAAAGAAAGAAAGAAAAAGAGAAATAGAAGGTTAAACAAGCACAGGGGCTTTAGGAAGTCTTGTTGAGTTCACATTTTTAAAGCATGACTCATAATTTTTGGATATTTGTGTTCATTGACATTAATATCATCAGCACTGCAGGTCACTGGGTTTTTTTTAACCCTATCATGTTTACTGTAGATGTAATTCTCAGTGTCCATCTCCCACATTTTCTAAACTGACAGAAAAGAGAGGAATAGGAAGCACAGAATTCAAGCACAAACAGTTTTCTTCCCTCTCCAGCATAACACTGCTGGAAAAAAAGGCCATGTACCAAGCATAATACCTGCATGCAGTTGGTACTTTGTGCTTTCTCATTATCCTCATTCTCCAACTCAACTAAACGTCTCTAAATGGTCTGGAAAAGCATAGAATAGAATTATATATATATATATATATAAAAAACATGTTGTTAACAGAGAACATAAATTAAATTGACTTTCATTGTATATTATTGCAACAGTTTAGGAACCCTCTAGAGGTGCATAAAACTTCCAGCTGATTAGAGCACAACTCTTTGGAAGATATCCAAGTCTTCATTACTGAGAGACTCCAGTCACTGACTGTCAGACCTCATTGTCCATCTATCATATAGACTAAAAAAAATATCACCTGTTCAGAATCTTCTACTTATATGGATACTTTCAACTCACGCAAGACACACCTTAGCCTTGACTTTAATACCCTAGGAGACTGTGATACTTAAATCCTTTACTTTAGAGCAAGTCTTCCAGATCTCCTATCAATCAAGCAAGCTTTTTCTTACTCATTTGGAAAAGTATTCCCATCAGGATGTGATGATCTCTTCAGATCCTCCCATTTTCTCATGTCTGTTTCAGCTGCTCAGGCCAGGCGCTAAGCAGATGCTTTAAGTCTAATCACATGGGACAAGAACAGAGGGGTCAAACAGAAAATGGATTTTAAAAGAGCAAAAATGTTAAGTGTTTAAAGTGGTGAAAGCAAAGACAACTCAGAAAGTAAAATAAGATGAAAAAGATGTGGGTTTCTTAACCCACCTGGCCTGTAGCTATTCTACTAGTAATTTTTTTCCCCATGGCTAAAGCTTCCCAGATTCTAGTAAATCAGGTCAGTGGGAGCATCTAGGTACAGTGACATAGCCAAGAAGGCAGACTGCTGAAATTCATTCTAACTATGTCTATGTTGCGTAGTAAGTGGAGTGAGGATATGGTTGAGCTAGATTTTTAAAGACGCTACTGATAGGTATTAAAAATTTAGTCACTCCAGCATGGACTCTCAGTGTGGGTTAATTTATCTGCTGAATGCAGATAGTTATAGGATAGACTCATTAGAATTCAGAATCTATTCAACACAGAGAAATTAGACCACTTCAGTTATATCAGTATAGCTGAAGAGACACAAAGCTATTATGGATAGAATGAGACTGATGTAGAGGGGTTTATTTTCATATAGCTATTCTCATACAGAAAGGGGAATAAGTTAATGTACAGTCATCTTTCTACTGATATAATAAAGTCCGCTTTCAAGGCTGTGTAGTTATTAACTATTTCATTTGAAAACTACCACTAGGAATCAACACAAAAGAGCCATGTATAGAACAGCTGTAGATTAGCCATGCATTGCAACCATAAAGCAGAAGTCCATCACTACATTTTGCATTTTAACCAAAATATCTATTTCTTTATTTACCTTCTCAAAGCAGCCCAGACTCAGACACTGTTACACAGCTTGAACAGCCAGAGATTCGTCCCCCTTCAAAGGTCACAGGCATTCAAACAGGGCTATGAACAAGCATGATATGCAGCGTAAGTGGAAGCCTCAGCTGAGAGACTGTGATTAGGGAACAGAATTCCAGAAGGAAACAAAAGCTGAATGTCTGAGGAAATACTGCAGTATGAAAATAACTCTCCCAAGAGTGGTATGCTTACTATAGATTCACGTAAGAGGAATAAAACACTGCTCTCTCTCCAGCCAGCCATTACTTGTCCCTACCTAACTTCCTCTATCTTCATAGTCCTACACGTGCTATATTAATACCACTATCTAAAACTTTAACCTATTATCTATGTATCCTAGGAGTATTTCGACCCAGATGAAAATAGAAGGTACTAGGTGCTGCACAAACACAGAACAAACATAATACGAGCCAAACAGAATTTGTAGTGCAGAATTAACTCCTTTCTTGCACTTTTTTTCCAGATTGGATTATGCACTGCTTGTTCTTATGTGAATATACGTACCTAATGCCTCTTTTCACTCAGGGTGCCTAGGAGATCATCTAGCAAAAATAAGGAATATGAATGAAAATTATAGGAGAAAATACTGAGGTAAGTGTTTAGACTTCACAAGCACTGGGAACACTTGGTGAAATATGCTTATTCTATATGAGTGGCCAAGCACTTAATTCACATGCAGTGCTGTTGAGAACTTGCAGACTAGCGTGGATTTTGTGTTACCAATGAAAGACAGTTCCATACTGTAGTGTGGAATAACAGAAGCTGAGACTCTCTATCTGTTTTCTACTGTGGTTAAATATTACCAGTTTTATACACCGAGGAAATGCAGCAAGAGAGAAGAAACAGCAGAAAGAACTCAAAAATCAAAGATCCTAGGCTGGACAGGACATTGATGTTTAGAATCTTGGTATGTGCTATTTCAGGAATAAATAAGCATTTTTTCAGTAGTGTAAGTCCCTAATTATAACATCTAGGAATGTAAAACAATGAAGCTTAAGAGCTGAGCTTTGAAAACTTGGGGAAATTGAATCTTCTAAAATGTTGTCTGGCACCACAGGTAACCCTTTGATTCTTTCTCCTTTTTATTTTTTCTTGAATTAGATAGTACCTTCCATCATTAAACTAAAGAATTTTTCACTGAATCATCTAAAGCATAACATTGATGAGACACAGTTAACCTGTATTCTTGTCTGCTGTGGAGCGGAGGAATAAAAGCTTTCTGGTATGTAAGTTCAAAGAAATGGACCTTTTACCAGATTTGAACAGTTGTCTTGGGAATGCAGATTTATGAAAATTGATACCCTGTCTTTGTCTACTGGAACAATGTGCCTTTCTTTTCCACATTTGCCCCCTGACTATTCTACTGAGTCAGAACTTCTTCAGAAAACTTTTTTAATTAATAGAGGATACCCTTGCAGCCACAAGGTTATAAGATGTCTCCGACAAACCTCTCTTTGGATACAGTCAAAGAGGAAGATATTTAGACTTCACATTCAATTTAAAGTAGAGGTCAGAGTTCAAAAGTGTAGTTTGCCCCTGTCATGTTCTATTTGGAATTCAAATAGCCAGAAAAATAAAAGGCAAAAAGACACATCCCCACCAGTGGTATTCTCCAGTCTGCTCCAAAACAGGCACAAGGGTAAAAGAAGGAGCATTTCTAATAGTATTTATTGAGCTATATTAAATATAAGATCTGCATTCTGAAATACATGGACTAATCTGAATAAAAGAGAGTACATGTACACAGCTACTGACTATGACTGTGACTGACCTTAAAAGTACTACTTCTGTCACTGGTGATAAACTTCATTTACTTTCCTTAAGATCCCTTTCCAGAAACAAAATAATAGAACTTTGAATAAAAATTTATGGAAGATAAATTTTTAAATGTCCTTATACCAACTCTTGGTGTATATGAAATTTTCCTACCATGGTCATTTAATCTGTTTGAATATTCTCTTTGGGAGGAAAGAATAAAAACTTCATTGATTTCTGTCATTTTTCCTGATATAAACCAGTGAAAAGTGAGAAAAGAAGCAGATTATACATATTAACAATAAAATGTTTTCTTTTAGGGTGATAGTTTTTTTCTAAATATTTGATCATACAAGTTTTGCTTAAACTGTTAGCATTTTTGAGAAGCATTCCAAAAAATGTTTTTTTGCTTATAATGGACTGGCTGCATCTCACATTTGCCTTTGAGCAGAGTCACAGAAAAAACCTGAGCTACAGAATGCATCAGCAGCAGCTACAGAAGCCAAAAAAGCAGCTGAGATAATACTAAATGGACAAACCTCATTCCTTTTTAAGTATTCTTACCATATGGAAGCTTCTATTTACACAAGTGCAAGACTCCTTCTACCATAAATATTTTTCTATAAAAATATAAGGACTACATAGAATCTGTAGGGACTTATCATTCATTCATTTATTGTTCTTCACATAGTCATGTACCTTCAGATCTACTTTTAATTACACTCTTACTCACAGCTCCTGTAGGCATAATTTATTTTTTCTAACCATGCCAATATCAGCTAAGGATTTTCCTAAATTCTACAATTCTGGTAACAGAAGCTCCATGTAACTTCTCCTGTCTCACAGTTTGAAATCTAAAGTCTATCACACACTCCAACTTGTGTTTTTGTCTGTACCCACATCTATCTGAGGCTTACATATTGCACCTACCACCATGCTGTTTGGTTGCCTGGTGAAGCAGTAATCATGGATCTGCAGACTTCATGCGGTCTCCAGTTCTGCCTCTTTTTGGTACAAAATATGCTCTGATATTATTTTTGGTCAGTGACTTGGCCAATTAGGTTTGTTTGAGTAGAACTATGCAACCATAAGGGCTGTCCATGTAATTAATGACAAGGACATGGAGAGGTAACACTTTTCACTAAGCTGATATATAAGGAACAGACAGACATCCTATGAGGAACACAAGATCAGCTTATTTGTTTTTATTTTGGCTGTCTTGGTTACTAACCATCAACCTCTTTTTTCCAGATTCATTTAAAGCAACTTTAAAATGCAAATGTTTTTCCCAACACAGCATTTTCCAGGACTTCCTCATGTTTTACTGCTTAGAAAATGCTCAAATCTAAAAAAGCTTTGGTCCTGCAGAGCTAATTGTGACCCTTGTCTGATTATATAGTCCAGTTCATAAACTGTATTTCATTTCAGACATTTCCTGGCCAGGTCATCTTGGTTTCCTAATGCTGTATTACTGAGCTTAATACTCCAAACAAACAAACAAACAAACAAACCAAAATACAGTAACAGCACATATACAGTGTGATAGGCTGCTGGTTAGATTGAAGAAAATTCTACTGACAAAAAAAGACAGTCTCTTTCTAGACCTATCTGTGAGATGATAAATGATTTATTGGACAAATACAAGATTTTCAACAAAGAGAACCCTGAAAAGTGATTGCTTCTTTGCTATTGTAATCAAATTTTACACAGTGATTCTGCTCAGAGGCATGTTGTAAAGTCAGTGTCAGAAAGACGGATCGAAACTTGAGGTTCATCAGAACAGTTAGCCAGACAGGACTGAAGAAAAATGTCACTTTCCTGACATCAAAGAATCAATAAGCAGCACTGAAGTTTTAAGTTCAGAGTGATAAAAGAAGACAGACAGCATTTTAATGTTTGTTTCCCTTTTTATAGTGTATTTCTAATGCGTTTTCTTTGTGCCAGACAAAGCAAGTTGGAGGTATTTTCTCACAGCGCAAGCTAATGTTCTCAATCTGTTTTTCCTTTCTAGGGTCTGCATAGACAAATTCCACAGCAACATCTGATGATAAGATCAGACAGTAGTAGCAGAGGCATGTTTAAATCATATTTACAATGTGTCCCCTCTGGGCCAAGCAAAGAGCAATCCTTTTCAGAACAATACATTTTGGCAATTTTTTTGCTCCATTTAAAGATAATTTTAGCTCTTCAGCATCATGCAAATACTCAGGGCTTTACTCAGATAAAACTGCTATCAAGACACTGGGAGCTCTGCCAGAAAAAGAGCAAGCAAGTCTCCTAAAAGGAATTCAGCTTGAGAAAGGCTTCAGGATTTGCTCTACTGAGCATAAAACAGTGTATTTTATCTCATTTGAAAGGACAATGAAAACATGTTTTTAAAAGGAGAAAAAAGGGCCCAAAAATCATTATTTTCTGAAGCCTAAGTTTACTTGAAACTCACCAGAATTTACATAAATTTACATTAAAATTAAGCATCATTCAGCTCCCCAGTCTGCCCAGGGTCAGCAGGAGGTATCACCAGGGGCTCGCCACAGCCCCGCTCACCCTGCAGCGAGTGCACCCTGCCCCAGGGGCTCCTGAGGCCGAGGGAAAACTTCAGGCGCCTTCCTCCCTCTTCTTCCTCGGGACTGGGGTGGTGAAACAGAGGGCAGGACCCAGCCTGCTTCTGCAGGTCGTGTGGCCTGAGGGAAAGGGGCAATTGCCCAAATCTCAACCACTGCCTTCAGAAAGGGTGTTGGTTTCTAGGGGAGGGGACAGAGACGTACAAAATCAGGGTGGGAGATTACATATGCTGGTTAACCCCTGACCAATAAAAGAAAGTACTTCTGTGCACCAAACACCACGCTCTGCTGCAAGGTATCTGCAAGAAGCAGAGACCTTAACGGTACTGCAAATCAGCAACTGGATACGGGTAAAGATAATGAGACCATCTGCCGCTACGTTAGATAGGCTTCATATAATCACGTTATAAATGTTCCTGCTTTCTGCTATTCACTACGCAATAGAAGTTAGGAAAATCGTCTGCCTGGGAAAGACACCATATCATTGCCAACTGCTTGATTTCCTTTTCTGTAAAACAAGCAACACAGCACTGTCGGAGAAAGGATTTCGGACAAGATGGTCCATAGGACTTAACATAAATCAATGCAGTAAAACACTTAAAAGGAAAGCGGAGGGGGGAAACCTTCGCTATGGAAATAATGAGAAGACTTGCATTAGTAACCTGGCCTTGAAACATTTCAGACTCTGCATACATATTTTCCATGCACCGCACTGGAAAAGGTTCTTCACTGACCCTGTTTAACTGTAAAGCTTTACTTTGTGATCTTGAATAGTTGCCCTGCTTTGCTCAAAAACCACTAGATAAAGCGATCTCTGCATATAGCCACTAGAACAATTTCTTAAATATGGCACAGTTTGAGGGGAACTCTGCAGATGAAAACGATGTAAATATAAGATTATATTATCTAGTATTGTTATCATAATTTTACGGTCCTGTCTGTACACAGTGTCTTAAAACTTTGTAAGCTCTTTTCTTGTTTGGCTTTCCCTGCCTTTAAGCTTCTTGCTAAATTTATAATCCCTTCTCTTTAGCTTCTTTTTCTATCTCTTTACTTGAAAATCCGGCATGCAATGAATCAAAGAAGGGATATTTATACCCATACTGTGAGAATGTTTACAATATACAGAAAATTCTGTCTGTGGTTTGGTCTTTGTATATTTTCAGAATAAATGACAGTTTTCCAAACGTACTATATTACTGTTGAGTCCACAGAGTCTGTATTTATGTAACTAAAATGCTTTTATTTAGACCTTTGCCACATGCCAAAATTAAAAATGTTTTAATGAATGAATCAAAGTAGTATAGCAAAGAAATCTGCAACATATTATCATTTCAAAATAAAGATTTTTATGAAAAACCTCTCAGATACAAAGAATCTGTTTGTTTTACAAAAAGTAATTTTGTTATTTTTATAACCATTGTTTTAATAACAGAAACTTTGATCTCAGAAATATTTTAGCATGAAGCATGAATATGGTAATTGCCAAAGTTTCCATTTAGCTGCTGTTTCATGTTCCAAGAATATTGGGTTCCATTATAAGCAGTATTTAATAATTTTCATATGGGCTCCAGGCGACCTCCTAGAGGCCTTGATGCAGACACTCTTAATTTTTCCAAAATTTTACTCAGGTACGTGGATTTTCAAACCTGAGAATATCATACCATCATTAAGGGCCTGACTTAATTTTCCCAATACCGTGATCTGGTTTAATGAACCAGTATTTTATGGGAAAATGTCCAAATCAGTCATGTTGACATTAAGCAATCTACGACTGCCTCAAATTTTATTTGCAGAGTTTTCTAACAGAGTTAAGAAGTCATTACATTAGTCAAGCATCTTATATTAAATTCAGTCCTCTATAAAGTTTTGTAAATCAAAGGAAGCAGTTAATAATACTCCATTTCCTTAGCCCCCTTCAAAGTAATATGAAATACTTCAGAAATTATAGCTAAAATCTGTCATATTTTAATGTATTTGCCTCCTCAGGTCTACTTACAAGCGTAGGTATGCATGTAAGAATGAGACAGCATCCCACTCTCCCACCCACAAACGTCACTGGGGAAAAAACTAAGGATTTTGTAAATTTGTCTGGCATTTCCAGATGTCAAGCAGCCCTGTCTGACCACATATGGATCAACTCTACCATGCACCTGTAATGAGTCCAGTGCCTCTGGGACAGTCAGGCCTATGATGTATGCATGGATAAATGGATACTGATGGATTTATCGAGCATGTGCAAATCATCTCTATAGCACACCGTATATCATAAGTCCAACATTTACAGAAGCATCAGTTCTGGTACGTGTTCGCTACAGAAATGAACCAGAGATGTCTCTGGGATTCCCAAGAGTGGATGCTGCTGGAGTGCAAGCTAATCATGTCAGGAAGACTATGGATCATGTTTTCAGAAGAGATTCATCCGAGAGGAGCTAAAGGAGCGCTGCTGGCAGCACTGGAGGTATTCTGAGCACCCTGGTGGCAGACAGATTTACTTTAAAAGCAGTTGTGTAAACACAGCTACATGAGGAGCAGATAGAATCTGCCTTGGAAAGAGACTGCTGTCGGGTGGAATGACTCTCTGGGCTAAAACTTATTCTCCATTAAGCAGTGTTTCTGATAAGCTGAGGCTTCACCACATCCCAAATCAAGCTATATGTACATTCTTCAAGCTTGCACACTTCTCCAAGATCCTTAAGGTGAACGAATAAATCTTACAAATGGTTATATGCATCTAATGACACCTCTTGAAAGGAAGCTGAATATAATAAATTCTAGTTAATCTTGATGGATGGGTTGGAAGTAAGGCAAGCAAGAGACAGCTAGTGAAAGAAATAGTATTAGGCATTTCCATTATCATTAAACATGCCACCTTGCCCTTGAAAGCTGATTAACATCAACACCCAAGAAAGAATACCAGAGACTCTCCAGCATCAAATGTGACCTTGCAGTGCTGCAATACATGGCAGCTGCGGCAGGCAGTGAGTCCTCTGAGGATGTCCTTTAATCTTTATTTATGATATGAGCATAATCAGCATTTCAGAGGGCTCTGAAATTAGGAGGCTGCTTTCTGTTCTCCCACTTCCTGTCAGCAAAGAGGACGTATATTTAGATTTAACTTGTGTCTGAAAACAATGATGTATTTATTTTCCAATTACAAGTAAAGTGCAGTTTGCAACTATGGATCAAGAGATCCGTATGTGCAGTACACTGCTGTCGTGTCACCAATCTGGACAATTGGCACCTGATGTGGGGAAGCACAAAGTTAAAATCTGCCCCTCAATCCTCTGAATTCAGTGATTCCAGCAACTAGATTCTGCTGTTTGATTGAGTGATGTTGGCTTAGTTTGAGCCAAAGTAAACAATGTGATTATCATCCAGTTACTGACGCGGGAGAAGTCTGCATCATCTCCTTTTAGATGTTATGTCCAAGCACGCTTAATTAGACTGGCAGCATAGGAAAGCCTATATTGCCACTGAATTGAAATAGCCTTTTGCAGAGATAAACATGGGACATTTGCATCCCTTAAATATCTGCAATATTTCAGTGCTTCTACTTTTACATTTAAAAAACTGGAGTTCAACATATATTTCTGATATAGTACTCCTACACCACATATCATAAAAAGACTATTAAATTTAGAGGAAGAATACACTATAATGCACTACAAAAAAAAAAGAAAAAAGAAAAAAGAAAAAGAAAAACACCATGGAAGAGACGAGCTATGTTTGCGATGTTTGCATTGCAAATGTTCTTGATGATCCATAACACATAACTTTATGTAAAACGGCTTTCATTCTCAACTGCAGGGCTTGTCAAAAATTTCATTAAGACATTATTTTTCCAAAAATATTTGTCCTAAAAGTGGGCTAAAACCAATCTGATCCCAACCATGAGCTAGTTCATTTTGTTTGGATTTAAACTTCATTTAGGGATTTACTTGGTTTTGCTAACTGAAAATTGGGTAACCAAGTAATGCATAATACATAGCCTACAAGATTATGTTTTCAGCAAAGATCTCTGTTGACACAAACTCTCTAAAGTGACATATTGTTGTGTATATTTACTAAATTTAAAAATTTATGTTCAGGACCTGTTCTGAAGGCTAGTTCTAGAAATCACGGGAAGACCCTCTGCTGACTTCAGTTAGCTCCCAGTGCCCTGAATGACCCCCCCAGTATCAATGTTTCTCACAGTAAATTTTCATAAAAGGGCAGGATTTTAAAACAGCTTCTTCTTCCTATTCGGTAATATCCCCTTGGAAGGGTTTTAATGTGGGAGAACCAATGCAACCGTTGCACAGAGGCAGCCCATATTCCTGGGACACAAGCAACAACGTGCCGTCTCTGCGTGCCAAAGACCACAGCTGCTCTCTCACGCTCTCCTCCCCCCTGCGAGGCAGAGGCAGGGCTGCTGTCGCCTCTCATCGGCATCACCGTAACGCCGGGAGGCTCCAACGCACGCGGGGTCCGGCCGCGGCGGCTCGCTGGCGGACACGGGGCGCGGGAGGGCTGCGCTGCAGCCGGCCGGCCGGCCGGACCCTGCAGTTCACCGCCGGGGCAGGCATTCCGCTGCGGCCAGGCACCAAGCCGCTTTCGCCTCGTCTGCCGTCAAACAGACCGAGCTGCTGTCAGCTTCCCGAGGACTTTCGCCTGCTTTAATTCACATCCCATGCAAGCTCCGCAAACGTTTTCCACTGGAATAAGCCAGGGAAACGTTTCTCCCTGGTGGCGTTTGGGGAAAACCTATGCAGTTACGCAAGGAGGTTTGGATTATTTCCAGCCTGAATTTTATTTTCTGATTTTTTTTTAATTTTCAGGTTTTATTTAAGCTAAAACTATTGTTGCCAAGCAACAAAGGAGGATAGAAATGAAAGCTTTTTGAAATTACCACTACATTTTGAGATCCCCGTGAGGTTTATGATATTAGACGCAGCTCAAGAGGAAATCATTAAAAAATACAAGAGCATTGGCCATATTAGACACCATGACGCAAACTACCCTGACTATATAGTTTAGCACACATATCCACGTATATTTGATTTTTTGATGTGAGGAAAGTTCTTTAAGAATTGGTAAGTTACCTATGCAGATCAATTCTATTTAATTTCTTATTTTTTTTAAAAAAAGGGAGCATCCTTAAATATCCCTGCAATTCTAGCTTTCCTCTAGCATTAAGTAGCTCGGGAAATGGGTGCCAACTTTCTGAGACTTGAGTGGTCACAGCAGTATGACACACTCATTTGCCTCAGTTAAAAAATAAAGGAAATAATAATAATAAAAGGAAATAACAAATAATAAAGGAAAAGCAACAAGAATATTTTAATGCTGTAAATTACCACATAATCAAGATAAAATCTGATAAACTCCTACACATCATTTGCTGTTCTTTGCAACCATATGCTCTATCCCAGGATTTACCTATTGCCCTGGTTGCTTGGAAGGGAAAATTTCTGCGCATGGCTACTTTGTCCACTTTAATTAATGCTCACAACCAGATCCAGCTTAACAGAAAAACTGAGTTTTCCTCAGCCATTTAACTGACGCCTTTTTGGATAAATTGCACCGTGAGATGGATCTGTTCATCGTTGCAGGCAGTCGTGATCACGGTGCTCATTAGTGCTTCCAGCGAGCAGCGGGCACGGAAAGAACCACACGAGCGTATGGCTCTCGGCGGAGGAGGCCTTGCTACAACTTTATCTAAAGTTAGATTGTGAGACTAGAGAAAATAATACAATTATTGGTTTTTAATGTCCAGATCACAATCACATGCAGACCTCATCATTACTGAGGCCTTGTAACTGAATTTGACCTTCATGGCGGCTCCTTCTCTGAAGCGATAGTTGGCATAGATTCGTCTCTTTGCTATACTGATGTGAAATTAGAGTCTAACTACTGTTTCCTGTGCAACCCCTGTCTAATGTAATGATTTCAGTGGAGTAGCTAGAGCCTTCCACCAAGATCCTAAGAACAAAACTTCTCCAGGTACCCATGAGATGGGCAGGAATTTAGTTTTTTGATTTCTGGGATATTTGACAGTGTCTATTTTTTTCTACTTAGAAAAGGACTAAAATAACAAAATGCCACTGTTTTCAGAGGAAAAAATGTTATGAAAAAATGTTTTGAGTCAGATGTTATGTTTCGATTTTTATCAAAAAAAGATCAGCCCGAACCTTCTAAACTGTCAAAAGAATTTCTCATAACAACAATATTATGTTCAAATTTCATTTTTAAATATCTAAATACTTTTACTGGGAAAATAACATCATTGAATCAATTTTTTTGACAAAGTTTCATTTGGGGAAGTTGATTCTGTTTTAAATATAATTTTCAAATGGGGGGGGGGTATTCCTCTGGAGATTAATCAGTTTTTCAAGTAGGTCAGGCTCATGCAATGATTTAACCAATAAGCATGAATCCCAAACACCCATGATATCCCTGATACCTTCAGAGTAATTCTGTGAGTCAAAAAGGTTCAAGTTACTGTAAAAGAGTTAAAAGGATAACACTTGTTGTTCCAAGACATATTTTAAATACTAAATGGGGAATTCAAAAAATGACTGGCCAGGAAAAAAACAAACAAAAAACCTTGGTCTCTAAACACCAGCTTAGAATTCTGTTGTTGGATTCAGCTGAAGGAACTGTTTCTGAAAGACTGGGTTCATATTCAATCACAAATTTCTGCCTTTCTTATGAGGAAATATAGCAACTGCTAGGATATATTTACAAATAAAACTCTAGATTTTCTCTTTACCCAATCTAAAACTCCTTCAGTTAGAGTCTGGATAATTTTACAAAAAAATCAGATATGAACACTCAGGGATTTTTTTTAAAAACTCTGCAAAGAATAAGATACTTAGTATGAATTTCTGTAATTCCCAAGTGAAGGTATATGAGTTTAAATTGCTATGTTTCTAAGTAAGTTAGAAAAATCATTGCAGCCGTGGCTATCCAAGAATAGAAGGAAGGCAAGGTCTGC
This sequence comes from Apteryx mantelli, assembly GCF_036417845.1. Classification (NCBI taxonomy): domain Eukaryota; kingdom Metazoa; phylum Chordata; class Aves; order Apterygiformes; family Apterygidae; genus Apteryx; species Apteryx mantelli. Next base: position 24,055,111 of record NC_089989.1, on the reverse strand, counting down.
AGGATGTAATAACGTTTAGTAGACTAAATGGTATAATGAAAATATGCACAAATTTGGGGCACAGAAGTCATTCTTCATATCATTGAAGAACCACTGAAGAATCATACAAAATCTTTTAAAAAGGGACTTGTGGGCCAGAAAACTCTGTTCTTTCTAACTAAATCAATTGGTCTAACACAGGATGAAAAAAATACTATGCCTTAAAAGATTTTGCCACTTTAAACAAATCGGTCATTTGGGCAACAATTCAACACTGAACCCAATTTGAAATAACGCCCTGCCACACAGCAAACACTTCAGGAAAGAATACACAAATTTTTATCAATGCCTGTACTGTATTGTATAAAATGTAATGTGGTCCGTGCCTGACCACTGAACAACATACACAGAATACGTGTGGTTTTTAAGTGTTTTCACAAGTCATAGGATATCTCAGTGAGTGCCCTCAGCAAGACTGATTAGATCGACTGCTACCCTTGATAATGTGTTCATTTTCTTTGACGAAAGGACTTAAACGGCATTATATACATCTAAGCACAGTTGGAGCATTTATAGCAACCAAAAGCAGGTCTGGTTGAAAAATATTTGTCGAATAACTTCAACGAGAATTTTTTACTGAACTCTAAGTATTCATCATCGCTCACCATCCAGTTTGGTGAACAACATTGTTTCTGAGTGCTCTCGCTTCAAGTGCCGCTCTCCCACTCCTGCAAGCCACGTCCACTAGGAATAGCTCTAGACCCCCGGAAGGTGATTTTGGACTACCTGTGCTAGAAAGCGCAGTTCCTACGTACAGCGAAACTCTCAGCCTGCGTGGGTGTGCTAACCTTGATTCCAGAGAGGGACAGCACAAGCTGTGAAGGTAGCTGTTCAGCCATGCTGAGGTACGAGCACAGTATCTCTTTGAAGGAACAATATTTTAGCTATGTTAGAAATGATTAAAAGCTTTTTTTTTTTTTAATTACCAAAATACTCTGCAATTGTCACACAAAATTCTTATTTGACTGGTATCAAGAACAAGATATATTTTGCCAGGGCCTGTCCGCTTAGGGCTTATAATAAAAGTCCGAGGGTTTCACAGGAGTAGAACAGTTCCTTCAGTCTTCGATGGCAAGCACTACACAGCACTAAAAACCTGCAGACTCCTGCTCTGATTCTGAAATAACATCATTTCTGCACTGAGAACTGCTATCATTTTTTGTATCCTTCTTCCTGCCTCCTACTTTTCAATGCACCTAAAATGCATCAGCTAAGGGCAACCCCCTCAAACTAATGCCATTGTTTCCTGGCAACTGTATTTTTTTTCCATTAATAAAAAAAGTTATAGAGTTTTTTTCCTTAGGGTAAGTCTAGCCAGTCAATTATTAGGTAACTAAATTGCTTAACCAGTTGCAAGAACTCTGACCCATCACCAGTCATCCTTTGGTTTGCAGTGCGTTCATTGCAAATGACGAACAGCGAGAAGATACAACCAGTTGCCGCCCACGAGGGAGAGTGGCATGGCACAGGCCATTTCCAAAGTGACTGCAGGTGATAAACGTGCCTGTGCCGCAGCACACCTAGCCCAAGTTTTGCCCGGCTGCTGCTGACAAGACAGCAGGATCTGCAATTTTCTGCAGCATGCTCTCTACCGCTCTGAATGTATTCCCAGATGGGAGCCGGCCTGAAAGTAGCAGCTACTCCTCTGCCCTCTTTGGGGGGAATTCTGGCACAGAATCCTTTCAGATGCAGTGGCAACAACATAAACAACAGGAAAGCTGTACTGCTCCAGGCAAGGCAAAGCAGTGCTATAATGGGGATGCAGGTCCTTCACATGCATGTTGCTGACTTCTGTGGATCTTCTAAGATGTCTGCTGAGGTTGGGGGAGTCTCTATTCTGGGCTAGGAAGGCCTTGTTATTTATATAAGGATGTCAAACAGCTCCCTAGGGGACGATCTAAATGTAAACTCATTTACGTGAAATGTGAAAACTAACTGTGAACTCACAAAGTTGCCATGCCCCTGTAGCAGTAGAGAACAGTCTGCCTTCTTACTTAGGCATCCCAATACCATCTGCAACCTGGATCTTCTTCTCAGCTGTATATTCAAAATGAATAAAATAAAAAGTCAAAACATGCAGTAAACTAAATGGAACTAAATCAACCTTGAACACGAAATGCAGAGTGACTGCTGCAGAATACATTGTGCTTCTTAAGGCCCAGAGACATTCAAATACTGTCAGCAGCACAAAAAGGTATTTCTTTCCTTAGTTTTTGCACAGCAGGAGACAAATGAACTTTGGCATCTCATTTCAGCTCATCACAGAACAAAGACAACAAAGGTGCTCCATATGCCAGCATGGGTTATTCATGCAACAACTACTTAGTCTAGTGAGGACAACAGTGCCCCTTTCTATGAACCCTAAGTCTGGTTTATATAAAGACTGATGTTTTCTTTCATAAGACTGCCATTTCCAGAGACTAGTTTATTCTTGCTAGGATTAAGTAGATAGCAAGGATAACATGCTGCAGTATGCGTTGTCAGCCAATTAAAGTGGATCATGGTCTGTTGCTGATAATAGAGATTCTACAGAATATTATTCAGGTTCCCAGGCAATAAATCTTTGAAATAATGTCTGGGATAGTGTTCTAGTCCACTAATATCTCTCAAACATTTATACAGTGATATATTTATACAGCTAGTTGTATTTGGAACAACAGTCTCTTTAGATTTGTTTAGAGAACTCAAAAGTTCAAACCTCTCATTATTGTTCCTCTCTAATGAGCAGAACGACACTGCAGTGCTGAAAACAAATAAGCAAATCACCAAAAAAAGACGACCGCAAAACAGAGCATGAATTGCCACTAGTCATTTTTAGAGCCAGCAGTAATTTTTCATCATAAGATTTTGTATGAGTTTGCAGATACTACTTACAGTCAGGGATTCCACCATGACCTATCATTTCATTTAGGTACTGCATACAGCTGCAATGGTTTTGTATAACTGTTCAGTCTGCATTTATTAACTCTGTTTTCTGCTGCCTTTTTCCTACTTAGTCTTGTACACTTTTTTTAGTAAGAACATATATATACATATATTCTAACTTTCTCAGGAACATTTATTCTTATTACTATTATCCAGAATGACCATCACAGTCCTGCTCTAGAGTTACTGCACCTTGTGTAAAAAAGCTACTTTCTAGTTGAAATCTGTAAGAGCTGATACCCAGAATCTAATCCTCACTGCATAAATAATGAAAAAATATAGAAAAGCATAGTTATTTATTTCAAGTTTCTTAGGAGAAAATTTGTAAAATTAAACCAATAATTGTATCTTAAAATTCCAGACATCCCTTTGTTATCACTTTGAATAGGTCTATCAGTTGTAGAAGTAACTGCTGCAGTAGAGAAGAAATTCCTATGATATCTTGTCTTTTGATGTATTCTAGGCCATTCATGTCTTTTCAGTACAATAATTTTTCATGATGAAAATGTACTTATGAAAAATCTTACAATTCAAGGTTATAGAAAAAAAATGCTGATATGTTTGCCTTGCTTTTTTAACCAAGCACAAGTGCAACACCACATATAGACTGAGGCATAGACTGAGAGTAACTTGTCTTCTAAACAGACATCTGCGTTATTGAATGAATCAAGCATCTGTTTGTTTGCTTTTTGCAAGGGAAAGGTTTTCACAAGTTGTGTTACTCTAGTAGGGAGGAGGATCTTCTTTTCAGGACAGATAAAGTGAACATATTGGTGGCTGGAAGCAAAGCTAAATAACAACGTAAACTGGGCATTCCACCTGAACCAAGGTATACAACAAACCCAGAGGCAGCTACAAAGAGCCTGCCAAGGAGCTTGATTTCATCAGAAATACACTAAATGTTCATGAAAGCACTTTCTACAAAATAACGTCTTGGAGTAAAATGCAATTTGGAGCTGCAAAATGTCTCATATTCTAGAAGTTTTAAACAGTAATAAAGAGGTAAGTAGAGGTTTCTCCTCAGAAACAGCTAGCAAAGAGAGACAGCTAACTCAATTCCTATTACCACAGGCATTTGGCTAAGCAATCCCATCATTGTATTTATATGAGTCAGCACTAATGTAAGTTCAGCTTCACATAATACTCCTCAAAATACCCATGAACATGAAAATTTGTTACAGTCACAAGCAACAGCAGAAGCAGTACAGTGAAAAAGGGTCAAGAGCAGCAGCAGCCTTCCACTAACACCAATAACAGTAGCAAGAGGTTTCAGTTGCTAAATCTTGGCTGGAGTCTATAAAATTTCCTTTGTTTATTATGTCTTCATCACATAAAAACTCATGAATCCTAAAATGTGTTTTCTACAAGAATACATTATTGTTTCTATACATATTTCCATCACAGTCCTCCTATGAGAATCAATGCATCAGATTTCCTTCCCCCCCCCCCCCCCAGAACTGTTGAAAATGAGCTAGAAAATAAATAGTTCACTAGTTATCTGAAGAGAAACCTGCCTCCCTGCTAACTTTGGTGGTGGACTATTGTTTCAGCACCAATCTCTGAGCACTGATGTACATATACAGACCTTTGGAAACCATGAATAAATTGCAGTTGGATATGCATAGAGCAACCTCTGCTATATAGTGTCATGTAGCGTATTTGACCAGATATCCAGTACAGGGCTTAGTGATGTTAAGAAGTCTATTGTGGAATTCGCTGGTGACATAAAATGTTCCTGGTAGACAATATATAGAGTACACAACATAACAATTATTTTATTCCCCGACATAAGGCCTCATCATTGTCTGATGATGAACTCATTGCATCATCGCATCCGCTTGTAGGATGTTAGATAACCTGAAGGTCTCTGCCAAGCACGGTTCATCTAACTGCTGGTTATCTGCATGTCCTGACACTATAAACCGGACCGACCTACAGCATGTTGCTTACAGCCTGGTCAAAGAACACACACAAGAAAGCAAGGAGTCTGTCATTTCTCTAATCAGCCTTTTGATCCAGATTAGCCCAAAGAGCCTCCAGCACATTTCTGCAATGCTTTCCAGACATGTTTCTCCTCAAAAGATGACAAGCTTTGCAAGTTGCACCGTGGGTTTTGCCTGCCCTACTAAAGCGACTATGCATTACCAAGATTTTATCAATCTAATTAGAGGCTTGATTCTGCATAATGATCCTTTTAGTTCCCAAAGTTACAGGTTTTAGATAAACAGGTGATGAGCTTCATGAATGCAGTACTACTGTACAGGATAATGAACACCACAAAATTTGGTCTTATTAGTCCTTCTATAGTCATGTTGTTTAAAAACAATTTCTTAGGAAGGAAAGAGTAAAGAACTGCTGGTGAAGGGAATGCTAACTAAATTTCAAGAGACAGGTAAGATTTGTATGACTGTATGTCCATATAACCTAAATTCTACATGCTGTAGAAGCTAGCAAAGATTTCTCTTCTTTAGCACACAGGTATATTGAAAAACACTGCAGGTAATCTGTTTAAATGTTTTGTAGGATATTAAGGGCCTGATCCAAAGCCCATCAATGTCTTTGGAAAACCAGAGCATCACATGCTATATATTTTCTCTAGTTTGAATTGTAGTATTAAAAGTACCTAATTTCCTTTGGAGAAACCACAGAAGAACCCAAAAGACCCAAAGAACCAAAGCCTTTAAGAAGCACCTTGGAAGAGCAATTTTTGGTAAAGAGGAATACTGAACACTTATTTTCTTCTGAAAAATCTAAGTAGTCACTTTATTCATCTGTAGAAACACAAACTCCCCCTAAGTTTAATGTCAAAAATTGCTAACTGCTCATGGGGGAAATATTAGATCAATGCTAAAAAACAGCTGGGAGACACCAGAGGAAGCATTGCACAAGATCTGCAAGCACTTTGTGGAATATTTAGTTGGCACTTTTCTGGAGTGTTTGTGAGCATTTTCTGATATTTCTGAAGGCATGCTGGGAAAATGTTATGGGAAAATAACAGTCAAGTAGTAGGGCCATATGAAAAAAATCAACAACAAATAATAATGCAAGAAGCTAATTTATTCCCCAGATAAATCAATGCTAAAGCAGAATTATACTGTAACACTATTTCTTGCTAGGATAGCACAAGACTAAGTCTCATGTTATTTCTATAATCAGTCCCCCTCATTACTGCTCTCACCAAGTAGCTAGCTTCCAACAGCAGATGAAAGAGGCATCAATGTGTCCACACATCTCAAGAAATCTGCCAGTGTCTCACCCTCCTCCCTCTTAGCATCTCATTAACTTAATTCAGCTCTTGTGAATTTTCAAGAATGCATCCACTGTTTTGATGAAAATAGCTTGCATTCTGCTGTGCAGAACTGAGCGGCACTTAAGTATTTTATTCACTAGATTTGTAGGTCCCTCTTCAGATCCTGCCACTTGAGATAGATAACTTCTTTAAGTGGGATTACACACCCCTATCCCAGTAGTACCACCCAGCCTGGGACACTTCCCAAGTGAAGCAGAGAAGCAGCTTTCTCAGGACAGCACCTGACTCTGCTTTATTATTTTTAAAGTTTCCTCTACAGGTTCACCACTTTAATGGCATGCAGACCATATCTTGCAGCCTCCTCCGCTCTACTTTTTTCCAGGTCACTTTGATTTTGTTCTTCTGTGCAGAAGCCTCAGTGTTTGAGAGCAGACTTTCCTTGCCACTGTGGCTGAAGTAGCTCTAGAGACCTGGAAGTTCTGCAAAATGCCACCAACAGCGTGCCGACACAGTTTGAGCATTAACATTTACCATCCAAGGCCCCAGAAGGGTGTATATTCCAGAAAGAAGCCAACCCCTTGAGCAATATAAAAAGCCTGCCAAGGACAGCCAAGTAAAACCAGATGCCGTGGGTTGAAAAGATATAGAATGCACTGGTAGATGGAGTGAGCTGAGAAAATAAAAGGAGGACAAGGAAATGAGTGGAGAAATGAAAGAAGAGACAAAAGAGCAGTGAGAAGAAAACTGACATTGAAAGTATGAAAAAACATACTAAAGGCAGCTATGTAGGAAAGTGAAGGAAGGCAGACATCAGTACAAAAGGCAGAAAAAACAGCTTTAGACATATATGTCTGAATTACTGCTAGCTGCAATACTGTTGCCTGCATCAGAGGTCAATTTATCAGTTAGGTTCTGTGAGACAAGAATGAATGATCTCAGAAAAGCAAATTTATGCCTTATCAAGTGTTTGGAAAAACACAGAAGTATGACTCATCGTACTTAACTATACAAAAAATAAACCCATGACCGTACCATTATTATCTACTTTTTTTCCCCTTACTTTTGCTGTTGGCATGACTGGTGTCATCCTATTTCAATTTGTCTTTCTTCAATAAGTTTGTGATAATTGGATATGCATACCCACTAACATAACACAATAGAAGTAAACACTGTACTTTTATATGACGACTGAGGCTAATAGTAAGGAATGGCAAATGTGCAACTTAAACAAATTTCAGTAATGTGAAAGAGCTTTGCGTGCCTCCTGAAACAACTCCTAGCACCAGTTCAGTACACTAACCTTTGCCTTTAGAGTAGCTATAGTCAGATAAATCATTTAACTCTATCACCAAGGTTGTTCCTTTTGGCTGTTTCCATTACTTTGCATCTTGTTATTCAATGACTTAAATCAGTCACTAGCGCCCACTTCATCAGGCTTCAATAATCTATAAAACAACTATTTCTACCAGCTCATAATTTTTTTTCCCCAGTCAGCCTAATTTTCTTTACCAACTTCACTGAATTTCTCTTTACATTAGGGGAAAAAAAAAGACCATTTCCACAGTGGCTGATGAAAATATATTGGAAGACATAAAATTACTGAACAATAAAAACTGATCTTTAGGCAATATCTGCCTTTAGAACCAACTAAATCAGTCTTTAGAGATGGGGACAGGTTCTAGAGCTTGCGTTACTGGGGGCTGTAACAGTACACATCTACTAGGTCTGCATACAGCCAGGAATATACAGTGTGGAGCAACCAGTGGCTTATATAAATATGTCCCAGGAAGACATGACCAGGCCGCTCTTCCCATATTGCTAAGTAGGATGGTTTGAGGGGAGGTTAAATGCCTCTTAGCTATGGTTCTGACAATCACACAGACTGGGTGGGAAAAGCACCTCTCATCCCCAGTCAAGTAGTTTACACAGCTATTTAAGAAGTAGCAAATGTCAACAGAGTTCCTGCAGCAAATTTCTGAATATGCAGGATGCCTGGCAAAGTCTCAATCACAGTTTGTAAACCATAGGAAGGTTTTGTACTGGTCTTAAGTAACGTAGGTGAAGTCTCCCCTACTTTATGGCATAAGGTCTCCTCACAAGTTATTTTAACAAGTGTATGGAAAAATCTCATAGCAGTCTTTATAAATGCTCTCTAATGGAAAATCAATTAGCAGAACATGAAGAGTAGGTGTGGGAGCAATCTCATAACATCCTCATTGTTACAGAGCAATATACAAACACACAGTGTAAGCCATTATATTGAAAACAATAATCTTCCTAAAACAGCCTGCAGCAGCAAACAGCTACAGAAGGGGATTTGCTACCAATCACATAACACTGTATTAGTTACTGGTTAGATCTTCTCCTCATATTTAGCAGGATTCTCAGCTTTGCAGTTTGGGAAACAGCCTTGATCCCAAACAAATTGCCCAGTTTTTAGCTTCCTAGTTTAGCTATGCAAAGAAGAACATTAGCTGCAACAAAGCAGAATGCAGAAGATAAAGAATACCTGTGAAAATGGTATTCAAACCATTTTCAAAATTTTATTCCCATTGTAATGTCAGTGAAGATTTTCAAAGTAGTAGAAAACTGGGGGAATTCTGATTAATTCTGGAGATAATCATGCAAAGACATTTTTTGGAAAACCTGGGGATACAGGATTAAAATCCACCCAGCACCCTGGCTCACAGCTTGATCCAAAGCCGCACAATGGGCTGGGAGACTGGCACTTTTGGACCATGGATCTCAACTTTATTTCTGGCACATGGCTGACTGGGCTACCAATAACTGTTAGGTATTTTATCCTTCTTCGGACGTGTGTCTACTCCTTACGTATGTGCTGGATTTGCGAACAAACTGTGTAGGACATTAACTAGTACAAGTATGAAAACCAAGTGAGAAAGAGTGACCTTAAATAGTGGAGTTTATGACCTCGGGGTGTCCCTGAAACTGTTTAACCCAGACACAAATACAGATCTCCTAGGACACAAACAACTCACAGCTTCCACGCCGATCAGCTTTGTTCTCCACAGGAGTCTCTTCACCTCTTAGAACGTGTCACCCGCTTCCTCCGGACCTGCCATTTGTTTCCTTCCGTTTTCTGTATGATGACACTCACAGCTCACACACGTATGCCCTGGGGAGGGAAAATTAGCCAAATGCTAACTGTACAGCACAGTCTTCATTTCAAACTTCACTTATTTCTATACCCAGTCCAGTCCTCCGTCCCAAACCATCCTCTCTTGAGATCTGACATTTCAGCCTCATCAGTAAGTCTTCCTAAAAAACCAAGCAAATAAGAAACTTTGTTCCTTAACACTCTTGGTGACTTGACCTTTTCCTATAAATTTATTAGACCTGATTGAAAGTATTCAGACCAATTTTTATCTTAATGTCTTTGGAAATTGTACTTGTTTTAATTAAAATATACTATTAGTTGCACTATTATCATTACTTTGATAATTTTACAAATAACGCTTTTACAGTTACATTTTCCTTACAGTTTATGTGGCATATTGGTTATCAAAACTTTGTTTTCCAAAATGAGTTATTTCAGAAACAAAAAATATAAGTAACCATTTCAATACAATTAAAAAAAAAAAAGCACATCAGCACATCTGGAAATTGTAAAAATGGTGCGCAATATTTCCTCATAATGATCTTCAAACTTTTTACAGAGAGAATAAATTTGATGTTTCAAAGGGCTTTCACAAAATTTTGCTTTTATTTTGCAAACCAGATCTACTATTTATATTAAGAACTGTTTTGCCAAGAGGCTAACATTCTGTCAGTGACAAATGAACCAGAGACTGACAAAATTAAAAGACACTGCTTTTCTTCATTTTGGAACTGTTGTCAAAGTTCAGAAGAGATTTTTGAAACATCAGCTATACTTTCGACCTACTCTCAGTCTAAAATCTTAATGTGGTTTCAGGGCATACTTAATACTGTAAAACCACAAGGAAAAAAAAGAAAGAAGAAAATACTTTGGAAGCTGCCTATCAAGACATTTGGAAAAGAAAAATAAGGCTGAAACTGAAACAGTTATGAGAGCTGTGAAAATGTTTCTCATTAAAGCAAGATAGCTGTGAATATTAATATTTAACAAGCTAATTTGAATGGCTCTTGTGCAGCATCTTCTGCAGTACGCTCAAGTTCTGTGGTGTTCGGGAACACAAACACAGACTAAAAAAGTTTCTAAAGCTCCAGAGTTTTGCACAATTAGAAAGCTACGTAGAACGGCCCTGGGGCGGAGGCCTCGGGGGTCTCCATAACTACTCAGCCATGCCTCCTACAGAATTTTAGAGCCCCCAAAGGCTTCTGCTCTTTCAAAAAGAAAATGTCTTCCAACCTTAAGTCAGCGATCCTTATCCTTTTTTTAACCCCTCATGTTTGAAAAAACACCTCATGTCTCGCAACAGCAAAATGGGGTTTGTTTAATATCTTCATGTGCCTTTTTTCTTTTTCTAAACAGAGCGACTGGTCTCCAGAATACCCACAAACCCCTTCACCTGCACCATTTTTAATTAACTGTTGAATCAGACTGATGAGAAACACCATCACCTGAGCTAATTTAAGCTTCTTACATATGACTTCTTAATCCACTGACTGACTAAAGCAATAGGGCTAAATTCTTAAGATCTTTGATAATAATCAATACAGTGATGCAGCTAGACATGTGTAGGCATCTATATATTTGATTATCAGTGATATATGTTTTATATTTTGGATCTAGATTAGAAAATTCAGCTGTGAACTTTCTTTTCTTATACACTGCAGTTAGTGGGCTTTCCACTAGCCAAATTTAGATCCAGCCTGGGTTTTGTGAAAGTATGTATTTCCATATGAAACAACGCAATGCGCACTTCACATTCCTGGAGGTTAGTTTTTCTTTAAAATAAATTTAGTTTTCACTTTCATGGAATGTAAAGATTCACAACTCCTGGAAAGTTCTAGCTTCCCATATAGTTCTTGCAACATGGAATCATGTCCCTGTGAAAATCAACTGGGAATACTTTAAAATTTTAAAATCTTAACTTGCATCTAAAGGTTTCCAGCCTGGCTTAACAGTTCTCTGATTCATGCTCTTCCCTGGCAAGGATTTCACTGATTTAAGATCCCTAAAATACAAACATCAGTTTTGGGGATGGGATGCTTCAGGTTTTATGGTGTGGGAAATTTCCTACAGACACCTTCAGTTTATATCACACACAAAATGTGGGATCTTTCAAGCTCATTCTTTCTTCAAAATGTCACTGTGAAGTTATTGTGTATATTTTTATAGGCAGAGATAAACAGTTGCAACAAGGCAAGCAAAACACTGATATAAAATTCTTTCATATGAAATCTTTTAACATTTAAAGTATATGACTTTTCTGAGCTCTTGCCAGCCCCCAAATAAAGTTGAATTAGGAGTACACATAACAAAGAACAATTCCCCAACACCTTTCCTACGGAACTCCAGAACACAGCAAGACAATTTGGACCTGCACAGCCAGTTCAATGCTTATCCTCACTTAACTATACAAAGTTTATTTCAAAAAGGATTAAACTTACTTTTATTACAGTAGTACTGACTACTATGAATGGGACACACTCCATTTGCTCCTTTTTGCTGGGCAAATTGCCTCATGCCTTTGCTGTAACTTCCCAAAGGCCTGTTGCACCTCCTCAGCCATGGCTTCATTTTATCCCAGCCCCCTTCCCAACAGAGATAAGGAAGAAGCTCTTTGCCTCTGTGCTTAGTATTGCTAAGTACTGGAACCTCCATTTTAAAAACTCGTGTTCTAAAGCAACCATTAAGCATTTGATATAAATTACACAGAAAATCCAAGAGCTCTGACATGAAAAGGCTTCCTCAAGTGACCACCATTTTCCAAAATACCTTGCCTACCAAAGAAAATGCCAAAAGCTCCATTAGGATCAAATTAAAGGTCATCAAGCCCAGAATCCTGTCTCTATGATCTATGAGTGCTCAGCTGGGGATACTTATCTTGCCGATAAGAGCAGGCCCTGTTTGTAGTGGCTCTCTCCTAGCGTCCGGCAATCGGCAGTTTAGGAACTCTTTGAGATAGAGGTCGGTAGCAGCAGGTGGACTTACCGTCCAAAGACGCACTACTCCCTCCTTGAACCAGGATACAGCTGCGGTAACGCTCATCAGGCACAACAACATTCTCCTAAACTTTTTTCTATCTTAGGGTTCATCTGACCCAGAATTTAAGAATTTTCGGCTTAACGCACCAGAATTTCCATAAGGCTGCTGGTTTTCAATTTAGACATACATTTTAAAAAGATAGTTTTTTCCTTGGCTTACAGAAATGTAGTGGTGCTCTAAAACTATAACATGACAACTGTTTACCTAACAAATAGTGGGTGAGAACAAATGCCTAGTTGTCAAATATACCTGGTGAAAGTATTAAGAACCATTTATTTTGGAAACTGTTCAAAAAGATCTCGATATAATCCAGTGTTGTTGTGGACAAAATGGAACATTCCACATTATCCGCAATCATTCTGGCAGTATGAAAACTAAATCCATTCCTGTTCCTGTTATTGACAACAGGAATACTTTTCACATTTTTAAAGAGAAAATGGCTGGACTTGAAGACTCTCAGAACTGTGTATGTGTGAACACACACTCACACCTTCATCTCAGACCATTCAGGATCTTTTCCATGTGTTCAGACTGTCAAGTAAGGGCAATCCAAAGGCCACTCTCAGATTTGTCAGCTAAATATAGTCCCAAAACACACCTACCCATGCAAAATGCCACATGTGTTAGTACTGTCTGACGGATTCACGCACTACAGGACATCCATTTGCATGGAAAATGGGGAAGAGATGCTGAGCAATTTGTGTTTACTAGCTGTCTAGGAGCTGCTCTTTCATATCTGTACAGACATAGGCTACGTATTTGCTCAAAAAAGTTTTACGCAATCTTTGTACAACTGTATAAGAGGCCCTGTTCTCCGAGATGCTGAATGACCTCCACTTTTACTGAGTTCATTGTACAAACTCCTACAGAACATGACTCCTAGTTAGGGCTTGCATTTTATGTTCCACCCATTGCCACTGAGTTCATTACAGTCTGGATTTAAATGTTATCATTAGTTACAACACGTAAGATGTGTGAAAGGGAATTAGCCTTATATAATGTCAGTTCTCGCTCTCGAAATTGTTTAAATAAGGGAGGAAAAGACAAATTATACAGTACAGAATGTGGTGTCTATATCATAATTGATACCTACCACATGTTTTTGTATTGCTAAGGGAATTCAAAGATGCTGTATTTGTGGTCATAGGCCAGAGCACAGGACACCGGATGCTTCCTGGGATGTAGCCTCCACACAAATTTAGCATCCTTGTGTAGTTTCAGGCAAGCAATCGAGCCTCTTCACATACTCAAATCACACGCTAACGCATAAAAAGCAATTGCTCACCAAAACTAGCCCCAACATCAAGTGAAGAATGGCTCAGGAAAAGTGGGATTCAATTTCTGGCACTCAGCTAAAGACTTATTGAATTACAATGGGCACTTATATTATCCTGCATTTCATTAAACCAAGCCTTAAAACAGGGCTAATTCTCCCTCACCACATAGAAGAGTTTTCATAATAAAATGTGTAAATCACTTCAAGACTCTCAGATATTGTAGTGGTGAATTAATACAATTACTCAAAGAGAGAGCACTGAACACTGTTGATTGAACACATTTCCTAAAACAAAAAAACCCCAAAAAACAAAACAAGAGCATTATTTTATATTAATCTCTATTCATATTAATATAAGAAGGTGCACTTATAGTCAAAATTCTACTGGGCCTTGCCTTTGAATTATTCATACAAAAAATAAAATTTACTTTGACTTTAGTTATATGCAGAGATCAGGAGGAGGAAGCAAGTTATGAAATAGGCTCAAATGATGCCAGGCTTTCAAGTACATGTCTGAAAACAGCTATATTTCCAAGGCAGTGAAATGGCTGTTAATCAACTACACAAAAATGTGTATGGAACATCAAGAAAGGATGTCCATGCTACTGCTGAGTGCTATCTTTTTCTTCTTGCTTGAACATTCCTTCTATAAGAGAGGGATTTATTCAGATTTTTGATGCAGCTTGTTCTGTTGTTAATGTACAATTAACTTCTACCATCCATTTTACTATTCTACCAGCCTTCAACTTGTGCACATAAACCCTGAAATCCTAGCTAAACTGCCAAGCCAGACTTTAATCCTTTGCAAAATACTTAATATAAATATCATATAAATCATTATAATTATGAACCATCTATACTCTGGTTGATACTAACCACACCATTAAAGGACTTGACATTTTATTTGGTCCACTCTCACCAGCTCTTTTGTGTATCTTCTATTAATGCAAACTTGTATTCTACCATCAGTAAAAGTAAAAGATTGCGGCAAATTTCTTTGCATTAAAATGATAGTAACTACACAGACAGTTTACAGTAAAACTGTTTACAGACAGTAGAAAAAAAGTGATACAAGAAAGTTCACAAAATCTCATTACAGAATACAGAAACTTTCAAATTCATAATTCTGTACAGTGCTTCATTGCTTGGCAATGAACAGAATGTTGATAAGATCTTGACATTTTAGATACATTTTAAATATACTTCATGTATTTTAAATACACTGAGCATATTTTAAATATACCCTGAACCATTGTGTGTTTCAGTTTCTGAAAGACTCCAGCTCATGAATTAAGTGTATAAGGAAGACCATGTTCCACTGGACATATCCTGTCAACCTCAGGGGTTTTGTCAGAGTCAAGTAAGGTAAAAGAATGACATAGATGCCTGTTGTGGAGCAGAATTTGATTCTTTCTGTGCACTGCCTAATGGTTTCCCCTTTTTTAAAGGCAAAAAGTGTAAAAAAATCAGTTTGCTTGCAAAGATCTTATAATGGAGTGTAAAACCATGCTAACATTTACGAACAAAAGGCAAACGAAGCTGAATGAGCATCACCAATCAAACTGTGCTTGATTTTCTGTGAGACCGGTAACTTCACAGCAGCAGAGAAAGCTAGACTGAATGTAACCGGCTGCAAAACCTTAGTTTTGCAGTCCTTCCAGAGTTGGCATTATGCCAGCGCTGCAGCCAGAAGTACAAAGCAACATGCCCTCACCCTTCTTACGACAGGATAGCAAAGTAAAATGATAGAGCCCTAATGGTTCAGTAAGCGGTCCAACCCAGTATGCTAGCTCTGATGATGAGAGAACTGCCTAAATAAAAATGACCTTTCTTAGCTGTGGCAATGTAATTTCAGCCCTGCTGGCAATACTGTAGAAGCCAAACCTCCTTTCAGTTTCAAACCTCAGCCTTTGAAAATAACATTAAAGGCTCATGTTGAGAGGCTGCCTTTTTTTTTTTTTTTTTTTTTTTTTTTTAAGGGAAAACTGAAATGTGTCTCCAGTTGGGAAAGTTCCATTTGTGCCTTCTACCGTGGATAACAGCGGCAAGGAGAGGGGAACTTCAACTCCCTGTCAGCACTTCAAACTGTCATCTAAATGAAAGACTGCAGTGGCCTTCAAAAGTTTCCATCAAATTTAATTTATAAGTGAAGTATCTATTCCTACATAAACGTCGTGCTAAAACACATCACAGAATTCAGCATAGCATCTGCCTAGCCATGACTCCAAATGAAAATATTATTCATGTTCTTGCCCCTATTTTCCATCCAAATATTTGTATAGTTTCAAATAGCTTAAGGAACCTAGTACTGACATCATTCCCATTGAAATCAATAAAAGCTCTGCCTCTGGCTTCAATACAAAAGGCCTCAAGCATCCTGTATTGACATCTTTGAAATACTAAACCCAACCTGCTATAGCTATAGCTGAAAGAAGCAATGTATTATTATTTCTATTTACTCCATTACAGTCTTGAACGCATGAGGCACTGTACAAACACATGTAAAGAAACAGCAGACTGTGGTCACACGGGGCACTAATCTAGAGCTGTTATCTCAAAACAGTCTATTCTGAAGTAATTGTATTGATCGACTTCCCTATGTTGACAAGGCCTGATACAGCAGCCATTGAAATGAGCAGAAAAGCTGAAGTCACTCATTTGTACTATGCACATCCTCAGACCTAATCTAACAGGGACAAGCTTTATTTCAGATAAAATGCTAATGGAAAATAGTAGATGGGCTGACTAGTAATGTATATCCAAATTGTGTGACAAACTGCAAAATAACAGTGTCCTACTGGAGAAGTGCACCCCCATTAGAGATGATGCAGGGAGAAGCAGCAGAGTGCAGTGCTGTGGGTCCAGGCAGCAGGAGGAGCAAAAAGAGATGCAGCATTGCAGCAAGGGAAATGGTAACAGAGACTGGTGAGAAAAGGGGAATACTGAGGAGGCACAGATGAGAAAGAGGAGGAAGAGGAAAGAGGCAGTGAAGCACAACAAGAAAGTATGGGAATCACTACTATAGATCAAATATCATAGAATAATCAGAAAGTCAGTGATGCACATGTATTAAACTTTATCATCATGGCCCTGGACTATGCATGACACCAGATGACAGAAAACCTACATGCAGAATCCTGTATCCCATCATAATTTAAAAAAAGGTCCTAAACCTGCAAAAAATCCTTAATTATGCATATAAATGTGATGTGCACATTCTTCAGTGGGACGATACATACAGTTAAAAGCAGCCTTAAGTTTTGTGGAACATTCATAATTAGAATGAAATGAGCACTACAGATTGAATTTGTATTTGAAAAATGAAAACTCTTAACACTACAGACTGCTTGCCTTTGGCTGAATTGAGAACTTAATTGTGTAACCACTAGTCTGCAACCTCCCAAAGGTCAGTTACAGACAAATAATCATCCCAGATGTTCAGAAAATCATTTTACCATGATATAATAGGCAGATACTAAAGGTCATTTGAAACTGAGGTTTCTAGTTGGGCTTCTATTTTGCCATAAAGCAAGACACACTAGAACAATTGAACTGGTATGTGGCTTTTTGGCATGTCAGAATTGTGCTTCATCATCCACAATGAACAAAGCAGTTCCCATTTATAGCTTTTTCAGTACTTGAATATCTGCCTTGTAAGAGAAATTGTTTTTGCCTAATGTTATGTCTGGTACTTCAGGTGTGGTCTAGCTTTTTATAGCATATTTTTACAGCATATTCTGAAATGCTTTTAAATCGTCTCCAGGCAAAAAAAGACATCAAAAGTTCTAACCTTTTCTGATCTCCCTCACTTACATCCAAGTGGCATTAATAGGACATTAATAGGCTATACGAACATAGAAAACATACTCCTTTTTTCATAAAGATATGAACGGCAGTGGCAGGCTGTTCTGTGTGCACTTTTTCTCACTGGTAGTGTAAGGGTGTCTCACCAAAACAGGTTTTCCACAACACATTGACTAGCTCTGTTCACCAGCAGCTGACGGAGGACCCGACTCCGGAGGGCTGCTTCCTGTAGCACTTTCCAGAAGTCACTGAGCTCTGTACGGGCCCAAACAATACGCTCTAACGCTGTGCCTTTTGCATCCCACTTGTCATTAACTTTAAGGTTTACATTCTTCTCTCCTTGCCTTGTCTTACCCGGGTCCGCTCTCACCCGCCGGACTCCCACCTGCTCGCACGCTGCCTCCCCCGCTCCTCCAGCCCCTCATCTCCTCCGTGCCCCCTCTGCGCCTTTTCCTGCGCTTTCCCGAGAACCGTCCACCTCCCCTCAGCCTCTTCCCGCCCCTCTCTCCCCTCTGGGCTTCTCCACAGCTCCCCCCCCCCGTGGCCCCCCGCCGGACACCACCTCTCACTCGTCCCCCCGTCCCCGGACGCGGCCGTGCCCCCGCCAGCTCCCTCCTGGCACCGGCCCCCACCTCCCCCCAAAACCTCCCCTTCCTCGAGGTCTGCTTTTGCTCCCCGCAGCCCAGCGTCATCTCCGTTCAAAATCCCGCCCTTTTCCTCACAGCACCCTCCCCCTCCCCGGGGAATCGCCCTCGCCCCTTCCCCCGGCTCCGCTTTACCTGCCGCGGCACGCGGAGGGGGGCAAAGGCGGCCCCGGCCCCGACCTCCTCCGCCCTCCCCTGCCCCGCGCGGCCCCCGAAACAAAAGCCCCCTTGTCGGCCGCCGCCGCCCCACAGCCGGGGGGACCCGGGGCAGTGCCCGGTGGGCGGCCCCGGGGCGGGGGAGCGGGGCCGGGGGGCCGGGGCCGGGCGGGCGGCGCCGCTCTGCGCCCTGCCCGCCGCCGGGGGCGGAGGAGCCCGTCGCCGCCGCCGCCGCCGCCGCGGCCCCGGCAGCCAGCGCCGTGCGCGGGCAGCTTGCGGCCGCCCGCTCCGCCTCGCTCCCCATGACGAGCGCGGACCGAGCGGCTGCAGCCGGCTGCCGCGCTCGCCGCCGCTCGCGCTTTTCGCTGAAACTTTGTCTCGGGAGGCGGGGGTAGCTGGCGAGCGCTTGCTGCCTTCCTTTTTTTTTACTTCCCCCGTCCCGGCCCCCCGTTCTGGTTACTGCGGCTGGGGTTTTCTTTTTCTTTTTTTGTTGCTTTTTGGGGAAAAGCGGGAGAAGAATGGGATTCGAGCTGGATCGCTTCAGCGGGGACGTGGATCCCGACTTCAAATGCAATCTGTGCAACAAAGTTTTGGAGGACCCGCTCACCACCCCTTGCGGCCATGTGTTCTGCGCCGGCTGCGTCCTGCCCTGGGTGGTGCAGCAGGGCAGCTGCCCGGTGAACTGCCAGCGGATCTCCACCAAGGAGCTCAACCACGTCCTGCCCTTGAAGAGCCTCATCCTCAAGCTGGACATCAAGTGCGACAACCACGCGCGGGGCTGCGAGGCGGTGGTGCCGCTGCAGCACCTGGGCGAGCACGCCGAGACCTGCGACTTCTCGCCGGCCAAGTGCCGCAACCGCGGCTGCCGCCAGGTGCTCAACCTGCGCGACGTGGAGGCGCACATGCGGGAGCGCTGCGAGGCGCGGCCCGCCGGGCTCTGCGAGCAGGGCTGCGGCTTGGTGCTCACGCACGGCGAGCGCCGCGCCGGCGGCCACGGCTGCCTGCGCGCCCTGCGCGCCCACGGCGCCGCGCTGCAGGCGCGGGCGGCGGCGCTGGAGAAGGCGCTGAAGAAGGAGGCGCTGCGCGCCGGCAAGCGGGAGCAGTCGCTGCTGTCGCGGCTGGCGGCGGCGCAGCTGGAGCTGCAGGTGACGGCGCTGCGCTACCAGAAGCGCTTCACGCAGTACAGCGCCCGCCTCGACGCCCTCGCCCGCGCCGCCTCCCCCGGCAAGGTAAGCGCGGCCCGGCCCGGCCCGCCTCGCCTCGGCGGTCGGGGCGCCGCTCCGGGGGCTTCCCGGCTCCGGGGGGGGGGGGGAGCGGGGCGGCGACGTTTCGGGGACGGAGCCTGCCGCGGAGGAGGGAGGCGAGCGCCGCGCAGCTCCCGCCCGAGCCGCGGCGACCCCCCGTGCGGTCCCTCGGCGGGGCCCGGCTGGGGCGGCCCGGGGGGGCCCTGCGCGCTCTGCCCGCCCGCCGGGCGGCTGCGAGCGGTGGTTGCGCCGAGGAACCCGCCCGGGCCCCCAGACCGCTCCAAATACTCGAGTTCGGCCTTTAATTGCCACGGTTTACTGCTTTCTGTGCGTGTGTTTTCTCATGCGACCATCGCCCTGGTAGCTGGATCCCATATGGCAGGTCACAGATCAAACTGCCCGGTCTCTGTTCTCTTCCCTAAAGAAACCTCTAGACAACAAAACGGGAACTTCCAGGACTGGGAATGGTATTAAGCCACCAGAAGTTGCCTCCCAGGAGTGACACTAAGCAGAGTGACCTGCAGAAGGGTGTCGTGACCCGATGCTTTCCAGACCCTTAGCTCACTTGAGCTGCCCGAGAATATGGCTTCCTGTGGAACGCAGCCTTCAGGACTAGCTGTTATGCAACTTGGACACCTCACCATCCGTTTCATTAGCTCAGCCATCTTTTTTGTAACATCAGGGTCCAAATATACGACATCTACTGTGCACTTACATTTTTCCAGAGCCAACTACACTGGATTCTTTAAAAGTTCAACTTAGGAGGAGAAAATTTAACTTGATTTCAGCCAGTCAGAAATAGGCTATTTATAAAATGACCAGAATCAAAAGCCAGAGCAACAACAATCCCAAAATTTTAATTGGAATGAGGCTCCCCAGTGAGGGAAGCACTAGAAGCCAATTATCTTTTAAATGAAGACATTCAAAGTCTTCCCCATGACCTGGAATGTGCTACCGCATCCACAGACGCAGCAATATTAAACTATTCAGAACTGTCAAACATCTGTATTGATACCTTTGGTAATACAGAAGTTCAGAAAGCTGTGGAAAGGAAACAAAACTTCATGTTAAATTCTCTTTCCCATGTCTCTCTCTTCTTTTTTTTCTTTTTAGAATTTCAGGGCAAAATATCCCACTGTGTTTTTCTGACTCAAAACAGAAATAGTATTTTAATACTGAATGTACCGTTTTAACTTCTGGCAATACTGTTTGATAGTGATGCAAGTTACAAACTCAGTAACACTTAAATCATAGACTTCACATTCATGTCAAGATTCAGGTCAGTCTCCTCCTTTTCCTGCAGCTCCCTTTACTTCACAGCAGCGTAGAGCAGAGCCTGCTGCTCCCACAACTTACTTGGCATGGAGCTGCCTCGGCTCTCCTCGCACGTTGCTGTTGATAGGAAAGTCCTCCCTACAGTCTTGCTGCGTGAAATAATCTCACTGTATCTCTACCTCCTCAGCTCTGATCTGATCCAAAGAGCACACCTTTATTCTCATATTGCTCCTCCTTCATTTCTTTTTGGCTAGTGTTGATAATGTTGCTTTTGCATTATTTAGCTCTGTAACATGATGTGAACTGCTTTTAGCATGAAAGGTGCTACTACAGATAGTTGTAAATATCCATGGTACATAGTTTCCAGCAATACCTTTTATCAAATTTATGGATACAGCTGGCCAAGATGACTGTGTTCATTTTCAGCCTTGTTACAAAAGGCTGTTATACGGTTTTCTGAAGCAGCGCCTAATCTGAAGAAAGCTGAGAGGTGTCATGTCACCGCAGACTTGTGGTCTAGCGGTCAATCAATTACGTGTCTTTCACAGCATTTTGGGCAGCTTTCCAATGCTAACAGCTTTAGTCTGCCCAGCTCCCAAAGAAGTACAATCAGGAAACTCGCATCTTTGTGCACCAGAGAGTTTTTTAAAAGACTCTTGGTAATCACCTAGTGCAGGGGATGCTTTACCGATTTGAGAATGTGGCTTGTATCCAGGTTTTTACTCTGGGGTTATTTTCTCAGAGATGCTAGCATGGACTGTGCAGTACAGGATGCAGATTATAAGCACTCAGCAGGACATACGTACTTGGCTAAAGATTAGGTCCCTGCACACCTGGATTATGTGCATGATAATACAGAACAACTGATTTTTCAGTTTGATTTCAATTTCAGAATTAACTGCTTATTCAAAGCATGCTGTGTCATTGCTATCATTATTTTATATAAACATTATTCATACTTCAAATATTTTGTTAGAAGCTGTAATTGTTTAGTCTATGTTAAAGCACAGATAGGCCTAGCACTAATGAACTGGGTTCATAGGTTAAATGTGGTGATTCCAAAACTTACTGTAGGGTGTTCGGGGTTCTCTGTAGGTTAAGAGAAAAGGTCTTCTGACTTCTTTGCCTGATGGCTGCTTGTCACTACAGGTGGAGAACCAATCTAGAATAAATGAGATAACATATCCTGTAGTCATAACAGAAGAAACGTCCACTCACAGTTCTGTTTAAATGCTTAGTTAAAGGGGAAATATGATGGTGATGGACATTAGGCCATTTGCAACACTAAAGCTGTTCAAAGACTGGGATTCATGGTCTTTTGGTTAGGGCACAGATTCAGCAACTTTGGAGACCCAGGTCTGGCTTTGCCTTAGCATAGACTTTCTTTGTGATACTGGATGAATCGTATAGCTTTTCTGTGCGTTGACTTCCCATTTCTGAAGTGAGTTTTATACCACTGCCATAACTATGTTGAAGGAAGACATACGCAAATATATATATTTTATACACACACACAGTCTCACCTGTAAATATCTCACAATTTTCTAAGTCTCTTATGTGCAGTAAATGACTTCAGCTGTGTTTTCCATGTGTGTTCTTCCCCATTCTCTTTGTCACTGAGGGAACATTTTCATTTTACTATGTATTTATTGGATGTCTGCTTTGTGCTTATTCCAAAAGATGAGTTTGAAAGCGCATTCAGAGAATGACTATTTATTCCTTGGTGGGGAGAGGTGAGGCTTATTGTGGCAAGCTTGAGGAGGGAGTGGTAGGGAAGGTACTGTGTCGTATTCAAAATTAGTATTTTCCTTGATCAGACATGTCAATCCTGAAACATGAAAGTCTGAATAAACAAGAAAAACCTCATACTATTCAAACAATGCTTAATCCTTGCAGACACATACCACTGTTCACACCTATTGATAAGCTGCTCTGGTCATTCCTTTAGGTACCCAGCCATCAAAGTCCTTTGGGAAGAAATGAGCAAGGGGGGATGAAAATCAATTTATAAACCTAGCCCATGGCACTACAGATAGCAGAACAGTCTGAAAGCCATGCATGGCAACGTCAGCTTTGAGGATGACATTTTAGACTGTACAAGTGTCAGTCTCTAAAAGGCAAATAAAGAATTTTAAAGTCTTATGGCCTTTTGCTATACTGACTACCAAAGGCAGTGATAGATTTTCAGTAAACATCAGAAAGATAGGGAAAACAGTTGATGATCTGGTATTTAGGACCTCAGATTTGGTGCCTCTATGGGGGGTGATAACAGCCAAATTTTCATTTTATAAAGCGAAATGAAGTTCTTTAAAACAAGATCATATTTTTTCTCCGACTGTCCCCCAAACAAGAGGAGTTGGGCTCGTCCTGGCAGCCTTCTGGTCAATAAATAAGGAGCTGAAGTGTTTCCTGTAACTAAGACTGACCTTCTTAGCCACAGTATTGCCAAAGAAACTGGAGTCTTCCAAAATATAAAGCAAAAGCCAGTCTATTAGCTCCACATTACTCAGCTGGGAAGTACAGTAATTTCAAGAATTATGTTTAAGCGTTTTATTCAGCTGTGGGAATACAGCATGCCAGTAACCATCAGGTTTGCTGCAGAACCAGATGACGGGGCAGGGCTGGATGGAGGCCACAGCATTTCCAGGGTTACCTCACTGTTTGATGACTGTTTCACTGGAACGTTAGACACGTAAGCGGAGAAAAGAAAGGCAGAGCCCTGCAAGAATCATTTTCGTTGTGGCTTACGTAAGAGGCAAAGATGGCTGTTTAAGAAATTGCTAAGATGGAGATGTAAATCTGCAGAAGTAAAGTATTAAAGCGACACACTGCTGCCTCCCTTGTGCCTAGGTATTTTAGCACATATGGTGGAATTATCACTCTGCAACATCATTTGGAGTTGTACTCTGTAACACTGCTCTGCTGCCACAGACAAGATGGAGAAAATCTACAAATCCATCAGAACTGACTGAGAGTTTCTTTAAAACCCCCATGGACACTTTTCAGGAATACTTACAAAAAACACTGCATTAGGGTTCTTTTTCCACAACTTTTGAGTCTTTCAAACCTACCTACTTTAAAACTGGTTCTGCTAGGTATAAACACATAAACTTTTACCCGCATAAGGAGGTTTTAGTGAAAACATTCAACTTTAATTACCAAAAGTGTCTTGAGAGCAATGTAGTAATTGATTCTTGATTGTTCTAATTATTTGCCATCTTAAAAAGGCATAACGGGGGAAGTAAGCAGTGACAGAAGCACATGCTTGTCTTTCAAATGCTGAATTATCAGCCTGTGAAAGTGGTCTCGCAGGGCCGGAAATCTGCTCCCTGAAATACTGTCTGAGGTGTGGGTTTGAAGACTTGCGGGGAAATAGCTTTTACTTAGTTTTCCAGTCCTCCTCTGGGCACCTGACTCTTACTGATGCTGAGCATAGGCAAGTTCAAATAAAACCAGTGGGAGCTGGCTCATGTCTTTCTGTATCAGGTCCTAGCCTACTAATTAGGGGACCTGCAGGAAAGATAATGATCACAAACTGACAAGAAAATTATAAACCCCGTTTTCAGGTGGAGTATGTTGTTGGAGCACGTGGTCCGTGGAGTTCTTCCAGTTTACACTGGCAGGGAATTTGGCTCTGTTATCACCCCTGAATCTGTAAGAGTAATTAAGTAATATAGGATTATTTTGACATTTTTTACAAGTTTAAAAGACATTAATATTTGATTGACAACTTCAAATTGACATGTTAGAAGAAAAATGGACAAACTAAAAACATCTGCATCAAATTACAATGTAACTGTTGTAATTTTTGTCATTAATTGGTTATGAAAACCAGACTTGTAAGATAACTTCCTCTAATTTTTTTGTGTTCATAACTTTTTCACCCTTTGGATAAAAAAAACAAAAAAAAGATCTTGGAGATAGCCATGTTCATATATATCTGCAGATGTACAACACAGTTCTGACTATCCTATTATTCTTAATTCTAAAAAGATTTGTCACTCAAATGCCTTTTTGTAGTGTTGTAGTATTAATAACAGCCACTTAGTATATTTTGAGGATTTAGTTCTATTAATTTACATTGAGACAAAGTTAAGTACATGCAATATTAAAGACAATTAAGTACCATCACGGTGTCACAAAGGACATTTTTATATAAACTCATACCATATCTGTACTTAGGAACAAGCCTGAGTAAGAGGACAGGATAAGAGATCATGTTTGCACAGTGCCTCAAATATTAGAAGACGTCTTTCTTGTCTTTCTCTGTTGTACATTTTTTGTCTAATCAGAGAGTTTTTGCTAGAGTTAAGATTCTGAAGAACAAAATTGTTTAGAATTGCTTTACAACAGGCACTCTGAATAGCAGTTAGCATCCTAGGCCTTCTGCAAAAAACATAGCAATTTTGTTCAATGCTAGTTTCTAAAACTCACAAGACAATTGCTGTTGTATAACACTTCATGTTCGATACTGCCTAAAACAATATAACGTAGCTTGCAATAGAGAGAAGTAACATAAAAATGCAGTCCTAAGAATCAGTCACCCTCGAGCATTGAAAAAGTCAAGAATTTGACTATTGGAAAGATGGAGTATTTTACATAACACATCACATATGACTAGGTAATATGGCAGGAACCATATTACATATAAATATCTTCTGTTGCTGTTAAATATGTCACTGTAGATCTCAATAAAAATATGCATAAATCTTAAAGGCTGGATTTGTGAGAGAAGCACTGCTGAGAACAACAGGGCAGCTGGGATGTGACAGACTGGAGCTGCTGAGGTCCGAGCGTTTGTGAAAATTTGTTCTAAACATTTTTCTCTAAGCTTCACGAAAAAACACCAACAAACAAACCCATCAAACCTGGATAGAAGTATTATACATCCTCACTTATCACTTAACAATACACAAATGTTTTGAATACTTTTATCTGTTTTTTGTAGGGTGAAGAAACTAAAGCACTGACTCTTGTCCTTCATCGTGACTCTGGCTCTCTTGGATTTAATATTATTGGTGGCCGACCATGCATGGTATGTTAATTGTTAAAATATGTTTGCCCTTTCCAGTTGGGAAAAGCATGTAGGTCAACACTTAGAGGAAAAATGCTGCTGACAAGTACTTGGTTCTGCTGGGATTCTTGCAGAGCACATCTTATATTCAGTTTTATATTGGATGTCTATTAACTATACCGTCTTTTCTCTCTCAACATATTTATTCTCACACATGATCACAGCTAGAAAACTAATGTTACATAGGTGCAGTGTCACTTCCAAAATGGTAAAACCCTTGGTACCTGTTTCTTAAACCATACTGCTTTGAAGATGTTGTATGAGCTCAGAGCCCACAGCTTCAGGCCCTTTACAGTTCATTAAGAAAATGTCACTTACTCTTCTTTCCACCAGAGGTTAAGCAGCCCTCTCTTCAGGTGAAGGGACGTAACTTTAAAAAATATATACTTTTGAATTCTATGATTTCAGCAGATGTTTCCTGCACCATACACTTACTAATGTATTTTTTCTTGATGCTTGTTGGCTGGTGCTGTTGCATATGACTTTAATTAGATCAAGGAGTAGATTTTAACTTGTCCTAGTAATTTAGAAAGTATTCAGAACTAGTTTTTGGGCTCTCAGAGATGTGACATTAATTATGATTTATTCCTAGTAAATTAACTTGAAGGTTATACTTTCCTTATAATTAACCAGTTTTTCAATTACGCTTCTGAGGCATCGTTCTGCACTGATGGAAGCTGATTAGACAATAGGCATGAATATGAAGATACCTTGTTAGCTATAAGTTGTTTGCCACAGTTTTATTTTTAAACATCTAGAGGAAGAGCTGTGCAACTAAAAATAAAAATGTATTGTTGTCTTATGTTTGATATGCAAGCAGGCTGCCATCTCACTGAATTTTACATTAAGAATAGTTATAATGACAATTACTACTGAGCTTGCCTAAGTCAGGGAAAAATGATTACTTTCAAATAATATAGCTAATTAAAGTCCATTCATGGCTGTATAACTTTTTAAATGGGAGTGTCCAGTGCTCCCATGAGCACATAGTAATCCCATAGAAACCAGCAACATTAAGACATCACTAGGAATATTTCTTTCAAATTACATGCACTGTTGTGACATGGACAAGATTTAGCTTAGGGCAAATTATAGTTCAAGATACAATAACACATTTTTCTTTTCATCCTTAAAGGACAATCAGGATGGTTTGTCTAGTGAAGGAATTTTTGTATCGAAAATAGTTGACACTGGGCCTGCTGCTAAGGAAGGAGGGCTACAAATTCATGACAGGATTATTGAGGTATGTGAATACACTATCCAGTCTCTTTTAATAGTGTGAGTTCCATGTGAAGTCTTCAAATGGCACGATGTTTAGTGTGGGTTTAGGAGAAACGTACCACGGTAAACACTGTCTAGAAGACATGTCTGTTAAAATATGCCTGACTTGATTCAGTGCTGACCTTTCTGGCTTTAGGTATAGTTCTTACCTAAATATAGAAACCAGATTATGGATGGTATGTGCATGTCCTGACTTTGAGGAGCTAGCATCTATCTGGTATGCTATAGTTATTTCTTTTTAAAGCTATTGGAAACTCGTAAGTTATTTAGTTAAAACCATATGTGAAATATCTGTAGTGTAAACCATGATTTTATTTATCTTGGTTTCTAAGACCAAGGATAAAAAAATGTTTTGAACAGTTAGAAAAAATTCTGCTATGTAATTTTTGTATGGTTTATTATAAACCTGTCTAAGTAACTCCTTTAATGTTGTTTGTAATTCCTCATGTTATTCAGACTCCGGTCTGAATTTCTTCTCATTTTGCCAAAGTCTTGACCTCAATAAAAAGTCCTTCCTGTGAAAGAGATGGTTGCTTGAGATGTTTTTCATAAGCTGCAGTGAGCAATTTTTTTTTTTTTTTTTTTTTTTTGAGAGAAGTTAGGTTAGTTTTCATGAAACAAAATGCAGCTGATTGGGAGTCAGTTCCCATTGTTTAGCATTTTACAGTTAAGAAAAAGTATTCTTTGCTGTCTTTTATTTTTGTAGACTGGAGAAACTTTGAGTCTATTGTTCAAAAAAATAAGTGCAGTGTTTGTTGCCAAGGATATCATGGAACTGCCAGTTTCTCTAAGTAATGGAATTCCATTGCTCTTATGTTTTGCAAATGAGCAATAAACAGCTGTTAAGGATTTTCTGTTGGCAGGGGACGTGTATTTGGTATTTTCTGTACTGTTATGATAAACGGTATTCACAATTTAGAAAGGATATAAAATATTAATTAAGTTTCTTCATATGAAAAAGAATCAAGCCACAGTAGCAGTACTATAAAAAGATAAGAAGGTGAGCTTTGAAATGATCTAGAATTTCTTAAACTCTATATATGATGTAGCATGCTTGTGAAA
The DNA here is from genome assembly GCF_036417845.1 of Apteryx mantelli. Classification (NCBI taxonomy): domain Eukaryota; kingdom Metazoa; phylum Chordata; class Aves; order Apterygiformes; family Apterygidae; genus Apteryx; species Apteryx mantelli. The sequence continues at coordinate 24,026,927 of NC_089989.1, read as the reverse complement.
ATGTGTGGACGGTTTTGTGAGAACTGTGCAATTTTTGTTTGAACTGAAAATTTTCCTATAAAAGAAAAGCGTATTTGAAAAGCTGTCATCCATTTCTGAGTAGTATAGAGCCACACAAACAAAACTACTATATGAAAAAAAAACTTTTGAAAATGAAATACCCCAAAGTTAGGAAATGTCCTAGTGTCTCTATACAAACTTAATTCAGTTCTTGAGTGTTAGTGCCGTCATTCAGTCTGCAATTACAGTGATACAGCATTTTTCCTCTCAAACCCTGCCTTGCTCGCAGCACGGGGGAGCAGCTTGCCTCCAAGGGGCTTCTCTCCGCACTGCCCTTCTCTGTCCCCTTTCTCCACGAGTTTGGCATTTGGCCCTGGCTAGGCTAAGCAACTGCCTACCACCGCGCTGTGCATACACTAAGGACCTAGGAAGAGCATAGAGAAAGAGAGGCAGGGTGAGATTTTGTGCCATACTTCTGGTCTGTATCTCTCCTCTTTTTAAAGCCCATGTGAGCAGCACGGCATCAGGCTAAACACATCCATTCGTGTGGGGTCTTTCCCACAATTCCAGGTTGTATTGGTGGATAAGAGAAAACCCTAAAATAAAGGCCGGAGGGCAATTTCTTATATTTATAACACACCATAACAACCAGGGTGCAGGGTGTTGACAACTCTTTTTGTGCTGACCGCAAATTCATTTTCATATTCACTTTTCTCACCTTTAAATATAGACAAAATGCTGGTGAAAGTTTAGCGCATTGTTTCAAAATTGTTGCCTTTGGGTGCATCCACATTAGCATTTGAGTTTGGATTAGGACTGTCCTTTTGAAGCAAATTTGTCCGTGGTCGCCAGCTGATGCGTTTCGATTCGCACGTGGAGCGGCCTGCGTGTGCTAACTGTGTTCCCTTCAGGTGAAACACTCATTTCATGCACCCCGGCCGCTGCCTGGCATTCACAGAACTAGACTGGAGATGGTCTGATGCAAAGCCCTTGAAACACACGGACATCAGCTCCTGGAAACAACTGCTTCATGCTGTATTCTGTGCAATTTATATTTAGTGCAGCATATTTAACCCTAGTTTATGTGAGGAAACAGAGGTTACCTGCATCAAGACATCTTAATATCACACTAAATCCCAATATCTTATATAATCTAAATATCCTGTAAATGGTCTAGATGAAAATTAGGTAAGGTACAACGATGGTGCCCTTCTAGAGGTAAATTTTTTTGTAACCTTCCCACTGCCCAAATTTTAGTCTGGCAATTCAGCTGAAAAATCAGTCACTGAGATAGCTGCAACTGGCCGGACACAGCAGCAGGACTTCGACGGAACGTAGCATAGAGAATAGAGCATCTTAGCACGAGGGAAAGATGGTAACTTAACTATCTAGAACTGAGTACACTGGATGTTTATTTTGTTATATTCATTTAATGCTATGAGTTTATGCATCACCAGCATGATTTTAAACTGAATCTTTTGTAAAGAACTCTTTCCAATATAAGCCACTGAGCATAGCATTTCCAAAATTAATTCCAGTGACCATCACAGTGAACTTACAATAAAAACATAAATTATTTGATTACTTTTTGGAAAATGTTCCTTTACTATGGGTCTTCTGGTAGACACATTCTGGAACACATGTAAAATAAAAGTGTCATTTCTCATTTTCAGAACTGTCAAAACACTTCTAATTACTGAGCAGGAATTAGTGTAAAATGTATAAACATATATAGCACTGTTTATTTCTCTGATAGCAAATGTATTGTTATATTGGTATTTGTTTGCAAATTCTGTCCCCTGGCAAACTGATATAAACTTTGAATTATGTCTGAGATCATTTTAAAGCATATTTTCCTTCTCTAATTTGGGACTGGATTTCCTGCTTTACAGCTTTGAAAAGGTTAAATGCAGAAAAGTAAGTCAGGTTTAAGAATTGTCTTGTATTTTCAGTAAACGCACTTTTTTTCCCTTGCATATCACTGCCATAAGCAATGCCATTAAGAAGTGCATGTTTCTACTACTAAATGACATATATCATCAAAATGAATGTTGCATGTTCTGTGCTACTCTCTGTCTTCGAACTGGCACATAACAGAAATACAAAGATACATCCTTTTCTCTTGTTATTTTATTTTACAGAATCTGTTGAATAGTAATGATATTTAGTGCTTACATAAGACTATGCAGATTGTTATAGCTGTTAACTGATTACTAATTTCATATTATCCTTTTATAATATTATCTGTATTTTCAAATGAGTAGTCTGAGGTGTACAGGGAAATAACTCCCAGAAGTTCTTGTCAGATCAGGGTTAAAGGCTTGGACCCTGGTCTGTTCGTAGCTACTCTATGGAAAGCAGTGCTTCTTATCTATATCTGTTTCCAGATCTTTCAAAATTATTTTAGAAGTGAGGAATTAATAATATGAATGAGATTTTCTTTGATTTGACTAGAGGTTTTTCATGTACTGCTGTGACTTACACATGTAAGAAAACCAGCTGATTTAGTGCAGTACTAGTGATCTACTGTATTACTGTTAAGATGTTCCATAGCAAATTGTCATGTTAAATACATGCTGAAACTCTTGATTTTTATGCAGAGGAATTACTATTCTCGTAGCCTTCATTTTGTCAGGGTAGAAAAATGGTGCTGATTTCCTCTCTTAGCAGAATTTGCTTCAAGTCAAGTCCCAGCCAAGAATGCATCCTTTACTCAGCAGCCTGGCATTTCTTAGGACAAAATTAATTTCAGAGTTTTTTTTTTTTTTAAGCTTTCAAGCACATCAGTTCTGAAAGATTATAAATTAAATATGACATTCTCTTCTAACTAACTAGAAAACTTGTTTACTTAGCTACAGTACTGTTTAGAAAGAGGGAGACTTTTGAAATGCTGACTGTTTGCCGCCTTAAAAAATTTAAGGCACAATCAGGGTACTGTTGAAGTAGCATAAACTGTCCTAGCTCCACTGGCTTCACTGAAACGTGAGGATTTACACCACCTGGGACTTGCCCAGTGTATCATGCTGCTCACAGGAAGGATCATTAGTTTAGGAGCTGAGAACATCTTAGTGCATTTGATTGATTTTCCCCAAAGCCCACTCATTTGCTACCAATTATAGGCTGCTTTTCCATTACATGGATTTCTTCATAGGTTACACACAAGAACAGTGAAACTTTTTAGCAAATCTTGTACTGTATGCTTAAAAACAGAACTTACAATTTGCTGTGGGGTCTCTGCCCTGCAGGACGTGTGCTGCTTTAGCAGAGCCACTCTTTGCTCAGAGGAGGTGGTTTGCAGAGCAGACACAACCTGGTATCTGTGTTAACAATGTAGTCTCTGAAAAGTCAGATTAGCGTGGAGTAAACGCATCAGCTACTCGGGGACAGAGCGATCCATGAAAGGACTGCTTCCCAGAGCATGGCGTACGCTGTCACTGAAGTGTACACGCTCAGAGAGGTCTGCTGCTGAGGCAAGGACTGGTTTAAAACTGAATGAATGAAGAAACACTTTGCCTGGTCTACTGGTATGCGATGGGGTCTAGTTTTACCAGCAGACTGAGCCCTAGACTGAAAGGGCGCAGTGTATCGCCGGTCAGGTCGGTTGTCAGAACGCGCTCGTCCATGCGCTGCCTGCTGTAGTCCACTTACCACCAGTTACAGGCAACTCACGTGCCCTCACTCCACTCACACCAGAGTTCCACAAATGATCAGTAAAGTTATTAACTGAACACGGCCTTCAATTTATACTTTGCCAGTGGGCAGTTTTTAAAACTACTTCAATCTTAATATGATAAACCTAAGCCTATAGGCTTGCAAGAAGCTTACTGCAAGTAAGCACTGCTGAACTCTGATAGGTATATAGGCTAAACAGAATTTTTTCACTGTCATGAACAGAAGAGTTCTGCTCTGCAAGCAAGATTTACTGTGCAGATACATACGCTTAGGAATTAATTTTCTGGAAGAAAAGGTTTTCAGACAGTCACTTAAAATTGACTGCTCAAGTTCCTGCCAGGACACACAAGCATATTAGATATTTGTGGAGATTGAACACGAAGGGGCAATGAGTACAACTGCCGAAAATCCAGATATTTTTGGAGAGTACATTCCTATAAAACTTTCCAAACCTTCTGTCCATATCTGTTAAGATACCTTATAAAGCGACATCATATCTGTTCTAAAACATGGATACTACAGCTTGGTCAGTCTTCAAAGGGAATAATAATAGTTTTAAGAGGAAAATGTAAATGAAAACAGAAGGCCTCGGTTATCACTGAATTCCCCCCCACACACACCTCAAAATTTAGTTCCTTGATTCCCTACCAGTCTAAGCTGTGGCATGGAGGTGGGGAAGCAAGGAAGGGAGCCAGGCTCAGCCCCGGCAGGCAGCAAAAAGGGAATGAACCAAAAGGTATAACAATCTTATATGTTAAATACTGCACTATTGTCCTTTACTTGAACAAAAAAGAAAGTCAGTTGGATGGAAGAAAAATAAAAGTATTGCAGACAAACAAAACAATGCTGTTCTGCAGGTTTGCAGTATTATGGATCTTCTGTCTCTGTATTTAGGTAAAGTGGACTGCAGTGCTCAAGTTATAAGGGTATTTTATACTGTAACTTTTGAAACAGTCTTACATGAGTTTGCCTTAAATATCTGCAACATTGTATTCTTTCTCTTTCCTAATAAAAGTCCACAGCATGTTGACTCCGATACTGGCATTTTGAATCTGTGGAAGCTTAGAATATTGCTGTCATGGCTCTGCTGAGTGAAAAAGAGGTAATGAAATTATCCAAAGAAGCTCTCTCAACCCAGGAAAAAATCCCTTATGAGTAACTTTTTAAATTAATGGGATTATAGTGTCCTTTTCTCCTCCCTCCTCACACAACTACCCTGCACTCCCCCCCCCTCCTTTTTTCTTGCTGCTACCATGTGCTTAAAAACCAAACTAGTATCCATTATCCATCTGTAGCTGATGTAAAATGTGTCAATCCATGGGAGCACCGTAACTGAGGACTAGCCTTGACTACTCTTGAGATGGCAATAAGAACAGTGCAGAAAGCAGAGAAAATAATTGCCATTACTGGAATTACAAGGTATACAATTTTCCTTTAAATACAGTTACATTTGTGAAGAAGCTACCTCTTTACAGCACAAATCTTTAGCTCAAGCCAGAAGACAGCTGTTCCCAGGGCGAGTACAGAGGCACGACACACGAGGATTGCTGCGTGCTGCTCTGCCTTAGAGTTCACAGTGAATTCCAGGCAGGGGAACAGTTTAATTGTAGAAATTTGTCCTTGTTCCTCAAACATGCGCAGAATGGGTGCAGTCATTTCGGTATTACACAAATTACTTGAGAGCTACTCAGACTTGTGGGATAAATCTGAACCCTTTTGTTCAAATCAGTCTCTGCTCAGAGGCTCATTCAGAAACGGATCTCTGAGGCACGGAAGGAGCCACCTGCAGCCTACCTGCCAGGGTTTCCAAGAGCCGCTCTGCTTTTCAGAGTGTTTGTTTCATCCGTGACTTTGCTGCTGCTCTTTGGCTCCTCATCAACATTTTCCCCTGCCAGCCCCATTCTCCGTCTCCCTCTGGAAATGACTTACAATCCCTGTTCCTCTCACACAGCATCCTCCATAGAGAGCCGCACCCCGTAGAAACCCTTTGATGGCCCTACCATGGAGAAATGGCTGCAGAGACTGAAACCCTGTCCTGCCCTGCAGTTGAGGCTAGCTGGGATGTAGTTTCCAAAATCTTTTCAGAGGAATTAAAGAATTTTGTTCATATCTGCGTTGGAATTGCATGGTTACAAGGGAAAACTTGAGAAAATGCAGAAGCGACTATGAAGCATATACTTTCGAGGTCAGATTCTTTTTTGCATCCAACTTTATCATAGCTATATTTATAGGAATGGAAAAGTAGGAGAAAAATGCTAGTGATATGATAGCATTTGATAACATTAAGAAACAAAAAGAGTGCAAGTCACAGGTTGTATAGCGTACGCCCTCTCTCCACCCCCCATTTTTTTATGTGGTGTTGTTATTAACTTGCTCAATACCATAAGGAACAGGACTTGGAAAGGAAATGCAAACTGCTTTTATAATTTCCAGGCCTGTCAAATCTCACATTAACTGGGGGACTCGCACAGTTGATTCTGGTATTGCATGATCACACAGCTTGTGAAATATCTCATGCACTCTCCTCAGTTGTGTTTACCATTTTCCAGTGAACCAGTCCATGCTAACTATCTTGATAAAGCAACTAGTAGTCTGTGCATAGCCTACAGTGCTGCAGCATAGCCTTTTGCCAGGCTATTTCGTGCTGAGATAAAAAAAAAAAGTCCTTCCTTATTTGACTCACATGGTGCAAAGGTTGTCCTGAGCCAGGGGACATGCCTGGTGCGGCAAGTCACAGGCTACAGGATGATACTGCCGTTCAGGCTATAGCTGTGCTGCTTGACACATGCATTGAAAAGAAAATTCAAATGACGCAAGAAGTCTAGGTTTCAGTTTTATGAATTGTTATTATTACTCTTTCAAAGAAGTCATAAATAGCTGTTTCATATTCTTTTCAACTAAACAAAAAGAAATGTGTCAAACTCCAACAGAAAAATACTTTTTAAAAATGAGGCATATTGAGCATCTAACAATGAGATGATTTAATCTTCTTTTCATATATGGTACAATTTCTTGCATTTTAAATCATCTCCTGTTCAGTTTTCCACATTTGAAGCCAAGCCATTATGATTAACTGTTAGATTTTATTTTTAGATTTTTTGAATGCTCTGAGGCTTTTTAGTTGATAGGACATTCTGTGTGTTTTCTCTATTTTCACACATTTTGTTTGTATCACAAATAATTGGGCAATCAGATGCAATCATCCTTAATTTAGCACATATGCAATAAATTACCATGTCAATTGTAATAAAAGATATGCAAAAAGTGCAAATTACCAACAAAAAAGTAAGCTCAGACCATTGCTATTCAAAATGCACTTGAGTAAAATTTGCATAACTTCTTTCATTTGGAATTAAATGAAAAATGGAATTTATCTAGCAAATGTTAATATACTGACTTTGTCAGGGTAACCAAATCATCCAGAGAATCCTGAATCCTGATCTGATCCTGCAGTTGGAACCTGGTTACTGTTGGTGGGATTTTTCTTCAGAGCAAAAGCATGGCATGCAAACCTGTTTGCCATATGAGCACCATGCTTGTGTGTTTTTCACAATACTATATATCCTTTTTTTCCCACATACAAAATAAGGAAACTGAAATAAAATCCTGGAATCTATCCTAGTAACAAATATAATACAACATCACTTCTGATTAATGGTATTTGTAGTTTTAACATCAAATAAAGTCCTATTGCTTTATAGTATATGTCATCAGTATAAATGTATTCCCATATAGGGAATAAGGTTTTGTTTTTTTTAATTACTAAATGTTAGCTTATGGTAAGACATGAAACATATTACACAGAAACATGAAAGCATGGAAAATGAAGGTGCTTGATTCAAGGTGATTGATCAAGCTTTCTATATTAAATTGAATAGCAGTAATGGCATTGGATTCATATTCCCTTTTATTCATAAAGTTTTTTTCTTTGCCTAATTCATTCTTTACACCGTGAAAAATTGAAAGCTGTTCATGATTAACTGCAGTTCTGTGCTTTAAACACTAAGAGGTGACACTTATCAGCATTGTGAAATTAATTGTAGCGTTGTTGACTGCTTCTGTAATTTATGCATGATGTTTTGGTAATTTTTAAACAATATAACTTTACTATTTTATATTCCACTACAAAGAGCAACCACAGAAATTGTAAAGTTGTTAGACCCTCATAAATACAAATGGCACTGGGCTGACAACATTAGTACTTAGGAACTTTTTGCTTCAGCACTGGGGCTTTAAAATTAGCATAATATTTAAGTTGCTGCTTTTAAAATCTTACTATACATTTTAGTATTCATAGTAAATTTAATTATGTTATGTTAGGTTTCTTATAATGGTGTGGCATTTTTAAAAAAAGCTTATATCTGTAAAATCTTATAGCTGTAAAGAGAATTTACCTCTGAAGGGTTTTAAAGATTGGTAAGATCTATCTCCTCTGCTAAACTAAAAATATGGGGGGGAGGGGGAGGAGTAATGCTTCAGAAGAGAAGAGTTGAGAATTTGTTATGCACGGAAGAAGGGCTGGTACAAACCTGCTGCGTGGGAAGATCACTAGATGTGCAGAGAAACCCATACCATCCTTACACACAGAATAGAGAGAGAGTCCTTTCAAGGAAAGCCAAGTGATTGCTGTGCTCCAGACCACTGCAATTCCCAAATAACCCATATGGTGCAAACATCTTATCTGCAATTTAAATTATGCATTAAGGGTGGAATGTGCTTCAGTTGTGTGAAGCAGGTGGAAAGAAAGTCAGAATCTGGAAGACAGTATCTTCCCCTTTGGCTGGTACAAGCCCCTTTTTAATAGGCTACTAAGCCTCATGTTAAAATAATCTTTGAAAAAATCAATGTATATAACCTGTATTGTAGGACTTGACTCTGGATCTCGGGAAGAGTATACCCTGCAGCAGGCTCTTCTTGCATACTCTTTCACACTGACAAAATCATATCCACAGTTGTCATCATCCACAACCCCAGCATATTATAAACAGCTTACTTATTTGGTCCCTTTACCAGCAGTACAGAATTCATCCTGTTTAAACTGGGATTAGGTGATGTAGAAAAAGTCATGACTGGTCTCTTCATTGGAAAGAATTTTATCTGGAAGTACTTGCCTTTATTCTTTTGGTTTTGCTCTATTTTTTGCTGAGATCCAAATAGCTTTGAAGTGCATGAAAGTGTGCAACACTGAGAGCACATAAAAGTTTTGGTGTCCAAGTTTGGCCCAGGATCCAGTTTAATTTATGCACAAATTTTCAGAGACATAAACCACAGGTACTCAGTCCTCTAAAATATCAGTGGGATTTGGGTAATTTTGAAATCCCAACTTAAAGTCTAACAAAGAGAGTAAAATCGTTACATGATTCACAGAATCACAGAATTGTGTAGGTTGGAAGGACCTCTGGAGATCATCTAGCCCAACCCTTTGCTCAGAGCAGGGTCAGCTAAAGCATATTGCCCAGGGCTATGTTCCCTCCTTGTGTGGATAAAAGCACGTACACTTTGTGCATGTGAATAGTCCTTTGGGGTCATGGGGTTTAGCAGGAATTTGAACTGAAAACTAGTAAATATTATATATGTTTGATTCATTGGATGAATATGAGAAAGAAAGCAGTAACAGGAAAGGAGAGTGAAAACGTTTCCTGAATTATTTGCAAAAAAAATCTTTTTAGTGCAATTTTTTTTCATCTCTCTCAGTTCTGTAGGAAGATTTAGTTTATTATTTCTTAAACTAAATTTCTTTTTTCTGGCTCTGGGCAGCTCCAATAAAAATTAGCAGTAACTTTAGCAGCTGCTATACCACATGACTGCTTGGAATTGCATAACTTTTTTCCTCCAAAGAACCATACAAAGAGATCATCTGATCTCCACCCTTGCAATGCTCTTTGAAGTGTATTTCTCTAACTTGATTTCTAAAAGCATTCTTTTTCTTCCTTTTTTAAGAATCCACTCTGTTTAAGACCAAAATCTAACCGTACATAGTAATGCGTCCTATGGAGAGCTTTCATGGGTTAAGCCCATGAATGAACAGAGTGAAATTTTTTTGCTACTCAAACTCTTTTACTATTTATCCATAAGAGATTCTTTTGTCATGGACAAAGGCTAATGTCAGCCTGAAATCATTCAAAGAGATATTTTATTGCTGAAATCTTGGCTTTCAGGGATGATAATATTTCTGAGAGTATGCTTTTGGACAGAGATATATTGCGGTCTGACAAGGAGAGTGAGGTAATAGAAAGAAAAGATTCCTATGGCCATAATACATGTAAACTTGGCTCAGTTCAGGTTCTGTTTAATTCACTGGAGATCCCAGAGTATCTAGCCTGATGCACAGACACAGAGCGGTCGGAAGTTTAAACTATTCTATGTGGCATGCAGAGATGCACCATTCTTTTCTGGCTAATAGTTTTTCCCTCTAGCAAAAAGGAAAACTTATTCTTTTTCATTCTAAATGCTGAGTTTATGCAACAGCATGGTACTGTCTATGCAGAGTAAGTACTTCCTAGTGTAAAAGAAAAAGATGGGATTGATCTGTAAGCAGATGACATGTAGTTCTACATGAAGATGCAATCTAACCTGTTGATTTAAATATGGCTAAATGTATGGCTTTAAACCAGAGCCGTTAGGAACCCTGTGCAAAACAGCCTTTCCACTGGTCATACTGGGGGTTGGGTCAGAGACATGGGAGTGCAGTTATGTTACATTTTTAGAATGATCTCCTATTATTGGAATTCCCACACAAACTTAAATTTTTTGATTTCTTTTTAAAGAAATGTTTGATGAACCTATTTAGGTGTGTAAATCCAGACGGTGTGAGGAAATTTATCATGATTTGCCAAGACCTGAGAAAAAATAACCCCTTTTCTTGCACAGTGAGTGTTTTTCTTGATGCAGATTTCTTGCAAAGGAAAAAAAAAATCTGTTTAATGAGGAGGCGCCACTGACTGCATATTTAGTTGTCTCTCCCTTGTAGTTCATTCAGAACTGAGGCTAACATTCATCTACTGTAAGTCTTAAGGAAATCTCATAGAGGGATGGCATATAGATGCATATATTTAAAATCAGGTAATGAGATTCAAAACTGAAAACAATTAGAAAACAATGTCAGATATATACTGTAACAATTACATTTTTAACAATTACATTTTTCTGGCTTTTTAAAATAACCACTTAAATCCATTGTTGTGTTTATATTTACAAAGAAGCCTTAAATCATTCAATGGTCTTCAAAAATGTGTATCAAACTCTTTAAAGCTTAGTTCATCCCACACGTGAACAAACAAAAGCAAAGTAATGATAATGTTCTAGAATATGAAATGTTGCTAAAAATAATGGCCAAAAATCATGGTCAAATTCTCACACAGGAAAATGCAGAGGCCCAGAGTTTGCGTTAGGCCCAATTGGGGTCTTCAGTCGGACCAGTCATGGCAGTTGTCATTGCTCAAAATGATTAAAGACGCTGTAAGCTAGCTGAGACTTTACAACTGATGATTTTATCAGTGTTTTAAGATTATTTTATCCTAGGAAGGAAGTTATTTTTGCTCATCTTTTAAGATCCAACAGAACCTCGATCCATCTTCAGAGAAGCATTAACTCCTCTTCAGCCACTGGTTCCCAAAATCTCCTTTGGCATCTCTGCGTCTGTCGGTTCATGGGGTTTGCTCCCTAAGCTGCAGGATCTGCAGGGGTGTCCTCAGGGGCACCACCACTGGGCTGGACTACATTAGATTCACTTACTTCACTTGGGTTGAAGCAGTTGTCTTAATCACAGTTTGCAAAAAATTTCAAATTTCTGTAATTTTCACTCTTGCGTTTTCTTATTTTCTCTGCTAGTAATACTTTTCTCTTCCTGCTAGTTTGCCAAGAATCCACAGCTGTCATTTCAAACTAATATTTTTGGCACCTATTATAATGTAGGCTAAAGAAAATCTAGTTTCTAAAACTGTTCCTTTAGCAGTTGTAATCTGTCAACTAATTTGGAACATAAAGAAATGAACAGTCTTGAGACACAGAGTTTATAAGTGTCCTGCTAGCAACTCTTGTTTTAATTTAAAAGTTCACACAACCAACTCTGATTCCTTCCTGTATTTGAAGGACCCACTACATACCAATACCTTTTTTAAAATAAATATATAACCCTTCATTGTTTTCCCTTCATTTTGGCCTCCCTCTTTCCTTTTAAAAGCTTTGTAGGCAAAGTTTCCTCTGCAGCAGGGGAATTGCTGACTATTTCTATTACAAGCCTTTCTCTAGCAACTAGAACCTTTTCTTTCCGCTTTAGCCATCTTTACCCCCTGCTGATCAGTTAAAAAGTTCTCTTTCTCTCTCCCTCTCTTTGCCAAAAAGTGAGTTTGTTTGCCTTCTTTGTGGACTGCAAATTGCAGAAGACATTTGCAAACTTTCAGAGCGGCTGTCTTGAAGCAAGTAATAAACATAGGAATGAGCAAGGGTGTCAAAAAGAGTGATAAATAATACGTTAGCCTTTTGCGGGGTCTAGCAAATCTCCACGTTTTATAGTTTATTAAAGGTTACTTTCACTGGGCTGTCACTGTGCATTTCAGTTACAGTATTCCCAGCTTGCCTTCCCCAAACGCTCAGCTGTGGTTCTTACATTAGATCCCTGAATTCACTAGATTAACAAACATATTTTAGTAATGTATCTCAGGCTGAAACAGGGAGGAGTTAAGGGGTTTAGGAGATTGTATGAAGTTTCTTTTGGGATGAAATGAATTTCATGCATCACCTAAGGAACTGGGAAAGCAACGTGCCTGACAGTCGTCCATATTTGCATGATATGCTGTTAGTCACTGTTCTCGTGGCGCTTGGACTTTATACTTGCTTTTGAATACTGTGTTATAACAAGAATAGTTTTATAGAACAAATGGACCAAAAGCCCACAGCCAGAACTAAGATGATACACTTATCCCAAATTCTGTCCCTTTTATCATGAATAGTAATTTATCCTAAAAATAATTTGTTTTCCATTGTTTTACTCCATAGCTTGGAGTTCTGTTCAGTATGAACAAGGATTGCAGAATCCAGCCCCTACTACTTGTTTGTGTCAGATTGCAACCATTTAATTCCCCGCTTTTAGAAAAACATTGAAAAAACCTAAGCCTGAAAGCTTTTAACTGCTTAGAAAATGTTTCCTTGCAGTTTCAGGAAGAAATTCAGTTATCATGGTTGCTTAATTAGAGTGAGTTGTCAGATGTCAATGAAGTGATAAACCATGGTAGAATTTACTTCAGCTATCCTGCTGGCAGAATGCAAATTAAGGCTATAAATGAGGTCTTGGGAAAGGTCTTGACTGTTTTTGCCATCAGACTAATAATCACACTAAGTCATTCATATTCTCAGGGAATCAGATGATGTACATCATCTTCTGCAAGGAGAAAAGGACTATGGAAATAAGTATATGTTTATACTGTCAAACAGATGCAAAAAGAATAAATGTCTTTGCTTATACCTATCTTTGATGTGTTAGTCAATGAGTTGTTAACTGTAAATCATAAGTGTAAGTCCTCTCTCAACGGAAATTGCCCTTAAGTAAAGTTAAACAAGGAGCCAAGGATAGTAGGACAGTATTTTAAAAGCTGACAAAATCTTGACCTGAAGTAATGAGTATAGTGGCCTATTAATTTGATATCTGCTAAGGCAGAAGTCTTGGCTAGCTGAAGTCAATGGTGATGGTTTCACTGAGGGATAAGGATCAATAATGAAGAGGTTTTGCCCACTTGCTCTGAGAGAATTTAGGAGAATTGATGGCATCATTTGTAGAATGTTTTCTAATCTAATGATAAAAAGTAAATTTAGAGTTATTCAATCAACTATCATTATAAGTTCTATGCAACCCTATAATGCAATCTGTAAATGAATATGAATCCCTCGGGATAAAGCTGTCCATAATGAAAGTAGTGTTACCATAATCTGTCCACTGAGGAAAAAAGCCTGAATATGTGAACATATATGATTATGCTTAAGTATGGAATTAGTCTTATTAAAGCCAAAGGGACTGCTCATCTGCTTAAAATTAAGTATACACATAAGAATAAGAAAAACTGGGGTCTTAAGTAGTACTTAAGAACATACCAGAATCTATCTATAAGCATATCAAAATAATCCACAAATGGCATATCCATTGAAACATGTGCGATACAAATTAATTTTACATTTCCTTTTAACATGTAAAACCTTAACTAGTCATTGGAGAATCCAAATCATATATTATTTATGACAGCCTGGAAAGAATCTTATGAAAAACAATTTGACAGATTTTAGTTGACTTTCACTTCATAACCACCCATTATTGCTGAGTGTCTGACTTTTTTAAAATAGCTTTCCTTCTCAGAATGTAATTTGGCGGGGGGTTACAATCTAACTATATTAATCTACTAATCATATAAGAGTTTATAGTTCAGCTTCACAGTTAAAAGATTCCTTTTGGTTAGATGTACAACTAGGCAAATTCTAGATCAAGATCAATTCTAAAGCTACAGTTTGTTGGAAAGCCTTTATTATTGTTGTTGTCTCCCATACATTATTTTACCTACCATTTAAATAGCCTTTGGATTAAAGTTTGCTATTATATTAAATAAGTGTCATTTTAGTGATTAAGAGCAGTGAAGTGTATCTCTAAATCACAAATGAGCCTGATTTTTGTTTTGCTTTATAATTACTATGTCAGACAGGATTTCCTACCATTGCTAGTGAAAAGAAAGCTGGGGCTGGAATTAGAAAGGAAAGCATAAAACTAATTGTTTGATGGTTTAATGTTACAGACCACCTACTCTGAGAACGCTGAGAGTCTGAGTCAAATTGAAATTCTAAAGAATACAATAGCTATGTAGACCAGCAACAAACAAATAGGTAAAACTTAGTGGAAATGCAGAGGAACAAGAAAATAAGAAGATTGCATTTTATTAGAAATTTGGTACTCCTAATTGCTTTATATGTAAGAAAATACAAAGCAAAAGCTGGGAGAAAAGTGGCTAAATCCATTCCACATCCTGTCAGCTCTCACTATAATGCTAATCACTGAGCATTTAATGTATTTCCTAAATAATATAGATTTAAAGATTCTACAGACAGAGCTAATGTAATGACTTTATTATAGACATGTAATATAATATAGTCATCTTGTGATGAAAGCTATGTATATTTATTTGTTGCTTTACATAATGGTTTACTTTCGTGTACAGTTAAAAAGAGGAGAAAAGTATATAGTAAATATATAAGGAAGGGGAATAAAAGAAGAAAATACATATCCCAAGCAGAGTCTCTCTTAAAAAGGAAGGCACAAGGCAAGATTTTTGTAGTTCTTTGCGGACCTCAACAAGAAGATGTAATTTATCTATAAAGTATCTATCTTGGATAAAACAAGGAAGTTAGCTACACGGAATAAACAGATATATAACTTTCACTGCCTTATGGAGTGACCATTTTCCCAGGTAATATTGTTAGAGACAAATTAGTTAAAGGCAGTTGATGTGCTATTGAAAGGAATGAAGTAAATTTAGGATTTAATTTTGGGTTAAAAATATTTGGCTAACTTTATTTACTATCACCCTTCAATAAATCAGTTTACTTTGGGGCATTGTTCAGTAGTTTATATACATATCTGATTAATTTCGGTGAATGATCACCCCTTCTGTTAACTTCTTCTGTTGTCTACGGGATTTTAAATAGTGACACAGAAATTTTCTCAAAATAGAAAAATGTGATTGCAACTTTGCAGGTTGGACTAATGAACTCATAAAGCAGAACATTACCACAATTAGTTTAAGGTACTTTAGCTTACTATAAATGCAAAACTTTAAATGATAAACTTCAGTTGATAGCTTTTAAATTTCTTTCCGTTTCCTCAGAATATTTTCAAGAGACAAGGGTTACATGTCACTGCGTTTTGTTCCGCCTGTTCAGCTTCCCTGATGATAACACTGCATAAGAATTTGCATAGGGCAGGCTAAAAGCTTTTATTTGCAAGCCCATTTATCTCAGTCCCAGTCACTTGGGAATCGAATCTAAGGGCACTGGTGCACTAGGCCAAGTAGATACCTCCTCATTTCTGTAAAGACAGCTCCTCTGTGCTGCAAATCAGCAAGAAGTGAAGCAGACCGGCTGCTTTTGTAACCCTGAGCGTGATGCCATTTTTAGTCATGATCTCTTCTTTTAGGTAGGTCTGAATCGATCTTTTGTTTCGTCGCAGGACAGCTGCAGAAGACATGAGCGCAGTATGAGTGAAACAGCAGAAAGCTGATTACTGTGCAGGCTGGAAATAAATGTTAGCACTTGGTAAACAGATGTTTCTGTAGTGGCCATTTTCTACTGACACGTTTAGTTATTAGGTTGTAAAGGCTGAAGCAAAGCGATGTCTGATGCATTTTAACAGGTGCCAGGGGAAGCTTTCTCCCTTCACACATTTAAACCAAAGCAAGATTATAACTCGAAATGGCCGTTCCCCCCTATCGACAGAGGAAGAATCTCACGTTAGCTGGTGGCGAGGCCCTTGAGAAGGCTGCCCCGAGCTTTCCTCTCCAGGTGGGGAGTGTTACTGTTTGGAATGCCCCTTTTAGAGACCTCTTGCAGGGAGCCCTGCAATGTGGAAAGACTTTGGAAACTATGCTGGATCCTTGCAACAGGTGGTTAGAGTCAAACTGCACTACATAAAAGTTGTAATCTTTCCAAGGTTTCCATTTTAGCTGCATGAATTATGTCCAATTTAGCTGGATAGGAGTTTCAGTAAGTTGGACTCATAGCGGGCTTTTTATCATAAGCAACTGTGGGGAAACGTTATTTTTGTCATTCGAGCTTCAAAATGTATGTGAGCAAACAAAAATGTATAATCTAATGTGAAACAGCAGCACATTAGCCAGATGTCTTGTTTATGCTTTAAAGTATTTTTGTTCAAGCTTATAGGTTCTTTCACCTTAAAAATATGTTCAACTTGCACTTAGACAGTTAAAGGATTCCTAATGATAGAGCTGGATGAGCCGCCATGTCACACGGATAGTTATTAACTCTGTTATCAGGATCGTACATGGACTCTTATATTTGTACTGAACACAAATCAGAATCAATGTTTTCATGGCCTAATGCAGAACTCTGTGATTATCTAAGGTCGGCTCCTGTGCCTGCTGACTTTGTTGTTCCTTTGAACGGCACCAGAATTTGGGCCCCGGGATGCAGTGGGAGCACTGCTATTGCACAGAAAGCGAGCTTGGCAGGCTGCTCGGCTCTGCAACGTCAAGGGGGTCTCACAAGCATTTCCATTCCCGTTTGTTAAATGTAACACGCAGACATCAGAAATTCTCAGGTGTGAAGGTTTCATGGCTCTGACTGTGTGTAGTGTCTGTCTGCTGTCGGTTCTGAACTCCATAAAGGACAAGTCTGAAATCTGTATCAAAAAAGAGTTGTACTTGTTTATGTAAGTAATTGCTCACATAACAGTGCCTTCACGGAATATTTTCAGCGGCTGCAAATGTCCTCTGCTGCAGTTAGCAGGGAGTGATACTGACCCTTTTTTTTCCAGTGGTAGGAGGCCCAAGGAGAATGATCAAATACTGTTGCTGACAAGAACCCACTAAAATTATTTTTTTGTTACTACTACCAGTACTAAATGGAGAGGTTAGTTGAGTGACATGAATGGAACAGAACAGACTTTAGCAACAGAAGGTAAATAGCACAAGACATTGTTTTACATAAGCATCAAATATTTGACAGTTTTACAACTGGCTTGTTATTTCCGACAACTGTTGCATTAGGATAAAGAGCATTTGCTCTTTCCATTTCTGGCCTTCTCACATCCTCGAAACTACTCATGCCTGGAGTATGCCTGCTAACAAAATGTAGCTTTATATTAATTCCATTATGGCATCAGAAAGGTTATTTTCTTATTTATCTCTCACAGTAAAACCCAGAGGTTTATTTAAGTAGTTCACCAGAAATAAAACGCAGCTGCCAGTTAAGGTATGGGCTCATACTGATTGCAGTGGGCTTCTTTCACATGTCATAGCCACACACGTCTAACATTTTTCTGCTGGCACGGGAAAGGATAGGGAGCTTCTGCCCTACTGAACCTCCAACCCACACTATAAAAATTACATGAGATCCAAGGCTCTGGGTCCTCTGTTACTATTCTAGTAATGCCTGGGGACACACTGAAATTGAATCCCCACTGGGATTCAAAAATCCCTGTCTCACAAAAGGTAGAGTATAAATATTCAAAATGTACAAACGGATGGAGTAAAAAGAGGTTGTATCATCGTTGTCACTGGGGAGCTGAGGCCCAGAAAGGTTACTTTATCCATGGCCACAGAGGCATTTCACAGCTAGGCCAGGTATGGGACCCAGTCCTTTTAGTCCAGCAAGTTACTTAACCACAGAAGCAGCCTACTTCCCTGGGGGGTGAATAAACCCAGACAGTTATATTCCTCAGCTCCAGATTGCTTTAAGGCTACTCCTCACTCTCATATGTAATAGTAGAAATTTGTGGCAGCTTCACGGTGCCTTTGTCTAGACTTTGATTTAGATAGATGGTGTTAGAACATTTAAACAATTATATAAAGACACATTTTAAAGGGGCGTAGACAAGACAATGCATGCACCTGCTGAACTAGTCAAGGTAAAGATTAGGGAAGCGTCAGTTTTAATGTGACCAGCTGAGCCTATATTAAAGTGTACATAGCCATGTCTACACTAGATTTCTTTGGTTGCACACGAGCTGATCAGCTAACAAATTCTAACAAACTTCAAGTCAGTGGTGTTATGTCAGCAGCAAAAAGTGATAGAAAAATGAGCTGCTGTTTAATAAGGAAAATAACACTAAATTTGCAAGTTATTTTTTTTCTCTACCAAATGTTCTTGAAAAATCAAAAAGGACATTCTGTGTTAGGATATGCAGAATGACGCATATGTTATGGCATAAAGTAAATCACATGTTAACACTGCAGAATTGTAGAACTGTAGACTTACACGCTCAAATATATTTAAACAATTTTCAGAAACCGTATTTTCTCACTAGATAAAAATTATCAAAAATCCCATTTATTATTAAATAACAAAATATTCAATGGGATTTCAGTAATGCTTATTACAGAAATCAGTTACTTACCTTGAGATTAAGACAAACATGAGAAATTTGATCTGAGATACGATTTTTTCAGAAAACAAAGAATTAAACTGTTAAAGTGCTTCTTAAGCCCTAACTACAACACCTGCAGTCATATATCACATAAACAAGCTATACCTACACTTTCATGATGAATAGGAAGCATTCATAATTGTGAGAACAATTACTCAAAATGCCAACGTTAGTAAAAATGTTTTTATCCATGAATTCTATACTTAACTGCAGCTTGTTATAATAGTTGGGTATTTGAAATAGCCTTTTTTGTTAAAAAGAGGCCCAAAATGTGAATCAATTTACAGATAGAGCATTTATTCCTTGTATACCAAAGATTCTCAGAGGGAGATTCGGGTGTTCAAGGAATTTAGGGTGTGGCAGACTGTGGCTTCACTTCAGCATATATTAGATTAGCCCAGAATTACTGTTTCTGCTGCCATTTTTAGTGATTTGATATCAGCAGCTACAGACCCCTCTGAGATAAGACAAGGGCATGTAACCACTGCAGAGTTCTCGTTCTGGTGCAGGACTATATCAGTCTGGCAGCTGTTGCTTTGATTGAAAAGGTATGCTGACAGACCAGGGCGAGCTTCAACAAATGGCACCAGCTCCTGAAAAATGTACTTCTAACAGAAGTACCCCCAAAAGGCTGTTTATTTATGGATTTCAGTATTGCTATGTCTGATATTTGTGTTGAAACCTGAGTTTTTACAGTGTGAAATGAAATAACATTAAAATGTTTTTAGAAAATATATTTAGAGATGTATAATAAACAGTAAACCATTACTCAGTGAGGATCTGTTGACATATGTGATCTATAGCACTGACACATTATTGCTTGTTTTGACCAAAGAGAGGACAGTTGCTGAGTATGTATTATTTACGCTGGAAAAGATGGCTTGCAGAAGTGTGATGATAGCTAAAACATAGATGAATCTGGGACCTGAAGTTCATAGCTAGTCCTCTCATTCTGGGACACTTTGCTATTACTTCTTGACAATAGAATCAAGCTGAGAAATTGAGATCCAGATCAGATGCTTCTAGAAGTCTGGGAGTCGTTAAATCAAAGTTTATCTCTCAGACCATCTCAGTGCTGTACACATCATAATCTCAGTGACTTTCAAACTTAGAAGAAACCATTAATTCAGATAAATTTTTCCCATAGGCCTTATTCCCCATTACCTTGCCCCTTGTGTGCTCATTTTATTTAATGTGAAAAGCATGTAAACCACAATTGTTTTCACTGATATTGTTTCACACTCACTGTAATTTAAATGACTGCACATGGTACAGGGTAGCAGGGAAAGAGACCCAGTGTAGCTAGAAACACTGTGCAGAGAAAAGATGCTTGTGGATTTGCTAACTTGTGCCCCTGGCTGCTCTGTTCACTTCACCTTCCTTGTCTCCCCACTAAGAAGAACGATTCACACCCATGCTGTTTTGCAACATGGGAAAAAACATTGTTAAATAGTGTTTTGACTTGTGTCACTAGAAGACCTAGGGGCTGACTCATAACTCCAGTCTGCCTACTAATAATAACACTACTAGGGCTAGACATCCTATCTTCAAAGATCTGTATAAATAGCAGAAGCCTAAATTATAAGGAGTTATTACCACCCCTTCATGATAGCTAGGCCTGCTGCCTTGAACAGAGGCAGATAGTCACATCTTTCATTTCACTTGATTTTGACTTTTAAAAGGTCTGCTATTTTTGCTTTCTGCTGTGTTGGTTATAGGTGGCAACCTTAGAGCAATCTCTAAGGTCGGCTTAGCTGTTTTACATGGCCTGCTGCTAGGAGACCCCCTGGGGCTGCCTCTGCAGCAATCTTACAGAAATCAAAAACCTTACACACACTCAGTCCTTACAGGTCCTCTCACCTGCCGTGCAGACAGGTCCTAGGCTGCGGCTATGCCATCTGCCTTTACAGTACAACAGCAGGCAGAAATGGTGACCTGGGAGTTTTCCTTACAGGGTGACAAAGCCCATCAACATCAAAGGAGCAGATGGCATCTGCCAGATCAAACAGAATTTGCAGGCAGCCCATTTGAGTTGAGTTCAGGCTGGTTTCAGGGAGAGGATGGAGAGCTGGTGCTGGGGCTGGAAGAGCATTCCTGAAGCACTCTTGTCAGATATATGGTGGATCTGGGCAGCCAAGTGTGTGTGTGGGGGGGTCCCTAATCCGCAAAAGGAAATCAGAAATGGAGATGGAAACTAACCTGCGTTCTTCTGACTCTCTGTTTCGTTGTTTCATCACAAGACCAAACCTCTTCAAGGATCCCAGATACTTTCCTTTCTGACAAACTCAAGATATTTTCCGTTTAAAATAATTAATATTGTAAGAAGTATCATTATATTCACAATTTTCTGATTCATTTCACCCACTTATTAAGCAGTCATTAAGTAGGCAGTTGAAAGAGCACTGTTCTGAAAATAGCACTTCCAGGATGATTTCAGCTAATGTACTTCACACGGTACTTGGTGCACGCAAAGAAGGCACATGCCAGAAGTTGCCAGGGCTCTGCTGTGATACAGATATTTGTTAAGTAACTTCTGGTAATGTAACGGTTTTCAATTGTATCTCGACAGCTTAACTTTTGGTGAGAAGCGTTACAGTAGGCATGAGTCCTGCCTTCAGTGCTTCAGGCGTGGGCTTAGCAAAGACCACGCCACTTGCTTTCCTGGTGTGTGAAAAGTGAAGAGAGGGCAACTGTTCACAAGCTTGAAATAACATGCTTTAGCTTAGGAAGTTCTCTGTTATGCCAGGTATCACTCTGTAGAAAATATATGAATTGTGAATATTATCTTATGACACATGGAAGATATTATGACACATGGAAAAAGAGATGTTTGTGTGTTACGTTAGCTCTGTACAACCAAGGTTGCATTAAAAAAGGAGGAAGTTTTACTTCTGTGTATATACTATTGCATATTTACTGTAATACTGATGCAATTATGTGGCTCAAATAACCTGTTAGTAATTAGGACTGTGAGGAGGACACGTATAGAAGAACATGGAAATGGGACTTGATTAATGCCAGAATATTCCACGAGCCTGATTCACCCTGAATTCACAGTGCCTGGAGCAAACAGCCCGTAGGCGCTGTGGCTATCACGCACATAGAGAGCCGGGCTAGTCTCTTGACTCACCACAGGATCACTCCTTCATTCCTTTCCCGCACAGAATTCCCAGCGTAACTGGGAAACTAAAAATACTGAACAGCATAGATGTGAGTCTTCTGAGTGTAACTAAAGAGTGCTGTTTTCCAGGACAGTATTTGAAATGCTTGGAAGAATCATTGTTAAATAGTTAGTTCCAGCCATGCGTAAATTAATCACAATTCTGAATTAATATGTCTGAATGAAATATTGTGTTTTATATTAAATCTCCTGGTTGATTCATATTTGTATTCTGTTAAATAGGAGCCTCAAGTATATAACTTCAAAGCAGGTAGGTTTTTAAAAAAATAGGCATCACAAAATATCCAGCCCTTGGTGTTAAAGAAGCATGGCAAAATATCGTGAGGTTGACTCAAGAGCAGAAATTTTCTAAAAATAATAATGTGAGAATTTAATCTGTTTTCTCTGAATTCATTACGTTCCACAGTTTGACACTTCTTTGTCATGAGGGCTAAAAATTTTGTGATGAAAGCTGATGTTCCCTCTTAGGACCATGATTTCTAGGAGTAAGGCTTTAAAAGAGAAACATGAAATACAAGGAGGTGGGTACCTAAGCCTGAGCAAGTCATGCAAGGTGAGAGTCACAGTCTCCTTTGGTAAGGCACAGAAAGGGTTCAGACATCCAACTCCCACAGAGCAATTTAGAAAGTTTACTCTGACGAATCTCCCGAGCCTGGAAGCATCCAGCTTTCACAGTGCCTTGAGGGAAGCAGAGTGTACTTCTAGAGTCCTGAACATGCCCAGCATTTATACCTGAGGCAGAGAGGTGCCCAGAAGCATCCCGTCCTTGTACCCTAAGTCTGCCTGATGCACTTGGATGCTGTGGAGTTTGGTAGATAGCCAGAAACGGGCAAGTTTGATTGACAGTTTAATTGTCATCAAAAATATGGATTTACCAAAAATATGGTAAAGAAATATTAGAAGATTTTTTATCTAGAAAGTGGAAGATAGGAGGGGGTCAGCCTGAGGGGAACTCATCCGTACCACTTGCTCAGGTGAAGCTCCTGCCCGTTGACTACAGAGTGAGCTCCTTCCCTTTGAAACAAGGGACTTTGGCAGTAAAACACATGACACAAGTCCAAAAGGAGAGGAGGAAAGAGAGACTATTTCTGCTGCCTAAAGACATAGTCCGTGGGAGAGGGGAGTGCTGTGGTCTGAATCTGCCCTTTATGTTTCTGGGTCCTACTCTCCTCACGTAAGCACTGCACAATCACAGTTTGTCTGTGTGGCTTTTACGCTGTTTGGGGCCTACTATTACGTACATCCGCATCTGCAATTTTTGCCTGTAACACTTAACATGTGGGGGCCTTAATCTTGGTAAGGTTTCTCAGATGTTTTAATAAACACAATAAACATTTTTTTTCAATTCTAAACATATAAACTATTCTTGATTCATAACTGCATTGCTACTGAGCGTCAATATGAACTGGTAAGCACCAAATATGCCCACAGCTTGACGACCTACAGAATCTTGTGAAACTATCATTTTCAGAAATATACCAGATAAAAACAAAGCCATATTGCTGAATTAAAAAAAAACAACAACACACAATCAATTTTCAGTGCAAACGTTCAAACATATAATGAAAAGCTGCTGTAACAACAATTCTCCCTGCGTAACTGCTGTTTCAGGGTAGAATATGCCATTTGTAAGGTTTAAATTGCTTTTGCAGTCAAGTGTTGTAATCCATTAGTGATAAGAAAAGGTATTTGTCTATCGGTTGTGGTTAACTACATTCCTTGTATTAGAAACAATTTAGTCTCTTACGTGAACCCAGTACAGGAAATTGTTTAAAGAGAGTCTGGCTGCAGAGCTGGAAAAATAGAGTAGTTAGTGCTCCCTTCCCCCAGCAGTAATGTGATGTATAACTGAACAGTGACAGCTAACAACTTAACCTTTAGGAGTTTTGCACAGAACAGCACTACTTACTTTTACTCAAAGGATTTCAACTGTTTCTCTCAATAATTCCTTCTAAGTAAATTTCTGTGTTGGAAAAGTTATGCTTTTCAACTCTTCCTGGGACTTTTTTTTTTTTTAATAGTTGCGTTTCTGCCCTTCTTTCTGTTAAATCATGTTAAGTGTTGTTCTTAGATAATATCATTACTCTTAGGACAAATAAATCCTAAACCTCTGAACAAACAGGAAAACATTAAGATTTGGTTTGAAATGCAATTTCTCTGTAAAAATGAGCTCTCAGATCATATTTTCTACCAACCATGTTGCTTTCCTTGGGTTTTGGAGCAGTGCTTGCTAAATATTATTGGCTTTGCATGTCTGGCAAAAGGTTAGCACAGAATCAGTACTGTTTCCTAGGGTTTCTTTTTCCTCTATAAAAAAACCCCTGACAAATGTTGCAGCAGGCCTCTAACATATGATCTAACATAGTAAAGCATGATGCATATTACATATCACAGACTCATCGAAACCAGAGACAGGAAAGATGTATCAGATGGTAACATCAACCCCATCCTGGCATAGTACTGGTATAATAATAATCTTGGCCACTACCTGTTTGATAGCAAAGAGAGCGCAGAATTAGAAAATAGAAACTATACTGCACTTGTACAAAGCAAGATTTTTTTATAAATAATTTAAAGTAATCATTTAAAAGCACTGCAAATTTAAGTGTTTCTGATTGTAATGCAGTCATCTCCTATATTGTTACAGATAGGTTTCATTTTGTAAAGGAGTTGGTCTCATGAGAGCAGGGTCAGCTGCCTGCTAGAGGCTGTTCTCAACTCATCCTGAAACCCCAAGCCTTCCTATGGGAGTTAAGAGTAACAGCTTTTCCAGCAAATTCAAGGTGTGTCTACAAAAGCTAAGCACCTAGACAAAACCTGTAGTGGGGGATTGGACAACACTTGATATCACACATAGGATCTGTGTATTCTACTGTTTAAAATAATCCGTGCTGAATACAAGGTTTCTAGGTTTCAAGGGAGTCACTGTTTGTTGGCAGTCTTTTCTTTGTCCTGTAAAACACCTGAATTCCATTTTTGGCAATGGAATTGGAATACAAATATTGCAGAAGTCAGCTCTCCTATCTAATATGAAGAACGTATTTGGCAGGAAGAGCTCTGAATTACAAGAAAGGCCAGCTATACCCCCTAGAGAAGGACTTGTTCCAATCTTAGGAAGCAGAGAAAGAGGAAAGCCAATAAAATGCACTGTGTAGGGTTTATTTGTTTATCAGGAGTGCTACAGAACCCAAGATACTGAATTCTAAAAAAGAATATAGAGTCTATGCCAGAACCATGCCTTCCTAACAAAGGCTAGGCATTGAGCCATGTGATGACAGTGTATTATTCTCAGCCAATAATCACATTAATACTTAATTCTTTCTTGTGGAAAACGTTTGGAAATCATGTAATACCATTAACATGAATGTTTCATGATATTCTCCTGCCAGCGTGCTTCTAGCACAGCCTGCAAGAAGGAACTAGACATTTTGTGATGGTTGTGCTTGTAGCTGAGTGGGAGGACACTAATGCCACAGCATCCGAGTGGGTCAGATGTCTGTTACGGTTTTAATCTGTGTTCATCTGACAGTGAGTCTGACTCGTTTTGATTGAACGTAACCATATGTTCTGTTTTCAACAACACATGAAAAATAAGGGCACTGCTCCTAAGCTGAAAGGCCTTAACGGAGAGAGAAAGGATAATGCTGCATGTGCAATGCCATTAGTTATTCATCTTCAAAGACTGGGTTAGATTTACCGCATCTGTCAATCATCTCTAAGCAGTTATTCCATTTTTCCCCCTTTATAAATCACATCCATCAAATAAGTAGTAAAATGTACTTTCCCCTCGAAAGGGCCTCTCCAGCTAAAAGCAAAATAAGCACTTGAAGATCCACTGGAAACCCTGCAGGATATAAATATACCTGCAGTGTAACAGGTCAAAATAACCATAGGGAATCTGAGAGTTGAAACACCAGGGCACGCTGTCCAGTCAAATCCAGTTCAAATGAGTGCTTCTTCTCAAACATCTCAAGTTCTCTTCAAGTGGGAATGGTTTATACTGTCTCCTAAAACTTATTTTTTGCTCTACGTTCACTTTGCCTTCTTACTTCAGGTGATATGGTGAAATACCTATCCCATATGTCTGTCTTAAATACAGCAGAGATTTCTGCTCTTATTTTGGGCAGATTTCCTCCACAAGCAAAGAAGCCACTTTTGCAACACTGTAATAAACATAGCTTATTCCTTGCACAGAATATCGAAACCCTGCAGGACAATACTCAGTGGCTGCTACACCTGATGCAAGTTTAGAAATATTTGATGGGATACAATTTACATTCTGCTTTGGATTACGTTTTTCCTTGCATCCTGTTTCACACAGACAGGATGTATGGAGTTAGCTACTTAGTACTCACCTGATAGATAAATATCCTCAAAGCTGTAAATAGGAAGCCAGTTCTGTTTTAGGCCATAAATAAAGTTGTATGAAATAGTAACTATAGGAGGGCAGACTTCAGACTCCATATTGTAAACACTGTCAGATGCAGAAAATAGTTTCTGTTTTTTTATACAAGGTATTGGACTATCAAGATGTGATTACAAGGCATACGTTTTTCTAAAAGCCTATTTATATGCAGCTGAACACTGCTTTTGATTCATGAAGCTCCTTCTCTTTTTTAATATAAAATGCAGTTTGGCAAGTTTTAGCACTTAGTTAACTAACTCCCACCAGAAATACAGAAAGCATGGTTTCCATTTATAGCAAAATGGATTAAGCTGATTTAGAAATACAGTATGTTGACAGTACTATTTAAAAGCATATGGACAATTTGCTCCTTTCTTCTTCATTACAAAAATGAGTGGTAACCATCGAATGCTGTGCATCAGAATGCTATCCTCTCCTTTTTGTAAAGATCAGTGTAATCTTTTCCAGTTGTAAAACAGAATCCAAGGCAGCCTGATTTATTGTTTTTTGCTATCCTCAAACAGCACTGAGGCATCTATGCAGCCCTTTATAGGCAAAGTTAGTGTAAATCTCTGCATGAAGTTTTACTAATCATGAATTTGATTAGTACAATAGGTCACAATGCCAGTAATTAGTTAATTGCAACCATTTAGTGATGATTTTCTATTAATTGCAAAAGTTTTACACTAGTGTAACTCCAAGCTTCAAGAGATCTGTGACAATATAAAACTAATGTACAAAGGAGAAGATTTAGGTTTTGTTTGTTATTAGCACATGTCTTGCTGGAGCCTCTATAATTAAACACTGTGTTTGTGCTTTATGGAAAGAAGTGTCTGTTGGAGAGCTCAGTAATAATATAGAAACAATCCCCAAATAAAAGATGCATGCCTGTATTCTTAACTCCATGTATACAAACACTCCATGTGCCCTTAAAGAATGAAAGTATTCCTAATGGAAATAATTACTTTGATAACATTTATGAATTATTACAATTGTTTATGTACTCTCAGAAGAAAAAACTGTCTGCAAGTACACATTTTGAGTGCACAGGATCCTTTCCTGAATATTGTTATAAAAAATAAACCATATCCCACTTGTGATTCTAAGTTACTGTTGCTAAAAATAGTTTGGGTTTTTTTTATCCATGTGGAAGGCATGAGTCAGAGTAAAAAAAGATAGCTCAGTTTCTGATGAATACATGGGCCACATTTTACGCTGCCCATACTGGTGTCAAGCAATTTCTTACGCTATGATTAGCCTCACTGATTTTGATTAGGTTGTAGATAGATATAATGCATTCACTGAAGTCAGTGACAGAAAATTGGGCTCAGTGGATTTTCTAACGGGCAGTAGCCTAGCCCATGGAAGTCCCAGTCACCCAGCAAGTCTATAAAGGTTCTTACTAGACATAGAAGTGATCTTCTTTCCCTTGAAATACTGGAAACCTAACTGACGGGCAGCTTCCGGCAATGTGATGGACAACAGGGTAAAAATACCTCTCCTTCTCTGGCGAAGAAGATAATTAGTTATTGCTAGATCCCCCCCTCCCCCTCAGTAGGGAATATTAGGGCAGCTCCCTGCAGTTCTAGTAGCAGAGTTGTACCCCGTTGTCTCTGCCAGTGCCACCTGCTAATCCTCCAGACGAGAGGTCTGCAATACCCCCGCGTGCGTGGCTGTAACGCCCGACGCAACGATGTTACAGGGACGGCTGTCGCTGCCGCACTGGGCAGCAGGCACAGGTTGTCTTCATGCTCTTGGGCTGGTAGATGACATCTACCAAAGGATACAGACTGTAAAAAAGCCACCGGGATTTTCACACAGGCACCCAAAGGAAGGTATCAAAGCAGGAAATGATGCTGTATCTCTCCCCTGAGAAATTTAGATTTGTCTCAGAAGTAGCTGCACTTTTTCTGTTTTGTTTATGGAGCCCCAGAAAAATCTAATACACTGTGGTACAACAGGGTAGAGGGAAGGAAGGGAAGATCCATGAGAAAATCCATGTAGCAAGTCTTGGCCTGAAGTTTAGAAGATTCTTTGAAGTCCTGTGTGAACAGTAATATTCCTTATTTACAGTAAGTGCGCTGAACTGGAAAATATAAACCCTCTGACTTTCAACGAGCAGGGACTGAAAGCATGTTCAGCTGAAGTCAGGGAAACTTTGTGAGCCTGCACGATCTGATATTCACCTCAACCTGCAGTCACTCTCTTTATCCGTTTGCTGATTGCAGTATATTATAGTGAATGAATAACACCATGATATTTTCTTACAAATATGCTAGACTAATGCCATGAATACTTTTGTTAATGATCCAGAACATTCACAGCCTGTTGTAATTATTTTTTCTCCTCTTTACATCTCAAGTATTAAAACAAACAAAAAGTTACAAAAAAGTTAGGTACAAAGCTGGAGCTGTGAAGAAGTAATACAATATTACTAAAGATTGTAAACAACACAAGCAGCTGTCTTCTCTGAGCAATGGTTTGCCCTAAGCAATACTGATATAAATCCAAAAATATAAATTGGTTCACTGCAGCATACTCATTCATGAAAATCACACTTGTGTCTGAGACCAATATTTGACTAAGGTATCTACATCTTGAAAGTCAACAGGCAGATGGTGCCAAGCTCTCAGACTTAACACGGGGAAAGATTATAGAGCATTTCAGGAAAGTGATTTTAAATTGAACAGCCCTATGATTTTTGGTTGATGCCCAGGTATAGAGGTCATGCTTCAGATTTTAGAACTGTATTGACAAAAAAATACATACTATTTTTTATAGCTGCACCTCTGATATGGGGTGTAGTGCAATAGTGAGTATTTGGGACAGAAAGAATATAAAATAACAAAAACCCAAGTTTCTCTGTCATTACTGTTACATAGTGTAAATTATAATGATTAATGTCAAAAACTGGAAACAAATACTGAATGATTAAAACAATATTCATCCCAGATAGGTGTATGCCAAAATTATTCAAACCATCCCTAACTAACAAATATCAGATGAAGTTAATTACCATTCCCTTTAAGCAAAGCCATCAGACGTTTCACTCTTTAATAGTGGCCAGTTGGAGAAATATCCCCAAGACAAGAAATACTGAGCACCCAAAATACTCCATGGAAATATCACATACGCAGCAATAAACATTCTAAAGCGAACACTCGGCACCTCTCACAGCAGGCCACGACATGAGCCAAGTTCAGGTCTGTATAATTAAAGATTATTGTGGTTGCTGTCAAAGCTCCAGAGTCCCTCATACACATACTTGCTTGACAGTCCCTAGATGAGCCAACTATCAACCTCTAAATATATTACATTAATTTATATATATATATACACATATATACAAACACACACACCTTGAATACACTTTTCAGAACAATGTTTTTATGACTTACTACTTTCCCAAAAATAGATGCATAGAACTGCAGACTTGAAATATCTTACCCTTAGGAGTTTTAAAAAATACATATAAACATGCCACATTTTTTGAGAAGTCTTTCCTATTCTGGGATCTTATTGCACTGAAGTTTGTTATGGAGATACTAGTGTCTCCAGGGCTAAGCACATTGAAATTATTGTAATCCAATTGTGCTGAAATATTTAAGGGAGTTCATTGCTGTAAGAACATTCCATTTGACTCAATCAAGACACACAGGGAGAATGTTTTTAGAAATAAAAATTATGGCTTTTATCCAACTTTTGCGAAAGTAAATGGAAAGGCCATCATCTGTTTAAACTGGGCTTGGATTAGATTCCGGATTGCAACACCTGGCTCAGGTAACAATTGTTCATTAACAGTGTTAAACAAAAGAAGTTACCAGTTCTAACAGCAATTTATACAAGGCATATGACTAGATATAATAATAAGTTACTTTACTCTGCCAGCTATATATCTAGTTATCAGCAAAGAAGGCCATATTTCAGTCTTACCTTTCATTAACTGCCCAACATACTGTACTTTCAATCTAACTTTTATCCTCTCCTTTATAGAAGAATTCCATCCTCCTGTTGGCTGAACATACTCCCCTTTATGTGTTGATATGTTACTCATTATATTAATTTCAAAACATTAATTTGAAGTATAAACACAATTTGTATAATTTTATTCATTCAGATTTGTAAAATCTTGAGATTTGGAGAAATTCTGAGTACTTAATCCTTTCTAATATATGAAGATCTAATAGTCATGTAATGCATATCAGGACTTCATCTCATTTCAAGTTATTTGCTTTCAGAGCAAATATATGGCCTGTCTGAGAAAACAGCTATGAAATTTTCAAACATTATTGATGATGATGATAATGATAATCACTGGTTAACCGTCTGTCTTGGGACTTGGAGCAAAAACCTTTCACAGTTGCTGTTTATAAGTTCACTCAGCTGTGCCAGTAGAGAATCATCTTGGGAGCACTGCTGTGGTTCTTACATAATATATATTGTAAGACTCAGTTGCAGCATACTTGTGGTATCAGAACAACGACCTTCAAAACTTAGGTTTGAGGAATAGTTTTGCAGGCTAAACCTCACAGGTGAACTCGTCAGCTTCAGCATGTAAGATGGTATTTACATTACTGTCAGTTTTTGTTGATCACAGTAGTTTATTAAAGCCCTGATATTTCACACCTTTTCTACCAGTGCAGAATTGCAGCCGTTTAGGTAGTTCCAGAGAATTTTTAGAAGAAGAATCCACTTCTGTTGCTCACTTTATACGACCACTGATTTTAATGGGCCTGCCCATTTTTAATGACCACTGACATGGTTAAAGTTTGTAATGAACATCATTTTGGCCTTGATGAAGTTGCCATTAGGCGTGGATGTTGACTAACATGCTACATTTTTGCACAAAACAGTGATCCATGAAGAATGCCAGCCCTGATTTGCATTTCTGATTTCTCCCTGTAAATGTTTTTGCTTCTAACCTTCATAAGCCTAGAGAAGACTAACCCCTGTGACTTGCACAAGGTCATAGGAGAGTCAGAAGAACTGAGTCCTGTTTTCGTACAAAGGCCCTTTCAGTCCGTGGTTCAAACCAGTAGACCACGCTTACCTTGGTATGGCAATGATATATAAATATCCAGTTTCAGCCTTTAAATATTAATCTCTTGATTTTTGGTCATTTCATTTTACAAAGGGTTGCTTGTTTACCTTTGTTTTGAGGCCTGATGGCAAAATAAGAAAAGAAAATTTGTACAGAAGCATATTTACCCATTGCAATTGTTAAATCTGTCTGCAATGCCTGCTGGGTTGTGTATCTTGTGGGACCAATTCTCTTCTGATGAAAATAAGCAGAGGTGCTTTGATTTCAGTGGAAGTCCATGGCTGATGTATACTAGGTGAAGACTTGGCCTACAATTCCAGCCTGACGAGATCACAGTGTATTTTCCTTGGTAACAACTGATATTTCTAATGATTAATCTATATCAGTGGGAGAATGAACAGGGCAATTAGGATTTGTTTTATGACTTCGTACTAGGAATTCTTAAGAGGGGAAGAGACCCTTTCAGCAGAATTTTTAAAGTTAAAATTGCAAACAGCAAGGGAAAATCTACAGAAAAACTCAAGTGAATAAAACATTATGCTCTATAACCCTTTTGTTTCGTGGTACTCGATGTTTTCATAAATAATAGTGATACAAGGCATCTAAGATGATTTGAGCACTTCCACCATAGTTAGTATTTGAAAACTGTCTTGAAGCTTTTCAGATTAAGTACTGCTTTCAGTATTCACCTCTACTAATGGAAATCAAGGATAAATTGTGACCACATGGTCAGTTTTATTACTGAATTCAGAATAAGGAAACATGCTGACGGAAATCAGTTCAGAAATATCCAGTGAAATATTTCCAGATTTCCTAACCCAAGGCTGATGATCTGGTTCCAAGAAAAGATAATGCAAATTTCATAAACTCAAAACAGCTGCTTTCTCTAAATCAGCATAATGTTTGCTTTCAGAAATAACTGTTTGCATTGTTAGTTTTGAAACAATTATCATTTATCTATAGTGAACTGATATTATGTAAAAAGAATGATGGGGGCTTAGGACCTAAGTTAAAGTCTTCTGAAATTACACTTTAAAAGCTTCATTAAATGTTACTGTGCTGTCCTGAATCTTGCACGTGTAGTTGTGTATATTCTAACAAAAGCCATTAACACTTCCTTGACATCTCAGTTATTTTGTTTTCAATACCTAAACCATACAGATAAGGTTGTTAGAGAATCTAATTATGGATGTTAAACACAACATGATTTTTAAACTTGCCCTTATGATTTCTGGAGTACAGATCGCATAAGTTAGTGAAAAAATGCATTTATTTTTATTGAAATCACAGCTAGTAGGGGTCTTATCTTCCTGCATCGATTTGTCTTCTGAATTTCTTACTTATGTGGCCAGCTCCACCTCCCTAAAGAAAGATGCCTTCTAGTCCATCCTCATTCTAGATAGCAGCAATGAAGCTGTGAGCCACTATCCTGCTCTGCTGGGACCACCTGCTTGCCCACATGATTAGGAGAACTCCACTCAGCTTTCCATTCAACTCTTGGCTTTTCCACTGCTGGTACTGGGGGATATAACTTCTGAGGCAAGATACTGTTTGTAATTAAAGTCTGGGTCTTATCTGACTTAGGCCAAATAGTCAAGTTGGTATTAATTTTGGTTTACTATTCGAGTCAGTTTTGTAGCTATGCCATAGTTCCTTGCATTTCCTGTACGATAGACACCATACACATACTCTAGCCAAAGCTCTTTTTGTGTTCGTATCGGTTCATGATGGGAGGAAGGGAATTATTATAATCATATTTCAAGAGATTTAGAATTAGAATATAGACTTGTTCAGAGTGATAGAAGATATCTGTGGTAGACTCAAAGTAAGCCTAGATCTCTTAAATCCTATTCCAGCACTACAAGCTTAGGAACATATAGTTTCTGTAATGTAGCTTGTTGTGCTTTCTTCCTATTTTGTGCTTTCCTGTGAGATACGGGGGCTGAATAAACAGGTGGCTTCATCAGTGTGAAAGTTCATTGACTCCATCGACACAGGGTTCATGAGAAGTCTGAACGAGCCCCCAAATATTTTACTTTGGGTTTGAGTGAACAAAGTGAAGTTCACTTAAAACCATCCAACTTTCACCAGATTCTGTGTCAAAACAATGTTAAACAACAAAATACATATGGTTTTAATGTTAAAGAATACACACTGAATGAGGTTTGCTCAAAACTAGGCCCAGATTCATATATAAATACTTATGATCTACTTTGCAAAAGTGGGTAGAGCTTGGAAATTACAACCAAACCCAAAACAAAGGAAGTGTCATATGGTTTCAGAGTTTCTTACTCTTTTCTGGTCCATATATCAGCAACAACCATAGCAAGAGGTAATCCAGAAGGACTAACTGCAAGTCATTTTCCCACCTCTATAGTGCTAAATAGGTAAGGAAAAACCCAAATCAGCTTTCAGCCCTTACTCCAAATTAACAAAGATCTCAGCTAAACAGGAAACATTTTTAATAGAAAAATTTGATGTAGAGCCAATGTGTGAAAATACCAACCCATTTACATTGACTTAAATTTAGTCTGTTCCATTCCTGAGTTCCAAAGACAGCACTAATCTTTCTTATTAGGTTATGCAGCATTTGCAATAGTTTTAAGAACTGGAGCAATTTGCATCATCATTAGATGGTTGAAATGTAGCTCCTTTTTCATACCAGTGGAAGATTTCAACCCATTCTGTCTTTCCACTTTCTCAACAACATAGTTGAATAATTAATAGTATTTTATAGCTGCCCCCCCTCAAAAAAAAACCCAAAGCCTTTATTGCTGCCTTTCCCCTCACCTCTAAGAGCTTTTGTAATGAGTTATTTATATGATGTTTTATTTTTTGTTTACTGATCTAAATGGCTGCGTAGTCATAGTGTTACTATACTGTAATTTGTTACGTGGTTGCCAACCATATTTTAGTGGTATGAAAAATGCCATTAGAATGCAGTAAAGCATGGCAGGCATTGGTTGAATGACAGGCATGAATAGATATAGAAGTACTGCTGGTATTAATTTTAATAATAATATAAAAATGAATTTTTAGGCACTTAATAGGTGTAGCAAGCCTTACTTTTTCCTTATGCAAAAATCTATCAATGCTTACTTCTATGTATGGTACGTATGGTGGTTTTGTAACTCAGTGAGCATTCTGAAAATATAGATGACACTGTTTCCAATTGCATATCATTCAGTTTTTAAAACTTAGCTTATTGAACAATATACAGGATAGAACATCTTTAACACAGCTGTTTAGAAGCAATCCCTGTGTGAGGCAATATTTTACTATGGAAAGCAATGAAGAGTAACTTGAATCATTGGCTAAGAAACATGCTGAACAGTACTGATATAGATGGGAACATTAATACAAAATTAGTAATTCTGAGATTGTCCACTAAATTATATTTATACAAGGGGCATGGCATATTTTGGTCCTTGGCTCTAATTCATCATATCATATTTAAATAACTGAAGAGTGATTATAGGTGGTCATTTTAAATATTGGTAAATAGAGATTTACTACAATTGTACCCTTTGTTACAGAGCAGAAAAAATCCCTTGTATGCTAATATCACTAGTAAGAATGAAAAGCTGATTTCACTGAGTCCTTGCTTTCATCATTAACAAACCACAGTCTGTTCTAATTTAGACATATGTAAATATCACTGGCGTTGCTCCAGATTCATATCCGTGTAATTGAGAGCAGAATTTAGATAGTACTACACACACACACACACACACACATATATAAGCTTTCCTCACACTACTGTATAGAAGAGTTTTAGAAGAAGAAAAGCTCCTTTAAATAATAAAATTTGCATTTTCAATCACACATTTCTATCAGAATAGTCTTTTGCTTATTTGACTGTGAAGTGTAGCAAGTTATGAAATTCCAAATAACTGACTCTCCCTTGATACTAAGAGTTCAGATTTAGGTTCTGGATTGTTTTTCTTAGTGTTTTGTACATTTGTCTTGGAAAGTACTGTGCGCGAAGGCCAGCACTGAGTTTACTGTATTTCAGAATAAGCCACGCTGTAGGCTCTATACCTGGCTGATTTCTTTTACTCTCTATGTAACTGTATGAACGTGTTGCATGTGTAAAGCATCCTTTTCATTGGAACATCACAACCATTTATAAAGATGGGTAAGTGCTGTTACCCATGTTTTTACAGATGGAGATCTATAGGTGCAGAGGGGCTATACAAGTCGCAGAACTCAGCACTAAAGCTAGTTTCTTGGCTGTTATTTCCATATTCCAACCACTGGATTCTACTGTCTCCACACAGATTTAAAGGATTAGTTGTAAACTAGGTCAGTTTTACAAAATGCATTCAAGTTACACTGGTTACTTCTGCCATGTTCGGAAATAAGTAGCAACATTTAACAATGTAATGACATGGAAACCACAATAAAGATTCCTGTGCATTCAGAGTGGGTTGTGCTAGTTAAGTACTCTGGGGAGTATCTGGCAATGCTGACAGTAATTTTAACATCCACAAAGTGTTTGTCTGTAAATCAGTGGCAGGAGCCATATAATGGTTCTCCTTGTTCAAGTGGAGGAGAGAAAGAGAATGGTTTTAGTGCTAGCAGTTTCAAAGGGGTAGCTGATAGACTGAAACCTCCTGGAAATGCCTTAAGCAAATTGTCACTCATTCTTCCCCAGTAATCTCTAGCAACCTGAACAGGCTCTTGGGGCTGCGGGAAGCTAGGCACAAATTAGAGCAAATCTGAATTGCTCCAAGTTTTTGTCAGGAGCTAAAGCAGTCGTCTCAAGCAAAGAGTGTGAAAGAACTTGTTTAGCCTTCACCTCCAGGACCAGTCTTCAGCTTACGAGGCCTAGGAATAAAGGTCTACCAGGCAGAATTTGATAAGAAGGACCCTAATTCAGCTGTAGTCCTCGAACTGAGTCAGAGAGGTAAGCTTTTTCATCCACACTGAAATGCCACCTTTCCCAATTCAGTTTTATGCCTCTTGCTCATCTTCCTCAATGAAGAGACTCACTAGGATCCAACTAACGTACAGGCAAAGTGCCATAACACGGAGAGATACACTCAGTGAAAGACTGATTCTCGACCTAATACAATTAAAATCTGGTTTTGATGGCAATGTAGAGCACTCTACTATAAATAAAAATGCTAGTGCTAAAGCTGTTGTTGCTCCACAGAGCTCTACTCCACATCATACCCAAGAGGTCAGGGAGCAGCGAGAGGGGGCTGCGCCCCAAAGGCACCCGGGAGCAGAGGGTGGCCACAACACCGAGTCTGTCCCCATCTCTCCCTGGCTATTACCTTCTTCCAGGCAGGACAAAGATCTCCTGGTTTTTGAGCAGGATGACTTTACAGTCTCAGAGCCATACTGGGCTCTCACATGTACAGCAGCATAAATCTGGAGTGAATTTGTTGCAGTCGTAAACCCCTTAAGGTCCCACGTGTCTTCTCCATGACAAGAAACAGCACAGCTTCACTTCTCCAGCTCTCTCCCTTTCCTCAGCCCTCCTTAAAGGTATCAATCGTTGTGAAAGTGAGCAGTGCCATCGATGGCATTAACAACCTTTTCAGTTTCAGTGTCACCAGGAGACTGGCAGTTCCCACTGAAAGGAAGCAAAGGGCAGAAATAGCAGGGTTGCTGTAGGTCACTGGCAGTACTCTGAAAATTCACACTCCACCTGCTATAGCCTTGCCAGCTTCAACATAATGAAATAATGTTACTTCAAAAACATATAAGGTTTGACTCAGCTACATAGATGCACTGCAGGCAGCTCTGGCCCCATTTCAGTGACACTGCATGGCAAAAGCAGGTCCAGTGCAATTGGTTACAATTTCACAAGTCTTGCTGGTTAAGTTTTCTCCTCGTGCTGTTGTATCTTCCCTCTTGGACTCAGAGCTCCTGTGTAGCTTGAGTAAGGTCACCTCCTTGTCTGAGAAGAGCATGGCACAAAAGTAGCCTGGCGTGGACCCACAGCAGTAAGCGGTTCTTTCTGTCTTTATGCTGATTCGCATGTGCTCCATGCATTTCTCCCCTTCCCTTTTTGCCTGTCTGGAAGGACTAGCAGCCCTGCTTTCTTCTTAAAAGGGTGATAAATAGGAGCTTTGTAGGCTTGCCAGTTCCCTGTATAAACGTATAGGACAAGAAAGTCACTGTCTTGTCCTTAGTAAGTAACTTAGTAAGTAATATATACTACAATGTATGCTATATACCAGACACAATACTTGCTTTCTCAAATAAGACTAACAAATATGCACAGAAAATATACATACATGCTAGGGTTTTGTTTTTGTTTTCCCTTCTCTTATTTTAAGCTCATTCTAATGGTCTAAAAAACAGTGCTGACCACTCTGGCTGTGTAGTAGTTTGTATTCTTGAAGTCTGCGCGTTCACTTACAGTGATAGCTTATAGTTCTCACTTTTCCCATTTGCCCATTTCTTAAGGCTGTTCTCCAGCCAGGGCCAGATTTTACTTGTCTTGCTTATATGAATGATCCCACTGATTTCAAATCGTATGAAAGAAGAGTGCAGAATGGGGTCCTTGTCATTAACCTATACAAGAATGCAACTGCTCTAAAGTACATACCGTTCGAGTCCCCATTTCTCACTTTCTTTCCCTTCCCCCTGCCGGAGGCAATAGTGTCTCTTGACATGCTCAACTGCTGTAATAAGATCTCCCTGCTGCTCACTGCTCTGGACTTTGTTTTTCTTGGCACACTGCTCTCTAAGACACTTTAAAACAGAAAGCAAGTCAAAGCACTTTTGGCTTACTTCCTTGCCTCTTCGCCCCCTTTCCTTTCTTGAAACAGTTTATGAATAAAATAGTAATATTCTCTCTTAAAAACATTCAGTTACAATCTTAAAATTTGAATTCTGAAGTACTCTTTTGAGTGTTCAAAAGTGGCAGATGTTTATAATAGGCATAGTGGGAAAAACCCATCCAGGATCTTTACATCGGGAAATTAAGGTGCAGGCGCAATTTTTGGTAGAAATATGAATCCCTGTAGATCACTTGCTGCATATTTTAATGACATTTAAACATAACCAGATACAATTAATACTGGAGAAGTGGGGAGCTATTCTAAGCAGGAGGATCTGAAAGTGCTGTTTTCAACTGAAGACTTATTCACCATTCACTTATAAATGTGCTGAAAACACTCTGTAGGAAATTAATTAAAATAACATTTTACCCAAATGGAGTATTTTAATTCATGCTGATATATAAGAAAATATAAGTATCTATAAAGGACCCCTGTAAGCATAAAACAAGTCAGCCTTCCTGCGCTTCTTTGTCAGCATGGCTGATATTTCTAGAAAGTTTGCAGGAATTTTAATCTCTCATTACTGTGTAATACAGTGCTTGAGTCTATATGGGGGATGGAAAATTTACATGTACCTGGAAGCAAACATAAATGACAGACAGACCAAGCACTCTGCAGACTCCACAGACTCCTCCAGTCAGCCATCTACACGTTTCAGCTCATTCCAGACATTTTCAAGACCAGAATATCTGGGGGGTGGTGGGGGGGTGTTTTTTTTTTTTTTTTACACAATAGCACTACACCTTTTACAGTCACACAACAACTTCCATGGAGCTAAATTGTTAGACTCTGTAAACTGGCATAGTCTTGATTTGGCGGAGTCTTCCTTGATTTTACACTAGTTGAGGATCTGGTCCAGGAAATATGAAAGTGAGAGAGCACTTGGGACTCAACAGAAAATCTGTCACATCTATAGAAACATAAAGGAATCACATGTAATCTAAATACAGTCATGTCTGCAGTTCTTTGGCATAGATCCACTGATGTCAAGGGCTGTGGAAACTGGCACCAACTAAGAATTTGGCTCAATATTTTTGTAAGTTCACAATACACAGGTGAAGACAGTAACCCATTTCTTCTTCTTTTACCATTCCCCCTCATCACCAAATCTATGGTAAAGGGAAAGCAACTGCAAGAGATACCATCTCAGAACAAGCCTATATTGCGATATCTTTGCAAAGGAATAAGGCAAGAAGTTCAAGGTGGTTTTTTCACTAAAGCCTGAGAGCTCTGCCTGCATGTGTATGGAGGCATGCATACGCAGTCCTGCAAATGCCACATCTTTTGAGAGAACTAGGTGACTCTTGCCAAAAGACCATCATTTCCAGAATAAATGTATCTTGCAGAAATACAGGTGCAGTGCTGAAACTTCACATCATGTAAGACTTCAAAGAGATAATAAACCCACATTTTGTAAGTTCTCACATCAGAATAATAAGCAAAAATTTTGTATCTGTGTGCCATTGCAATGTCAGTGGTTTATTTGCCAGGTTTTGCATTTCCTCTTATCAACATTACTACAGAAAATTAAAGCCATCTGAGAAATCAGAAGGATTTCCAGATACACAGAATAAAAAGTTGACATAATATTGCAATTGTACAAGAGCATACAGATAAATCTGATATTCTGATTACTTCAAAATATATGTATATACTAACTGGATACCTTGCTACCCAAAAGAAACACACACAAAAATAGAAGAAAAATGCAGTAGGAGATACTAAAATACTTAGGACTTTTGTATAACATCTCCCATCTTGCAGCAGCAGCAGCATACATGAGTGCTACACATCTGGCATATTTTGAATGACCACATGTATCACGGTTCAGAGCACACTGCTGTTTTGCAGCATGATGCCTGATTTCAGAAGGTATCGGGATGTGCCAGTAAGAACTATTGGGATACATACAAAAGACCAGACAACCATGGCGTGAATGAAGTGTGTCCAGTGTGTGCACATAGAAGACAAGGGAATTTGAAGTCTCTGCTTCCCATACCTAGCAAATAAGAGCTGTCTATATGGTCACTGCAATACAGCTACAGAAAACCTACGGTGGGGAAACGTAGCAAAACACTTATGTTAAAAGATCTGAGATGTTGCATGGCCTTCCTGCTTATCTGTGTTTGTATGAAACCAGGTAGAACTCACAGCTCTTAAGATCTTACATACTATTCCTGGAGCATATCTAAGCTATTTAAAAAACTTTTAAGTCTCTTCTGTGATCTGCTGTGACATGAGCAAACTTTCTCTCCCTTCCTCTCTAGACAGGAGATTTCACAGTTGTGTTACTTTATATTGCTTCAATATCATTGGTTTGGCTTTTTTTTTTTTTCCTACATGGAGTTAGATTATAACATGCTTACCAGAGTGGTATTTGAGAATGCAAAATTTTCATAAATGATGCTGGGAGATCTGTAGGCTCATGTTCTTCCCGCTGTACAGTAAGGCATTTTGGGTGGTTGGTCAGCAACCTTACAAAGAGGTGGAAAAGGTGGGGGGGAGGAATTAGATCTGGTTGCTGGTAGGATGATTTATCAGAGAGCAATTCCAAAAATACTGATAGCTGCAGGCTCTTTTGCTTGAGACTGTTTAAAAATGCCCTACTATCAGGGTACAAATAAGGATAGTTCTTATGGTCCCTAATCATTGTGCCTCCTCTTAAATACCAAAATACACCAGTCAAAACTTAATATTTATGGGAAAGTTCCATCTTTAACAACAGTGGCTTCTAAATAATATATGGTGCATGTACTACCTTCTTAGAAAAGTTTTGTGATGGAATAGCAGAAAATCCCCTTCCAACTGAGCAGTAAAAATACCAGAATTTGCAAACATCTATTCTGGAACTTTAATTTGTCCAAGAGCATTTTAAAAAAGGGCTGTCCTGCTCTTATGCATTCTTCTATTGTTTCGCTTCAAATGTACTAGTTTACCTACTTTATTATTATTTCATGTAACATGTTATTTTTATTTAGCATAATGTATTAGGCACAAGAATACTTGTTTTAGGTACCAGCATAATCACAATAATAAATGTATTTAGGTACCAGAACACTTTCCTGGCTAGTTTTTTTGAAGTGGTTCTTCTGCTGGAAAGTATCCAATAGTTGATGTTAATTTTTATGTAAGACAGATATAGTTGCTATTCCAGTGTGCAGTGAATAGTAAGTAATAATCTATTTTTCCATTTTTCTGTAAGCTTCTATTAAAGAATAGAAATGAAACTATGTTGCATAATGCATCTTGAAGATTATAAGCTTTTCTTATTGTAGTTGTGATGCCATGAAAACAGTTGTATAGCCAAGAGTCTAGATGGATTTTTCATCATCATTTAGATTCACTTTTAGCTCACCTGCACAGATTTACACAGCCCTGATGACAACTTGGTAGCTATCATCTGATGATTGGCCAGTGGTCTTTAAGTAATAAATTAGTAAAGTTGTGTTAGTCTAGTAAAACTAGACTAGTCTGGTAAACTAGGCTAAACTAGCGTAGTAAAACTAAACTAACACAGTCAGAAAGCAGTTAAACCCAGCAATCGGCAGTTGGCCTCTTGGCTGATGGTTGCAAAGAGGAACAAAAGATTGGCCAGAGAAGCTGAATTCGTTTTGGGAAAAGCAGTAAGTACTTCTCTGGTAGGTCAGAGCCCCGTTCCCAGGTGGTTGGGATAGGCTGCATGGCACAGCTCATGCTGCTTTGCTGCTGGTGGCAGTTAATTTCAGTCCCTGAGACAATGAACTGGGTTATCGGGAGGCAGAAGCAGGAGTGCAGGCAACAGAGCACCTTAAGGACTTGGTGCTGTTGAGCATGTAGGTAAAACCCAACACCCGTGGTCAGAAGCAGAGCACAGGCAGCGACATGGAACGGGTAAGGGACAGATGCTCACACTGACATCTCTCCCCAGAACCGCAGCGGGGTGTGGAGCAAGCGATGTAGAATAGGCAGCTGCCGCTGAATCTCATTAAGACCAGTACAGTTAGGAACCATCAAAATGTGGAAGATGCTATGGGTAAGAAAATGCTGTCTTTTAAACTCATATTCAACAGAACCATAAACACTGGTGGGGGAGATATTACAAAACAGCCTTCCTATAATTTATACAGTTTGAACTCAATATAGTGTTAATAAATGTAAACATTTGCCTTTTATTAGTAAGAAAATAATTTTAATGATTTGTGCCTCTACTTTATTTAATAAAACTGTTTTACATCTATGGTATGTGTGCTCAGTGGATGGTACTTATTAAAGAAGTAAGTGTATGCCAATGGATGGTAGTTATTAAAAAATCAGTGTCTGCCAAAAGCTGTCAGACTAGCTTACTGTCGAATAAGGAGTGGCATAAACATTTGTGTTTAACAAACAGAAGAGAATTTCGGCAAAAGCAATAACGTCAGGCTAATATATAATGTATGTTTCTTCTATAAAACTGGTTTTGAGGAACACAATTATTGACTGTTGTTTAAGCACACATTTTTTCCAGAGTCTCTTCTAAGCACACGATATTATTGCATAGGGGTAACATTCTCATACAACAGTATGATGCAGTGTGTCTCATAAGCAGCAGTAACGTGCACGTTTGCTGTGTGCACATACATGTCCCACTGCGCACTGGTGTGCTAGAAAGTACTTTTAACTGCCTACATAAACTGAGACACACCTTCAATCAGGGAAATCTTACCAGCGGCTGCAAAATATACAGCCAAGACAAATCCCTAACAAAGAGAAACATTTTGAGGAACCTTTTACTCCAGTATTTCTGCTGTGACTATGTTGTCTTCTTTTGCCTGGTGCTATTTCTGCTCCTCTGAAATTCTCATCAACTTCTCCTACTGCTATTGCTAGTGTGGTGCAGTGAATTACACGATCACTTGTAGCTAAAAGGAGGGAAGCCACTCACTTCCAGACTTGAAGATACAGTACCTCTGGCTCAGAATATTATCAAATACCATGATGACAACTCATTTTATGGAGCTGATTGCTGTAGGAAGAGACAGATGTGAAAGAGGAATCTGAATGCTTTGTATGATCTTGGCTACTGTAACAGAGACGTGGGAGAGCTCATAGGAAAATGTGGCACAAGAGAATACAATTCTGTATAAAAAACTGGAGGAGGGTCACACCCAGCACTGTCCTCTTGCCAATTTAGAAAACAGTTATAGAGAAGAGGCTTTGCTCAAGCCACACACATTGAAAAAAGTGGAATTAGAGGGAAGTGATTAACAGAAGGGTGAAGAGGAGGAGGATGTAAATCCAGTCTCCTGGGCTTTATTTAGAAATGTCTGGCAAGCAATACTTCCATAACAAGTCAAAAAGCACATTTGCATTTTGAAGGCATGACAAATACTTGTCATGTTCAGTAATGTTACACTTTAGCAGTCACAACTGCTTTTAATTAACTTTATATATTACATATATACATACAGACACACAAATGGATGGCCTAAGTTAACTGTTTATCACCTGATTTCCAGGAAGGTCACAAAGAACTGACATTAATTGGGTACTTTACCACTGGAACGCTCTTCATCTCAGGGCAAACTTACATCATGTACTACATGGCATATAAGTTAAGGAAAGTCATTTAAGAACAATGGAAACCATCCTTCATCTTAGGGTGATCAAAGAGGCAATAAAAATTGCAGAAAAGGTCCTACAGCATTTATTCAGAGCGTGGTATAGAATGAGATTGAAGTTTTTAGATACCA
Organism: Apteryx mantelli; assembly: GCF_036417845.1. NCBI lineage: Eukaryota > Metazoa > Chordata > Aves > Apterygiformes > Apterygidae > Apteryx > Apteryx mantelli. The sequence goes on along the minus strand of NC_089989.1, from coordinate 23,982,984 downwards.
AAAGTGGAAAAAGGACAGAGAAACAGCAAGAACTTGCAAGTGCATAACTTGCACTGAAGCAGGTGCAAATCTTGTGAATCCAAAAGAACAGATATTTGTCAGGGCCAGGCAGTGTAAATTTGCAAGGACTGGAAGATGAGTAAACTTAATTGGAGACACCATGACAGCTTTATATACTCACTTATCTTTCAAGTATTTCCAAATTTGGTTCACCAGTTTGCTTTCTCCAGCTAGGCTGAGTGCAGCCTGATTTTCCTATAGTATCGCCCTCCTCCACAGAGTGTCTGAAAGGACAAGGTAAAATTCCATGGGAGATCCTTTCTCGAGGAATGTTTTCTCCAGAGGAGTTAATTTCTGTGCGCAAATCTACAAGGCTTACCAGTCCCAGTAGCTCAAATGTTTTCAGTCAGATATAAATCTGAACAGCAGCTGCATTATCAACCTTTTCTGGACACTCATAAAGCAACCATAGAAATGGAAACAAATTTTTTATGAGAAGAACTTGGAGTATTGTCCTTTCTACTGTAGCTTGGGATGTGCCTTTAAATGAAGGCCTGGGAGTTCACAGAAAGAAGCTCCATATAGATTTGTTGCACATACATGCTATCGCAGATGTCTCTTACCAGAGTGAACCATTCAGAAGGTCAAAATATGTTATTGTCAAACACAGTAATGAGAACTCCTTGATTTTAGTCATATAAAAGAAATACAGTAGTTACTTAAAGAGTTGCTGAAAAGAGCCTCACTTTCTAAAGTAGGAAATTAAGCCAAATACTTTAAAATGGCAACCTTAAAACGCAGTCAGAGTAAGTGAAAAAATGTCCTTGAGTTAAAGTAAGCTACTTCGGCTTAGGCCTCTGTGCATTAATTCCTGCCAGCAATACTTAGAAAAAACATAAACTTAATTAAAACAGAAGGACTGATGTGGGTATTGGCCTTACTTTTATAAATCCTTCAATGTTGCTCCATTTAACCCTGCCAGTGAATCATTTTTCTTTGATCTTAAATTAATAGGATTAAAATCAACTTGTTAAAATTGAATCCTGAGGTCACAGAGAAGATTCATTAAGGCAGAACTGTAATAAAGTTACTATGTTTTCTTTTAGAAAAACAAAAGCAGTTGTTTATGGAGTTTATTGTTCCAATAAGCTTTTATTTTTTTTCAGAGTTCCCTTATTATGATGCTAGAGAGTAACTGTAATTTTACAGTTAGATTTTGTTTTGCTTGTAACTAAAAAGTTGTTTGTCATCCTTCATCTGTTCAGTCTGAGGCTAGAAGTGGTAATGCGGTGGGAATCGGCTGTCCCCAGAACGCCACGGCATCTCTGCGCTTGGGAACACTGGCAGGGGCTCTGGCATTTTTTCTGGAGTGCCTACACTATCCTTAATGGAAATAAATGAAAATTTAAAAAATAAATCTTCACAATCAGGATACTTCCTTGCATTTCACGCATACTCAAAAGGTAAAAATAAATTGCTTAACTGAGTTAATCTAGAAACAAATGGCAGCCTAACGCCTTTCTCTGCACGGTGGAATCCCACGGAAGAGGTGCCTGAGATCATTTGCCAGGTGGGCTCACCGTTCTGTCCTTCGCTCCGTCCAGTGCACTACGTACTTTATTGGGAATCTCACATAATTACTAGGAATCTTACCCTAATTTTGTAATGTGTATTAAGATGCAAAGCATTACATCATTTGATTCCAACTTCTTTACAGAAATTTTACGTTTCAAGTGTTGGCAGCAATTTTGAGGTTAGTCACATTAATAACAAACTCTATAACAACATTTACTGCGGCACAGAATTTAATAGGGAAACTAAACATAGTAGTGGTTTCATTATTTAGTAGTCACCTTACGTAACAATTTTATTTTTATTAGCAGGGGTGTTATATAGTAAAAATTGCCTATATTATGGACTACAAAACTACACTATAAACCTTAGTAAAGAGGCCAGTCAACCATGTGTAACTGTTGCATTCCAGAATCAACATACTTAGTCTCCTGTGTAACATAATTTAGTATATAGCTATGAGAGTAAGTCATGAGATACATAAAGAGTACATATTTACATAGAAATGTAAACCTATTGCTTTGCAACAAATAGTCATGGGTATATTTGCATGTAAGTAACGGTAAAGAATAAAACACAGCCAAAAGGTAAATTCACAGAGATCAGTTCATGCAGATGAAATACTATAACTATTCAGCACTTCGTTAGTAAAATGCTGAAGAATGTCATTTACAGCAAAGCCTTGAAAAGATATCATCAAGTCATCAGTATGCTGAAAAAATATGGTGAGTTAAAAAATTATGGGTTAGGGTTTTAATTATCTTAAATCTTTATACGTTTTTGTTCAACAAAACAAGAACACTGACACCACAAGATCTACCGATTGTTTTTGTTTGGTTTTGTCTTTTCCTTTTCTTTTTCTTTATAATTAAACTAAATGAGATTTCTCATTTTTCACATTATTTAGTTTAATTTGTTTGAAAGCTGCTTGACTGTTTACTATCTTATTCCAATTAAAGATCTGTGAAGTTATGGGTACTGTTTATTTGTCTAGTTAGTCAACTGGCTACATTTTTGGTCCGCTTTATTAATACTTGCTAAATTCCTCTGAAGTCATATAATATTTACTTGTAGCCTTGTCTGGGTGAAAGAGAAAATATAAATTCACATTTTTGACTTATTGAAGAGTAATCAAATACCATAAACAGTTCTGAATGGGCAAGATGTGGATCAGATTTGCTTCCCATATGATTTTGTTTGAAGAACTAATTATAGATTTAAGTATGAAAAGTACCATTATTTTACCTTGTAATTGCAGTAATGTGCCTGTACACCTTCAAAAGTCTTCATTACTAGTTATTTATGCATTGGGTAAATGCAGTAGTGGAGTACGAAGTGATAAAAGCATCTGTGTGGTAGTGAGAAAATTTCCTTAGAACTAAAAAAATGCTATTTCTAATCTGCACAAATTTTATACGCTCTAAGTTGCACTTTGAAGAAAAAAAATGCTGCTAGTATAGAAAATAAGAATTGTGTTTCATCAACAAAAATTTCCATTGTGAAAGTCATTTCCTACTAAGATGTAAAAATAATTTAGGTTGCAAAAAGATGCTGTCATATTTTCACACTTTAAAAATAATGGCCAATGTGTTGGTAAGATGTTGGCTTGTTTCTCTGGACCGTTTACAAATAAGTATGAATAAACAAGTTGTAAATTTTCCAAGCTTACATCAAAATACCAGAAACAGCTTCAGGGCACAGATTCTAAGTGAATTTAAATACCCCCATGTCACTGAGCCAACCGCTCATTCCAATGCAAAGACGCACAGCAACATTCAAAAACTGCACTATAGTGTCTGAGAAAAGGCGTCGGGATTAAAACCTGAGCGTACATCAGTGCGCTGCTGAGATCAAGAGAATCCGCTTGCCTAAAAACTGAAAGTACGGCAGCCCTGCACAGCAACCCTGAACGGTCATGGGTGATTTAGATCGGCGGTAGTGCCTTAGCACGAAATCTTAAAATGCTGCTGCAAAGCAGTAAGATAAAAGCATAAACTGCCATGAAGAAAAAATGGTAAGCAGTTCTGTGAGGAGAATAACTGCAGCACATATCACTTCAAAATACATGTTTTTCTGACATTCTGTGTCAGCTCTGACTGCAGATCCCCACAAGAAAAGCAAGACTGTGTAAGGACTAAGAAAGCACAGATGAAACGTGGACAGACCATTATTTTGAAGTTTATGAAGCAGATAATCACACATCTTGATTTGTACTGCTTTACTTACTCTGTGCATAGTCCCACTGATTGAAATAAGGAAGCAGAAAGAGAATTTCAAAGAATGTAAGGTACAGCACCAGATTTATCTTGTAATTACTTGTAACTTCAAGTTTAGTGGTGAAAAGTGATTGGATTAACTAGAGGATTGAAATATGGGAATAGTGTATGTTTGTTCTTGGTCATTTTAAGAAATGGTGACACAAAGAACATGCTTATCTGTACAGAAAAAAAATTATCCAAAATTACATATGTTAAAAACAGAAAAATACCCGTTCATGTGGAGCTCAGCTACAGAGGAGGAGACAGAGTACAGAAAACCTTGTGATACTTTTTAGAAGAGAAGGGGTATCATCACAGCTATGGCCAGTTCTACTTTAGCTCCAAAACCAGATCTCAGATGCTGCAAAACTGAGCTAATGAAGACCCTTGCTGTCTAATGAAATCCAGATCCCCAAGTTAGGCACCCAAACCACCTTTTCAGTACATAAAAAGAGATAAGCACCTAAAAATTCAGCGAAGGCTAGTACACTGATGGGAAAGCTGTTCCCAAGTTACCAGGGATTTTAACCTTTAATACATGTGAATGTGACTTTCACTGCTGAGGTCAGAATTATAAATGTCTCATTTAACATTCAATTTGAAAAAGCTTGAAGGAGAAAGTGTTTCATGTTGAATATTAGCTTCTTCCTGAAAAGACAATAATAAAAGTGTCAGATACTACCCTATAATCTGTTTAGGCATGACAGCTTTCCTTAGGGAACATAAAAACTTCACTAAGAAGAAAAAAAGCTTTGAAAATCAGATTAGTCTTTTCCCCCTAGCTTTGTAGCATTACCCCAACTATAATACAGATATAATCTATACAGTCCTAATGCTTTGTATAATTCTTGTTAAATAGTCACTTGAAGCTTGTCCAGAAATCATGGAACTCAAATGTCCATATTCTGCATATGTGTGTTTCCATTTCAAATGCATTTTCGTATGCTCTTGCAGGCTTTTAAAACTACATGGGCAGTTTCCTGTGAACTTCAAAAAAAATATCAGGTAGTCTTAATCTTCCTAGTACACTTCATGCAAGCAGTCACTGGGGCCATTTGAGGGATTAACTAACAGGAGCTTTAAACTAGCCCCTCGCGTAAGCAAGTGTCCCAGTTGACTTCCAGTGAAGCGTGACCTAACGCAGCCCTTAACGGCAGCTGGCGGTGAAGAGCCCTCCTACATCACATGCTGCTCTGGGGCTTGGGGGAGGCCCCGGCCATCAGAAAGAGCTGAACTTTGACTTTGGCCCTTGCAACCTTGATTATCAGCAAGAGCAATTTGTTAGGGGTTATTGTGTGTACGGGTCTGAATCAGTTGGGCAGTCAGGAATTTCTAAAGCAAACAGCAAGAAGCTACACAATGTGCTATGTACCAAGGATCTTTGCATATACATTCATATATTGCACATTACACACACAAATCACATTGAAATTGTAGCTTGAAAGGCTCAACACTTAAGATGATAGTTGCATATTCTTGTCTTTATACCTATGATCACAGAGTACTTGCCCCCCAAATCTCCAGTCAATGCACAGGATTGACAGCACTGACTAGAAAGAGCAGCTGTTCAATACTTTGTGTTGTCCATATTGTTCAGTGAGTGTTTCACATGACTTACTTATTGACTCAGTTTGAACTTTGCTTTAAATACAGAATTAGTAATTTTGTCATGGTTATCCCTTTTGTGTCTTTTTCACAAACATTAATTAATCTTCCCCAGTGCAAAGTGAGATGATATTAAGAGGTAGGAACCTGCAGTACAAAAAGAAAGGTCATCCTTGATGGGTGACAGGCCAGATCTGACAGGTCTTAAGCCTCAGACCTGATCTTCGGGAGTATTTAGTGTTATATAATCACTTTGAATGTTTAGAGCAGGGACACTAACATAAGGTGAAGTTGTGGGGCTCCAGCACTTCAGCCAATCAGCCAGATTAGGTGTCTTAAACTGGGCATTAACAAACTAATGAATGTTCAGCTTGTGACCACCTGTGAAAGTTCATCCTGAATGATTTGCTCAGCAGCACATCAGAACTTCATGGCAGAAGTACAGCAATGCTTGACTGCTTGAAAAAGGACTCCGTGTTTCCCCAAATCTCTCCCACCCTTGCCCTCTGTCTCTCTGGGACCTCATGGAGTTCGTTTCCCTACGGCTGCTTTTCCAGTGTTTCTTGCATCCCTTTGTTCACACCTCCTGCTCCTGGCCTAGCCAGTCCTGGTCTCCTGCGAACACAGCTTTCAGTTACAGGCTTCTCGCTGCACCCTACATATGCCAGGTGACACCTTTGCACCATGGTTTTAGCCAGGCAGCTTCTTTCTTTCTTAGTGCAGTCACACTGTCTCCTGACACAGCAATCTCTAGTTCAAAGAGAGACTGTGAGCTCTTCAGCTGCGACACCTCTGCGGTGGAGAGTGCTGAGCCCAGTGGGAACCTCTGGTGACCTCACCTCCCAAAGCAATATGCCACCACAACCCACGTGTGAAGTGAGATGTTTGAAGTCCTAATACTTATAGTGTGCAAAACAGCATATTTTCCCCTACATGTAGTCTCAGAAACAGATGAGCAATTTTTTTCTTGAAACTTTCTTCAAAACTAAACTTGAAGCAGATATCCAGCATGGATAATTTAAATCTGCTGGGTAAAACTGGTAAAGTGTAAGTAACTGAAAAATGGTCTGAGAGTGCATTAAGGATTCCTAATTATAGGTATTGTTACCAATCCTGCCTAAAATATATAATGCACAAAAGGGTGGTGTGAAATACTTTTGATTTGGAAACCTCTCTATTTATTTCACATTACACATAGAAGGAATGGAAGTTCTACTTAATAATGCATATTTTGCAGCCAGGCATTGAACAAAACATATTTATGTTAAGAAAAGTTTCTAAGGACTGTATTTGAACAGTCCAGAAAATGTTAGGGATAAAGTAAAACTGATATCAAACCCATCAATTACAGCAGTAAGCTGAGACTGGAGGGCAACCAGTAGAAAGACAAATATCCAGGCAAGAATGGGATTTGGGGATTTGACACAGGCCAGGAAACCAACAGACTCTGATGCTGAAGCCAGATGAAAACGCAGGCAGAAGGAGAAGCCAGAGAATTGGGCCCCATCAAAGTGGGCCACAGCCTGTGTAGGAAGATGAATTTTAAGCAGCTGTCTGCTGCAGTGAGGTTGGGAAACCTGCTTCCGGAGTAACTCCTCACCTCTCTCTCCCTGCTGGGGTAGAGATCTGACTCACCGAAAATTTAAATTCCCTTAAGGTCATTTCTGTATCTGATAAAAATAAATAGATCTGCAAGAAATTTTTGTGTTTATTTCTGATGCTTTTAATTGATACTGACAATTTCCATTTAGCAACTGATGAACTGAAGATTTTAATTTAACAGGACAGATTTCTTTAAATAATCTGCTTAGGGCAGAAATGCATATTTTGGCATGAAAAGATAGTTCTGTTCCCCAGTGTCTCTGGAACACCACAGACTTGAAAGCAACAGTTTTTGTTGTATAAGCAAAAAAAATGTGCATGTCAAAGCTGAATTTTCTTTATTGTTTTCCTTGAAAATATCAGCTAAACTTTCCAAGGGAATACATTTAAAAAATCCACATTGGTTGATTAGAAACAAATCAAACCAGATGCATTAACAGCCTTCATATGAAAATTCCCAAGCTAGACTAGATCATACTTTGGAACTGAAATTCTGTAGCAGCTTGAAACCTGTAGATTGAGAAAATATGTTCTATACCCTTGTCTCTAAGCATTACCCTTGAATAAATTCACAGATTTCACTGAGTATGTTGCCTATCATAGGGTAATCGGTGGGCCCTAAAAATGAGCACTGGATATGTTTCCAGCTTTAAAGTTGGTAGATGTGTCAGATGATGCCCTTCCCCAGTTGTGCTATTTACTGATCACTTTCAGATTCTTGGAGAAGAGCATTCTGGATTTCCAGAGCTATATGGCAATACATTTGTTTAGATGAAAAAGTTACTCCCATGCAAAAGCACCTGCAAGGTCAGGACCTGTATTTTTTCAAAGTAGCAAATATGAGCCATATGTTAATACTGAAACTGCCTTTATATCTTAATGTTATAGCATATGATAGTATAGCTTCAGAAAAGGAATGCCATTTTGAAAGGGAATCTATAATGAATGAGATATATAATGAACAGAAATCACTGCAACCACTTTAAGTTTAGCATACAGTATCATTTGCTGTACTGCCTAGTCTCAATCTGCGCCAAAGATGAATTTTTCATAAATATTGTCACTGAACTGTTCTTTCAGATACTTTATTTATTAATGTTGGATTGTAAAGGCAATGTATTGACTCAGTTTTTGAGATCTCATCTAATTTATACACATTTCAGTGTGTGTAGCAAAACACTACCTTTGAGCAAGAAAATATGCTGGACAGGTCCTCAGTTATATTGATTTACACCAGTAAAGGAATCATTCCTCTTTCTGACATATAGCACATGTAGACACTGAAGTATTTGGCATTTGAAAATTTGAGATGAGAAGGAACACATTTAAACTAAAGAAGGAAAAGAAAAAATCTTAGTTATTATTCAGGGTGCCTTTGCCCAACTCAATGCCCACTGGAGTGCAAGAAGGTTCCTGTGAAAATCAGTTTAGAGCCAGACAGCAGTTGGCAAAAACTTTGGAAAGGGGTCTCACTCATTTTGAAATCTGATAGCCTTCTATGAAGGAATGACTGGCTGGGTAGATGAGGGGAGAGCAGTGGATGTTGTCTACCTAGACTTCAGCAAGGCTTTTGACACTGTCTCCCATAGCATCCTCATAGACAAGCTCAGGAAGTGTGGGTTAGATGAGTGGACAGTGAGGTGGATTGAGAACTGGCTGAATGGCAGAGCTCAGAGAGTTGTGATCAGTGGCACAGAGTCTAGTTGGAGGCCTGTAGCTAGCGGTGTCCCCCAGGGGTCAGTACTGGGTCCAGTCTTGTTCAACTTCTTCATCAATGACCTGGATGAAGGGACAGAGTACACCCTCAGCAAGTTTGCCAATGATACAAAACTGGGAGGAGTGGCGGGTACGCCAGAGGGCTGTGCTGCCATTCAGAGAGACCTGGACAGGCTGGAGAGCTGGGCGGAGAGGAACCTCATGAAGTTCAACAAAGGCAAGTGCAGGGTCCTGCACCTGGGGAGGAACAACGCCATGCACCAGTACAGGTTGGGGGTTGACCTGCTGGAAAGCTGCTCTGCCGAGAAGGACCTGGGAGTGCTGGTGGACACCAAGTTAAGCATGAGGCAGCAATGTGCCCTTGTGGCCAAGAAGGCCAATGGCATCCTGGGGTGCATCAGGAAGAGTGTTGCCAGCAGGTCGAGGGAGGTGATCCTCCCCCTCTACTCAGCCCTGCTGAGGCCACATCTGGAGTACTGTGTCCAGTTCCGGGCTCCCCAGTACAAGAGGGATGTGGCACTACTGGAGCAAGTCCAGCGAAGGGCCACAAAGATGATTAGGGGACTGGAGCATCTCTCTTATGAGGAAAGGCTGAGAGAGCTGGGCCTGTTTAGCTTGGAGAAGGCTGAGAGGAGATCTTATCAACATGTACAAGTAGCTGAAGGGAGGGTGTCGAGAGGATGGGACCGGACTCTTTTCAGTGGTGCCCAGCGACAGGACGTGAGGCAATGGGCACAAACTGAAACACAGGCAGTTCCATCTGAACATGAGGAAAAACTTTTTCACTGTGAGGGTGACAGAGCACTGGAACAGGTTGCCCAGAGAGGTGGTGGAGTCTCCTTCTCTGGAGATATTCAAAAGCCGCCTGGATGCAATCCTGTGCAATGTGCTCTAGGTGACCCTGCTTGAGCAGGGGGGTTGGACTAGATGATCTCCAGAGGTCCCTTCCAACCTCAGCGATTCTGTGATTCTGTGATTCTGTGAAAAATGAATTATTCAGTATTAAACAATAGCATATTTTCTGATATGTCGGCTTTTTAAAATATTGGCACCTTTCTATAAATTTCAGTTGATTACAAGCTCTTTTTTAATTTTGTATTTCCTATTACAAATGCCACTAACGTAGATCTACTTATAAATCTGAATTAATTAAATTGGAATATGCCAGTGAAAGCAATCTCTTTTCAAATACAGACTCTTTGGGTCTTGAAAATCCCTCTTATTACGAATAACTGCTATTACTTCAAAGTGACTAGTGAAAACCAAGTGCTCTTTCATTTTTTAATAAAGAGATTTTCTGGTCCAAGGGGGCACACCTGACACTGTTTGCATCCAAAGCAAGTGGTCTGTAATAAGTGGCCCAATGAAAGTTTAAGCCTGCTTTCAAGGGTCATTGGCTTTTCTGACTGTTACTTGATCTGTTTAGAACTGGCTAATTTGTTAATCAGAGCAAAGCTTCAAACTTACTGTGATCACCTCCTGAATGCTGTTTTCACAGACTAATAATTAAAGCAAAATTCTGTACAAAATTGTCATATGCCTTTCTAAAACAGAAAATGCATTAACATCTGGTGTAATATTAAATCAGGCTTCAGATGTCAGAGGTTTGTTCTGTTCATATAGGGATTTAAAACTAATTTTCTCTGATATTTTACATCAATGATTTTCCTTTTCCTCTTACATACTATATATCAGACTGAATTCATTTTCATCTCACACTGGTTTATGTCTATGTGGTTTTGGGGAATTATTCACATGGAGTATAATGCAAAACAGGGTTACCATCTCTCTATATCATACAACTAGTCAGATTGGTTGCAGGAAGCATAGAATCCAAAAATGATAAAGAATTGAAGGGTTTGTCTGCATGAAGAAGTCACCTTGACATAATTCGAATATGATTTTAAACAAACATAGATAACTGGTGCCAACTTAAAAATTCAGCTTTCTCCTTTGGTTCAATTTAATCCTTTCCTAATTGTTTTTACATTAGATCTAATCTTCAACGAAAAGAGTGTCCACACAGGTTTTTGCTCAAGTTTTGCTAAAAAAAAATTATGTTAAATCAGTTCAATTTTCTCATGTAAACTGCTTTCCATATAACAATATTGGCTCTGTATTATGGGGAAAATAGACGGAAAATCACTGAATAAAAAAAGTATGTCAGCTGGAAAATAACTGACCTGCTTCTAAGAATATTTATACATTTTCTCCTGACTTGGCTTGGGGAAGAAAACAGCTTGACGAAACATCAGCTGTGAACAGGATGTTTCTGCCATTGAAAATCCACATGGTCATACTTGAGAGGCTTCTGGAAAATGAAATGCTGTAGTTTAAAATCTGGAGAGTTTATTGGAAAGGCTTTTACCCTAACATCCGCCAAGTAGGATCTGGTTTCCAGCACAGTTATCATGTTTTGCCTGTTTGAGCTGGTCACTTAGGAATTCCCATAATAATGCATGCTTTTAGTTGTTTTATGTGTAACTATTTAGCTAGAGAAATATACAGTGAAATCTTTCATAAAAAATACCTTTTTACTAAAGTTTTTAGACCCACTGCCAGTAGAGTATTTGAAAAGGAAGATATATTGACATCTTAGCTTGATTAAAGCATAAAGTCTTCATCCTCCTTACTCTGTGCACATATAAATCACTGAAAAATGCTGTTATGTTCAAAATCATTGTTCTTTTTAGTCTTTCCAGTCTGGAAGTCAGATACATTACTGTAGGCCAGTCTCATTGCTTGAAATAAAATATTTCTCCGGAACACCACAGTTAGTCTTTAACTGATTTACTATAGTTAAACAGTAACAGTGAGAGTGTTCATAGTACTAAGACTGGTGGCAAAACCACCCATACAAACAAGCCATTCATGAGAGCAAGAGAGCTTTTGAATAGTCTGAGCTTTTTCTCAACGCCGCAGTGTGGGGAAAGCCTATCAAGGAAATATGAATCTAGCTCTGCAGTCCAGCTGGAATAAATTCTAAAATGAAAGGTCTCAAGATATCAAGTAAGACCACTAGTGTTTTGAACATTACAGGGAAAAAGATCGGCCTCTGCATGAAGGTCTGTGGTGTAGTGGAGACACCTTAATGCCCTGGCAGCATTTTTATACAGCAGATTAAAAACATGAATACCCAACACTGGTGACAGTCAGCAATACTGAACTGGGGAGTTAGGTGGTCTTGCATTTGCAGAAGCTTCTCTTTCTTTACTGGTTAGAGGCTGGAGCTGACCAAAATGATAATGAAGATTATTAAATCTATTCAAAGGGGACTGAGCTAATCTTCCATTCCAAAATAATCTTCATGTCAGCTAGGCTACGTTCTGTTTATTACATGAAAATTGCTTCAGTTCAGATGGCTTGGGGAATAGGATCTCATCCATTTGAGAAGCCCTTCCACCCTTCTCCATTCATCTTTAATCTGAGTGTCCCTTTCAGGTTGCTTGATAACTGGTTTTGTTATTCTACTCTACTAGTTTACAGGCAATGCTGATAAACAGTATTTTAGAAGCTTCCAGAGTATGCTTTACATGCACCTTTTCTAGACAGTGAAACACTCATTATAATAAGAATTTATTTGAAGACTTTGGGTATCTGACACAGTGTTTATATTCTTTATTATCTTAAATACCAGACTGCCTGATTACTCATGGAAATATTTGTATCTGTTGAACACAATTATCTTTCAAAGTGTCTGCAATTTTGGAAGATTATTTGTGTCAACCCAAAACAAGAAGTTTACTCTGGCAATAGCTGACAGATTGCATGAAGGACAAATAGATAGGGAGTTTTGTGTATACCAGCTAGGTGGCTTTCCTCCGGCACTGCCAACTGATAGAGATGGGCAGGAGGGGTTTATGACATTACTTAACCGTAGCACTTTAGCAGTATAGTTAGAAAAAAATCACTACTATATATGTCACAAAAAAATAAGATGGTTCAAAGACGATTTTTGAAACAGATATTGTACTTGAAGTATGATTCCAATTACTTAAGGTATTATATTATTGGCTATTCTGACTGTCATAGCAACCAGTTCAGCTCAACATACACAATCTCTAGTTTTGTATTTTCCTCTAACATGATATTTTCTGTAGTGTGAATAACTGTTATTTAAAACTCCACCTTCCTGGCCACCAGGGTTAGGAGTCTATGAGCAACTGCCTAGGTCTCCCTGAAATGCTGTTTATTCCAGGTACCATACCCTCTAGAGGCAAACACTGTTAAAATAAGCTAGGCTGATTATCTAGGCCAAGTGAAGGAATTTCTGGTGTCCAGCCAAAGGGCTAGATCCCAAAAGAGCTGATTCTTAGCAGTAGATTCCTGCCTCCTCTTGAACAAGCCTCTGCCCACTTAACATCATGTTTTGTTGCGTCGCATGGAAACCAATAGAGCTGGAGTCTGCTCAGCCTACAACACGCACTGCACTGGCACAAGCTCACCGTGCAGCCAAACTGCCACCTGCACGGGGATCCTCTGCTCCGGAGGGGTCCAGGGCTTCTCCCGTTGCTGTCCCCATATGACAGCAGTAACTACTGAGGCTGAAATTTCTGTTTCTGCTTACAACGTTGATCTCACCAGGAGGAAATACTCCTCTTTACAACAGTGATGATATAGTATAAAATAAATAACCTACCTGTGGCAGAAGGGACAGAGAAGCATAAGACATTGCTTCTAGGTTCTCATAAATATTCTCCAATGGTTTCCCTTTGGAGAGGCATTTTCCACAGCTGATGTCTGCTCAAAACAGGTGCTTCAAGTTGTTTTGGTGTTTGTTTGGGGGAGCTTTACAGCAGAGTTACAGCTGCCATGTTTTAGTTTTCAACACATTCAGAAAATAGAAACAAGTAGTCTTCTTTATAGAGCTTCAGACAGACACAATAAGCCAAGTTTTAGGGCCGCTTCAATATTTGTGGATTTCCCACCAAGGGAAATTTTTCTTGTATGAGCAGTTAGACTTTTCTGATTGCTTTTTTGTGCTCAGATCGCAGCTTTGAAAGCTGTTGACACACATGCACAACAAACTTGGCCTTTTCTTTTTTTCTGCTCAATTGAAAGCAGCTTTTCTTTCTTCAGATTTATGATATCTTGTTTTCCTGAGTATTAAAACATTTTGGAAAAAATATTAAATTTCTGTGGGTAATATATTTTAGCAGAAAATTGGTGAATGCTAAATGTTTAATGTTTAAAGCTAAACAATGAAAGCTGTTATGGACATGGAAATACTGTATTAGCAAGTGTGCTTTAATAAAGATAGGTAGGCAAGAGAAACATGGAAACAGCTCCCAAACCTGAGCAAATTATCTGTAAAAGATTAACCTTACTTGTAAGCATATGCAGCAGGATGCATACAAGATTTGTTTTTCATTACCTTTAACGAATGCATTTTATGATTTGGAACCCAATCTGAACTGCATCTTCTTCCCCCGTCAAACATGACTGACACCAAAGCACGAGTGACTGTGTACTGGAAGGAGTCCCCAGTCATTGCACAGGGGCCAACAGAATAATCTTTCACCCTGAAACACTGAAAAGCTTCTTACAGATAAGCTTTAACAGATGACCTATAGATGTTCAAGACCCTACTGCCCCTGCCCATACCTGGTTGCTCTGTTGAAGATTACTGCCCCTACTGCAGGGGCAGCAAGACGGGTACATGCACCTCGGGCTCTGACGTCTGCACAAATCCACCGTAAGCAGCTCTTAAATTACTGCACTCCACTGCGAGCTGAGGCTGTAAACTGCCAGAGGGCTGGGTCAGGCAGCTGTGGCAGTAAAATCTTAAACCACAGCCAAATCCACCAGAACATGTCTGTCTGAGCCCTAATTTTCTAAGAAAGAAAAAAAGCTTACACAATTTTACAGATTTCTTGCTTCTTTGTGCCATTCACACACACGCCTCCAACGCAGGAGCTTCTGAAAGACTTTGTCAACAAATACGGAGGAGCCTCGCCCTTCCTCAGGGCCCCCGCTGGCAGCCAAGCTGCCGTGGCCCCCACAGGAGGCCATGCTGCCGTGGCCGGCCCCGCGCGGCTCCCGCCAGCCGGCATGCTCGGGCTCACACATCTGTCAGCCACGTCTCCTGCAGCCGCAGCACCGGCACTTGCGCGAGATAGTTCAAGGCCTTCTGCAGTGCCTAGGATCTGCTTGTGCATTCGTTCAGAGGTATCAGCATTCTCCGGTGCCGAACCCCTGTTCAGATAAGCAACCCTAAGCACACATAATGGATGTAGGCACCTTCAAGTGTTGTGTGCTTTTAATAGATTTGCCTAAAAAAGGAACAAAATACGCAGATATTCTGGTCACAGGTATCTCAACATTTGGACCCTTTAAGAATGCTATTTTAATTGCAGGTCTGTAATACTGTGTTTGTTCTTTAGCTGTTTTTAGAAACAAATTAATGGCCTTCACTAAATTTCACTATTTTCAAGTTTGCCTACTAGTATTACCTGTCTTGTTTTTGCCAAGCTAGATAGTAAAACTGTAGCAGGAGGTTGGGGGCTCACTCAGTTCAGGACTGATTTGCAACAATTAAATTACTGTTTCTGAAATTAGAAAATCCTTCCTAATTCAGGGCATGAGTCTGGAATCCTTTATCACAAAAGTATCCTATATTAATGCAGCAAAAAAATATAGCTACCTCGCATGCAGTCTCTTGAGGAGGGGTCTGAGGATTTGTATAGAATTTGCATTTTGCCCCTTGGCTTTCACGTAATTAGGGACATCTCTAGATTTGTTTTTCAAATTAAGACCAGTAGAGGAGTGACAGTGAATTCCTATATGAACCTACAGGGGCATGTTGGCCATGCTGCGACTCTTTTCCCAGGGAAGAAAACAAAGACTACATTTTAATTAACCTTATGGTGAGCCATTTAAAAAACATGGGAGAATGTGTTAAAAAGAATAAAACTAACAGAAAATAAGATATTTAACTTGTATTTCCGATAGAATTATCTTTTTGAGTTTTAAGGTTTAAAAATTTCAGATGTTCTTGGAGGGGAAGTCAAGTATTCATTTTAGGGGAAAAATCAAGATGACTAACATTGCATGTATTTAGCTTAGCTCCACCAATGTTTATAGCACTAGACACACAGTGTTTCACTGCAATAAGATGAATATTTATTAACAATTCAAAATGATCTGTTCCAAAATGTACAGTACGCTCACAGTGATGTTTTACCACAGCAGACCAGGTGTTTCCTGTCTGAAGTCTGGAATGGCTGCTAGCTTACGATAGGTTTACTGAGCAGTGCTTTCATATGTTTAATGTGCAGCAAGGCAACATTTTTACTCTGTCTTATCCCTCAAAATGCAAATAGTTAAAATTGTTAAATGCTGATATTGCCTAATCTAATGTGTAAGATGGACTTGGGAAAATTTAATAGCACAAGGAACAGTTGTTGTTCCTTATTTATTTCAACATCTCCACTGTAGTTTTCTAAAAATTTCACTAACATGGAATGGGAAAGTGAAGAACTCAGTGGAAACTGAGTTTTTCTATATAGTGCTTCTGTATGACATTAATGTTGATGGTAATTCCATAGCAGCTTTCTGGTAATGGATTGACTCTCAGTTTGTTCTTTTTTAAGCTGTCCAGCTGGGCGTATTGGACTGTTCTTCAGTAGGCTGCAACTTAAAGTGTTTCAACACTAATAAGGCAGCCTGTGTGAGCTGAAAAAAACACCCTTCCCACATACCCAGAAAGAATTTTAGTTACAGTTATACTTGTAGGAGATTGCAGCTACATACTTCTCCTTACCCAGAGAACTGTGAAATTGCAATAGATCAATTCCTGATAGCAGAGATGAACCTTAACAGGCTATGCCAGTACTACCTGGGTATATTGCTTTGCTTATGTGATATAACAGCACCATTGAAAACACGTTGACCATCACTCTTCATTATAATAAAAAGAAAAAGAAAATAAAAGAGTATCAGTGTGTCTTCATTGACCTGACTCTTTTCAAAGGTCTGAAAGGAGGGAGGAGCTTTGCAAGGGCACCGCAACCTCAGCCAGGAAGCACATTCTCCAGCTGAACACTCATGGCCCAGCAGTAGCCTCTCCCTTCCGACCAGGCATCCACCAGCCTGAGCATTTATGTTGTTGTATAGAAGACAAGTTGGTTCCCTTTGTTTTACATTTCCAGACAAGGCTTTACAGGTTAGCCTTTATTCAACCCCACTAAAACTTACCAACCCCAAACCTTACCATAATATCTGCACACCACTAAATGACTTACTTCTTAGAAAACTGTCAATTACATTCTGGTACGATGTGGTACATCCAAATAGTCAAAAAACAGAGCTTTATGAAGAGCACATTGCAGTAGTCTATTTTTGAGGTATAGTTAGCCACAGTGAAATCTGCATCCTAATGGAAAGAACACTACTGACAGGTTGGAGGTAGAGAGGCAGGAAGGACAGAGGTGGTCACAGCTGCTACCTGAGTAGCGAATAGTCTATGTTCCTAAATAAATACTGGCTATCTGTAAGATTTTTGTCACTGTCTCAGAAGGACCAGATATAAGTACTTCTCCATGAAAAGTAACATGAAGATCCATTTCAAAGAGACATGACCAGCCAACAGAAACCAACTAGTGCTCCCAGCTAAGTTAATTCTGTTCTGTGAGTCTTCCCAAATGCTTTGGTGGAAGTCAGAAAATGCTTCCTTCTTCCACAGCTATGTCCGCTGACTACAACTGCTCTGGCTGTTCCAGGCAGTTCATCTCAAGTCCTCCACCCAGAGCACAGCACAGTTCTACTTTCTCCCATCTGCTTTAAGAAACAACAAACTACAGTTGCAAACTGCAATGGTAAAGCCAAGGTAGAGACAAATTAAAAAAAAACATTCTGTGAATAGGAGGGAACAAAAAGCTTTGACAAAGTCCTAAGCCAAGAAGCAAAGATATTATCAGGAAGTTCCATTCCTAAAAAAAACAAAACACTTTTTTTCTGCAGACATCTAGTGAAAATGAGATTGCAAAGATGGATGGACTAACTGAAACAGAACAAAGTATTCTATGACATCCCTGTCACATGGAGATAAGAAAAGTTTGAGGCTCTTAGAATACAATTCTTCAGAGAGCTGTTAAGTTCTTTCAGAATTGCACAACACACCCAGTACAGTATCTGTTATATGATGTTAGTCCAGAGGGTTTTGATAACTAATAATTCTAAAAAGGGTATTAAATTGTATTCTCAATATTATTCCTAGCCTAAAGATGCCTTCAGTGGTGTTCTAGTCAACATTACAAGCTGTGGACCAAACACATCCTCTGAATATATCTACAGTGTCCAGAAGAAAACCCAAAAGATTTTCTGTAGATGGAAGAACCACTTTTTATTTTAAACTATCAATGCATGCCTGCAGGATTCAATACAGCCTTACTGATTTGAGGCCACTGAATAAAGCAGTGATAGGACCAGCAGTAGTTTAAGTTCATTGTTAGGAAGCCATCTAGTGGCGAGTTGTTTTCTAAGACAAAAAGAATTTGTCCTGCTGGTGTATCACAACTTTATTTTAGATTTGGCACATAAAACTAAATCAAGGGACTCATAATGTGTGAAGTGGACTCTTACAAGATTTGGTGTCCAGTCCCAGAAGCCTATATTCATATAAATGGGTTTTTTTTGATTACTTGTATGCGTCAATGTCAAAGAATTTGACACACGGTTTGCAAAATATTTGACCAGTAATTAACATATTGTACATATATTTTAATTAAAGATACAGAACATGCTTTCTGCTTTGGTTTCTGCAATGTTTAAATAGGTGGGATTGGAGTTAGCAGTAGAGCATACCTAATTCTATGAACTAGTTCCCCATTTATTGTCATTCATTGTGAAAAAGGGTGTTCAAATTAAAAAAAGAAAAGCTGTGCTCTGAGGATGGGAAGCAACATGTCTGAAGTTTAAATATGCTGAAGTTGTTTCAGCTTCCCACCAACTTCCAACAGGCAACCGACTGCATGGGGATCCTGAAAGCAGGAGAACTTCAATGCCTTCTACTTGCTGAACATAAGCTGGCCCTTGCTCTGTATTTGTGTTGACACCATCAGTGATGTGGGGATACAAGAATGTCTTTTTGGCTTCATAGATATTTACAGGCTAAAGTTGATTTGTTTAAAATAGTCATGGCAATATGTGTCTCATTTAAGTAAAAGCAGGGACATTACTGTCTTGAGATAGGACATAAAAGGGAAGTTTTTTTCCTATTCAAGATGGCAAAGAACTGAAAATATTCAGAAATGGTTGAAACCTCATGTTGCCTAACCTGCTAATATGAATGGCCAGTGGGACTCCTTGTAGGTGGGTAAGAGAAGTAGGGTCAACCTTTTATGTTACAGGAGAAAAGGGGTTTTGTATTGGTTTCACTAAGAGAAAGATCAAACCCCACAATGCAGGAACTGTGGGTTCCTGTCCTATTCACATACCTTTTTCATCAGAGCAAGTCCCTGTTCTCTTTTACAAATGTCTTAAATCCCTGGTGTCTGAATATGAATTTGGCCAGAAGCTGTGATCAAACTGATTTCCTATTTGAGAAAGTTAGACCTTATAATGCACATCCAGTATCACCTTCTCTGGTTTTGTGCCTCAGAATCCTTCTCAGAGCTATTTCCCTTTTTCTTTCTCCAAAGGGCCTCATTAACCTTCCCCATTTCCTCTCCTACTGAAAGGTCTTTCTCTAATTTTTAGCCTTTCGTTGTAAGTTTCTGCATCTTGGACATCTTCCCTTCACTGCATTGGATCACACGTTTGAAATCTTTTCCCCTCTTATCGCTTCTTTTTCAGTCTCACCTTATAAGCTTTAATTTGTTGTATGTTCTTCACTTAGAAATAGTGGATATTGGGAGCAGTATTAGGTAAAACACATTCCTTTTATCAAGAATTTTATATTCAGGTTTTGTCCTACCTCCCAGTAAGGTGTGAAGTGTACCCATGTATTGACTGTTACTGAAACAAGAGAAGGTCTTTCTAAAGGTCTTTTAGCTGAAAGCATAGGAAGAAGAAACAGCTTACATAGACTATCTTCAGAGATTTCTTTTAGAAAAAAAAAAACTTATTAGAAGATGTTTGATACAGTTGCATTTTTTTCACTCACAACACAACAATTTACCTTTTAAGTATGGATTGGAAGGCAATCATTTCACTTTAGTTTCCAAAGTGAAGATAAAATACTGTTAGGCAACTTCACGCTTTTTCAGCCCAGCACTTTTAGAACTATCACTATAGTCCAGTCCCCTCTGGCCAGTGCACTGCTGTTAAAACAATTCTCCTTTGTACTAACTCATTGTTAGGTCCAGCTCACATAATGTAGGAGAAGATCCAGTGTGTCATTTTACATGAAGAACTGCCACTGAAAATCAGCTGGCCCTGAGGTACACTGTTCTGCTGCTGTCTGGAGCCCCAGACCAAAGCTGCAGCTGTAGCACCTATCTCTGTCTTACGTCTATGTTGAACCCTTCTGGAACTGAAATAAGAGAAAGAAATCTTCATGAAAGAAATAATTGTTTTCAAAATCTGATCTCTTGATTATGGATGCAAAGAATGTCAATATAAACACAATCAGAACTAGGAGAAGGTCTAAAATGTAGTCTGGGTCAACAACGTTAAAGAAAAAATTGTTCTATGGCCAGAAAAGGTAATGAAGGCAGTGTTCTATAAATTAAAGTCATTTTTCCACTAAATCCTTTGTTTCCCTCTACCACAAAAGCCTCAGGCTTCCCTTATGCCTCTATGACACATCCACCATGGATTAATAAAATGCGCCATGGCTTGCCCAGTGTGGTACATGTGCTCCTTGGCCACCTGGTTCCTACCTTCCTTTCCTTCGGTGGGGCTCCACTCCCCTGCCAGCTTTCATGACAGCTCCAATATCTTTTCCCCTTCTCACCATCTGTCAAGGTTGGCAGAAATTAGCCAACAAGTTCAAAAGTTATTGGGAGGAAACTGAACTCAGCACGTGGCTATAAACTGTCTTTCCCTGGGAAGCCAGGCTAAAAAGCTCCTGGAAGCGTCTCTGTCAGACCCTGAAGAGGTCCCTCCTCCTCCTGCCCTGCAGAAAGCAGCGCGTTTCCAGGAGAAGGGGAGTTGCACAAAATAAGGAAATTTTCAGTCAGTGTGATTTGACACACTCTGTTGTGCACTGCTATATGGCAAAGTGGCACAGTGCAGCAAATGGCTGCTTCAGCACGCGACTGCTCCCTTGGCTTTTGTTTCGAGCGCTGTCCTGTATGGTGCCTTTGGTCAGCGGCAGAGCCGCCGTGCCGCTGAGCCTGAGCTGCGTGCTGGGTGGCAGCATGGAGGGCCAAGCACTCCCCCGAGGAACAAACTGACTGTGAGCGCTCCAGAGTCGCCTCCTTGGGCACACGGAGTTAGCCACCGCAGAATTGTTCCATTCGGAATCAAAAGGAATTATCCCAAAAGGCAGGGAGACAACAGAGCGTGATTCAAGGCCCTGTCAAGTCCACAGAAAGTTGCCTGTACTGGGGTTTGGATCAGGCTCCTTATAGGGAGGTACCATATGGAGGGGAAGCAGGAGTTGCTGTGTGAGTGCTGTGTTGTTTTTTTGGCTCCGTGCTGTAAGATGTAATTCCGTCAAACCTCAGGCAAGTGGTCACAGCTGAAGTCCAGAGCTGCTTCCAGGCAGCTCTCATGAATAAAAACCCTCATTATTTCTGAGATTTACTAATTGTTTTTTGGATTTGGAACACTGGAAATGAGAACACCTATTTTTCTATTTTCGCTGACTCCAGTTCTTTTTGGCTTAGGCACCCTAGGGAAGCAGTGATTTAGTCATCCAGTCGCGTAACAACGTGGGATTTAATGAGTAACACATTTGTACTTTCCATTCTCCGTCTGAGAAAAGGCCCTATAAATAAAGCATATTTGCCCTCAGATCAAGAAACCTTTTTCTTAAATAATGTCATTAAATATTAAATTAGAGGTACAGGCAATTACTGGTAAAAACGTTAAATACTGTATAACCTATGAATATGACCTAATTTACTATAATTTCATAAATGCTTGAATTCAATTAAATAAAAACTTTTGTATAATATTAAAACTGTGCGCTTAGTTTTCCCCAGAGCTCACAGTAGGTTACTGTGAGCCAAACAGTATTACAGAATTCGTTTAAAATGCCAAAAGTCTTGGGATAGATCCTGTACACTTCTAGCTGAATCCCTGGTCACTGAACAGCAATTACTGGGCAGAAGCTGCTGTATTAAATAATTGCTAGCTAATAAATATATTTTAGACACATTATAAACCTGGATGTTAAACCTGCTAGAGTGAATGAAATGTTTATTGCAGAAAAATATACAATTTGCTGTTTTGACCTAGGTGCATTGTCATGGAAACAGAAATCTTTCTTGTGCAATAAAAAATCTGCTTGTCATCTGATTTGAGCCAGTTATTTGCACAGGTGGTTTTCTTAGCAGACAAGTACTTAGTAAAAACAAATCTATTCTTTCTCAATAGTTCCATTATGTGTTCCCATAACAATGTGTTTCATTTCACTAGCTTTGTAATTAATGATCCATTATCAACTAATTAAATCACATTTAGATTTTATATGAGTTCATCTGTTACACAACACTTGCTCACCAATCCTATTTCCTGGGTGTGTTAACCTTGTAAGAGTTTTAATTAAGGGTGAGAATGAAGTATTGTAGGTTGCATGGCACTGCAGACAGACTAAAGTAGTAACAAATGTGGACACGTAAATATATCCAACAATTTAATACCAATTTCCTTGAATGAAATAAGGCAGCAGCAGGAATAACTGAAATCAGATTTCCAATCTACACATAAAACTGTTGTAAAATATTAAGCTCATATGGTTGCAGACAATGGAAACTGAAATGTGAACTATACCAACAGTTCCAAAATGTCATCCAAAAGAAAATTTAACTTAATATACAACATCTTTGCTCTTAGGCCTGCTCCAGACCTCACTGAGATCAGTGAAAATATGCTCATTAACGGCAAGAGATTCTGGATCTAATCCTTGATTTGGGCAGAGGTTGTCTCCATCTGTGATAGTACATTACACAGTATGGCTGGTTTGCAATCTTAATTTTTGTACAGTATCATAAAAGGTAGTGATAGAAGCAAGATGGAAACAGGTATTAAGACAAAATAAAACACTTCGATCATATGATCTATTTTCCTAAGGTATGTTAAGATATACTGTAACTACATAAAGACAAATGCAGCAATAGATTTTTAAAAACACTTCCTGTTCGATCTCACTGACATCTTATAAACTGTACTTAAGACTAACGATACTCATAATCAAATGAGAGCAGGTTGACTCATTTTTTCATTTCTCTCTTGAATTGATTAATGGATAGTAATGTCACTTATATGCAAATTTGTCAAGCCTAGCAGATTATTCATGAGATTTACTCAACTGGTTCTTACTTCACGTTTCTCCACTGTGGCACCTACATCTCATGCACGTAATGCAGTATGAGGCTTATGCCTCCTCATCTGGCTCCAAAATGCCCCACATGGCAACTGTAGCTAATGTGCCACATCTGTCATCTCCAATCATAACGCCAGTGGGTACGCGCTGTCATGATGGGGAGAAGCCCAGGGTGCTGCCCAGCCAGCTGGGCCTGGACCCGGACTCAAAGGAGCCCTGCAAGAAGGGACGTGCAGCTGCTGCACTGCAATGTCAAAAGCCCTCTTCCATCATGCCAGTCCCTGGCTGGGCGCGCGGCCTGGGATCCCAGCCACTCGATGAGATGCACGCAGTCTGGGGCATGAAGTGACAATTAGGTTGCCCGTGCTGTGCAAACGAATTCCTAATTCAAACTACCACTCAGCTGAAGGAGGTTTCCAAAGGCTGTAAAGAAAGGTATCCTATCTGGGGGAGCTGGGGTGGGGTAAATGTGAAATTTCCCATTTGAAGTCAGTGGCTCCTGAGCTGCTTTGAGCAGGCTGTTTTGAGCATGTGCTACAAATGAGAAGCTGTGCAGGATTTAAGATTTCAAGAAAATATTTCAGGTAAATAACAGGCCTTTACACATTCCTTTGCAAATGTGGCAAATAGTGTGAACAGCTTTTTGACACCGATTATACAAGTTGTATGTTTAGTCTACAAACGAGGTACAGTTAACTAAAGCTCCTTTGTTTCTACTTGGAATGGATTTATCAAAGATTTAAGAATCAGGTTTTATACTTGCAATGGAATGTTAAATCACATGCAACCGCGTGCCTTGGAAATGCAATGTTCTGGGGTATTTTAAGAAATTACACTAGTGAAAATTTTTATTTTATATGATCTTATACTCAACAGTTTGTCACTGAATTTTTCATACTCAGAGAACAGCAATACATATATTCAGTATTATATTTTAAAATAAATTCATTTTAATAATGCAAAAATGGATTTTTCTCACATATTATATTTACTATATATGTTTCACTAGATGGCACTAGAGTACCACAAACATCAGAAGAACATGTTGCCTTGTAGTTCAGTTCAGTTCTAGCATGTAAGAGTTTATCTAGGCTATAATTCAGTTTACTTTTATAATACATATTACGTGCAATGGCGACAAATATTACCATAAAGCAAACACGGTTGAGATCTAAACTCATACACATAGGTTTTCTCTCTCCCACACATGGACACACACACACACACATTACACTGGGAAGGTCAAAAGCCAAAACACAATGGAAAGACTTAAGGGGAATTTAAAGCAGAGGAAGTGTTTCAGTTCACAAAAGAAAAGGGGAAAAGAAATTTCTATGAGGAGTGAAAGGCGCAGCAAAAGAACAAGTTTCAAATGTTTAATAGGAATCTGAAAAGGAAGGAACTGTGGCCAAGCATGGAAGGACAGCTTTAACACATTAAAAAATGCCAATAATCTTGGAAAGGCTATGCTTATAGAACAGAAATTCTACAAAAAGCTTAGAAAAGAGGAAAGACTTTCCAGATTGAATTTGAGGGTAGATAAGAGGCTAGCAAATATGGTATACTCTAGGGATATTATATTTCCTTATCCCGGAGAAAGAAAGTAGTCTGTCTATAATCTTATGACTTTCCTGAAGATTAGTGAACAGCAAACTAGAGCCAGCTCTTCCATCTGCTGTTGACTTTCGTGGCTGCTCTGACTTTAGTGAAGCCACTCTGACTTAAAACAGATGAAGATCAGACCTCTGTATGTTAGAAGCATTTATCAAACAAGCAGATAACATCTACTGTTAAAAGTTTTTTCCCAAAGAATTGTATTAAATTATGTGCAAAGTTTAGGCGCCCTGTATTTTCTTTAAATTGTGTTTAACAATATGGTTTTTATTGAAGCACTCAGATATTCCAGTTGTTACTTGCATTTTTTTTAAATTGATCTCATCCAGGCTAATGCAATGTATTCAAACTAGTAATTTGGTAATCCTATGGTCCCATCCACATGAAGTTAAATACATACACTGTGTGCTCTTACAGATAAGCTTTGGCAGATTTAGCTGCAGTGGCTTAAGATGTGACCACCTCCAGCTGTTCACCTAATCCAGCAGCACAGTCCTCTAGGAAGAGTGACAGAATAGGACATGTGTCAACACTTCAAGTGCCTCAGTTCACAGTCTGGCATTTCAGCCTAAAGCACTGATAAGGGTAGGTTTGTATGAAATACAAGAGTATTTCTAGACTGATGTCTAGTGAACTAGACTGATGTGCAGACACATACTCCCTGCTACAAGGGGAGCAATCATCGTCAAGGCAAAGCAGACAGCTGGGGGTAGGAACAACTGCCACAACTAAATCTGTCAGAGTTTGATAATGAGAGCCAAAGGCATCAGCAGAGCTACAAAAATACATGCTTAAGTCCATCCCTGTTAAAAAAACACTAGAGCACGCTCTCAGTCTCATTGACTTCACAGCTCTAAATGCCTAAACCAAAGCCAATAAAAACTCATCAACTCATTTTTGATCAATTCTAAATTAAGAGATAAAATAATTTTCTCATTTCCTTATTAAAATTGTTTGCAATTCTGTGTGACTCTGACAATATTGCAGTATGTCAAATTCCTTAATACAGTAATATTAATTTACATTAGCTAACTGTAAAGACCTATCTTGTGAAGGCTTTCCTCCTCCACTGACAACCAAGAGTCAGTAGGGTGGGCTGTAGATTGGTCTGAAAGACATTTGAATAATAACCTTGTTCTTTTTAGAAAAATAGTGCTTACCCAATATTCCCTAACTCAGTAATCATGTTTTCCTGTTGACTCAGTGAAAAAGAGTGTTTCTTTTCCCAGAGATTCAAGTTTCATTACATGATACATGCTTTTATCATTTGAACCAGTATTATCACCAACTGTGAGTTTCTCAGTAACAAAACTTTTATCGAAAGTGTAGCTATTGGATAGAAATACTCAATTTATGTCATGTGGCTGTCATGCAAGTCTTCATTTTAGTACTGCAGGATTTAGAGGGAAATGAAACTGAAAGTCTTCTCAAATTCCACAAATCTGAGCCTGAGAATATCATGTTTGTCTATCTCCAATCCCAACTCCCAGCATGTCCTGAAACATCTGAAGAGTTGGAGCCATCAAATGCCACCATTTCAGGAGAAAATGCAACATAACTTTTGTAGTTTTAAGATCACTTCATACAATCTGGCCCTCCTTTGAATTTTAATGCAAGCCACTGAAAGATGATGCCTGGCTTGCACAGAGCATGTGTTGTATTAGTCTGTTTAAAGCATGTCCAATGGAGACTGCTGAGACATGCATCTAGGCTTCCCCAGACAACTTGTCTTTTTACAACCAGAAACATTGTCCAAGTGGAGGAGAAGTAATTTTGCCGTTGAGCCACGAATTAAACACTTTGTTTCACAAATAGAACGCCTCGCTTGTTGAAGTGCTGGATAAATGATTAGTGCTCACATACACATTGACTGTGCATGCAGTGTTCATGGGGCCCATTTCTGCCTGGCATTTCTAGAATGACAGAAAGCTTCCAATTCTAGCACTGCAGGTACTGCAGGTTCCTAGTTAAAGTAAAATTAGAGGTGATGAAATGTTTATGTTCATTTCTAGCCTAAGATGGAACATTGACCCCATTTTGGACAATGGGCCAATGTAACTTTTGCTCAGGAGAAAGAAGGAATCTTCGCAACCTTGACTGAAGTAGCTCAAGAGGTCTGGAATGCCTTGGGAGCTGCTTTAGTGAGCGAGGGAGACATAAAGTAAATCAATCGTATGGTGCCATGGCTTGTTCCAGGAGGGAGTTTCCACAGCATTTACCATTTAGCCTGTGTTTCTACTTAAGTCAAAAAGAGCTTGATCATCGCTGTCACTGAGAGCAGTGTTAGATAAACAGTAAGCACTTTTGTACTGATACCACCTTCGTACATGTAAGTATGACATGACTTAAAGTTGAGAAAGAACTGGTATAACAGAGACATTCAAATACTAAGCCTGATTTATTTAGAGATATTAGCAGGGCAGTAGCCCCATGTGGTATGGCACATGCTCCATGTCACATGAGACTTGAGCATCTGTGCCTGTTTCCCCTTCGTACTGATATACACCATGTTATTTTTTAAAATTTTACTGAAATATCAAAATGGTTGGGACAGTTGTGTTTCTTTAAAAATATTGTAATAGAATTTGTTATTAAAGTCCTTTACTGTGAATATTTCCGTATTTTTATGAGCCTATTGACTGGACATGACAATCAAAAGCAGTCTGATTCAGAAAGGTGTCAATAAATAGCAACAGTTATGTGTTTTCCATGATTTAATGGCAGCACGTTTATTCAAATGTTCTTTCTGTAGTCACTGCATATTTCCAAATGATCATTCTGGAGATTGTCTCTCCAGACAGAAATATAAAAATGTATCTGACCCATGTGTTATGTATTGGATTTTTCTTTATAATCTCATTAAAAAGTATGCAGTGAACACAAAACCATAATTTACCTGGTGTTACAGATTCATTA
The DNA here is from genome assembly GCF_036417845.1 of Apteryx mantelli. NCBI lineage: Eukaryota > Metazoa > Chordata > Aves > Apterygiformes > Apterygidae > Apteryx > Apteryx mantelli. Next base: position 23,955,267 of record NC_089989.1, on the reverse strand, counting down.
AATATCAAAAGGGTGCTTGATGGAGTAGAATAATCCTATTCTGCATCCTTCATTGAACTTCTTTCAGAATAAGTTTATTCATTTAATTAGAAGGTTTCTCTAAGTGAAGATTGCACTGGTCTTACTAGTCTAACAGAATTTGCATTTGTTATCCAAAGCACTCTCTATTTCACTCTACTCAGGATAAGTGTGTTAGAACACATGCTGCAAAATATCTCCACAAATTGGTACTTATTTTCAAAATTGTGTTAGTACTAATTCAAAAGTGAAGGAACAGAGAAGCTCCATTACACTTTAAAGTGGAATTTTCCCTTCAAATCTATGGATTAGTCATGGCAAACAATGAAATATTTAACTCAACATTAAATGGGATTATTAAATATATTTTCAAAGTGGAAAATCACATGCATTATTCTATTTCCAGTACAAAAGGACAGTGAATTAGTTTCTCTTTTCATTCTGTATGAAACAATGAATAATACCATGGGCATATTTTAGCCTCAGAGGACTTTGCTGACTCACATACACTGAAAACTATCTGGCTCACTTTAACATGAAGGTGACATTCTCCATGATTAAATCCTATCATTGTTATAGCGATGGCAGCCTTGTAAAAGCTGGGATGTTGCAAACTGGAATACTGTAGCTAAGGCAAATTTTAAGTCCCCACCTCAACCCTGGTATACAGACAAACTTAATTTAGAAAGACGCGGTGATTAGCGCTTTGCAGGTCAGCAGCCATAACAAACAGTTGGAAGCGTAAAGCCCTTTCACTTCCTCCATTTTTCTCTTTTATGTGTCTGGCTTTTGGGAGTGTGGCCTTTCTCACACCCAGATCAATATGTCTGTAACCATTAATTCTAGGAAAATCAGGACCTGTTTGTAACATTAGAGATTAGGATACAACAGAAGGTCAAGTCTCTCCACCCAGAGAATGACTAGGTAGCTAACTAGGCAGTTCTCTTCTTAATCAATGCCATTGCTTCCCAGCAAAAGGGGCTAGGGCGGTGCAAGGACAGACAGCTCTTCAGCATCCAAAACAGCAAGAAGGGAACACAGCTGGAATAACTAGTCCAAAAAGTAATGTATCACCTAAAAACAAGTATTTTCCTCAGTAGTATGAGACTCCCTCTCATGTCTATGTTGAGTTATGTGAAAGCTTATTTCATACACAATATCAGATAAATTGCAGGTGTTTTCTTGAATTAAGTATCTTTTCTTATCTGAGTAATAGACATAATGAGCATCAATAGCTAGCAGAAATGTTGCTGGGTCCCAAATTTATAGCATTCAGAATTCAGGCCGCTAGATAAACATGAAAACTTTCAGCCAAATGAGCAGAATTCTTTTTAAGAAAAAGATATCAGAAGAAAATTATGACAGTTTAACAGGAATTGTTGTCTTTCTATGGGCACCTGAAAAGATCTTTGGAAGTAGGGTTGTTAGTTAATGAGATCATTTGAATAGTCTTTCTAAGCGGTTGGCAACCCCATGAGGCTGAAAGAAGTACTAGTCTTTCACCTTTTGGCCCATTTTGTATTGAGCAATGACAAGGTTGCTTGAAATGTAATCTTTGGAGACTGCTTTAAAGAAAAGGCATTAAAAGGCATTTACTAGATTTTCTTACTACACCTCATCAGCTAAGGGATTCCTCTCAGGAAAACCTTTCCTTCAGCCACAGTTGGAATCTCTGCAGTTCAGACAGGACAATACGATCTTTGATTTAATAAAGTCTGTCTACTTTGTTTAAAAATTGTTATAAAACTCTGTTTAAAACCCAGGCTTCTACTATGCTTGGATAGGCATGTATGAAGAAGTCTTACTTCTGCTGTGCCAAGGCTGTTGTGAGTGGATTAAAATATATATTATTATTTGAAACAGTGGAGTGCTTAGAACTAATTAGGGACTTTGCTCTTTGGTTTATTTGAGGATATATTGGTGAAGAGTAAGAGATAACACACATACCCAATTGTGTTCAGGTGCTTGATTCTTTTGTTACTATAATTGTTACCTGGAGGCAGGTTAGTACTTAAAACAATTTGATACTTTTGTTGCACAAATCCATACTAACTAACCAAAATGACCATGTAATTTGAGGGGATAACTTAGGCATTAGTGAGGCATAGGGCCAATGGCTAAGTCACATCACGTTTTGCAGAACTCTTTAACAGTCAGTGCAGTAAAAATATATTTACTCCCAACCAGATTTTCTGCCTACCAGAATATACGGATGAATTATATAACTGGTTCTATAGAAAGGAACTGGATGGAAAAAAACGATTCAGTCTGCAGTCAAAATATTTTGAACAATCAAGATGCTGATAAGTGTGTTCAGCTATATTTTATTACTATACTCTTTATTATTTTTTCAAAAATGTATCTTTTCATGGGATGAACTAAAGTTTTAATTAATTGGCTTTGTTCTGCATTTTTCAGGGCACAGAATAAATCTTTATTTCCTTTAGCAATTGCTTTCACTCATCTCCATTTCATGTTTGTTAGATTTCTCTCACTTAGCTTATTTGCAATCCCTGCATAAGGCTAATAAAATAAAAGTGGGTATAAAATCATGCCAAAAACTTAATCCTTGAGCTGAGAACAAGTTTTGGATTGAGGGAGCATGACATGGTTCGGCAAGCTGGTTGTTTTTCTGGGGTGGCTGCCATCATGTGCTTCAGCATCTAAGCATTCACTTTTAAGACAGTGTGGGTGTAAACCCGTTTCCATTAAGTCAGCGGCAAAATTCCCATCAACTTCAAGGAGACTAGGATTTCTTTTTAAGTCTCTGGGCTCAGTGTGATATTCTTCTGTCTGGTGTGCTGTGTTAGTGCTTTTTTCCCTTGTTTCCTGAGGATTATTTGATGCGACAACTATTGTTCTATATTACACCTTATTTTGGTTTTTATTTGCATTTCACTTCAGGATTGCTTACATCTACCCCTCTATTAAGAAATAAAGCATTTACCATCAAGACAAAATAAGTCTGAAGTCCCTTTGGATATGAAGTAAATCTTCAACATATAAATTGAAGGGCAGGTGCTTGAAGCCATATCTAAAAGACAAGGTGAAATAAGCTTTCAGAGAAATGAGAAATGGCACAATTCATTGCAATGGCATGTTGACTCTGAAGCATAGTGGCAGTTTGAAGGGCATTAACACTTTCAGGGTCATTATTGTTTTCTTCACTGCTGTGCAGGTAAAAAAGAGGCAAGCTGCACATATTACTGTGGGTGGTCATGGATGACAACTCAGAAACTAATGTGTCTTCTGAAGTACTGATAAAAAACTTGTATCTTTATCAGCTCTGTTCCTTAATGCAGTCTGCTCTGTTCTTACAAACAGCTTGGTTTTGTTCATACCTACAGGCTTGGGGTAAAATGCTGATGGCACATGAAGAATGGATGTATAAGCTGATTTCATTCACAATGACTTATATACTTTTTCTACATTTGATGTTTCATCTCATTCTGTTCATCATCCACTTGATCAAAAGCACCTAAATATTTGCCATGTGTAACACATGTCCAATCACAGCTGAGAAGATAAAGAGCTAAGATATTCAGCTTTGCAGCCTTGTCTTGTGGCATGGGATTTCCACTTCTGTAGAATGGGGACGGGGTTAAGTTGTGCTGTTAGATGTACTAAGCCTGAAGCAGCTGTGCTGAACCTTTCCCAGAGTTCTCTATACATGGTTACTGAGAGAAACAAATCTAAGTTTGTTTTTAATAGATTAGTTAAACTTCACTAAATGCTTGTGTCAACATTCTCATTTGGAATTAAAGCAGCCTTAATTCAGTTTCATTCACTTAGAAAATTGATTAACTGTATGGGCAGAGCATTGAAAGCAATAATATTACCCCAGCTTAATGAGTTACCATTCATCAGCTGGTCTTCAATAACTTCTTGTCTATAAGTTCCTATTCCACCACAGTTGCAGGGTTTTGGCTTGCAATTGTTACAGGTTGACAGCCTGTACATGGTCAGGGAAAGCAGTTAAGCTGATAGGCAGAAATCTTTTAATCTTGATTGCCTTGAAGCCATACCCTATTTCTCTTCAGTTTAGACAAGCCCTAACTTTCATTTAGCATTCTAGCATGGATTTGTATGCAAATAGCCATTATTCACAGTCAGGACTGCCGCCAGGAAACACTGCGTTGCAGGCAAACAGCATTCCTCCCGAGAGAAGGGCAGAGCACCTATTTCTATGCCAGTTCATGGGAGAAGCCTACACAAGCTTCATGTATTTGGGGGTGGCAGAGAGAGAGAAGAGGGCCTTTTTAGGGTATCATTTCTTAGCAGCACTACACAGAAAGCCAGCCTGCTCTTGTGCCATTTGGGACAGCATATACTACACTGGATGCTTGGACAATTTGTTCCTGCAAACCTGGGAGCTCCAGAACTTGCACATCTGTCAGTTATGCAGTCGACTGAGACCTCTTCTCCCCTTGGCTCTGTGAATGGGCATATATGATCACGAGGAAAGAGCTGCAAGGTGAGACTTCAGTGTATGCCTACACTGCAGTCACACAGTGACTACAGGGTAACGTAGAGATAACGGTGATAGATTTAACAGAATTGGTACAGAGGTATACCTATATAGATGGCAGTCTAGCTTTACCAATCTAGCCTTTACCGTAGGCTAATTTACCTTACTGAAAATCAAAGTAAACCAGTTCAAGCTGTGCTTTGCGTTACAGTCAGTAGTCTCCTTCCCTGTATGCAAGGGAACCAGCATACAGTTAGCTTTCGGAGCAATGACCTCCGTGAGTGCAGCACGCACCTATCGTAAGCAATAATAAATTCAGTGCAAGTGACCGAGGCAGATTCCACGTTTGCAAAGTATTTTCCAATAAGCTTTCCCATAATCTAAAAACTCTACAAAGTTGACTATACAATGAAACAACTGTTCTTGAATTATACAAGTTTAAATTAATTATGAGCCTCAGTTAAGGAGTAAGATGAACAAGTAAAAAGTAAGCACTCTGCAGGGCTTTTCAAATTATTATAAAGTTTGGAAAATTGGGCCCACTGTGTCTATTACCCTCTTTATAACACAGTAGTGACTATGTCGTTTTGTTTGCTACTCTGCTGGATACTCTCTTGGATCTTAAAGCTTTGCCAATTGTTTTATTCATTGGCAATTTCGTTAAATGCCATAGTAAAATGAAATAGTTAGGCTTTGTTTATAGTGCCAAAATGTGTTTTCCTGAGTGAAAATTTTCAGCAGCCAGTACAGTTAAGTAAAGCCTTGGTCCAGTATACCATAGAGAAATTAAAAATTGGTATTAGTTATTTGCTTCCTGCATTATCTTCAAATCTGAAGCAAGTAAAGCACAGCAGTTTTCAGTATTTAAAGCAGCTTTTCTCTACCTTTCTTTTGTACTCATGTTCAGACAGACTCCCTGTACGGGGCTTTCTCCTCCTCATGGTCAGCCAATTTGCTCAAATAACCACCTTTTTTCAGCACAGGCTCTCTGAGACAAGAGCAAGCTAGGTCTTTGGGGAAGGCAGTGGGGGGTTTGGAAGTACATGTTTTAACTACACTAGACTGCAGACTTAAAAGATTCTCAGTCAATCTCTATAGATTAAACTGTCTTTTCACTTCACATGGTAATGTCCAGTTTGCTAGTATCTAATGTACACAAACGAGTCCCTCTCAAGTCGCTGATCTAAAACAGTGTATTGAGCACAAGCACTCTGTCCCTTTTTGTCACTCTTTTCCCGACATTTTGGAAAAATCACTAGTAAACCGATTGAGGAAATGTCTGTTCTGAAGAAAGAAAAGGGTATTCTTTGATCTACAAGAAGCAGACATACAAAATCACATTTACACATGCAGAAGAGTCAATACAGAGGAAGACCTAAAAACCAGGAAGGATACATTTGGAGGAGATGGCCTGCCAGAAGCTTATGAGACATGAAAGGCACATGAGGAAAGAAGGGGGGATTATAAACGGAGAAGCAATAATGCGGGTTGTGGTAGAAGCAAGGACACTGGTGTTTTAATTAGATAAAGTTGACAGAATTAGTTGCTTCTTATCAAAGCCACCATAGGCACTTTTTAAAAATTCATTCAGCTCTCCTTTCATCAAGCAAAAACCTGTTTCTAGTTAGGCTGTATGAAATTTATCATTTTAAATGAAAAACATTCCAGTAAATCACCTCTTTCCCATCCTTACTCCTTCCCCAGAACTCACCAAACATCAAAACACAAGCAAGGGGGAAAATAAATAAATAAATAAAAAGGTCTGCTAATCTGTTCATTTGTGTGTTACTTTAAAACAGCCACTGCAGGGTCTTTGCCATTATCTGTGGAAGGCATATAATCGTGGAAATTTTTAAAGGTCCCATCTGGCTCCCCAATACATTTGTTCTAATTGTGAAAAGGCAAGGATGCTCTTGCCTCTCATTAGTGTAACCCTACGTGCCTGAGTTTCTTTCTCATAATAGCACAGGTCAGAGAGGAGGCACCTTAATGAGAATCCTGGTAACATAAACGGGAAATATAGTTCATCTTCTCATCTTCATTTACAACTCAAAACTTCATATTCAAAATGAAAACACTGATTTTCTTAAAGTTCATTTTATTGCTGTGTCTTTCTCTTGGGCCTTTATCTATTTAAGCAGGGCAATTATAGGATGTATGTTCATCATAAGTATTAATATTCTCATTTATGAATTAATGTACTAGCATAAGAGCAAGAAACTAAAGGACAATACAATTTTAATTCTTTAGTTTTATCTCTGGAAACAGTTGTTTTCACTTCTTCAGCCCATAAATTACATGGAAAGGAAGAATTACACAGAGTCAAAGCTATTTAAAGTTGAGATGATCAAAAAGAAAAAAAAGGGCAGAGCACTTCAGCTTTCTGTCCATACATATTTTACATGCATCTCTTTCATACAGTCATATTGGAGCCAAAGATAACAAACAACAGTATTTCCCCTATATGGTGAGAAGGAAGAAAAGGTGAGACCATTCCAAGATTGTTATTTTATTACTTACATATACCTACACATATACACACGCTCAGGAGGTCTCATTAATTGCACTGTACAATTACTAAGCTACGTATACAAGAAAAATACAAATAAAATCAAATAAGCCTTCTTCTGTCTTATTTATACTGCAATTCAACATACCCCTTTTGGCTAGCAAAACCTGGCAGAGTATTTTCAAAGTCACTGGAAACAGTGATCTGTATCAGCTGAGAACTGGGTAAGTGCATTCAAGATGAAGATGGGAGACTTGGGCAAGGTTAGCTGGGGTAGGTGGATTGCACTTCTCTTGCACAACCTCACATGTGACGTGTCACTTAGACCTTGTCTGCTCAATATTAACTGCAGTTTAAATGTCCTATCTCAAGTTCATCCCCACACACAAATTCTTAACCCAAGCGTAGCATTGTTTTTAATTGTATGTTGTCATAGGCAGCAGCTAGAGTTAGAGAATCTCACAAGCTGCTTGCACAATCCTTTTCTTCAGCTCAGGTGTTACTTCCATAGTATGGCTGCTCTCATTCAAATTAAGCAAACACAAGAGGAATTCTTTAACAAAAATTAACTCTTCTGTGAGGAGGACATGACACAGTGTGTTGCCTCTTGTAAAAAAAAAAAGTTTAATCAACAATTTCCTTATTTGCAGGCTCTTGTAGATTCTGGGATATGAAACAGTTAAAATAATAAATATTAAGTTGTTGCATATTTATTACTCAGTGTAAAATATCTTTATATTGAATATCTATTAAATACCTAAATATCTATTAAATACCTGAACTGTAAATCAATTTTTCATAGGTTTGTAATTCAGCTTTAAAAATATCTTTATATGTAAGGAAAAAAAAGGTGGGAGAATTTTATGCACTAGCATTGGGGGAATATGAAGTTTCACAAACAGGGTTGCATCCGTGTTCTTCCATTGTGCCGCATTTCTGTTCAGTTGCCTGAGAGCACTTTAAACGCAGTGTGTTAGTTCCAGAAAGCTTTTCTGAGGAAGATCAGGGGTGTTATTTAAGCTACTGCGTAAAGCTAGTAACTCCAGTGAAACATTAGCAAATCGTCTGAACCAGCGCTACATCTGCGAATATCCTAACTTCAGAAAATCAGATTTGGATCCAAACATTGCAGTTAAAGCCCCTCTCTGCACAGATATGTTTACAGGTACATCTATTTTAGTTTGTAGAACTCAAAGTGCCTAACTATCTAGAACTGTCTTTTCTTCATTATATGCATTGGTCTCAGAATAACTGAAAAACTGAGTAAGTCTGTGTACGCTACATTTCTTCTCGCATGTCAAGATCTACTTATTTATGTTTTTAAACACAAATTTTCTGTGTCCCTCATGTATCTCACGTGTGCTAGTAAAAGTCAAACCTGAACGTGGCCTCTGATTTGACACAGGTGGAGGTAAAATTTCAGATGAAAAATAGTCATTTTCATTCCTTTCTGATGAAACAATGTCTTTAAAGGTTCTTGTTCAGATATGTAAAAGAAAAGTCTTTCCAATCAAAAGGCAATTTAACTCAGCTGAAATTAAATGCTAAATACAACAGCTATACATACTGCCCTTTAGCATAAAACTAGGTTACTATCACTTTTGGGAATGGGATCATCCCATGAAATCAAGTGGCAGAATCCTACAAAGTCACTTTTTCTCTGGTGTTTAATTGAAGAACTAAGAATACAGTCACTATGTGCATTTTCATAAAGCTACTCCAGGGATGATATGTGAAAATAATTTATGTCTGCTTTATGCAAGGTCATTAGCTCTCGTACAGAACACCAGTAATGACACTAAACCATCTCATATAACATTTATCATGTTACTATGAAATAGTACATGTTACTATGAAATAGTATTTTGGGTGAAAAAAGGAATCTTATCACAAGGGCTGTATTTTAGAATATATTTTATTCTGTATTTTATATTTTATATCCGTATTTTAGAAATATAATATTTCAAAGGTTGCTGATGTTTTGATAGAATTATTTTCTGTGGGATGTTTAGCTTGTAAATGACTTTTATAAAACAGACTCATAAGTGAAATTTCTGTAAAGTTTTAAGCAGTTTTTAGCTTCAGAAGTAAACAACTGAAACCATTAAATGAAACAGCTGTGTACTGTAAGAGTTCATTTTGCTCCACAAGGATGACTTCTTTTGTTGCTGCTCTTTGCTTTTGGACTGCTGCATTCTTTATGGATGATCAGAGCAGGCAGCTGAAACACAGCTCTGTCATGCATACCTTTGCAAACACAGAGTAAGATCCAGACTTTGGCCCAGAACGATTACAGCCTAGACAGATAAATAGGATGAAATCTTAAAATAAAGTGGGAATAATCTCTTTCTGAAACATGAAGAAACACAACTGATACAGGACTCAGTACTAAAAGCCTGAAATAGGTCAAACGTAAAATGGTTCATTTCAATAGTTCAATTTTAAAATCCCCAGGAGCTTTAAATTTTCTTTTTTGTGTGTGCATAGCCTATAGATGTCCTATGCAATTTAGCATTTTCCTTCTACCTAAGCCAACCTGCAAAAGCCAAGCGTTCCCTGCTTGAATCGCATAACCTGAACAGTTTAATCTGTTCCGTAGGCTCATTCCACATCCTACACAGACTGATAGCATTGGGCTCTTCAAAAAGTAGCAGTTGAACTGGTTTATTTTTAAAATAAAGCAGCTAATACTTTCATAATAATTTAGTCTTTAGGGCACTCAGTAAAAAACTTATGTGCAGTACTGTCCTCAAACCCACATTATCCACAGGCCAGATTAATGCCTTATCCATTTTAAATAGGAAAAGGGAAAGAAAATGTATTTATCTGTCCTATTTAATTTGTATATTCTCACAATGTCAGAAATGCCAATTACAAAGTGTTTGTGATATGCATTCACAGGACCCTCTCACTCATATTATATAAGGCATAATGAAACATCATCTGCTAGTTATATCCATACAATATAAGTAATAGCGTTAACATGCAAGGCTCTATCTTCCTATCTGCTGTCTCAGCCTTTTTCTTATAAGTATGCACATCCTTCATTACCTGGCAGCTGCATCCGCTCACCCGCTCTTCCTCAAGACTATCCGTATTCATTGATTAAGATAAAATTTTGTGGACAAAAGCTGCAAAGCAGTATCTCACATGCTGTTTATTGTTAAGGGGATATTTAATAGCTTTTAAATTCATTTAAGAAAATGGGAGCAGTGAGTCACATGTAATTATTCCCAGATAGATCATTAGTTACTCGATAAAGTTTCTACATAATGCTGCCTTTTGCTTTTTTGCCATAATGATGAGTTATTTCTCATTTATCTCAGTTTGCTTGTCAGTTTTTCCAGTTCCCTTTCATCCCTATCTGTGATATGTATGTAAATATTACAGATTGAGATTGATAAAGGTTTAAAAAAAAGGCTGTTGCTTTATTGGATTACAGAACAGTTTATGAGAAACTCATTCGATTATTGTGTTAGAATGGTATCATTTGCACCCATACAAGTATGGCTGTTTTGGTACCTAAACTGTAATTCCATTTTTCATAGGCTTGTAATTCAGCTTTAAAATTTTTCACTTAAGAAATCCAAAGACACCAACACAAAAATTACATTTTAAAAATTTGTTTTTCCTCTTTAAAAATTAAGTTCACCTAGTTGCTTTAGGCTTTTCTTCACTTAATCACAACATTAGATGAAGTCCTCAGAACTTTAAAGATGCATTAAAAAGAAAGAGTGAAGTTGCAGGTGCATTTGAACTATACGAAGTTCCTTATGAACAATCAGTAAATACACTGTAGCAGCCTAATGAGTTGGATGTGCCAACCTAAATGGACATCTAGCTTGACCTGTTTTTCTCCTTTCTCTCCTTTGAGACACAACCTTAATAAGAGCTCAGAAAGAAGAAGAAACATGAGAGGCTGAAACTCAAAGAAAAGTCATTGCTTCTGTATCTTTTTCTATTAGTTTGCTAATTTTACTGTTGTACTGATTGGGATATCCCATGCAGTGTGTATCTGTGGTGCTGCCTTCATCTACCATGTGTTGTATCGTCACACATCCCTCTCAACAAACGTTAAAGGATAACAATCGTACAAGGATAGATAGATAAATAGACAGACAGACAGATAGATAGAGAATGCACGCTGCACTACCACTTTTCCAAGGATTACATTTGACTACAGGTATCCCTTAGCTATATTATCTTTAGAACTCAAATATAATCAGAATAACCGCACTAACGTCTTCCGTACACCAGACTGACACAATTAGGTGTGGATATTTTATACCAGATGAAAACAGTGTCAGCTAGATGGTCAGCTGGATGGTGCTGTGCAACCAACACACAGTAGCCTGACTGCAGCATGCTGGTGCACCCAGATGATTAAGTGCCTTTCTAGGCACAGTTCCCCAGCAACAAATACCTAGAGAAAACTTGAAACAGAATAGTGATAACTTGCTCAGTAGCAGCTGGTGAAATTTGGGAATAAATTTATCCTCCTCAATAAACACTTGGACATTTATGAGCATAGGCTGCCTTTATTCTCTGATACACCAGGTTATTACTAAGTTATTATTATCCTGCCAACTGAAACACATCTAGCTGAAACATTTTAGATTAGCTTTACTGTTTCACATCACACTCTTAATTTCTCTATAAAATAAACAAAAATAAAAGAAGTACAACTGGGAAGTCTGGAGAGCTGAACTCAAACATCTTTACTGTGTTTGAATCCTAACTCTTCTTGGTATCCTAAAGATTGTGTACTTTACCCTATGGCTGCAGACTGTTGGAGCCTTACCCTGAGGGATACGTTGCTGTTGCTATAATCATTTCAAAGTCTTTCTACAAAGAAGATAGAAAGGATGATCTGCTATCTTATGAACTGATAACAAGACAGTCATGTTTGTTGCATTTTTACCCTACATCTGCTCTCATTATTCTGCAGTTAATTTAGTGAAAAACTAGCAGGATGTAGATCAGTAGCAAGTCTTAAAACTGTCTGCAAAAGCTAAACAAAGCTTAACAAAGTTAAACATTTGAAAAGATGCCCGTTACTGTCACTGATAACCAAGCTCAAGCCTTACAGGACTGAACTAAAAAGTCAGAGTAGACCAAGACTCAGTGTTATACCACCTTCCAGTCAGAGAGATTTAGTAAGGCATATGAATACAGGTTATGGGCCTGGGCTCAACTATTGATCCCTTAGTCTTGGTTGTAGCACCTTTGCAATCTCTGCTGAAAAATGGATGTTTGCTTCTCACTGGTTGTTTTCAATGCCTGAATTAGTGAGTAGATGCCATGTTATCATGGGATTTATAAAGTCTTGCAAATATATTGGTCAAATGAAGATACAGAAATTCAGATACAAAATCCATTTTTCCTGCAGCACAGGTATATGGTATAAATGATATATTTATATAGCCCATATAAATGGAATATAGGATCAACCTTAGATAATGGACATAGAAATATTTCTTGTTTGCATCATTAATATTCAAAACCTGAGGACCATAGACAGCAAAGTGGGAATTAGGTCAGTCCACCAACTGAATTCTAAATTTATATTCTAGCTTGGGCAGTTAATGCAAATACACCTCACTAGGCTGTCAAAGATTAAGGTGTATTTCACAGCTTCTGGTCAAGGTAATATTACCTGGGAAATGAAAGAAAAAAAGAATCTCTCTCACAGGGTTTGATGAAATATAGTGGGAAGCACACTGCTTAGGCTGTGGCACTGACGATGTTGTGTTCTGTAACTCCTGCATTACACAAATTAGCTTCATGTCAGCCATAGAGATAATCTATGACGTAGCACATTGTGGTCATAAAACAAATTAAGGGGAAGTTTCTGGAGTTTTTAGACTCATTGATATTTTCTTCAGGTTCTCACGGGACATGCGTGCTCCCCAGAGCCAGACGTGAGGGCATTTGAAGTCCACGGAAATCTTTCTGTTGACTTCATAAAGCTTTGGATTAGGCTCCTAAAGATATGGGTGTAGAAATGTTCTTCCTCTCTCTGGAAAAATGCCATAAACTTTCCTCTCCTACAAAGCAAAAGCTATGTTTTTGGACACAGTACAGTATGAAACAGCCAGAAATAGAACAAACTTTCACCAAAGTTATTTCAATACAATTTGGAAACCTGTTGCTTTGGAGAGACAGGCTAATACTTTCACAATTATTTAGCATCTTAGATATGTTTTACGGATACTGATTGCTATAGGATTTTAATGACTTTCCCCAGACACTGATCTAGGCCCACCCACGAACTTCTCACAGGACACTGACTAGCTTGGTCAGCTGGAATGAATTTCAGCAACCAGTGACCCGGGATAAATCAAACCACTAATCTTGAGAAAAAACACCTTGTCCAGTTCCCAACCTACCAATCAATCCATGGCTTTTAATACAGCTGTACTTTACATGTGAGATTTCACAGCTGATTACCAAAACTCACTTGTAAGAGGAACAGAACTTTCCAAATTCATCTGTATGAGGTTTTATAATATAGCCCTCTTGTACACTAAAGGATATATGATACACATGCTCCATCTATATGAGTTTGAGACACCTGGTGTATGCTATAAGGTATTTCATGGCAATAACTGCACTACAGTCAGCAAAGCTTCATACAAGATTTCACCCAAATATGCCGTATTTTTTTTAAAAACATACTTTGGAAATATTCTAGAAAGTGCCCAAACGTTTTATTGTAATTACATGCCTGTCAGTTTATGAAACCAGATATTTTACAGCTAATTCAGTACACACAAAAGTCAATGAAAATACCTAAATTGATTTCAATGAGGCAAAGATTTCACTTTGAGGTTTGCTCTATTAGCATAGGATTTTTAGCACATAAAATATATTTTTAGATTAAATGTGTATCAGACATTCATTTTAAAATATTTTAAAGATGTTAACTGTTAAAATTCTAATTCAAGGGAGCTAGAGGTTACTGTCACATTACACTTTATTAATTACAGTACCTGATTTTCATTCTTTTTATTTAGTATCCTGGTATATTATTCAAGATCTATTTTTCAGTATACATCAAATTGCTGTTAGGCATGGTACAGCTTGTTTATGTAGCGGAAAGGCATATTTAATTACAAGCCTGTTAGTGACAGTGTAACAGTATTCACTTGGAGCACTGCATGTTTCCTTGACAATTCAAGTTAATACTTCTGCCTTTTTCAGTTTTCCATTCTACCATTTCTTCAGATTATTTATCTTCATACTAAAGATGTTTTCTATGGGATAGGATAATGATGACAGAAAATAACCTCATAGTGACTAGTGTCAGTAAAATTTGAAGCGGATGCTTTCACTTTAAAAAGGAATTACTCATTTCACTTGTAAAAATACATTAACAGCTCACATAAAAGGCCCCCTCCTCATGTGGAGGACTCTAATTTCATATATTTGCATGGAGTTGAATATACGTGTGTGCAAGGTTTGATGGAAGTAAACAACTTGGGCTTTAATCTGAGCAAGAACTATAATCAAGTGTTGTACAAGTATAAAACAATTAATTAGTTCATAACTGTGATTTTAACCTTATAACCTTTGGTTTAATAATGCTGCACTTTGCATTCAAGCCTTAAACACATCTTCAGGTATCCTCCTGGAGCAGCAGGCATGGGTGCTGTAACTGTACAGGATTAAGAGCCATACTATTGATTCTGTGGTTCATTCCACAGCTTGCTGCCTATATACCTGAAGATTCATCTTTTTTTTTTCCCCCTCCCTATTCACTTAGCAAGAATTTCTTTAAATAATAAAATATATAAAGGGCCTTGGATGGTTATGGCCCATGCTGATTGCTTGCGCTTAATGGCCTGTTTTCTTAGCTTTAAAAAAAGCACAATTTTGAAGATAATAGTCATATTTGCTATGTATTTGGGACTAGAAGAAAATTATAGGGCTAAGCCATTTTAAGGCAGTCATCTGTTCTCTTGATTAAATTCTGAAAGTGAAGCAAGGGAATATATTTATTATTGTCAATAACTTTTGATTTATTATTTATTATATGTCATGGTATAGAAATGAGTTTTGGTGACTTAAATTTACATTGCAGTTTTAATAGGAGGAGAGTTGTGGTATAAATTATTTTTCATTGACGTGGTAATGGTTGATGTTTTGGAAAATATTCCCGTGTTGTATAACCCTTTCCAAATAGCTCAATATTATTTGATAAATATTTGTTAACTCTTTTTAATTCCATTTTTATTTTTACTTCATCAGTCATTCAGAATCAGGTTCAGTGGCTGTTTCTCTAGTGTAAACTTTCACCTCCTTGAAGAGATGGTAGTAGGAAAGGAAAGAAAAGGCTAGTTTAGTTCTGGAACCAGCATGCAAAGGTAGAGAGCTATTTAACCTTTACCACTGGAGGTTAAAGTTTTGATGCTGGAACTGTCTGGCTCACATTCTCTAATACGAAGCAAGCCCAGTCCAGAGAGGGAAGAGCAAATAAGACTTGCACCTACCTAGGAAGTCCCTTCAGACCTCAGAGGGGTCTTGCTGAGAACAGCAAAACAGAGCAGTCTCCAGGAAGCTTCATCCTCTGAGACCGGTGCCAAACCATCTGAATGCCCCCCGCCCTGTACTCACCATTCTTTCTAGAATAGATCAAATTAATTTTCCTTTTTAGCACTTTATAAATAAGTACATAACTGTAGTGATACACAAACCAAAGGTATCTATTTAATAGCTAGCCAGTGTAATTTTTAAAGAATGCTTTGATTTCATTTAGCAACAGTAAGTGATCCTTTCAAAATAGCTGTCTTATACACAGAATGGTTCGTCCAAGCATTCCCAGTATTGAATCCACAAACCTTATGGAATTGTAATCTTAAAAGAAAAAAAAGAAAACAAATTTTTATTTCTAGATTGATCTTTCAAGTTTCCTATTTTAGAAAAAACAGAAAAGATACTCAGCAAAAGGGAGAAGGATTAAACAAAAGAAAAAAGAAGCTTGTGCAGAAGAAGAAACACAATGAAAATACAAAATTCCAGTGTGCAGGCCAATTCTGCCAGCTACAGATTGTTTCTCTCCATCTCTGAGTGCTAATGACCATGCAAGACCAGACAATGTGCCGTTAGGAGATTCTGGCTTACCTGCCTAATCACTCTACAGTGCCTTCTCTTGTGATCTTTCATGCCATGGCTGATGCAGGATACAAATTTAATGTGCTCAGGCAGTAGTGTCCCAGATGACCCTGCAATTTCTTCAATATAAGCTAGCTGAAGTCTGTTGAAGCCAGGGCCTCAGGCACAACAGCAAGTTACACTCATGGCAGAGAGGTGACTACTAGAACAGTCGAAAACTTGAATCTGTTCTGGGATGGCAAGAGAAGATGAGTGTGACTTAGGGCAACTGGAAGATTGTGGAAAGGTCAGGGTTTGAACAAAGCTAGTAGGAAAATAGCTGAAAGATTTTTACAGGCTTTTCATTGGTTAAAAATTAACTTATTTAAAATGTTGAGCATTTTGGTGCTGAACAAGGAAAAGGAAAGAACCTCCTATGTCTCTGAAGGAGCAGGCAAAACTAGAAACTAACTGAACTTCAGGCAAAGGCTGAAAGTGTGGAACGCCCAGGAGGAGACCCTGGGGTTTAGGCACTCTGTAAAGGAAGTGTTTCTTCTGTTTTAGGGGAGGATTCAGGGGATGACTGCTTTCACATCTCTAGCCCTCAGGCTCCCAGCTCTACCAACAGATTAGACCTTATAAAGTAAACAAGTTCAATCTTAGAAACAACCTTTGGGGTTTTTTTTGGTTAGGCTTTTTAAATTTTGCAGTCTTGAAACTCTTCCAAATCTCAGTATTTACAAGCTACTAATAATCCCACAATATATGTATTTTTATTAGGCTTTATATTGAACACTAGTCTAATACCTTTGCTTTCTTTATTTATGATGAGATTGTTTCCAGCTACTGTTAATTTATTTTCCACAGCCCATGATGTAATCGTTAGGCAGTTGTAATGAAGATTGAAAGTTTAATAATGCCAAGTGTTACAAATTTCTATTTAATCATTCCTAAATCGATTAGTTACTTTCCCCCAAATGCCGTGCCATTGAAACAGAGAGCTAAAGATACAAACTGCTGTGGCCAGTGTTTGATAAATGTTATTTTGGTGCAGTGGTAATTGAGTTATTGAATTTACTCATCTTCCAAATGATGTTTGCATTGTCTCAGCCATATGTGTTTAGGGCCAGGGGAAGGTCATTAGGAGCTTCAGACCGGGGGCATGTTTGGGTTAAAGTGATTTTGAACAGCCAGTGTTGAGGTTAGTCAATTAAAAGAAATAGCACAGTGAGATGCTACAGAAGGGCATGTTATAGGCTGGTCAGTAGGAAGGTCCCAAAGGCCTGTTTAAAATAGTCTAAAGATTCTGTAAGTAAATGTCTACTCCTAGCCCCAGGCTCTTTAGCCACTGACAAATTATGTTGTAAGATGTCCTTCACTTAAAACAAGTTTCAGCTATAAACAAATGTCACACTCTTATAAGCTACTCATAGGACAAGCCTACAAAGGCCAAGGTAAAATATTAATATCTTTTCAGGTTTAATAAGACCATTATTGGCCATTGGGATATCTTTACAGTACGAATGTATACATCTTGCAAACTTTGACCATTATCAACAGACCTTTCCTGAGGGACAGTCTGAAAGCACAGACGTACATATAACTATGGGATGTGATGATTATATCATCTATCATAATTCTGTTCTCTGAGGACAAAATACTTATCTGAGGGAAGTATTTAAATACAGCCCCTTAAATAATCTTCCTTAAGCAAAGATCAAGGCTGCAGGTTAGACGCACAAAATGTATCCAGGCTGTTTCAGTGAACATCAAATTCTTCAGATACGTATTTGGAAGCAAGGAACTTCTTGGCTTGGTTAGGTTGCTCATGCTTTGGAGATGTGACTCATCTCTGTTGAGCATTTTACAAAGATCACCTCCACATTTAGGGGATTATCGGTTTGATGTGATTAAACTCTTTCAGAGATCCATTTAAAGATATCCATATTGATATCTATACAACGGACAGAGTTTGCATATGCTTTGTTCTCCCAAAAGAGTGCGTCATTTCTATTTAAGAATATATGCTGATGAATGCATATTCGTGCTGATTAGCTTTCACCAAAATAGAAAGATTCTCCTCCTAATTATATAGCACCTTTCCTGAGTGACTGAGTATCACTTTCAGGAGAGTTCAGATATCCAGCCCATGATTACTGCCTGCACTTGGAAACACTGTAGGATTAAAAACAAAGGAATTTGTCATTTTTCAGATGTTTATGACCAACTTGACTGCTAAAACCAGATAACAATAATATGCAGAAAAAGAAGCCCTCCATGTTTCTGCATTCTTATATATTTGCAAAGATTTTCAGAGGACTTGGTATGCTCTACTCCAAACAGAATCATTGGGAAGACCAAAATCTCACTTCAAGTGAAAAATGATCCATTTTATTTTTAATATTTAGCGAGTTGCTCTATCTCAAGACCAATTTTTAGTTCTGAACCACTTGAAATGTTCATGTTTTCAATACTTCCATTGTGTGATTCTTAAAAAATCTGTTGTTTTATAAATACACTGTTTTGTATTTGATTTCTGTCCTCTAAACACTATTTAAATCAGAAGTAATAATTTCTAATCCTGTAAAATGCCCAAAGTTTAAATCAATAAACATTTGATGAATGCATAGCCTGAGAACATTTTGTTTGGCTGATAAATGATAATTGTGGGAGTGCCTGGCAGCTTTTGTGGTTAAACCTTTGCTTTTATACAATTAAATGGCTGACGCCTTCAAACTAGAAACACTCTTAATGATAACTGCACAAGGAGTCAGAGAGCTTATTGCGAACAAATGAAACAAAGACATTTCCCTCATTGCTAGTAATGATCGGCTTGGAAGCTAGTGCGCTGGGGCTTTGTGTGCTGTTTCACTGGGGGCCCTCAGGAGAACAGGGTCACCGTGGCCAGGCCCCATGCAAATTTTTGGGTCTCCACTCGTGTTGCACCTGAAGTATCCCATCTGCCTGCCTACACTGCCTGTCTGCCAAGGTTACTGCCCCACAGCAATCCTCTGCCAACCACGCAGCAGCAGGTGAGTGAAGGAGCAGCTTCTGCCACCCCAGCCCCAGCTCCCGCCCAACACCAGGCTGCTCTCTTTAGTGCTGTCCAGAAGCTATAAATTCTGCCTCTGGCCATAAAGTCTTTAACTAACCGTAGGCCAGAAGAGGTAAAGCAGCACTCTTCCGTGTGAGGAGGACAAATAAAACAGGCCGCGACACATCTGTACCCAGTGGTACCCTAATGACAGTGGAATCCTCCAAGGTCATTTACAGCCAGCTTACATCACTTTCTGCGCTCTGAGTGCAGCGAGCAGACTGTATGATCACTGTAATAATATACAGACCCCCGGACTGCCTCCTGGCAGCATGACGCATTGCCTGGGAGCACACTCCAGTTGTATGTTAGCCCCAAACCCATCCCTCCGTTGTCCATCCCCTCCAGCCTTCCCCATCATTTTCCTCAGGTGCAGCAAAGTTGCCTCCAAGTATCCTCATCCGTGCAGTTTCTTCTCCCCCAATCTACCCTGTATGAGAAACAGCACCTCCAACAAATCACACCTGCTTTATACATTGCACAAACAAATTCAAAAGCAGAGCTTTCATTACCTGCAGAATATTGTCTTGTGTTTTGTAGCTGCTGAGTCATTTTCAGCCACTGCAGTTACGCTACTGTACGCCAAATTTGTAAAATTTTGTTTGCATTTTCTTCTCTCCCTTCACTAGAGAACAGCTCTTTAGGAGAGAAACATAGAGCTGACAATTACACTGCTTCCTGCTGTGGATAAACTGTAGGACATCCCCAGCTATCAGGCTTTACAGAGAGACTTAAGAAGTATCTTTAGCCTTTCTTCCCCGTGTTGATGAAGTTACAAGTGAGGTGCAAGCAGCTTGACTATAAGATTAGAAATTAACCAGGAAAATGATCCTGGTTTCATATATTGTAGTTCTCATATGCTGAACTGTGCATTACACAGGCAGAAATGACGGGAAAAAGTGAGAGAAAATGAAATACTAATTATTTTTATCTTTAATGATCACTGGCAAAATAAACAGAGCATTTAGGGATTCTGGCATATATGAGATTCAGTGTATTTATCTTCTGTATTATTCTAGCCACAATGTCACCCAGGACCACATCTCTCATAACAAGGAGCAATTAAAGGAAAATGTGTCCAGGCTATGTCCCTGCCAAACTGAATCATGACCCTTCTTTTGGCAGCCTCATGCATGAATCCCTCCCCTTGGGGAACACCAGGCAGTAGTTGATTTGCCAACTGACATGATACATACTTTTTTTTTTGTACATGTATGTCACATTAGTGATATTATGCACTCATTGAAAACAGTGCTTATATCTCAGCATAATGCATTATTTTTAATATTGCTTAAATGTTCAGAGATTAAGAGTGAGGTCCAAGGAGAGAGACAGTGTCTCTTCATAGGTGTCTGCTTTATTCCAAATCAAAATTCATAGCCATTTGATTTTAAAATACACTGTACAATATATACAGACATAAGTACATTAAATTATCTAGTTTGGATATAAACAGCTGCAGATATGGTATCTGAGAGCACCCGGGGAGTTGTATTCTACAGACATAGGATTTTCTGTACAATTTATTCAATTAAAGTGTGAAATGTGTCTAAACGAGTTATTTGAAGGGCTTTTGTTCTCTTGCACAATTTCTGCCTCCCACTCCTTTCTTTCATTTCTACCAAACTCCCAGAACACAGCTCAAAAAGGGAATAAGGAGGTAAAAAGTATCTTCTGCTCAAGAAAGGACATACAGCTGCACAGCAAAGCAAATTCATAACACCACTTCCAGTATTTCTGGTGTGCTGAGGAGATTTGAATAACTGTCCTATATATTCAACATAAAGCTATTCATTTGAATTCAACTTGTTTATGCTTCCTCCATAACAAATATTTTCTTTGTTTCAAACAAGCATAACTCACTAGCCAAGGGAATGTTGCAATGATTTATGGATCACAGCACAAAAAACCTAGTAAGAAACTTTATACAGAATCACATCTAATCTATGTAAACGTGTATTTAATTTCTCTAGATGTAGCTACTGCTCAACTTGATACTCAAACTGCCTGAGCAGCTTGGCAGTAGTGTTTATACAACAAAATACTACGCTCTACTATTCAATCATAGAGCAGTGACAACACCTAAACTGGGATTCAGTTGCCTCAGAGTGGAAGTTTATTGTCATTTTAGGCACTGCGGGGTATCTTGACTGGCTTCCAGATACTGCTTCAAAGGATTGTAGGCTCTCCTAAGTCCTGAATCCTATCTGCCAGTTGTGTGGATGTCTTAGAGCATCTCAGATGGCACTAGATAACTACATTTGGGCAAATGAATCCTGCCCTTACAGACTAACAGTGAAGTTGCTCATTTTATACCTACTGTGGCAAAAACACAGAACATGCCATTTACTTGTGAAAGTCACTCACAGGGCACAGGAATGAAGGCAAGGGAATGAAAACTCAGGATTTTCTTCTTGAAAACACAACTCAGTTGATGCTGTAAGTCCTGTATTTCTGCAGACCAGCCATGCGAGCATTTGCTTCCCCATCAGTAGTTGCAGAAACGATGAGATATGCTATCTGGACACCCAGTTTCCATTAGAACGTCCATGGTGTCTCCACTTGAGACTGTGGAAATGTCGTCTAAAAAACTCAATGGCAAAATAAGGCATACTGTTTCTCAGAAGAAAGTGCATTTTAAGATGGCTTAGGTCACTGTACAGAGTTAGAGGTTCTTGTATTTGGCACTACTTAGGTATGTTTCCCTCGCATCTTACTACCCTGTTTGAATACTTAATGCTGAGAGAACCTCCATACTTCTTGGCAACAACCTCTTAACTTCTGTTAATCCAAGTCTGCCAACATAGAGAGACTATGAGTTCACAAATCATACAGAACTGTCTCTTCATATAGAGTCTGCTGACAAAAGAAAAGGACAAAACATCTGGCAAAATAAAATCCTCTGCAGAAGAAGAGAGCAGAAGCCCATACTTTTCTGCAGTCAGAAAACCCATCACACAAACATCACTGCTAAGAACTTGTAAGAACTAAGGCTTTGGGGATCACATTCTCGGTCCCATCCTCAGTTCCTCATTCGTCATGTCTGTTATATCTGCTGAAGATCAGACCTTGAACATTTGTCTTATCTAAAGATCATCCCAGATCATTGTATTGTTCTATCCTTAAAGCATGGTGCCTTCAAAACTGTACCTGAGTCAGTTGTATAACACTGTTGTAGGTGTCCTGTTTCTTTCCTTGCTAAAGAATAATTATAGTACAGTATTACACAAGAGCGGCTATTAAATGCAAATTCAGGTTTTGAAAATTACAATTGCAAACTGTTTCACGCAAGAGAGAAAATCATAATATTATTTTCAAATTTATAATTGGTCATTTCAGTCATGAAAGTCCAATGCAATTCCTTTAACATAATCCACCCATTTTTAAAAGAACTGTAGTTGGTATTAAAAAGTAAGGAAGGTGCAATAATTAGCTGGATCCTATGAACATGAAAACTCCTACTGGTGATTAAGCATAATGTTTACCATAAAAGGCCCAAGCCCCAGTACTTCACTACTCAAAAGTACAATGAGCATTTGGAAAATTTCACAGTAGTTCCACAGTAACCTTTTGTCCAATTAATATAGTGTCTGTGGCTTTGTATGATTGTAGCATGAGGAAGCATTAATTTTACCAGAATCCTAATACTCCAAGGGAAAGTACAGAGTAGATACAATTGACAAACATGAGAAGGTATAACATGAGCTAGGGACTACATTCATGAGGCCCAGCTGCCTTACAATCTCCAGAAAATAGAGAAAAGGGAAAAAATGCTAACATTTCAGACATGAGTGCTTTGCCAGAATCTTACTTGTATTTCTCACCTGCATCAGTCTTTAACTGGTTGGTGCTATACACTCTTTATACTGCTAGAGAGAAAAGAACAATATTTTTCTACACCCTAGAAGGCTTTCAGCTGTTTCAAGAGGGAAGAATATCTACTGTTGTACCTTCACTCTTCCAGCTACTGTTATGAGGAAAGATCTCCCATGCCTGCTGTTCTGCTTTGATGTGCATTTTCCACATGCCTCAATAAGTATTTCTAGAGCTGCTCACAGCATTTCTACAGCATAGGGACCACCACAATGACATCACTCATGGTCCTTTAACCAAGCTCGGAGCAGCAGTGCAGGCACTAGTGCTTATCAGCAGATTCAGGGAGGGGTATTGGATTATTTCATAATTGTAACACTTGATGGAAGGTATAAACACATTTCTGCTTTCCAATAGAAGTTTAATTCTGAAGTTGTTGATGGTATAGATCAGGACTTGCCAGGACAAACATCTCACTTATCAAAGGTGAACAGTTTTTCAGAGACTGTAATTCAAAGACATTTAATACAACCAGTTGTTTAATTTGTATCTTGGAGCGCCAATATTTTTAATAAAATTAATAAATAGGCACCTCATGGCAAGTAGAGTGAAATGACATTTTTCTTCTAATTAGACTTCAGACAGTATTATATTATGTAGTTAAGGGAAAGGAACTTTGCCTCAAATTTCAAAGTGGCGAATCTCAGTTTAATTCTGCTAATGGCAGTTAACACAGATGGCTAAAAAGAGTAATTATCTTCTTTAGCTTTCTGCCACCTGCCACAAATGAACTGTTTTCTTTAATTGCTCAAAATTACTCTTAATCACACAAAACAGATACTTAAATCCTTGTCACATATTGCAACTCAAGAGCAGGATTTTAACCTTAAGTATGCGATTTAAGAAATTACCATCATGGCCAAGAGTACAATGCTAGCTATGTGCTGTGACAGTTGAAAAGATTAATCCTTTCTCTTCCAACTAGGAGCAAAGTTTGCAAGCTAATCATAAAAGTCCTGTAGTCTGATCCAAGTAATTGCTAGAGCAACCAAAAGGCTATATCCACAGTAACATGAAAAAAATTCACACTATTTCTTCCTGCTGATATGCTTGCTCCAACAAATGGTCATTTTTAAAAGGCACACAATCAAATGGACTTATTTTTAAAATGACTTACTCAACAACTTAAAGATGTAATATTAACTATAGCTGGGTGATGAGTCAAAGGTTTTTTAGGTTCCTCAAGACATATTTTAACAGAAATAGTAATCCCGTTTTTTTGGGGCAGCATTTTGAGTTAAATTCATGCTGGGTATTTAAAAACCTGACATGCCACCTTTTGGAAGTTTCTGGCTATGATATACTTTATAATAGCAGTCCTTGCCTCCCACTATTCAGAGCTGATGTGTTTGCTGGAAGAACGAGTAAATCTTCCCTTTTATCTCTACTGCTCTTCTTGATGTCTCAACTAAAAGAGGACAAATTCAGATTCTGCAGAAGAACTGAGAAATCTTCTCTTTAATTCTGCCTACTGATATGAAAATCATCTTTAAGCTGAATCTCCACAGTAACTTGAAAAAATACTAATGCTGCCATTCTTGAGTTTTAGATAAATCTTTGTTATTAAAAGAAAGGAAAAACCACCAAACTTACTATTCCATGAATTATGAAGTCAATAATTCTCCAACACTATTTCTCTTAAATTTCTTAGAGAAATTTCCCAACAAGATTTATACACAAGGTGATAACAGGAAAATTATGGAGAAAACCTATCAGAATTATTACGTGTAAATGAAAACCCCAAATAAAAGCAAACTGTTTCACTTCTCAGTATAAAACCATCTATAGTACAAGTGAGCTGTGTTGTATGTATTACACCTTTTTTTAGAACACAGATTGTTTTGCAAAAATTATCTTAACATTAGATAAACTCATGAATTCTGCACATTAACATCTTTTTGCTGTTACAGCTTTGTATCTTCAAATGCATGAATGGCAGAGGGAAAGGAGAATCATTTATAAGCAGAGACTTGGAAAATAGCCTTAAGACAGTTGTATGTTTTCACCAATCTAAAGATAAACAGAGACCTAGAATATGAAATGAGCCCTGACTGATAAACTGCATAAAAAACATTTCTGAACTTCATCTTTATGGGAATTCATTATCTATGATGTCAATCATGTATACCAGGGCTCTGCACTGTGGTCCAGCTTAGAGTTTCCATTTCGTAAATCCCTATAACTGGTCTTACAACCACTTCTAAGACAGCCTCAGCTGTATAAAATGCCCATGAGTAAGTGTGAGAAAGAAAAGGCCTGAATGCTTCATTGCCCCTGTGTATTTTTAACCACAGCAGGGAAAGTTAGAATAATAATAGTATTTACCTTTGTTACTTAGTAAATAGCAAACTATTATTGGACAATTATAGTAAAGGTCAAGGCCCACTTTTATTTTCTTTCTTTTTTCCTTAAGAAAGATGTTTACTGTGTTTTTTAGCTTCAATTAAAAAGTGATTTTCATAAAGTAGTGTAGTGTACAAAATGTTTGGATGTATCAAATTCTGTGACACTAACTTAATTGTAAAAGATAAGAATTTTTCAGTGGAGCTTATTCAGGTATCCTTATTATCTTTGGGCTCCAGCTTTTATATAGGCATGCTTATCATCATTTGGCTCCAGCTTTCATATGTTTGTTACAACAATAGTGAGTTCATAAAATGTAGGTAGTGAGTTCATAAAATGTAGGTATTTTCTTCTAAATATTGTCCAAGTGACAATAGATTTTTATAATCAGCTCCACTGTGGGCCACTGAGCACTCCATTCTGTGTTTTGTGGCTGGTAGTGTGCAGTGTTCACAGGAAATGAAAACAACATCATATGGAGGAAAGATTAACTAAAATCAATACATGATTGTACGATAAGTAACAGGCTTTCACAGTTTTAATGGACTAAATAATGTAATGTGTTTGGTTTTGCAATCACAGGATCTAATCAAGTATTTTTAAGTTTTTAAACAGGAAGAGTTTAGCCTTTTCTCAAAAGGATATATATATATTTGCAGAACATAAGTCATTCATGATCCTGATCCTCATGGACCCTGATCTTACAGCCTTTAGTATGCAATTAACTTTAACTCTTTTGCTGAAGGAAATCACAGTTCAGTCTGTTAATATAACATGATTGGGTTTTTTGTTGTCATTGTATTTTGTTGCATTCAAGCTCTTGCCTTAATGTTTTTCCTCTAAACCATTTTCAGGATGTGGATTAGCATATTGCTTCCCCAGGGTTACTCTCAGGCAACTGGCACGTTACCTGATCCCCCAGCCCCGGCAGGGAATTTGCCACCGAGGGAGGCCTCCTGGGCTGTGTTTCCCAGCAGGCAGGATACCCTCTCAACTAGCCAAGCAGCAGGCCCTGCAAGCAGTATGACAGGGAGTCTCCGGTTTCCTCACCTTTCATTCCTAGCCCCTTCCCAAAGTATGGCCGTATTTGGGTTAAGCTGAACTTGCAAGGTTTTGAGCGCCACTGGCATAGGCATCCACAGCTATGTCTGATGTTAATGGGAATTGGGAGCACTCACGTTCAGAGTATTGAGCACAGTATGTGCTTTATGTACCACTGTACAAATGTCAAATTTCAGACAGGATAGCATGTAGCTATGACAGCTGTCTTTTAAATTATGCAGAAGAACAAGCTGAGGACAAATACAACTGAGCAGTGGCTTGTTAAAGGAATCTATCTAATACAGCATTGTTTATTCCTCCAGAAAACAGAAATATAATTTCATTTTGCAATAAAATCAGGTAAAATTGTAGGGGCATGTATTTTCTGATATGCTTACTACACCCCATACTAGAAATACATATTACCAAACATAAAATACACACATACACCCTTCCTCTGAGATTACTTAGAAACTTATCCTTTACCGAAGTGAGACAGAAAACGTACAAAACACGTAAACTTAATATACCCACTCACTGAATGCTTTTGAAAAATCAAATTCATAAATTATACATAAAGTTAGCAATTCTACTTGCATGCATTGACAGGATATTATGACAAAGAAGGTTATCTTTGCAAAATGTACAATGCGCACATTAAAACACTATTGAATGACAAGCAGAGTTGGGAACCTGTCTTTCACCAGAGACTCTTCTGGAAACCAAAAGGGCAAGTGATGGGTATCCCAAGGCTCTACAGAGAATCGGGTGCCTCTGGATGTAATCTGTGTACAAATCCCCTGGTTTACGAGCAGAGGATCCCCACAGAGTATTGGCCCTGGTACCTCATGCACAAGAAATATTTTCAATATTAAAGCTTGATTTCAGGAAAGTCTTACTAGTCTTTTTTTTTTTTCCCCTAATTCAAAACCAAATTAAATTACGGCTATAGTAGGGAAGAAAATATGAGTGCAGGGATAGGTTAAAGTAAATGGAAAGCATTTGAAACATAAATGTTCCTATGGGAAAGGTTTTCTGAAGGATACATTAATTGGGGAAGACCTGTCAGACACGGGGAAAGGCTATAACTGCAATACTGTATGGAAAAATATTGGAAAATACTAAAAAAATATTTAGCAGCTGTTGTTTTCTGTGGTGGTTTTTTAGACACCATTTAAGAGATATATGTTGTAGAACAGTGATAGAGGTGGAAATAAAGTGAAGGGGCAGTAAGCATTTCATTTCAACAGTGCTCAGTAGTGCATATAAGGAAATGTGTTTTCTGCTTACAGAGGTATTAGAATAACTTCTAGAAACATATCATGCACAAGACAGTTAGTAGAACACTGAGCCAGCAGCTCCCATTCAAAATGTTTACCTACAGGCTTGAAAAACCTTATTCAGGCATAGCTCTTTGCTGAAAGCCTTGTCCATGCTCCTTGCTTAAGGAAAAAAATCTATTTAGAAATGAAGTTGTTCTGAAAACCAACACCTGCTCTGGCTGCTTCAAACATCACTGAGGAAGTATGGCTTGAATTCAGGGACCGGAGCAGCAGACTGGTCCTATGTGGGGATAGTCTCTACTCTGGTGCCTAAGCTAGGACACTGCTCTCCCAGGCTTCTGTGCAGAATCAAAGGCCACGTTAAGAACATCTGAGCAAGGTACCTGCTCTGGAGTAGTCCGGGTTTTCTGCCATTGCCTACAGAAAGGGCCTAGGGAGCAAACATGAACATTCAAGCATCTAAAACAAGCCTGACACTAGTCAGTGTAAACCTGGCACCTTGAAAGGGAATGAGTATTTTCATGGCACCAAAGAGCCCGGTGCTATTGTCACCTTACCTAGCGCCCCAGGGCAACCCTTGAAGCACGGCAGGGATGGGAGAAAGGATGTACAAGAATGCACATGGAGCTGAGCATCAGAGTACATGAGAGGTTGATTCTTAAACCCTACTTTGCTGTTTGCTTCTATCAAATGGAAATGGCCATGCTGCCATGATTTTGCTTTCCTTATTCCTGTTGACTAAATTTCACAATATGAAATTTCAGTGTGAATCAAATTATGTTCTAGAGAATATCAAATGGGCAGGTTCCTGGAGAAAAGGTGAAGTTGTCTTCCTCTCCTTTGAAGTAGTTTTAAAGTAGAGAGTGTTCTACTTTAACACTGTGGTATGAAGAATCCCTGTAGAACTGCATATGAAAAACATATTGCTCTACTAGAATGTTTGAAAGAAATGGAAAATAAAACAATGAAACAAAACTACCTAAGAAAAATAATCTAGCTCTGAATACAGCATTGCTGTGATTCCAGATCTTTTTTTCCCTAATGATATACCAGTGTACATAGTTGCATGTAGTCAGATTTCACAATAAAAATTAGAAACCTTTAGTTGAATAGATTTAACATTAAGGATAACTTGGCAAACAGTTATGCATTAATGACCAATTAAATAAATATCTTTTAAAAATCCATGATTTTTAAATAGAACAGGAAATGTTAAATTACAAAATACACGTATGGGTGAAAATACTTCAGCTAATAAAACTTTATTTGGAAGGTAACCTTCTTTCACAGCTCTTTTTTTCATTAGCATTTGTTTTCTATTCATTTGCTTCCTTAGTACTCTCTTCCATGGTATCATGCCACCATGACCAAAGTGACAGACTTTTGTCTCTGCTGGATTAATCAGTGTGTTCTTTGATCCATAACATATGCTCCTAGTAGACATTTAGTCAACATATTCAAGACTTGTGGTCTGGCAATTCAGTGCCTGTTAACCTAAACCTAGACAGTTTAAAATATTTAAATTTTTGTTATTTAAGCTTGTCTTTCATACATAATAGAGCTTAAGCAACAGAAAAAGATATGGAATGCTATATATTTGGGTTACTGTCTTTGCATAGAGATTCATTTTCCTCTGGATGGGAAGGCAGTGAGATGCTACCTAGGCAAATCACAGATCTCCATAGGTGGAGCACGTGCATTTTTATGCACATTTTAGAGTTTCTGCTTTCATTTGTCAGGGAAGTTTGCCCTTGTGCAGGAGAACAAGAGTTCCCCAATGCCACTTCGAAGGGGTCAGGGGCCTGTCAAGGGCCTTGCCCCTCTCCGCTGACACCACGATGGGCTGAGCAGCACACCAGCAAGGTGGCCCTCTGCATGAGCCCTTGGAAAGGCCATGCAGATGGTTACAAAGTTACTAAAAACTGCCCTGCAGTGACATATGCTTCAGAGGCCCATGACTTTGTAGCAAGAACCCAAAATAAGTCTGCTGAGATGATAGTGGAGGATGGTGTGGGATGCAGGAGAGCAACAGCTAACATACGACAGCAGGAGGAGCAGGGCTGCTTCCTTCACTGCTCTTCAAAAGGAGCATCCACTCGCCTCTCTGTTTTTGCACACATGACACAGACCTATACTGAGCTTTCAAAGTGGATGATTATTTCTTCTTTTATTTAAAATTCTTATTTTCTCTAGGAGTTGTGTGAAATTGTTAAAAAGTTATCTCAAAGGAAACTGGCAAAGGGAGGGGTGAAGTAGAGAGGAGGAGTAGGGTGGTAACCCAAGATATTTTTTCTTTAGTATATCAGTTAAAGACATTAATGAGATTCAAACCATTTAATTATTTTTTCATCGAGTATATAGCACATGATTTATGGCTCAACTACTCCTTTACTGATCAGAGTGCTATAAAGTGCTATATAATATATTGCTTTCCACTGTGCCATGTGCAGATAGAAATGGCAAGTATAAAATGGGATTAACTATCCTCAAAATAGTCCGGGTTTGAAATTATTGCTACAAGGCCAGTGCTGAAACTCCCTTTGACTTCAGAGGGTGCAGGATTATGTCCTCATCCCCATCCTCTGCTGCACACTGGCACATCCCTGCCAGTCGCAGACCTTTCCTGGGCCCCAGGTGAATACGTGTAACACAGAGGAGAGGGTCACTGTTTTTCAGAGCATTGCCCTGCCATGAAGAATTAAACAGAAAATGAATGGAGAAACCAAATGTCAGCTGCTCCCTTAGACTTCAAGCTTCAGGAAACTCTACTTAGTGGGAGTGGGAAAAGACTGGCAGGCTGAAATGTAAGAGAATAATTGTATTATAAGAAGATTATGAAAGATTATTTTTCTTGTGGGCCCCAGATTTTTGTACAAACAATCCTGAATTACATCCTACAAGGCAAAATGAATTCACCTATTCCTCTAAATGACAGGGTTTTATTAACTGCATATTCATTTGGTGTGCACAAAACTAAAAATGGGCTTGTATTACAACGTTACATGCATCTTTCTTTCATTTGACAACATGGAGCTCAATGTGATTAACAATGTGGCAGCTCATAGCAAGAAGAAAAATAATTGTTTTTTCAATATACAACCCCCCGTAATAATTCAGAAATCAATATGCATCCTCGGAGAATTTCCCCCAGCAGAGGTCTGCAGAAAGCAGGGTGGCCTGCCTTCATTTCCCTATGAATGTGAAGCTGTTGAAACCTTGGTTAGCCAGTTTTTTGGGTTTTTTTTTTCATGTTTAACTATAACCACTGGGACTGGAATCATAGCTTCTAGTGGCCTAATATGAATATTAATGAGACACTGGGCCATGGAGTTCCTTGCTGATTTTGACAGTTTAAAGGATCAGTTAGTTAATTAGAAGATGACATGGCACATCGCATCCCTTGGCTCCATACTGCCTTCTGTCTCCTCTTTTCATTTTCTTTTTTGACATGTTAGATTACATCATTACTTGTAGCTTCACTTGTTAGCCACACCATGAAATTAGAATATTTTAAGCTTTAATTATTTTGAATTCTGTCCTCTGCTATGAACATGAACTCAGAAGAAAGCATAGAGAAACCTGAATTTCAGACTTTTGAATTTAAGCTCGACAGTTTATAAACCTACTAAATGCAGCCAATAACCAGAAAAGAAAAGGATTATAAGTAACACTGAAAATTGTGTTGATCATCTTATCAGTAACCAAGTTAATATTTTAAGTAGGTACCCCCTTGTCTTCAGTGCTGTATTCATGCAAGCATTATTTAAGCTTTTGTACATGCATTTCTCAGCAATCTAGAGTCTCTTCCTCCCCAGCCATGAACTGATTGTGTCTCTAGACATGTGCATTCAATCCAGTACATTCATTGCACTGTACTGTGCTCAAAAATGTAGAGTTATCTATCATCATCATAGTCAGAACAGACAAAAATAATTTGAACAGAAAGCATGGTACTCTGCAGCAGCCCTCTCATTTCAGGGAACAACAAAGGATAACAAAGATGGACAGTGGATAATAAATTTCACTGAAACATTGACATATTTCTCAACTACACCTGACACCCCCAAAATAGACAAGCCACAAGGCACAAACACTAAAACAAACACAAAAAAAAGGAAACTGCAAAGCTACAGTCATACCATAAATCATAAAAGCTTTCACTTTTTAGAGCCCAGTGTCTTATTGCAGTTTGCCATCGGGACAAAAACCCTGGACATGTAGTAATATTTTCGAAGTACCAAAACCACTTACTTTGTGAATGAATAGATAATCTTATTAATTAATACCTGTCTTCTAACTTATGCTCTGTCTGTGAAATTCTTATGTTGGTCTATTTCTGTAGAGAACGTAGAAGAAACACATATGTTACTAACTTTCTTAGACAGCTTGCAAGTCGCCAAAAAGAAGAGTCTACATGAAAATCTGAATCCAATTTATGCATTATGGAAAGCCTGCAGTTATGGGGCTTCTTTGTAAATAACAAGATTGGTGGGTAAATGTATGTTCCAATAGGAATGTTCATTTGTAGGCTATTATTAGTATGCATCACTGCGTCTGATTGCCTGTATACTTTCACATTTCTTTTATCAAAAGTTTATACTTCTGTATTCATTTCAAACCTACTTAATCAATACTGGTTATCAGAATGTGTATTTTAAGAGAAGAAACTGCAAAATTATGTATAATAACTCTGTGTAGTTAACCAATACAATAACTTATGTAGGCAATTCTTTTTTCTTTCCATTAAGTTAAATATGTAACCTACCATTGATTCACAGAACCTCACAAAAATACCAGTGCTAATAACAAGCAGAAATAGCTTCCATTGCCATTTAAGATAGAGCTAGATAACATTAACTATAGAAAAAACAAAGTTGTAAGAGTTGTGTGATCTCCAGTGGTGGACTTGTTCAATGAACTAGAATTCCTTGTTCAAAGGGAACCAAGTTAGACATGAAAAGTGTCCTTCCTGTATTAAAAAACAGATTCTGGACTTAGACTGTCTTTTATCAAATCAATGTTATCACAATAGTATTGATTTCATAATGAAGCAAGAAAGCACCCCAGTGTAGCTGCAATTTCAAATACTGATAAGATTATATTGTAAATATAATAGATGGAAACCAAATACCACACTATATCATTACTGTATTTTATACACTAAACAACAGATAATTATGAGTACACTAGAAAACTCAGTAAAACCTTAGCTGTCTTCTGTATTTCTGCATATTCAGAAGAAGATAGTTGCAAGATTACTTCTTGGCTGGCACTAGCAAAACATGGATGAAGCTCACAGCACAGCCACAGCCTCCCTGTGAGAGTCAGAATCACCCTGCGCCTCTGTTGCTGTTTTCTCCTTCCCCATATGACCAATCTGTTTTGATTGTACTTGTGCCGAAGCAGAGTGGCTTCCTGCTTCATGTGCACAGTGCCTAGCACAGTACTGCAGTCACTGCTGGAGCCTGTCAGGCCATCAGAGAATTATGCACACGGAACAGTTCTGGAACTAATGCCAATCACCTTGAGTGGGAATATCTTTTCCAAATTCAAAGACAAAAATGCACACTTACATTTCCTTTGTTCATAACAGCCTTAAAATCCCATTTCATTCAGGGTCTGCTCATCTGGGTCTTTTTGCTTAGGAGCTTTGGGTAAGAATTAGAAAGCAGATTCCTCATTGTCCACCTGAACCTAGAAATGAATACAAAGGCACACATATAAACAACTTTTTTTCATATTGGCTACCATTTACCATTAATACTTAATATTCCCGCTCATTCTTTTTATCAGATGGTTAATACAAAACCTAATGAGCAATAGATAACATTCATGTTTCACTCTGTTTCAAATTAAGTGTGGAGTAGTAAAAACTATGAAATAAAAGTGAATATCTTTTCAAATAGAAGTGTCTTAAAATTCGTAATTTGAATACAGTAGCTAAAATACAAAACTAAGCGAAGCCTGTGGTCCTTAGCAGGTCTTGGCAGTTCCTGGCCATATATTATTCAGTACTATTCTGCTGACCCTAAGGGGAGTTCATCTTGGAGACATTAGGGTCAAAGAGCAGAAGCATTTGGACACAGTCAAATGGATTTTACACCACTGTATCTTTCTGACATTACTGTTTTGCTTCAGCAAACTGGCTAATAACAGATATATCCTATTGGGTACCTTTCTAAATCACTTCAATTTTCTTTGTCCTTGGGCTACAGTTATATGATCAGGATCCAAAGCTATCACAGAGTATGATATACTATTTTACTTGCTCATTTGTATTAGAACGAACTTTATTAGCTTTTGGGCACATGTCTATCAGTTTTAAAGATTAAGTATTATGTCAATAGCTTTTATGCAGCATTCAAGTACAGTGAATCATTTTGCTTGCCCTGAGATTGTTAAAGAGTATTATTGCTTTTACAGAAAACATTTTTATTCTAAAATGAACCATCACTCATAGCAGTCTTTGCTTACCAGTGTTAGCCCTCTAAAGTGATATTTCACAGCAAAAGTAAAATGCAGATAGATACTCTAAGTAATTTTAGATTTGAGAGCACATGAATGTTATAGACACAAGTGTATAACTAACGTTCAACTCCATAGTCCTACTTTTTCATAATTTGCTTTCTTCCTTTAAATATTCTTAATTTTCTATTTTACATTCTTGTAACTGTGGTAACAATAGCCACAGTGCCTTTGGCATGTAAAACCTGACAATTTGTGCATGCTTAAATTTGCCATTCTTCTTAAATAGAAGCTAGCTAGTTAAATCACCTGTACAAAATTATAAAGACAAGCTCAGCTGTTTCAGTATCAAAATCGAGAAATCAAAGATCATTTTTGACAGGAAGCTGAGGTTCCTTCTAACATGGAAGAAGCTTTTAGAAGACAAAGCCAGCTTATTGCCAGATTTCCTTACCAGTCTCTTATAGCTTTAGATAGCTGATTCTTAGTGGCCAATTGTGTCACCAGTTGGAAACGGGATGGGGATAGCATGTTAAGGATTTGAGCTAAAGAGCAACATTTAAAGCATTATCTGCCTTCAGGTCCATCACTTAGGCATTGCTAGGCCTGAAGTACGGCAGCTGGCAGGCGATAATTTCAGAACTGAGTTTATTAGTAGGTGAAAGAGCACCCTTCCTTTTTTTATTGGTGCATTCTCTTTTCTCAGTAGCTAAAACCCTGTTTCACCCACTTCTGTCACTATGTCACTGTAATGCAGCACGCACATCCTCTGGTTCAGGGATTACCCTTTGTCTGACTCTTTGACCAAGACCTCTTGGCACTTCTGTAGCAGACACCCAGATGGGCAGCCCACAGTATGAGGAGTTTTGTAGTCCATAGGTCAGCTCTTACCATCCTAATTTTCTCCATCAGAAGGTCTCAGTGACACATTAAACAATTATTTACCCTATTCTGACCTTATCATTTCTGCTTCATGAAAGACTGAATTAACACAATAGAGTTCTCTTATGCACTGGCCTTGCAGTGCTTACAATAATACTGCTCTAATATTCCTATAATGTTACTGTCTTTCTCACGTGGCATAAATTAAAGAGATATCAGACTCCTTAAAGAGCTTAGAGGACAGAACAGTTCCTTCCATGGTTTAACAATAAATATCATTTCATTTAAGTTACTACTGAGAATTGGAACTCTTTCAGAGAAGCTAAGTGGAGCAAATAAGGATCTCAAGACTTCAACATTAACTGATGGGAATAAAGCCAACATTTTACATTTGCTTTCACATCCTCTCTTGTGGTATGTTTTAGTTTAAATATTTTGGCTCCAGTCGTGAAGCCTCCAAGATACAGGCAGACTGCTATGCCCCTATACAAAAAACTGCTGAAATGAGATCTTTTTCCTATTATATTTAGAGTATGTATTTAATTGTTGTGTCTGCACACTGCTATACAAAATACTGGTTTGCTTTCAAGTATTTGACAGAGGACTTTTTAGAAGGGTATTTTTAAAATAGATCCACACTAATTAAACGTATTATTAAGAATCAAACATTTCACAGCTCTTGACGGATTGTAGTATTGGGAATTTGCAAATAAAAACAGGGACAGAGAACTCGGTCTGAACATATTCTCAACACAAAGGCACTCCAGCATTAATAGAGCTGACCCAACAGCTATAATTAAAAGCACCCTAACACATTTTGAAAAATTCCAAATACTAACTTTAAAGTACAGTTGTGTAGCACAAACAATTTTGTTTCACACCACTCTGTGTAATCATAATCTGTACAGTTTCCTGACTTCTGTTTATATAACACACAAATGCAAGAATTATTTATAAAGTCACAGCTGTTCTCTTTCCTTGCCTTTGTTTCTCTCAAGTCTTAAATATTTGTAAAAATAAGAAAAGTAATCAAAGTACTGATACATTAAGCAAACATTTCCACAATCACACTGCTTAAATGGCAATCATTTGTTTAAACAGAACTTGCTAAGTATATGTACAAAAATATAGTGCTAAATAGTTACTACATACTAAGAAAGCCAACTTACATTTAAAGAAACAAAATAAACCATGCCAAACCATTACTAATATTGCAAAGTCAACCACTCAAGCGTTAGGAACTCCCAGAACTGAGCGTGAAGGGTTGGTGTTTGCCCAGGCCTGTGAAGTAGCTATATGCCATCTGCTCCTTGCACAAAGGACAGGAGTTTATTCTTGCTGTTGGGAACTGCTTTCTAAGAGCAAGCACTTGGCAGCGCAAGTCCTGACCCTTGCAAAGCTGGCAGAGGGCACTTCCGAGCCTCTGAGCTCCTTGATCATGATGCAGGATGAACAATCCAGAGCGCTTTGCTTCTCTCTTTATTCTGACTCAGCATCCCATATAGAGATAGGACACAAAATGTGTTGGTCTCATCTGTACTTATCTGTGTCTTACCTGCCAACACCTGACAGGCTTAATGGTAAAATAAATCAAACATTTAAGCAGCAAAATTTAGCTAGGCTTATAGTTAAAAGCAGAGAGATCATAAGTCGCAACTAAAACAAATACAAAAAGCAAAACTATCTGTACGCTGTAGCAGGATTTCCTCCTAGCCATCACCTAGGATCTGTCCAGCACATCCTACTTCTCAGAGATGGAGCAAGATCCCGCCCTTCATGGTGGCCCATCGTTGGGATGCTTTCCATCTTGTATTCCCTGGAAATTAGCTTTTGGACACAAAAGCAAATGCCTAGTAGTTAGAGCCAGGTATCGCCAATAAAAGGACTTTCACACACTTGTCACATGGAATCAGTCAGGGGGCAAGTAATCTAGAAAAATGCTAATGAAAACTCTTCCTGGCACCTTGTGTATTCAAAGGCCATTTATTATTGCTCCTAGTCAGCTGCCTCGCTCACTGTTCCCATTCAGTTTGGATTGCTCGCTGGGTACTCCTCACGTTCAGCTGGGACCACTACTGTATTCATATTGCACGTGATATAAGACACTCACTAAACATACATTTTGTTAAGCTCATTATCTCTGGCATAGTATAGACACCACACATGACGCATGGTTAATGTAAATGACAGATGCAGTAACAAGCTTCCTCATGCGGACAAACCAAAAAAAGCCAGTTATTCCTCCACCATGCACACCACACGTTTACCAGGGCTCCTGTATTACACTAGACTTGGCTCTTAAAGCTTAACCCAGTATGTCTTTGTATTATAATGCAACTGTAATCACACAGTTAACATCAATCCCATCCTATACGCTTCAGGTAGCTCTTTCATGTTGTCTGGGTCCAACAGCGAGGACAGTGAAAAAATCTCTTTGTTTTTGATGTCAGGTCCTGAACCCCACAAACAGCAATTAGGAAACGCAATTGCAGTGGGAGGTCCTCTTCATACCTTCCGTTATGAAGAATCTGTTCATCACAGAAGGAGTCTCATGAGAATTCAACTGAAAAGTTGTAGCAACTTACTACTGAAAACAGGCAAACTGTAACAGCTTAAAAGTTTACCAAATTTAGCAGATTTCACAGGGACAAAACAAACCATCTCCATGCCAAAGAGCTCCACTCTTACATGAAAACAACAATGTTCTGCTGCAGTTACTCTCCTGGCCTGATTTACATTCTTATATTCCATGCTATTATGGCCTTAGTGGCATTTACTGGATATAATTAAACATTAGTTCACATAGTCCATTACATCAATATACAAAAATAATAAAAAGGTGCATTGCTATTAAAATAGCAACTAGAATATCACACATGTTTATGTTTTGTTTCTTATCATTTCTGGCTGCACACTATTTCTGAAAAAAATTCCTAAGATTAAAACTGAACTATAATAAGCATATAAATTTATAATATATAGTATAAATAGCACCTACTATTTAAGAACAAACTTAATTCCATGAAAAAAAAAAACAAAGGCAACATCTTTGAAAATTTTACCTTCAAGTTGCTTAATCAAATTACACAACCAAAAAACATTTAATCAAAGCCATAAACTCTTTTACAATTTTACTGGTTATCATCATCATCTTTTCTGTTTTCAGGGAACACTAGAGCTTTCCAGTTGTCCAAGATCCAGAGCCACTGGCTGTCAACCAGCTTTGGAGAAGCGTTTAGTATGTTGTTGAACAGAGGCATATCTAAATAAAGATAGCCTAGATGGTTTTTCAAATTAGGAGGCCAAGAGTAAGATATCAGGCTACCAGGTACCTTTGATTTGCTCTAGCCTTAAAAGCTCTTCTTCCACCATCCCAGTGATAACCTCCTGGTCAGGGAAGCATCACAGTCACCCTACAGGGTTGGAGTCCCGACCTGCTTTCAGCCCTTGTGGATGTTTAGCAGCAAGTTAAAGAGGTCCCCCTTTCTTTCTTTTCTATAGGTGGGTAGCTTCCTCTATCAAAATGCATTCTCTAGAGTTGAGTTTTCTTCTCTAGGCACAGCAGAGAAATGCCACACAGACACAGTACTTGCTATTCAAAAAATCCCCATAAAGATATTATGGGAAAGTAGGATCCCTGCTTGTCACAGTCTCTATTTAGTAAAGTCTAATACTAAAACACACACAGAGCCTGAGCCATATTTCAATAGCTGATCATTTTAATGCAAATTGCAAGTACAATTGTAGTAATAGCTGGCTATCCTGCAGCAAGATACCTATATCTGGAATAGAGTTTGGACACAAAAGTTGCACATGGTCCTTGCACAAAATTTCCATTGTCATCCACAGAAATCTGCTAAGCCAAGGGTCAGAAAGCAGTCAGATAACCGCAACAGAAGATACAGGCCCTCTGTCATGAATCACCTATATCAAAATTATACTCTTTCTCTCATTCTTATGCTATTCTGACTTCTTCTTTTCCATATAGCAGAATGAATTAAAATAAGCATAAAAATGCACACTTTCTGGATACTTAAACAATTGGAAATAGTATGCTAAATCCAAACTCCTAATGCCAGTTAATACTTCCTACACATATTTTCCTATGGAAAATATCCATAAAGCTTACGACTCAAGAGTATTTTTCTAGTTTGTTTGGACAGTTCACAGATGTTTTAACTTTTGTATCTGTGGCACAGGTTTAATGTGGATATAGGCACTCAAATACTGAACAGTCATAAATGCCATATATGCTGTATGTTTTTTTGCAATCTGGTGAAATTTATATTTTTTAAATGACGTTTGCAAGTAATGTGCAATCCTGTCACAGTTTTCACAAAACAATGAAAGTCAATAGCATAGATGGTCATTTCTCAGGTGCTACAAAATTAATCAAAAACTTATCAATAAATATCAATCTTTTTTGTTGTTGTTTTCTAAATCCACATACATTCACCATTAACATCTCCTTTGCTTTGTAGCCAAGTCCTAAGGCTGTGCACAGGCTTTCAGGGATAAAGGTAGGCTTATGCGCCTGGTTCAGTCATCTCCTACCGTAAAACTGAGGCTCCTAGATGCCACCATAGTATGAGGGAAAAATAAAGCCACTCAGTATATTCAGCTTTGCAATAGCCACTGCTGAGCTTTGTACAAATAGATTAATTCCATTATGACTTACATTTAAAATGTACTTCTAGGCTGCTTAAATATGTTAAGAATTATCCTGAGGGACCACAGTAAAATGTAGCCATGTTTATTTGTAATTGCTACAAAATGGTTTACAAAATTGTTAGTGTCTTTTATTATGCCTGCTACTGAAGCACTTGCCTGTTAATTAGAGGAATTTCAGCTGTCATAGTCGGCAATTATAGCTTCTGTATCACTGTCTGTTATGAATAGTCAATGAGCACTGATTAATATGCATGAGTAGCGGTATATAGCGTGCGCATTGGACCACAGTACAGCAGCTTGGGCAAAGCAGTAGAGGGAGTGTTGTGTACTGCGAGTGAAGGAGGGAAAGCACGAAAGAAAAGAGCACAGCTGCTTTGCAACACTCTGTGCAACACCAGTGTGAATTGGTTCAGTTCAGCCGACTCACCTAGGTATTTCAAAGGATATCTGCACGCATGCTTGTTAACAGATATTTCTGTGGCTGCACTGGTGAATAAGGACGACTATTTCTGCCACTTATTTAAACATGGGATGCAGTTTGTGCACTCTACAGAAGCAAGAAGAACAGTACAAATTACTATATGAAGTTTGTCAGGTAAACAATTAGATTTCATTTCTAAAAGTAAATGTTCTCTTTTAGGCTGGTGACCACTGCTACTGACAGGGAAAATGAAATAGCACAAATTGCTTTTACAACTGGAAAGAAAAGGGTTTTCATATAATTTTCATATGATATCCTTATTTGAGATGTGTATCATAATGATTATGTTGTTATGCTGTACCTACTCCTTTACACTTACAGAACATCAAATATTTAAATGTATGTTGTTATACATCAAACCTGTTACAAACCTTTGTGTCACAAAACAGGAGGTTATTTTCTCCAGCATGTATTAGGTGAAGTCTCTTGACAAGGGTCATAGCTTGGTCACACACTCTCTGAACAAGTTGGGAAAGACACGTGCAATGATTAATGCTCAGAAGGTTTTGTCTCTGTTTACAAGTGCATACAGACAGTTCTCTGTGCAGTGCGCTCGTTTAGCGGTGACTGCTCTCTTCAAGTGACTGCTGCTGCCAGTATAAGTTTAAGTCTAGTTCTTGCAGTTTTTGCACCTCTATGTGTGGAAACATATCAGCTAACAAAGAGTTATAATTGACAGCAGATTAAAACTAGCACTCTACATATACTTATACATATAATTATTCATATTGTCTGATAAGTTTTCTAAAAATATGATAACACTAACTTCTATTACAAAAATGTCTTTTCCTATGTTTCTGCATTTCCTTCTGTGTTGTACATCTCTGAATTTCTTACTCTTATGTGTCATCTAAAACATGATTTCAATCAAAACAGTAGGATGGAACCATGTAAAGTGATGGCCAGCTATTTAAGGGATATACTCTTTCTTACTTCTGTTGAAATAAACATAGGAAAATATGATTAACCTCTGAAATGTGAAGGGGATTGTACTGTACTCACACTGCAGATAAACAGAAAATACCTAGAACTTTCCAACTGTACGTATATAAACTTGCCATTCATAACACATTTTAGAATAGGTAACAACTACAAAGAGTCACACAAATACTGCATGCGTTGACATATTCCAGCGCTGTCATGTTTTACGCTCACCAGCAGAGGGTATTGCATAACGTTACAGACAGTGAAATCATGCGGTGTTTGTTATGCTACTACCTGTACTTGATCTCAGATACTCATGTCGCTGACAACACAGTGAATAAAATATGTGTTTTGTATGTTATGCCAGTAGGAAAGTGATTAAATTTTAACCACATAGTTTTTCTAATTCTCACTCACTCGCCCTGAGGACACTATTGCTTTGTGGAAAAAAAAAAACACTTTGAGAACAAATAGGACAACATGTTTGCTGTCATTTCTATTTATACTAACTTGCTTACACTTATTAAGTGCTACGCGTGTCATGATGGGAAGAATATTAGAGGAAGATAATGAGTTCTTGGACATCACTCTGTATCAGAACTAGCTTCTGATGCTGCCTAGAGCAGCAGACTTGGTGTTGGTTATTGTCTGTGTGAATCCTCTGCTCAGATCAAGCAGTGTCTGTTGTAATAATTACTGAACCCTCAAGGTCGCCAAGTTTCCATGCAGTCTGGGTTTGATGCCTATCAGTGAATCACATTCAGAAGTGCAACAACCAGCACAAACTGAGACAGCAACAAATTCGGAATATTTTAATTGTTCAGGAAGCTTGCACAATGCTGCTTGTGAAATGAAGAGGACTGAGAACCTTTGCAAGTCACTGACACCTCTTAACAGATGCAAGACACCATTCTTTAAATACATATCCTTAAAATTAGTCACAGGAACAGTCTTACTGATATCTGAGATTACTAGATTGTCCAGTGCTGACTGCAGGTGCAGATCTCTGGCAATAGCTGGGATTTAGAAATCAACCTGGGAAGTGCTGCAACCTTGTTTCAGCAGTGTATATAGCATAGGGCACAGGATCAGGGATAAGCTCCAAGCATGCAAGTCCTTTGGGGGAAACACGGTTGGAACATCCTCAACTTTCATGAAAGGCAACCCTAAAAAATTGGGATTTCTAACATAGTAAAACTGCATTATTTACAACCAGGATCCCTGATTATTATAGAATACAAATTATTGTGCATAATTATTTTAACAGCTTACTACTTTGATTTCTCTGTTTCAGAAGATAGTTGGGATGGAATTCTATAGCTTAGAGAGTATGTTCAGATATTTAAATATCACTATGACAATTAAATTGCATCCTCATATAAATTGAGAGTAATCAGTAAGAATTTAACAGTCAGGGAGATGAAGTACCATTTTCTTTCAAGTAATAGGATATAAAAGACAAAGTTTTAAAACAGGTTAGTAATAAATACAAAATAAAACCTACTACAAGTGGTATCATTCATGTAACCCTAATATTATGTGAGTGTGAGTTAGACAAAATTTGCATAATTTGGTTTTATGAAATGCTGAGCATTATTATAAACAAGTCTCCTTAACTTTTTTTTTTTTTTTAAATAAGACACTGACATGCAGGAATTCACAAAACACTTGCAAGAATTAATAATAGTACATAACTGCGCTTTCTCTATTAGACCAAGAGCTTTAATGTGGCTGGGAAATTAATGCTTCAATAAATTACAATTCCAGAAGGTCCAGTACGTCTGGCTCCGTAAGTCCTTCTAACAGAGAGCACAAAGAGGATCAAATATACCAGGGCTCAGGCTTTATCCCTTCCTCATCCATAGATAATTCAAAGAGATCCTCTTCATTAAGGGCTTTGGCACATTGCCTGCAATTTCTTTTTGTGCTGCTGTGAGCTTAATGATGCAGAACAATGGTCTTCCCTCTTGTTGAACACATACCTCATTGTACCTTTAATCACATAATAAAAAGCAAATTAAGACACCTAGTCATTAAAGCGTACTGTAGCTGTGCATATCAATGCTTTGTATTACAAATACAAAGGGGACTGTGGCAACTTGAAATCTCCGTGCAGAGCAGGGCCACTGGTGATAAGTGCACTTGTGGCAGCAACATGACTCTTGTTCTATAGCACCTGTGACAACAAATTGTATTCAGCACACTCCCCATGTGCATATAACATCCTAAATATATCCTGAGGTTTATTTCCCAATTTCATGAAGCATATGAAATGAAAGAATTATATGCTATTTGATTTTTCTCCTAGTTAAACAGAAGTTTTTTTCAGATGATTTTAAAGTTTGTGAAAATGAAGGGAGGAGGGGGAAGAATTTTCTTAAAGGTAAAGCCACAAAGTTGGGAAGGTGTTTTAGATCATTTTTCCAGTATTGCTTTTCTCTATATCATCACCTCTCACAGAAACAGCAGCAGAAATAAAGGCTTTTCCCCTTGCAGGGAAATCCCTGGGGGAATAAAGAATAATCTCTATAGAAGGAAAGTGATAGAAGAATGAGTCATCTGAGAGGGAGCTTTTCAGGGTTTGTAAAACAAAAAAATAAAGATTAGCACCTCAATTTAAGAAATTTTCTAAGTACCCATTTTACTTCAAGCACATATTTACACACAGTTTAGGAGGTAAGCACATGCTGAAATGATTTCCTAAACAGACATCTAGTATTTCCACGGAT
Source organism: Apteryx mantelli (assembly GCF_036417845.1). Lineage (NCBI taxonomy): Eukaryota > Metazoa > Chordata > Aves > Apterygiformes > Apterygidae > Apteryx > Apteryx mantelli. The sequence goes on along the minus strand of NC_089989.1, from coordinate 23,911,393 downwards.
AAAAACATAGAATTTTAAATCACATATGACACTGAACTGGATGGACAGTGCTCAAAGCTGTTCCCTGGGATACAAGCGGAGATGATGGAGTTCATCCAGTTCTCATGGTGGGAAGATATCATAGAAACAGCCCATCAAAACTGGCACTTCCAGCTGAGAGATCATGGCATGAGTGAGCACAGACTAACTCTCCTCTCCACGTTGTCCCTCCAGAATAGGGATAGAAACACTGGCAGGAAACAAGCTCTCCTTGCATTGCCCTTGCTTCGGATGATCTGAGGTCAGAAGTTTTCTGCCTCCATGAATGTTGAGCTGGCAACTTTCACAAATACTAAAGTTCACGTATAAATAAACAGTTGACGTAATGCCCTTTTAGTATTTTAGTAACTATAAAGCTCTGTTCACATCCTCGTGGCCTGGCACACCTCTGAGAGGAGTAAAAATGACAGTGTTGGTAAAAACAGTAGTGTTCAAACTGGATTTGTGCTTTAAACTAGACAAAGCTACTAAGTGGGCAAAGATATAAACACCAAGGTCAGCATACAAATTGGTGTGATAATGAGAAAATGGTAGTGATGGGGAACTAACCCATACTATATTTCATTGACGACTCCCAGGAGCAGCGGTTTTGATGGAGACTTCCTTCACCAGAACTAATATAGAAAACAGTTGCACTAAATTGTTTCACAGTTAGAATTCCATTCACATATTTAGAATTGGAGCAATTAGACTAGCTAAAGTAATCAGACATTAAGACAGACTGACCAAGGAAACATTTAGGCCCATGCATAACAGTTTGACTTTAGACTGAAACCTTACAGAGCAATGATTTTATCCTATATCAGGATAGAGGAAGCTCAAAGAAAAATTTAATCAAAACTGTAAGATTTGGGAACAAAAATAATTGCCTCTGTATATATGCTTTTCATACCCTCAAATTTAATTGGGCAACCACACAGTTAATTGGCCTACATTTCTGTAATTTTCAGTGCTAAAAGACTGAAATGGTTGTGCCAATTATAGTAAACTGGTCTACTTGAAATTCATTGTCTGACTTTAAATATCCTGTATGTACACTTTTCATACAGGTTCTGAACTGCAGCTGAATTAAGAATAGCATTGAAGTTATGTTCTGTCACTTAGCTACCATTAAACTTGACCTCAATAACAGTTGTGAATCTATCACACTCACTTCAAAGTAGGCGTGTGTTTGCTTAAACAAGATGTTAATTCCAAGAGCTTTGTTCTAGACAGGGTTTTCTACCTCTGAATTAGTTTAGCTGCAGAAAAACTCTGCTTGACAGACTGGAGACTCATAATCTTCAGAAAACTGCCCTTTAATGATTGTGGCGCCTGTCTGTAGCTCAGAAGTCCCCTTTCTTAATTAGACATTTACCAGAAACTGGCAATTGAAATTTTCCTCTTCACTTGATGATGAATAATGCAATGCCTCGGTTAGAATTTCTCTGGAAGATACTCTTTATTGCATGTTAGAAGAATAGTCTGGTTGTTAAAGGAACATAAACAAGATATGATACGAAATAAACATAATGCCTAATGGTCAGCTGCAACATAAATGGATAATTTGACCTATTGTGTAGCTGAAATATCTTACTGCTTCATAATCTTCCTAAAATTCATAGTGCTTTTCTTCTTTACTTTGAACAAATAAAATGCTTAAGCATTGCATAGCTTTGTTTGGATTTTTTTTTATTTTAAGTGATAAATGATTGAGAAGATGGGTTTTGTAATGCTTTACACTTATACATCTGTTTAATGCTATGAAGCAGGTGGCAAGGAGTCACAAGGGAGAAGGCACTAGGGACAATCACTCTGTGGTTTACTGTCACATGTCAGACATGGGCAGGGAAAAGGAAACATATGGAGTAATGAAAAAGTGCAGATTTAATAAATGTGTTTTGTTGTGTTCATTAATATGAAACAAAAGGTCATGCTTCATTTTCACGAGGACAAGAGAACTCTGCGTTCATACATACATCGGGATCGTTTCTTTTAGAGACTAGGTAGGTAAGCGTAAGCAGATCCAGCTAGCCCTCCTGAGCCAGCTAGTCGGTTAAGGGTTTCACAGGAGGATGGGAGAATAAGTAATGCAAAATATACATACACACTACAGTATTCAGTACTTTAAACAGCAGCTATTGAAGCCAAGCTCTCCTATTAATATATCTTCAGGCAAAAAGCTAGAAGCTCTCATTCCAAAGAAAGATGATAAAAATCGTGCCAGTGTTTTCTTACTTGTTTCAATCAAAAGATAATTCTGAACATGAACATTTTGTAGGTGATTAGACACATTCTCCACTGGCACAGGAACTAGACACTTCTTGATTCGATTTCTAATTGCTGAAATTTCTTTTGGCTTTATGCTTAGGCACAACCTTAGCTGCATTCAGTAGCACCATACTTTTCAAACACTACGATCAGACTCCTTGGGAACACTTAAGAAATAAGATGCTTTACCAAAAGACTAAGGATTATACAACCAGACTAAAACAATATTTTGTCTATGCATTTTCATGGATTTTGTGAATTAACTCCTACAGCATCACTTTAAAGAAAGTGAACATTCATATGTTAAAAGATCACGGCTGATCCAAAAGCCTTTTTAAATTTGGCAGACTTGCTTGCAGGTGTGCAACAGAAGTTGCTCTTTGCACTGGACTTGCCCATATTGGTATAACTGTGATCAATTTTAGCCTAAAAAGGAAAATTAAGATGCTTCTATCAGTAACCCATTATGGAAATTCTAGGTAATTCGAGGTAATTCTAGGGAGAGCAGTATGGACTGGAAGGGCAGAATGAGGTGGTGGCAGGACTTCTACCTAACACTCCAGCTTCCAAGATGATCAGTTTGTGTTCTTAAGCTGAAAACGCTCCTGTACTCCTAGGAGCAGCAGATGGCACAAGATTACAAAGCCTACTCCACAGATACCAGGTAACCAGCCATTGAAGGAGCAGGCCCTCTTTTTAGTGAACCCAGCTGAATCTGTCACTGCTGAGGGGTTCCCAGATAGCAGCACTGGGCTGCTCCACCTCTTCCTGGCAACAGCTTCAATAACCCTCTTCAACACAGATTTCTTCAGAGCTGTCCACAATTGCTCCTTCCCTGTCTCACATCACTGAGTCAATTTGTGGAAGAAGGGAGGGGAGGGGGAGGATGGAATCAAAGCTAGAAAAGGTGAGCAACAGTGCAGAAATGGGAATGTGGTGCATTGGAATGGTCTTAATTGTTTTGGTTTTACATAGTATGGTCCTGATATACTACTAACATTAGTATTATATTAAGGCCTGGCCTGTACACCAACTTGAACTGTGCTGATTTTAATTATGGTGTGGTGCTATATATTGCTACACTATCAACTATTTGAGCTGTAGCTGCTAGAGCCAGGATACTAGGAGAAAGCTCACTCCAAGTATGCCTTATTCTTACACCATTCCCAAAGCACCACTGTTGGAAAAGGTTACTGGTCTACAGGAACTTTCACCTGACTCAGTACAGCAATTGGTTTCTTAACATTACTTCAAATCAGCTTACATCCATGTAACATTACAACCTCAGCTAAACCGATTAATCTTCTGATGCTATTTACTATCATTGTGTACTATACTTGTGATCACATGATATAAATGAAACAGAGTATTAGTATATGGCTCTGTTGACTGTGATTAAGTTGTGCTAGAATGATAAAAGGAAAAAAACTCAGGACATCAATACATCAGTGATTTAGACACCTATCTGCCTAAGGACCCTTTGTTACAGGATTCTGCACTGTAAAGATAAATCTAGAAATACATAGTATTAAAAAAGTAAACTTTTATTCATGAAGAAGCTCTAACTTGCTGTACTAGACTAGTCCATAGACGTAGTTTTTGCCTTTTCGCAATAGCACAGCATGTCAATGCAACATCACGGTGGAAGTGGGCTAAGAAGCCATACAGGAAGCATACCTGTATACACGGGCAAATTCGGAGAAGAAAAGAAAGGCGGTAATTGCAGTTACTAAACTCTGTTCATTAGTAATTCATGATTATTTATGGTTACACTGGTGCAATTCTGTTTTCACTGAAGCAGCTGAAAAAATTCCGCTGTGGTTTCCCTTTGAGTTGTGGTACACTAGAGCGGAGCCTGGGAACCCAACCCAAAGCAGGCAACTTTCAATATGCTATATACAGTACTGGTGCTGTATTGTCACTACATAAATGTGTTAATTACTAACAGAATAAAAATTCCTGTATTTCAAGGCTCTTTCTCCCAAGATTTTCTATTTAGAAGTTAATGTTTTAGAGAACAAATGTATTCTCTGCTCTTAAGTAAAGAATTTTTCTTTGGTCTTAACTATTTTGTCATAGATGGCTTGCAAGGCAGAGGGAAATGCACACACATGGAAACAGTCCATTACTAAACAATATAATTTTGTTTTTTGAAAAAGAGAGAGACTGTCCATATGGAAATAAAAGAGGGATTAGATGGAACTGCAAAAAGAATTAACCTGTATTTTGAACCTTCTTTCTCCAGTTCCTGAGGAAAAGGAGGTTTAGAAAATAGGCTTTTTGCTGCTCTAGTTTCTATAAAATCTTTAAAGTTGCACTCCTTTTTCTTAATATGCAGACTTCTTAAGAACTTGCTAAAGAAGTGTATCAGACCATAAAGAGTGTTTTAAATGGGGCAAAGACATCTGTAGTCTAAGAGAACTAGCATTTTTATAGTGCACTTCCCAAGGATTTGCATGATTTTCTACAAAGAAAAGCTTCTTACTCATTCTTAAGCAAGAAAGTTTTCCTCTGTGAGATTTGTGAACCATAGAAGAACCAACAAGCTGTACAATGCATACAAATGTTTACCATTCATGACAGCAAACCCATATAAACCAGTCCAATCCAATAGCTGGAAAAATCATTTTCTTCTACAAAAACCTTTCTAGTTTTTGTAATATATCGCCAAAACCAAATATTAGGCACTCTTTAAGCAAAAATAAAACACAAAGTAATTATAAGCACACATAAACTCTAACGCTCAGGGTCATTCCTGCTTTCTCAACTTTTCAGTTAACTACTGCTGTTAATGCCCAGATTTACTTTGTCTGTACCACTGCAGATGATGTTTGCACACGCGTAAATGCATACTCCTCACATACACTCCGAGCATCCTGCCTCATTCTCTTCCCCAGCCCTGTCCTGTTGTTCTCACATCGCCTCTTCATTTCTGCAGGGCTCCCAAGACCGTGCAGTCCTTGGCACTGCACGTGGGAAATCGAGAATCATTGGAGGAATAGGTCGCTATAAGCTTCTCTCTTGTGTAAATAACCCAGTTGTGTAAATTCTGTCATCACAGGAAAAGAGGAAGAACAAATACTGGGTTTTCTGCAAACCTTGTATCAGAAGGAAAAGGCAACAAGGATTGGTGACAGCCAGGAGTAAATTTCATCTACACAAACGAGAGGCACAGTTTGATATACCTGAAAACCCTCAATTAGAATCATGTCTGCCATCAACCAAGTAGCAATTAATTAAACTTCACTATCTACCCAGAAAAAATACAACATGCCATAGCTGATCTTGATGAAAGATTAAACAGCAACTGCTGATAAAAAGACATATATGTAGTAGCACAATATTATGTGTTATCCTATCAACATCTCTCTCTCATACCTCACACAAAGTTGTCTTCTGGTAAAACAGTATGATCCTGTCACCTCAGTCATGGCTCCAACTCCCACTGATCTGCGTAGCAGTTCCAGCCCTTGTGCTCACATCGTAGTTGGAGGGCTCCCAGCCTTGTGAAGATATGCTGATTTTCAGCCCAAGAAGATTTGGCCTAAAACTGGCATCTTAAACAGGGGAATTTGGCTCAGGAATTGCTGAAGGATACCATACCTCTCAGTAGAATAATGATTAAGTTAAAAACATTAGGTATAGTATAAAACAACACAAGAAAATCTGTCCTCACAAGAGGAATTTCATGGTAACACACATGCAGAATTAATAGAGGAAGAAGGATAATTTCAAAAGGAGGGATGCCAAACATTTCACACAACTGTGACAGAAAGAGAAGCCTTTGGACATCCTATACCCTACACATTTGCAAACACTATAAAGTAATAAGGAAAGCTGTATCCTAGACAGAGCAAATTCTTCACAAGTCTACCAAATCCATCAGTTCTTTTCCATTTCTCTTCCGTTTTGCCTTGCTGATTCACCCATCCATTCATTCTCTCCCCTGTCTAACAGTCATCATACTGCAGAATCCCACACTCCATAAGAAGAATATATTTGCATCCTACATTGGATGATGCAGGTTCAGAATAGTTGTAGATGACCAGCTACTTAATTAGCAGTTACCAAAGCAAGAAAAATCTGAAAACAGACTCAAGAATCCCCCTAGATCTTACCAAAACTGCACCCAGTAAGATCCCACTGTACATTATTCCCTTTCTATTGCCAAGGTAGTATTCAGACCTTTCTGGCCTTTTTCATGGCCCTTGCAATCCTGATCTTAAAGTATTGTCACATTATACCAGTCACTTCCGTGTGCGCAACCTTCACAGGCTGTTCTGTAGGAATTTCACCTGATGCTTAAGGTTCAAAAAACTGAAGTTCATCTGCTGATTCCATTTTTGGCCGTGCATAGCATATTACTATCTTTTTTTTTTATTATTAATTCCTCTTTCATTTTCTCACCATTTATGTCTTGGAAATAAGAATTAATGAATGATGCATGATAAAAGTGAGAGTTTAACACATCAGTTTCACGTTGGAGGGGCCCTCCTTTTGGATTGGTGTCTTGGCCTCCCTTGCTGTATCTTATTGCTTCATCTCTCTTCTTCTCAATTACAAACATTTATTATGTCTTACCTTAATGGACCATGACAGCATTCTGCTTTCCATTGTCAGACTTTGACTGTGTCTATTGAATACTGATGGCATGCTTGGCTTCGTAACATTTTGCTTCGTTTTTCAACTATTTGTACTGGTCAGGGCCTGAACTAAGGCATTGCAAAGGCAAAACGCCCAACGACTTCTGTGAGTATCAAACCAAGCTCAGACGACTATTTTATTTTCATTCAAAATCTTAAAAAAAATTCTTAAAAATTAATAAAAAATAAAATAAAATTCACTGACCTCCCAGATACAATTGTGCCATGCATTTCTATAGATTTCATGAGGTCATTACAATGTAAAAGCCCTCTGCAGCCTATTTTTGTACAAAATAGTACAACATACGCTATACACTCTAAATGTCCTATTCTACTGCATGATCATTACAAAAATTTTGTTAAAAAATAATTCAAGCATCCCTTCCTTTTTTACTGTAAGATCCTAATTAAGAGTATTTATCTGTCTCATGCAGTTGTTAAGCCTAATGCCCAGCTACACCAAAAATTTTGTCCATTCTTTGAACTTTAATTTGACTACGGCTTTCTCCATATTCAATGTATTCCCAATATGAAGAAGGTCCAAAAGCTAAGCATTTTAACGTTTCAGTCAGGCTAATTTATCCATCTTTTTTGCCATGAAAGATCCCATTGTCTCTGTCACATGGCATGTAAGGTTCTTAAGAAATTATGCATATTTGCAGATTTTTGGCAGTCTTCTGAAGCATTCATATGCATAAATTTTTTTGTTCTGTGTTATTTCAGATGCAACTATAAGTAAGAATTTTTCTGAATACAAATTAGAAGCATCAAAAATAAAATATATGATTATAGAGAACTTTTTTTTTTACTTAATGTGAAACTGATATATTCATTGGCTTTTAAGCACTGAAAATATTGTTTGTCAATTATGACAACTTTCCAGATAACAACACAGCATCTCTATCAATATAATCTATTTCCTGAAGTTTCATAAGGACTCAAAAGTAGCCACAAGTGCTAATTTCACATGGATACCAAAAAGCAGGCCACTGAGATTATCCCAGTATATTTTTATTCTGCATGATTTTTTTACTACTTAGAAATAAAATACCAACATCTGCTATCTTTTCTAGACGAGAAAGCAAATAGGCTCTGCTATATATAAGCAGTCTTGAGATTTACTAATTTTCATTATCCAAATGTTGTAGCATTCTCTTTCTCATGTCCCGACAATAGAAAATAACATTATTGGTGTGCTATGATGGAAAACACTATACGAAGGAAATTCAACCAAGTCAGTGCTCAGTATTTAACACACAACAACGTGGCAGTTACCACAAGTTTTAATGGGACTAGGATAAGACAGTATAATTTCCCTATGTGGCTAAGCACCTAAAATGGAAGAGCAGGCAATATTTTCACTATTTTTGTTTCGGGCCTTTCTGAAATGTTCTTTTTGTCTAATATTCAACAAACAACTTTTTTCTGTCCTACTTGAAAATAGTGTGGAACTGAAATATTTGACATCCACATGAAATGTGTTTTTTTTCTATTTAAAATTGAATTAAATATGGCAAAAGAAAATATTTGAAAACAGTCCAGTCCAATTGTTTCTGATAATTTGAACTAACCAAACACTCACAGTATTTGAAATTTCAAAAAGAAAAGGAAGATCATCAGTTACTGCAATACAGTCACTGCTACCAGAAGAAACTTATGTGAATTTTTACACCACAAGCTTTAGCTACAGCAGCAAAAGTGAGAATGAAGATGGCTTTCCTAATCAGTCCAAATTGCTACAGTTGGGGTCTGCACATAAATTATAACTTCATAATAAAGAAACTCTTAATATTCTCCACTTTCAGATGCGCAATTTTGGGATGCCCCTGTATGCCTGAAGTCCTACATTTGACTAGACAAAATCTTACGATAAGGAGAGAGTAGAGCAGGAAGGATGATATCCTAAAGGCTGGCTGCAGTGGCTTTAGGAGTCAAGTTTGCATTACTGGAATGCAAGAAGGGTTAGTTTCTGTCAAAAAGCTGGTGTACATTTTTACAAATTACTTTCTAATCAGCACCTATGCACAAGCTACAAGATTAGCCACTGAAACGGCATTCTCCATTTTCAGTTGCAATGCTTATGTTTGCACATTTGAAAAATGAAGCAAGACAATCTACTTTTTTCTAGAAAATATAATCTCTATTTTCTCTTCAGTTTAGGAGCTCCTTCTTGAAATCAATAGTATAAAATGGCCCCTAGTTATTTTTGTCTGGTTAAACTGTGTTTTAAAGTTATTTTTTCATTGATTTTAGCTTTATTCCTCAATACACAGCATTAGAAAAAGTTGAATACTCACTCTAAAATAATTTGCAAAATTTCTCCTGAATCACCAATGTAATTGTGTTTTGTAGAACAGGAAAACTGTCTAATTGCAGATCATCTGGTGCACAGTTGTTCAAAATTCTCCAGTTGATACATGGAGAGTTTAAGAGATTATGCTATCCCAATTCACCAGAAGAAAAGGTGTCAGTTATATGCATATACTTCCATAAGATGCCCAGATATTAGCTACTGTAAATCACTTCAAAGCATGTTTTCCCACCACCACATACTCTTCCATGATTCCACATTCAGAATCTCAACAGTTAATACTGATAGCTCTGCACAACTCTAACTGTTATTTTCTTGTTAGTGCACTTCTTAAAAGCTCGACTTGGCCTGGCTATCTGACAGTCATGCCCACCCCTTTGGCCAAGACTAAGGATCAAGATAGAAAGCTGCAGAGAGCTAAAAGGATTCTACCCAGTTTGAGTGAAGGAATCAGTCTCCTGTAAGAGATCGACAGACTGACCCTGAGATCATTCATTGTATGAATGGCTACTATCTAGAGAATTATGTGCCTAATATGATTTACGAGGATGCTGCCGTCTTTCATAGAATTATAAACTTCTGAAGACAAAATCCCCAATCTGCAATTTTTGCAGCACATCAAGAAAGCCATAAAAACAGTACAGGGAGTTAGGCTTTTATTTTACTATAGTTATTGCTGTATTACCAAGCCCATAATATAAAGCTTAATACATATCAGATATAAATCCCCTTCTAGAGTTATTCACTTACCATGCTTTGTACAGTGCTAGTACACTGAAACATCCAAGTTGAGATTTTTTAATACAAATATTTAATCAAATGCACAGTTCTGACTTGGATCCAGCAGCATCAAATGAAGGGTTCTACCAGACAAGCCCTGATACAATTACGTACAATATTTTAACATCTCTGCCCCCAGATCTTCTCCTGCCATGGTTACTGTTCTTGTAATAAACGAAGCAGAAGAAGATGAGCAGCTGCTCCTCAACAACCTAATTCACTATCTAGCATCTAGAGTGAGGCCACTGATGAACGTGTATTTGTGAAAACCCACACACACTAGTTCTGCTGCCACTACCACCAGAGAGGTAACGTGAGCAGTCACAGCCTCATACTGCAACGGGAAGGTATAAAAAAATCCTCTGTGTCTCAATCAGTCTCAAAAAGTTGAATGCCAGAAGTTCTAGAACTGTTTTTTTAAACATTCAGAAGGTCTCCTTTAAAGCAGGAGAGGTTTTTAACTAAATTTTATACAACACTTCTCCCCAATCCTAAAACCTGATCTCACATCTTTCTGCCATCTTAGGCAACACCTTTTTTTTTTTTCTCTGCATTATCAGCTTGCAGAAAACTTAATCAAGATACTACCTGGAAATACCAGCAGTTGTAGCGACAATTTATGACACGTTCGAACTACTGCCTGTTCCCTGACTTTGAAGTTATGATTATTTCTATAACAATTAACAATGAAAGCACAAAGAGAAGATCAGTCCTGATGTTTGTGGAAATAAAGCATCCTAAGGAATCGAAACCAGAATGCAGTTAGTTACAATACTGGGGAATAAACTGGAAAGTTATTCTTTGCATGATCTTAGCAGTTTTTTTAGTGTGAAGATGTGGAAAGCAGTTCATATGAAAAATGTGTTGCCCAAGAGTTATTCTTAGTACATTTCTGGAAAACACTACACTTGCAATTTGGATTCTTTGATTTTGATTGCTTGCTCAGTTTAGTTGTACACAAAAAAATTAGGATGCACACAGTAAAATGTGCAACATTTAATTTGCAGCAAATAATAAAACTGGAAACATAATCAGCACTTCCTTTTTCCACAGAAAACATTATACTGAACTTAATTTTACAGCTGTACAAATTGTTTTAAAGTAATCTGCTCAATTGGGCGAGTTAATGATATTTAATTTGACCAGGCCAAACTTTACATGCTGTGCATTACTGTGAGCAATCGCAGTCAATACAACTGTTTGTGTAATGTAAATGTAATGCTAACACCTTCCTTTCTCAGCTGGCTTATCAAAAAAAAACCCAGTGTCATCGCCTCTCTAAGATAAACCTAAGATGACAGTGTAATAAGTGTTATGTGCACAGGGTAATTCAAAAGGAATTTAGCCTTTTCAATCAATTCTGCACTCAAGTTAACCCTTTTTATTGCTTTTTGCTGTGGGCAATACATTAACTATGGGCCAAATTCAGGCATCGTTACTGCACTGAGTAACGCTACTCTTTCAGTTGCTCCACTTACTCTAGTGGGACTAAACATGGCATAGCACAGCATGAACTAAGTGGTATCCAATACGAGTAAAGATGTCAGAATCTGGACATATTTTAGCATTTTAGATCATATTCAAGAAGCTAATGTGGCAGAGTCACCACATTACTATAAGTTTCAGCACATTTACAGAAATGATTACATGACAAAGGAGTAACAGCCATTAATACCCGAGTCTAGATAGCGTTGCATTAATAGCCAGGCAAGGAAATTCATTAGCTTATTTCCCGGGGGGGGGGGGGGGGGGGGGTGTGTCCCTACTCTGCCATGCTTTTCATGCAATGCTTCCTCCATGCAGAAAGCGATGGCTTTCATGGTGCAACTCACACCTCTGATTATAGATTCATGGTTTGCAACTGCACAGCCACCTGACTAGAAAGAGAACAATAAAAGACATCATTCATAAAGTAAATATAAAAGAAATATATTCCTTGATCAGGACCCCTAAGTGTTCCTCAGGGTCACTGCTAGTAGCACTTTCAAATCCTACTTGGAGTTTATGGCTACACGTGAGCCAACACTTGCCTCAGTCTCAAGAATGTGATAATGACGACAGTAGCATGATACTCTCATCAGTACAGGTTCTCTCAAAATCTTTGGTTTTATAGATATTTAACAACAGAAAGTATCTACCCTTCAGTTCCAAGAATACTGCCAGTACACCAAGGGGAATGACTGAGCAAGGCCCTTTCTACTTATAGACATATGTACAGGACTACTAATGAGTATTTTACAATGCATAATTTCTTTGGAGACACACTTTTTTTCCTATCTGAGTAAGCTAAGGGTCAGTTACTTGAAGGAACATAAGCAATAGAACACAGATCTAAATGTCCTAGCTCATCTCTTTCACAAACCCTGGGTTGAATTAGATACTTAAGGAAGAAATCCTCTGCAAGCCTGTGAGCAGGGAAGCTAATCAGGAGTGAAAATGCAAAGCCACAGTGGGTTGGAAGTGCTCTGCACATAGGGAGAGATAACTCTGTCTGCCAAAGAGTTCAAACTATGAACCTTGTACTACAACTGAATGCTTGATCTGTTTCACTGCTATGAGCTATCGCACTGCTCCTTTGGGATATGAGGGATCTGGGTTCAAATCCTTCTACTGCACATCAGTCAGATCCACATCTTCCAGTCTGCCACGTCTAGCATTGGTAATTCTGGATTCGGTCTCTGTTTGATGTTCACTAAAGGTGTTTTGTTTTGCATGAATGTTCTCTCAACTGGAAGATAATGGTGGTTAGATTTTTGGGATGGGCTAGTCAAAAAGTGGTTTTGAAGAAACACCTATAACTGGCTCTTCATTATTTCTAGTCCCTATCCCTATATGATATCCATGTCCATCCTGATTATACAATTTTTTATTTCAGTGACTGGGCACAACCATCATGTTTCATCTGAAAATGTGTTTACCAGATACTGATACAAAATTGTGTATTCACAGGTCTTATCCCAACAGACTTGAGTTCAGTATGACAGTTAAATGATCCCCCTCCCCCCCAAAAAAAAAACCCTAGAAAAGATAGAAAACAACAGGAGAATCAATAACTTGTTTTGTTTGGAAAAGGGCTGAGGACTGAGAGATTTTGAATCTTCAAGAAGCAAACAGGATGCTGATTTGTACTTCAGCTTAAAGAACAAGCCTAGTAAACTCTCACAATTAAAATAAAAAGCAGAACACAGGATTTGTTACATCAGCCTAGTGAAAGAGGAAAATAACACTGCATAAATAGCTCCTAGTGCTTGCTGTATGTACATTTAGATGGAAGCTGAGACTTTTCAATAAGCAGACAAATTACAAAGATGATCTCTGCATTGACCGTTTCTTTCATTGCTTTGCTTTCTTCTTCCACACAGGTCAATGGGAAGGATTTATCTAAAGCAACACATGAGCAGGCAGTGGAAGCTTTCAAAACAGCCAAGGAACCCATTGTGGTGCAGGTCCTGAGAAGAACTCCACGCACCAAGATCTTCAGTCCTTCTCATGAGTCTCAGCTGGTAGACGTGGGCACACAGACAGATATCACTTTTGAGCACATCATGGCTCTAAGCAAGATGGGCTCACCTACTCCACCCGTCTCAGTGCTAGACCCATACCTTCTATCTGAAGAGTAAGTAACAGTTTAGGAAGCATTTTGCAAATCTTTGTATTCCTTAGTGTGGCGTGTTAGAAGTAGCTCACAAACTCACCTTACTGGCTGGTGACTGTGTACTCACAGAAGCAGCCACCATTCGTATGTCATGGAGCCATAATTCAAAAGGTTATTTTCACTTTCTCTCCACTTTAGCAAGCCATTCCTCACATGAGTAATTCCACTGAGTCACAACATGGCCTCATAAAGCTTGGCTGTTGGTGGTGTTTGATAGATAAAGTTATTGCTGCTTGTAATTCTTCTCACTGCCTCTTTAGGTTGCTTATGTTTTAACTTTATTTTTTATGGCTGCCATAAATTGTATAATGCCAAGAGCTGCTACATTCTGCTCCAGTGTATTAATTACTTTATTATAAGCCTGCAGCGATGTTACTCAAATAAATTATTTTCTAGGACTAAAATTACTTACCAGTGCTGTCATAGATGTTTTAGAATCAACTTTTAATTACTGTTAATGGTAGTTTGATGCTTTTGTACTTACAAATAAAAATGACAGTTATTTCCTAGGACACATACCCCGCGCCGTCACACACTGTTCAAGAGGAAAACAGTTCCCCCAAAAATCCACTGCATATCTCCACAAAGTACAAAAAGGATAGAAAAGATTCTAAGGGTCTCAGTTGTTGTGTGAGACAGACCATAAACCTGGTCTGTCCACGGCAATACATGCTTTAGAGATGATCCTGTATGTGGTGAGAAGCAGTGCTGATACGCATCTATCCTGGCTGTGCAGCAGAGCTCTGGAACAGACTCTCCAGAGACCTTGAGCTGCGAAAGGCAGTGCACAAATGCACCCCAGTGCGCCCAGACGTCTCTCTCAGTAGCTCGAGGAAATAGAGCTTGACTACAAACAGGCACTGATTCTGTAGGGCTCCTAAGTGACTTTTATAGCACATTAACATTCACACATTCGGCCAGGAACTGGGCTTCTGTGTACAATGTCTATTCCTTTCATGACTCTCCATACTGATGACTTGAAAAAAGGTTCTATCAGATACTACTACATTGCCATCTATTCGCGGCCCATTGAAAATTCAAGCACAGCTACATGTTTTAGTGGACATACCTGACAAAAAGCTAGCTTTGGTCTTGCTGGCAGTGAAGAGGCAGCAGGGCTTAGAGCAGTGTGGAGGGGATACACTTACTCTTAGAGCACTGACACTGCATGTCCTCTAACTGCAAGATGTGTTTTCAACATCTAAGAGAAAAACTACCTGCCACTCTTCAACTGCAAAACCAAATACATTAAAACTGTGGCAAAGAAGATTAATTCATGACAACAACTATTTAGGTTACATCATGCCTGTGTAATACAAGCTCAGTCCTATCAAATGGCCTAATATTGCCCCTAAATCCTTAGACACATTCCCACTGCTGGCATCAGTAGTGGCCTTATTTTGAAGCTGAAGGCGCCAACCTTAACCCCATGGCCTGCCAAATTGCTATCCCTGCACAGAAGGGCAGTCAAACAGCTATTTAAGTATCCCTGTTACCCAGCATGTGTAAGCAAAGAATGATGCAGGTTTACTAGGTGCTGCTCATTTTTTCCTTAATGCTTCCTTCCAAATCCCATTCAAATTAATGCAGCCTGCATATAACAACTTGGGCATCTTGGCCAGTTAGCAGACGCTGTTACTTAAATAGTCTATTACTTACACAGCAACGTGTATCTAGTTAACAGAGAATTAAAGGGAATTCACTTTCACCACAGAAGTAAATAAAGCTGCAGCATATACAACAGCGATCACAAAAGAATTATACTGCTTAAACTTCCAAAGTATGGGCAATAAAGTTGTCCAAGAGTTCAAGTTGTAAAAAACAACATGCTAATAATGAGTGGCAATTTTAAAAAGTGGTGCATATTTAAACTGTATTTAAATCATTAAGCACAGCCAGTTGTATTCAAATCAATAAATAAAATGCTGTTGATTTAAATCCAAATAGCTGGGGGCAAATTATTATTATAATATTTAGCAATTTGATTTAATTTTATATCTTTAAGGCAAAGTACAAATAACAAGCAGGTAGACAAGGAGGATTTTGCCTGCTTGTCTGCAAATAATCTGAGCTCACAAATAAATGCAAGTCTAGTATTCCCTCTCACCTTGCTCCCTGGTAAATATCTGCCCACTTAGCCTGTGTCACTTGGTACCCCTTACCCTACTTTGCTACCATCCTCCTTGTATATTTTTTCCCCAAGTCAGCTTTACATTTGGAGAAAATCGCTACATATATGTTAAAATTCTTTATAAGTCCCTCATCCATCAACATGTGCCAAATGTTTAAGACTGTTCTTATAATATGTGTATTTTTTTTCCTAGTGCATTTAATGGTATAAACAGTATACTGCATAACATTTGCCACCTGCAGTATCTTGGTCTGGTTGTTAGTCTATAATTTCATCATGCCTTGCTATAAACTTGGAATGGATTAATATGTTAGAGTACAGAGTGCCATCCTAAAACATACTTTTTTTTTTCCCTCCAGTCATCCATCAGTGCATGAATACTATGACCCAAATGACTACATGGGAGGAATTCATCAAGAAATGGACCGAGATGAGTTAGAATTAGAGGTACTTAATGTTTAGTAATAATTTCATTTACTTAATATTTAGCATGTACACATCATAAACTTTATATTATGTATAAAGTGAAAAGACAGTTTCAAGCAGTTATGTGTAATAATATTGCTCCTTAGTTACTTTGCAGGTTGCAAACATTACTAGTATCTTTAATGACATATTTAACTATATACCATGAAGCGACAAGCCAGACTTTCAGTGAACAAATTAACAAATCTGTTAATCCCATTAAATTCAGTATAACTGTCCTGATTTAGACTTTCTGAAAGTCTGAAAAAAAAGAAAAAGAAAAAAAATAACAGTTTTGTCAGTGGCAGGGCCTGTTCCACGCAGTCACAGTAGAAAAGTAAATGTCAGCATTTAAATATACATTTTCTGTTAAAAATTCCCCAACTGAGAAACAGATATTCTTGATCATATAATTTAGAACTACTTTAAGTTTACAAGAAAACATCAAAATAGGTCTAGTGTTATACTAAGCTCTTCCTCACTTTTTCATAACTGAAGTTACATATGTATTCATATAAAATTATAGATGATAAAAGTTTAACCAATCATGAATGCATGTAAGCCCATTCTCCTGCCTAATCTTTAAAAAATGCTAGTGTTTTTAGTACTTTCATATGCTGTTAGAAGTTTATTTTCAGTTTTATCTTCCTTAATTTTAACCTGCTCCCAGTCAGAGTATAATATATAAATTGTGGGCCTTAGTTCTGCAAGATAGTTAAGCACGTACTGAACACAAGTCCCACTGAAGTATTTTTAACTGTTTGTGATAAACAGTAGTAAAGTATCTCAATACTCTATTTTCAGTGATGTCTGATCCAGATAATCCATTCACGATCATCAGTAAGTGAACAGTTTTTTTAGTTTGCCCACACTTCTGATTTCTTAGATCCTGGTAACACTTAAGTTGTCAAAGGGAGCAATGCTGACCTGTCTGTAGCCCTGTTTAAATCAGTGGGAGATTTATTATCTTCAATGGGAACAGAGCTCAGTCATTCTACAAGCATGAAGTTGCTCCCTTGTATAATAGTGGTTGCAGGATCAAGGCACCATTAAAAAGTTTGCAAATTGTCTTCAAATTCTGCAGATCTGGTAATAATTCATATCTGTATACAAACTCAAATTGAAGTCAGAAGAGAATCAAAGTACCAGTAAAACAAATGCTATTTAGCAGACTTCAAGGCCTTTCTTTCAGAGTGACTATCTTTTTTTGTTAAATAAAAACAAACACAATATAGATTTCAGTCTTAAGGGAAAATGTAGAGCAGATTAGTATTTTCTGCCAATATCTTTTCAAAATCTATCTTTTAAAAAATCTAATATTGTGGATAAATTATATTGCTTCCATTAGGAGGTCAACTAGTTGAGCTGAAAACAGTTTAAACACATGCACTTCAGTAGCCGGACATTAATATGGCTTAAACCACAACATTAATAATTTTGACATTGATATAGTACTTGATGGCAAGAGGTGATCAGCTCAGTAACACAGGGAGATGAACATTAGAAAAGTCTCTGTAGCCTAATAGTATTTCTTAAAAACCACTAAAGATTCCTGTTCAAATTGTAGAGACTATGATCAATGGTAAGGTCAAAGTGCTAACAGGGACTCAACTGGCTAGTTGCTTTTTTGTTCGCCTTTTGATAGATATGTTTTAAAAGACCTTAAAGGCACTGTTTCATTGACTGTAGCAGGAATGTCTAAAGTAAAAAACCCATCAAGTCAGCCTTCTGGGTTTGTGCGTCAAGAAAATGTGCTTTGAATTTAAATCAGAAGCTCCTCATCTAAACTTTTATAGTCTATAACTGACTGGTGATTTGTAACAAGTAAACAAGACAAAAAACAGTGAAATACCCAAGTTCACAACAAGCTTCTAATGTAAATATCTGTAGGAAGGAATTTATGCTGACAGTATTGCCAAGACATCGAATTGTGTTTCCAGCTTCATCTCCCAACATTTCTCTTAAAATTGATGACTCAGAGGTAACAGTCATGCATTCCCTACTACAAAAGTAAATAAATAGCATTTCTTTTCTTTTGAAGTTTACATGCCACAAGGAAAGAGGGATCAAATCCTGAATGACTATTTTATTATAAATTAAAAGCACATTCATTATTCACAGAGGCCCAGCCAGAAGTCATTTCAGGTTCAAAAAAGAAGAATAATGTCACACCAGGATTTCCCTGCAGTGTTATGCATTAATATGTTTATTCAAACAAGTCCGTCCAGCTGTCAGACATGGAGACTAAGTGAGGGCTTTCTCAGTATGTTAATTCTCTCAGATTACAAAGGAGAAAATTCTGAATCAAAAATAAGGCCTTGTTATCTCACATTTGACTTTCTGCCCTTACCCTTTCCTATACCCAAACAGTTTATAGTTTTGGTTTTCTGAGTAGAGAGTTAAACTGAAGTCACCTGAACTGAATAGCTAGTTGAGACAAAATACAGCTTAGAGACGAAAAACAAAATGAAATGTTTGTTAATTGCTAGAAAATCTCCCTTTCAATACTCTCCCTCGATCCTGGACGCGAGTGAAGCCTTCACTTGAATATCTTGTCCTTCTTCAGTTTTTTAAAGTTACTTTCTACCCTTTCAGATATTACATCAAGTATTAGTTCATGCCATCTCCGGTTTTAAATCTAAACATTTTACAAGTGACTGAATTACTTCCCTTGCCACACAAGAGTCAGTTCCAAAGCCCTGAAGACTGAGCTTGCCTTGTCTCTGGCCAGATGGCTAACAAAGCTTCACAACTGGGATAGTTAGCAAAACACTGATGGAAAGGATGTTTGTAGGCAGCACCTAAGGGGGTACTAAACACAAAGAGTTACTGTTTATCGGAGCCAGGGTAACTGAATGTGCATATTTCTAGTCTGTTCCAACTGTACAGTAGAAAACATTTAAGTTAAACTGCAATGAAGACAGTACATCTCAAATTTATCCTCTAACAATTCATTCCATTTTCAAAACCAGAGATAATTATGAACTTTGCCACGTTTCCTTTTTTACTATAGCCACATCTGCGCTAGCCCATTAAGCATTTACTTACCTATCTAGGGAAGCACTCTTAAATACAACGATATTTGAGTTATTCTCCTTTTCAAAAGAATGCATGTATATTCCTCCAGAGGACTATTTCAGGTGATGGCTCCCTTGAAGAAAAACCCATCCCTTTTCCTAAATTCTCCCACTTCTGTCAGGGCACAGCTCTCTCACTGGGTTCTTAGTGTTAAAACACAACATCTGATCAGCAAGAAACAAACATGCTGAAGCAACAAAATCTGTGCTTCAAAACTTGAAATGAGTATTTAATTACTCTTAGGAAGCCATAACTAAAAGCTGAGTATGGAAAGTGTCCAGCTCTCCCACTTACAATACTTTGCTACTCTGGCTGGAACTTTTCTCCCACTTACTTTTCCAAGAATCTATTTGAAAGAGGGTGGGGAGGAGGTAACTATTTGAACATGGAAATCAATAGGTGGGGAGGAGGTAACTATTTGAACATGGAAATCAATAGGCTCAATCAGGAGCACTCAGTAAATTTTATTTCATCCTGACTTTAAAGGATTTGAAAGCATCTTTTATGCAAATATTCCCCCCATCCCGCCCCTCAATGGACAACTTCCAGTCTGCAATTCAGTAAGCAAGGCAAAGGATCAGTGATACTCGCCTGTTTTAGCACTACTAACCCCTTTCTTGGCCATCTCCATGCTTGTGTATTGAGGCATCACAGGCAGATAAGAGCTCTTTCTTTTGCTGTCTAGATTGTTTGTGCTGTCCAAATGGATAACTGTATTTTGACAATGAGGATAAAGACAGAAAAGGAGGAAGCAATCCCTGGACTGTCTTTTCAGAAATTATGTTGTGGACCGTCAGTTCAGCCACAGTCACCTTTTGTTGAGTAGGAATTACTCTGATTAAGAGCCACCTTCTTGTCATGCCAACCCTTATCATGCTCACAGTCATGCTTAGGCTGTGATTGAATACATAAAAGTTTAAAAAGCAGTACATTCCTTCAGCTTCCCAACTATAGTTTCTAAGACAAATATTTGTATGTTCTTTGTTTGGAACAAGTCCAAAAACAAATCCAAAACATTTTAACTTGCTGACAGGCAAATACTGAAACTTTACTGTCCCTTAGCTTTCTGGAGGACCTTAACCTGGCCTTAACACCTCTTACTGCACGAAAAAGGTCTTAATTATAGACTTCTACTGGCCATCTACTTGGCTAAGAGCCTTGGCATGCTTGAAGTTATCTTGCTTAGGCATCCTAAGTCCGTCTTCATCAGGATGAGAGGTGGTTTTCTTCAGCCTTCCCGAGCACCACTGATGAGTTAAGCTGAGTTCCAGTCTCTGTGGTCCATTTCAGAATTATCATCGTAGAGCTAGACTGGCACAGAAACACGCAGAGAGATTTTTACTTCTACTCTAGGGCAAAAAATTTTGGAAAGAAAACCTGTTTTGTAAAAATTCTATTCCATAAAATGTGGACAGCTCGAGTTTTCATTTTTAACCTACTTTAAAAAAACCATATTTATGTGGAAAGACAAATGTAAAGATCACTTTTCTTTAGCTTCAATTCAAGATAGTAAGCACAAGGTTTTTCCTCCTGCTGTACAAGGGTCAATTGCCAAAAAGTACTCAGAAGGTCTCACACAATAGAAAAGGAAATGTTTCTTTATATTTATTTCCCTGACACTCTTTTCTGGGTGAAACAATTAAGAGAGTAGCAGAAAAGTAGACCCTACTGGTCAGGCATCTCAAAATTCAGCATAGAACACTCCCCCTGCCAACTTTTTAGAGAGAGAAACAGAAGGACAAAATACTTACTATCCTTTCTGAATAATCCTTTCTGAATGTTTGAACTTTTTTGCCGATAATTATGCACTCATTTCGGATTTCTATTGCTCATTTGTTTCTTGCTAGAGAAAGCACTTAGATTTTTATAAATTTGCAGGCATCCATAATTTTAAATCGCCAGTAAAATAATTCAATGATCTGTTGCAAATAAATGATCTTTTGAGCTTATAGAGGTTAATTTACTATTGCCACTTACTCCTAATCTTTTATGAGCGGTTGCAGGTATAATGTCATAGTGCACATTCATTTCTTCTTGCGTTGCTACAAATGCCATATGGATTTCAGCAACTAACTCTTTGAGCTCCCTTTGGCTCTACCCATTTGACATGGAGCCAATAATCTTGCAAGCAATTTTCCTGTGCTGACTCTGCTTTGTAATAGTATACAGATATTTCTCTTGAACATCTCCCCAAATGCCACTTTTACCTGATCTAAACAAGCAGATGATTCTAAGTGTTTGTGTGTTCAAAAATTTTACCATATCAACCCAGTCCCTGATATTACCACACTTGACAGATACTACCATTGTCTGCTATCTAATTTCTGCACATCTAGACCAGGTGTTGAATAACTTCAATGTCTCCCCCTTCTGCAATGGAGGTGGCTGATAGGTTTTAGGATGTACTTAAGATCATAAACAGAGTTCATTACCATAGCATCTGAGCCCCTGCTGAGCACTAAATATTCTTTCATCTCAAGATTGTATAGCACATCAGACTGAAAGAACACACATCTAGCAGGGACTTTTGAAGCCATCCAGCCACTGTTGTGCACACAGTGGCTGTTGTCTGCAGTGGGAATGTAAAACACTACAGATTTGCAGGATCGTGCCCTCCAGCCATCCAGAAGTACAACGCTCCAGACAGAGGAGGAAGAAATAGCAAGTCCAATGACTTACCCCGTCAAAGTTCTTTGGGCCAATATTATTTCCTAGACTTTAATTCCTGGTACAATTACACAAGTTACCATAATAGCTGTACCTGCAGATGCCAATTTTTTGTTGTATTTTTCCCTTTAATGTATCTGTGCATTATATAGACTCAACTCTGAACACGGGAAACAACCTTTACTTTGAAGATTCTGGAGCTGATTCTTCAACTCCAACTGGAATTGTGCACTTTTCTGTCTCAAATATTTCAAACCTTTATGATTATATTAAAACTTTATTGACGCAAAGACCCATAGAAAGCAGCTGTTCCTATCTTTAAGTACACAAAATTATCGTATTTGGATAGCATCAAACCCAGTTATTCTATTCCTACCAAGGACTAGAGGGATGGTACCCAAGGATAAGTCCATCAACTAATTGCTCATAAAAATTCAGGTTCTAAACACCTGCTCTAAGAATTTTGTGTTTGCTTTATCTTTTTACTGCTTTATTTGTGTGCATGTTTTTAAAGAATACATATCTGTTTTTCTTTAAAATATATACTATTTAATTCACCAGGTGATCTATTACCTTCCAGTATATCACAGATGATGTCTTGGATGCTGCATTTTAAATGTAAACCCATACTTTTTAATCATAATAATGCTATTCATTCTTGTACACTGTTGAAAAAACATCTATTGCTATTCAAAACATGCTACAGGTAAGAATGAAACTAATCGCTTGCTCCCTCTTCGCCCTCCAAAGGGTGCTGGCAACTGATTATCCTTAAATAGGATCCACTTAAATAATAACTAAAGCCACCATACTTTTTATATTTTCACTGCCAGTATGATACAAACAATATAATAAGGTATAGCACCAAGAGTAATCATTTCTTGCAGTTATTTCACTGGCATGTTCTCATATGAGTAAACCACATAAAAATCTTTTTCAAGACATGAAGTCATTTTGTGAAAGTATGCAGGAAATAGGGGAATCATTCCAGGCCTAAGTTAAGTTCCTGATTCACATATTCCCACCTTTTCCCCACTTCACAGCATGATTAAATCCAGAATAAAAACATTGGTTTCAGTGGCATTCCCAAGGATTAACAACATTAACTGAGATCAAAATCAGGTCCACATTCTCTCATCTTTTCTACTGAAGAGTTTGTCTCCTCTCTAGAAAGCCCATAAAGCTTTAAAAGTCTTAAAAAAAAATCCCACTATTAAATCATTGTGTTCAACCTTTAAGTAACAAAAGGGAGAGGAAAAAAAAGCAGCAGTTCACCGTGGATACTATTGATTGAAACCATTTAAATACCATCTGAAATGTCACTGACATTTACAGCTACGTTTCTTTAAAAAAAGAAGAAATTACACATGTTGACAAGTAAATAAGAAGAGATTGCTGATCTTGGCAGCTGTCATCTAGACATGCCAATAAATTATTCATATCAGCTTGTTTTATTGTCTTGCCCCTCACAAATGGCACAGCGCAGGTCAAAACAGGGAGACGCTGAGAAATAATGAATTGCGTTATCAGGACTTCTACATGGGAAGGGCCAGTTGGGAGCGGAGGAGCCCCGCTGGGCCGGGCCGGGCCGGGCCGGACGGCGGCAGGGGCTGCCCCTGGGCTCGCGCCCCAGGCGGCCTGCGCCCTCCTCCTCAGCGGCTCCCCTGCTCCCCGCCTGCCGCTCTCCCCGTCCCCTCCGCAGCAGCCCCCCTCGGCGGCCGGCCTGCCTGCCAGTAGCTGCGGAGGAGCAGGGCTGCACCAAAGCCTCTCTCGCTGTCGAGCCTGCTTTAGGGGCAGTAAAACACCCTGCTGCTCTTCTGTCTACCCGTGAGCAACCTGCTGTCTCCCTGCGGGAGCCTCCTCAGGGCTGAGGCCGCGAGTGGCAAGGAGCCGAGCGCAGGCGTTGAGCTCTGCGGGCCGCGCAGCTCCCCCAGGGACCGCGGTGGAGGCCACGAGGCAGAGCCGAGCCAGCCCTGCTGGCCACGGACCAGCCAGCAACTTTCCGCACCGTGGCTGGACGCCTCCATGGATTTCACAACCCTTTTATACCAGCTGGTATCACAAAGAGACAACACATGTAGGAAAAAAGTTAACCCAGGTCATGTCTTTTTGGTAAAAAGCATTGAGGAAAAACATTTTTAAGATGGCTTAAATGGCTTCAAGGCTAATAAGATCACCAAAGAGCGCTAGAACGATAAACCACGACTTGCTCAAACCAAACCCTTGCAAGATATCGAAGTACAAATTGTATTTCTATTACCAATATCAAACGCTATGCTGACAACATATTGATCTTCAGTCACACTCCTAAGTTACGAATTCATTTCTTCATGAAATTTACACAAGTTAAGGTAATAGAGTATTTTTCTTTTCCAGAAAATCCCGAAACTTTTCCTCCTTACAGGAAAAAAAAAAAAATACATACCAGCTGTGGTATGTATACTGAAATCATACTTTATAAGTATTTTAGCATTTGAAGTCTTGCCACTACATGAAATATAGGTAATTTTTCTTCTTTAAGATCAATAAAAGGTCTATTTTCAAAATGACTTTATATTGATTGAAGGGTCAAAAATGTCCCAACTATTGATTGTCTGCATATAATCGTGTTTTGCTCAGTAAGTTAACCTAGTCTACACAGTAAAATGAAAAGAGATCCAGTATATCACTTAAGCAAAATATTTTCATTGTATTTGAAAAATTGCTTCCATTAGTCACCAGTGTCTCACGGAGAATGTCCTTTTTTTTCCCTCCTTCTCTCCTAACCTCAGGAAGTAGATTTACATAGAGTGAACAGCCAGGACAAGCTTGGCCTTACTGTATGTTATAGAACGGATGATGAAGATGACATTGGTATTTACGTGAGTGAGGTAAGACTGAGCTGATTTGCATAGGATATAATTGGTCTTTTAAACAGAAGTATTGGGCATTTAAGATAAATCCTTACCTGTTTGTACCATGTTCCAAAACCAGCCAGAATGCAGTAACTGGGAAAAATTCATTGTTTTTCCTTTCCTTCAAACTGAGTGAAATCCTGTATCCATTGAAGTCAAGCTCTTATTGACTTCAATGAGGAGGTGGAGAGAGCAGAGACAGCCAGGAGTATACAGAACTTTTCCTAGATTTCAGTGCAGGACACAGCAAAACAACAAGTCTGTCCCCTGAAATAAATCATTTTCCTCCAGTTTTTCCCATGTATTTCTCTTCTTCAATAATTACAGTGTGACAGATTTAAGTGTTGGTGATGCATATCAGCATGATTTTTCCAAAATCATAACCTTTCTTCCAGTGGCATTAAGAAACTCTGCACCACTTCACAATGCTAGAGGCAAAGAACATAAAAAAAGTTCTCCCTACTCCTTTAGAAATATGGTGTTGGGGGAAAAAAAAAAGTTCAAGCACACAGTCTTCAGAAGGCTCAGTACCTGCAACTTATTCACCTGGACAGCACAATGTTCAATCAAAATCTTCTCCAGTATTGAACATGAACAACTACCAGCACAAAAGCTTGTCTTTGTAACCTGTAAGTCTAGAGCGCTATATTACCTATTGCAGTCTGCACGAACACAAAAGGTATGTGTTGTCCTTGAGCCTCCACTCATCAAAAATACCTCATTTCTCATTTGTAAGGGCACATGAAATGTTGCTTTTCCATCACAACAGAAATGCATGTATTTTGCAATGTCTGATTATCTTTTTTTTTTTTTTTTTAAAAAGATCTCTTTTCTTACAGATAACAGCATTCATTATATTGACATTTAGTGTTCTTTTTTCCCCTAACACATTCTTGGCATTCAATTTCAGATGAAGTTTCCAAAGGATTTTTAATATACTCTGCCTTGAATTTTTGTTCTCAATTGATTCCAGAAACAATATACATGAAAAAGGTCGATACATTTTTGTTTGCAAACAAAGATTTGGGGCATATTTGCCTCTTTGCCTCCTTTCATGAAATATGCAACTTTTTATACATAATCTTTTTATCACTCAGATCCATTTCAAACTTCGCAATAGTAATTTAGGGGGAAAATCTCATAACTATATCTAAAATCTTCCATTAAAATACATCATTTATGACATAATCCTTTCTGTGTTGTATGTAAAAACTACAGGCTCCAATGAGAACACTGTGTTCTAAAGCAAGATGTTAAATTATAACTTTTTTGTTGATAAACCTACATTCTCTGAAAACTCACGTCAGGAAGAAATGTTTTGGTTTTGACTTAGCTATTTTAACCTGCATTTCACATCCTCTTACATAAGCTAGGAAAAGTCCTCTAATCACTAGGTAAGAAGTAAGAAACACAGATCTAGCAGCAATGATGGGCACACTGGCTTGCAAGACCAGTCATATTACAAATATTGGGTTTACAACAGGAAGTAAAAGACTGAGCCGTAAAACCTGCAAAGCACTTACTGTCCTCTTATTTTGTAGATTGACCCCAACAGTATTGCTGCAAAAGATGGTCGACTCCAAGAGGGGGATCGCATTATTCAAGTATGTATGTAAATGGCTGAAAGTCTGCTAACACACCATAATCCACTGCAATATTTAATTCACTGTCTTTATTTTAGTATCATTCTTACAAGTCATTCCCTTCAGACTGGTATTTATACCCTTCCTTTTAACTTTCTGAAGACATTTCCCTTTTCTCTGCCACATATCAATTAGTCAGATTTTGGTATACCTGGCCAGGTAAAGTCCGGTATTAGCCCTGCTCTTGCAGGCTAAGCATTTTACAAGTGGACCACATGGATTTTCAGCACATAACCTGATACGCCTTTTAAGTCTTCTTTCTACCACGGAAACCCTCCATTGTGGCCCAAGTACTTATCCCTCTTTGCAAAATCTCTCCAGGCAGTTCTATTAACAAGTGTGTTAACACTTGCTCAGCAGGCTGAACAAGCTTTCCTGTATGCCAGAATAAATAGTCTACTAAGTGCAATCCTACACTGAAGGGTTTTTGTTGTTAGAAGTGATTATCCACTGCAGAGACAAACACAAGTGGAGGCCCCCACGCCATTTAGATTTTGGGAAGAGTGTTCCCATTATCTCCTGTCCCATACAAGGATGTTCCTTCCCACCCACCAGAGTTGATGTTACGATTCTGCTCCTGCCCAACTCTCCTCTAGTTTCTGTTCTCATAACAAGGTTTTTCCTATATAACCCTGCATATCACCACCACAGATAGGGAATAGTTTCACATGTCCAAACCCACAAATGTATCCAACACTAAACACTGCTGTAGTTTTGAATGGGGACTGTGCCTGGCCTGTACTGCACTGGGATCTATCCAGCCATGCAATTCTGTAGAGCCCATGACAGAAGTATCCATATGAACGGATTTCATTTTGTTGCTCTTTTTCTTAAAGATTAATGGCATAGAAGTACAGAACAGAGAAGAAGCTGTGGCCCTTCTCACCAGCGAAGACAGCAAGAATATCTCCCTACTTGTTGCAAGACCAGAAATTCAGGTAGTGTAGCAACAACAATAAAATACTCTCTTAAGTTTTAATTAAAACAGAGTTGCTGTTTTCTAGGAAACAATAACCGCATTTTGAAGAATTTTATCTACTTAAAACCATATTACACAGTTTGATAGGACATATATATGGTCTGAAATAATGAATTCAGCAGTCATGATACTTTTATCACATTTTATATTAAAGTTCAATTTAAGAAGTTCAGCAATTAATATATTCTGTAATCCCATTACAAGCATCACTGCAAGGTATTATGAATGGTTTCAAGCCATAGCTATAAATGACATACTGAACTCTAATTCCTATAACTATTGAGTAATGATTCATAGAAACACCTACTATTTAGGCCTTTATACACCATCTCTAAACGTGATTAAATACTATCGAGAAGCATTCTCAGCTATAACAGAAGGCTTAACTAGAGTCCAACCCTTTTCTTGTAGAAGGGGGATTAGCATGACCAAGACATTCACTAATGAGCATGGCACAAACAATAGCCATGAGCACTCTTTTATTTCTCTCTTGCTCCATGGCCTATGTGAGCATCCTTTGCCAATGTTCCTGGAGAGACAGGGTCCAGTTCACAACCAACATCTGAAGATCAGATGTTTCTGATCTTCCCCTGGGGATATGATTGAGGTTTGGGGTAAAAAGATCACTCCCACAGACCCATAGCAAGCATCTTCCCTTCCAGCCCTTTATGCTGCCTCACCACCTAAGCCAAGTTGTGTGTTCAAGCTTTGGCCTCTGGAGTATTTTTATATATACTAATAAAATTACACACAAACCAAATCAGCTCCAACTCTTAGAGGTATTTCCATGGATGAAAGTGCTATTTTTCATTTATATGAAGGACTATTGAAGCTAAAAGTTTTGTTCAGAAGGATTTCTAACTGTGCTGTTGGAGATCTGCATCTGTATGGATGGGGGTGATGAGGGGGTAAAACAGTCAATACTCACTCTTTGAGGAGATGTGTGCTTCTTCCCAGGATACTGCAGCACTGTCATAGAGTTAGGAACCTCCTAAGACCTCCCGATCACTTTTCACAAAGAAGGAGTGCAATTTATGTCAGTCTTCATTCTTTTGACAACATTTTGTTTATTTTTCCCTCCCTTTTCACATAGCTGGATGAAGGATGGATGGATGATGACAGAAATGATTTTCTGGATGACTTGCACATGGACATGTTAGAGGAACAGCACCACCAGGCAATGCAATTTACTGCCAGCATGCTTCAGCAGGTACTGCCATACCGTTGTACAATGGTGTCAAAACATCACATTGCACTCAATATTCCAATATTGAGCTTGACTGAATAAACTTAGTGTCCTGAATGACGATCAAGGCAAAAAAAATTTATGAAAAATCAGGATACTACATGACTCTGTCCATAGACCACACAGAAAACTTCATCTCAGGGACCAAAACATTTTAAAATGTTAACTTTTTAATTTCCCCTCTCCCTGCCCCCTCACACCCCATTACAACATGAGTTCTTAGAAATCCACCATTCTTGCTGTGGTCACTGAGAAAAGTATGAGAGAGGTATATGGCAGATAAGGCAGGCAGGAGGCCAGCTTCTGAAATATCCTATTTGATATGCACACACAAAGTGAAAACAGCCTGCCTTCCAAAACATTAAAGTGTGAATTGGCAAGTCAGGAAACTGAGGGAAATGAGATTCACATATGAGGAGAAAGGCAAAAAGAGTTTTTGAACAGTAAAGTGCATGCAGAGCCACAAATACAGACCAGGTTTCCCGACTGTTCTGCCACAATCAATGCAATCATATAAGTTCATGAATAGTATTTGATTTTTGTCTAGAGTTTTCAAATTGCACATCCTCTGTGGGAGCCACGTGTTTTGAAAAGACATATTTTCACTTAGAAATGGGAGAAGAAACATTCTGGAAGTTTGACTTCTAACACTGTTGCTATATAACTGAAAAGCAGACCCCAAGTTCTTCTGAAAAGATCATCCAGAGTGTGCTGTGTTTTCAGTAACCACTCTTGTATAAAGCTTTCTTTCTATGTAAGTACAAGACAAAGATACAGACAACATAATAGGTAACAGATTAAGAAAACTTTTAAATAAATGCCCTGAGCTATTTTATATCCTTGCAATAATTTCTGTTTCTCTGTTTTGGTTTTTGCTGTTAGAAGAAGCATGAGGAAGATGGAGGTACCACAGATACAGCCACTATCTTATCTAATCAGCATGAGAAGGACAGTGGCGTAGGGCGCACAGATGATAGCACTCGGAATGATGAAAGCTCAGAGCAGGAAAACAACGCAGATGATCACACCACTTCTTCTAACACTTTAGGGAGCCAGAAGAAGCTGACATACAGCCATGACACCCTAGGAAGCGGCGATATGCAGTTCAGCAATGAGTCGTTCATCTCAGCTGACTGCACAGACGTCGACTTCCTTGGAATCCCTGTAGATGAATGTGAACGGTTCCGGGAACTGCTGGAACTGAAGTGCCAAGTGAAGTCTGCCAACCCTTACAATCTGTATTATCACAACAGCACTCTGGATATGAGCAAAAGCGACCAAGAAAGTGTTGACAGAGAGCTGGAGATGCTGAATGAGGAGCTCCGCAATATCGAGCTCGAGTGCCTGAATATTGTGAGAGCTCATAAAATGCAGCAGCTGAAAGAGCAGTACCGGGAGCCTTGGATGCTACATAACAGTGGGTTCCGCAACTATAATACAAGCATCGATGTTCGCAGGCATGAGCTCTCAGACATTACAGAGCTCCCCGAGAAGTCTGACAAGGATAGCTCAAGTGCATATAACACAGGAGAAAGCTGCCGAAGCACACCACTCACACTGGAGATTTCCCCTGACAATTCACTGCGCAGAACTGCAGAAGGCATTAACTGTCAAGGTAATGAGGGGGTAGTGGCACATAATGCCTCCCAAAAGAATTTATTTCCTAGCTCAGAGAGTCATGAATCCAGTGTTGGTAAATGCCATTCCTCTCCTAAAGATCCTGACCTCAGCAAGCAGCTGGAAAGCAAAGACAGAAAAGCCAGTGATGGAAACAGAAGCCCAACTAATGGTCAAAAGCCTTCTGGCTCCTATGTCTCCCCATATCATCACTCTCCATATAAGCATGCTCACATCCCTGCCCACGCACAGCACTATCAGAGCTACATGCAGCTGATCCAACAGAAATCAGCCGTGGAATATGCACAGAGCCAAATGAGCCTGGTGAGCATGTGCAAAGACTTTAACTCAAGCCAGAGCGAACAGAGGATGGAATGGAAAGTCAAGGTCAGAAGTGATGGGACCCGCTACATTACAAAGAGGCCAGTCAGGGACAGGTTGCTGAGAGAACGTGCCATAAAGATTAAGGAGGAGCGCAGCGGTATGACGACTGATGATGATGCCATAAGTGAAATGAAGATGGGCCGTTACTGGAGTAAGGAAGAGCGGAAGCAGCATTTAGTGAAAGCAA
Organism: Apteryx mantelli; assembly: GCF_036417845.1. Taxonomy (NCBI): domain Eukaryota; kingdom Metazoa; phylum Chordata; class Aves; order Apterygiformes; family Apterygidae; genus Apteryx; species Apteryx mantelli. The sequence continues at coordinate 23,880,424 of NC_089989.1, read as the reverse complement.
AGGAGCAGAGGAGAAGGCGTGAGTTTATGATGCAGAGCAGGCTAGATTGTTTAAAGGAACAGCAAGGTGCAGAAGAAAAGAAAGAGATGAATATCATTGAACTGAGCCACAAAAAAATGATGAAGAAAAGAAATAAAAAGATATTTGACAATTGGATGACAATCCAAGAACTGTTAACCCACGGAACAAAGTCACCAGATGGCACACGAGTGTACAATTCTTTCCTGTCAGTGACTACTGTATAATCACCCACTGCTAAATTATGTACATAAAACACTACCATTGGGGTAGAAATCAATGCCTCGTTCAATGTGGCAAGTTTTTTTGTATATAAGATACAGTCATCAAGTTTATAGTTCAAATACTGAACTCTACAACTGTGGGTGCCAGGATCTCCATTATAAAGTGGAGAGAAAGCCTGCACATCTCCTTCAAAGGCAATATTAGCAAAGCTTTTTGGAATATTGATTGTACTTTTTTACTTGTTACCTTTTGCATAAAGTGTTTAAATATCAGAAATGTATTAACCATACTTACACAGGTAATTTGCTTAAACTATATTCATATAAAAAAGTACACATGCTTTTCTTTGCCTAAAAAAAGCAAAAACCCACAAGAGCAACTGCACATATGTATTTTTTGTGAAACCATATTTTGTGATATTATTTTGCTGTTGTTCACTTCCACACAGAGTGCTGTTTATCAATATTTAGCTCAAGGTTTAAGCTCAGAATTATTGAATTCCTGATAGAGTCATTCTCTTATAATACTTAACATGTATCAAACAGCAGTCTTTAGAGTTATGATCAACATTTAAACATTTTTCTCTTTAAGGTTTTTAAAGGAAGTATGTAGGTTTCATCTCAAAAGCCTGAAGCAAAGTACAGTATACTGCAGCTTTAAAGGATTTTAAAGCATGTTTGCAAATGTTGCAACCTATTGAAAAAATGTGCATGTACAGGTAATTTGTTTATATAAGACAGTTTGTGTAATTTGAAATGCCCATGGTAGTAACTGTTTGCTTTATAGATTTGAATGTACTGAATTATGAAAGCAGTTTCATGAAATTATCATTAGCTACAAACATTAACAAGTAAAATGAAGTAAAATAAATTATTGTTTTATATTTCAAACAACTTTAAATTCTTTTGACTCCCTTCTGGTTTCACTACTTAGTATATTCATTTCTAGAGCATAGCTCATTTGCTGAAGGAATGACTGGACAGCCTAGTGGAGATCAAAACTAACAGGAAAATCTGCATCATGACTCTGGAGGGATTCTGGACTGAAGTTTTTGGGGGAGAAGGAGACATGGAGGGAAGAGGCAAGAGAAAAGTACCAAAAGTATGAAGAGCAGAATCAAACAACGAATATCTTGCTTCATCTCACAATGCATTTAAGACGACCTGTAAATGAGAACGAAATAGGCCTTCGACTTTGTTTTTTTCTGGTTTATGGTTTCTTAGTGATACATAAATCTGAGCAACAAGCTCAGTGTTGGCTTACATTCCAATATAAATAAATAAATATAATAGAACAAAACAGATGGTGAAAAGGACAAAAAGTGGATGTCAAAGAGATATCTCACTCATTTTCTTGTTTTCCATTTCAAATTAAGCACCCAGGTTTAAATTGGAATACTATGCTGGATAAATAGTGAAGTAGACTCACTATGAATAGTTCCCAAATTCTTCATCCCCTCTCCCTTTTTCCTTATCCCCACAAAAAACTCACTCCCAAATCCTTCTAAATTTTCCTTCCAGAATAGCAAAAGTTATAATCTTAATACTGATAAAAGTGAAAAGCTAGAAGGAGAGAGATTAAACAGCACCTCCGTGCCTATTCAGTCTGTTACCAAGAAGCAAGCATTGGTTCATTTCTTCACATCCATTTGTGGATTAGCACTGAATTGGCATTAAGCATGTCTGCCATATTCCATGGAAAACCATGTTACACAGGGGGAAATGCATCCTCAGCTGATGCAGATTGTCACTGTCCCTTGAAATCTGACACTCACATCAATAAACTTCTGTAAATTTATCTTCAAGCAATATTTTCCCCTAAATACTAGCTCTACTGTAGTCTTTGAGAGATTTTTCTATGACTTGATAGAGCCAGGATTTCACCTGACATTACAAACAGTTACCATCTCAACAGTGGTACAAGTAGGAAAAATTTAACGTATGATTTTCACAACACTGTGCCTTCAACTAAGATGCTTATTATCTCTGTCTCAAAGCTGCTTTACTTGAGTTTGTGTTGCGTTCATCCCAATTACAGGCACATGAGCCATGTCATATTATTGCCTCTGAAAAAGTTCAGAAATCTAGATGCATAGGCAGAGCGCAGGCATCTAACTAGAGTGGAATCGCAATCCATAAACCAGGCATGAAAAGACATTCAAGTTATCTTTTATTCCACCTGGAAATTCTGGAGTATGATTTGAAATGCTCTAATGAGGAAAAATTATAATCAAGGTGTACCACAAAGATAGGCTCCTCTGGAATAACTTCACAGATAATGGTTCCTCCTTAAGAGGTCAACAATATAAGTGCTTTTAGCATCATACACACATATATAACAGCATAAACATATTCTGGGAACTAAAGTGCAATGTGTAGAAATTACACCAAAGCATCAACAGTATAAAACTTACATTCTTTAAGATTTTGAAATAAAATTATTGGCCAAGAATTATTCTCTCACTTTTGAGTTTTTCGTCACTAAACATTTGTATTTTTTTCATTCAAAAATCACTTGTCTCTCTTAATATTACGATTTATGAACTAACATCAGCTCACAGAACCTGTCAGTTATCTCATAAATCTGGGCAAAAGTTATGCAAACTACAGATTTTGCTTCTCCTTGCTCAGTTAGCTATCTTACCACACACCCTATTTTCATTGCTTTATCAAAGTACTTAATGCAGTGGTGAAAAGGAAAATTTCTGTTCTTTTTATTGCTTGCAAAGAAATATTGGGAATTACCATAGTGTTAGTCCAAACTGACCTCCTTACAGTGGAATGAATCAGACCAGAAAGTAGTCTTTGATGCCTAAGAAGAAATGTTTTATCCAACAGCTTTTCTATAAATTGTATTATAGTGCCTACAGTGCTTATAAGATAACAACTGAAATTATTATTCTAGTTGCCTACAGACATCTCATGCAAGAAATCTCCACGCAGCAGTGGAGACTGTCTCCTGTCTTACTTCAGGCTTTACCTGAAACCCGAGGCCTCCCAGCTGCTGAGCGCCACCGCAGGGCACCAGAGCCATCCTCAGAGCCTGGGCACATGGTCCTACCCCACAGCAAGACGCTGACCCTTCTCTTCAGTCCCAGTTACTCAGACTCCTGCAGGGATCAGCACTGACAGATCTGCTCTTTCCAATAACAAAGCTCATCCTGAGTATTTTTTTGAAGTTCATTTGAACCTGGAAGGAGCTAAAGGAGTGTTTCTCATTTAAACCTGAAAGTAGCAGTCTTCATGTTCATCCTTTTTCCTTCCTCCCTAGCCACTTTATTGAACGTAATCTCAGGCAGGGGTGATGTGAGCCCAGAATACTACGTACAGGAGAGAATCCTAGCTACGTGAAGGGGGAACAAGCCATTACCCATCAGCCAGGAGATTTTGCAGGTCTCCTTACACAGACCGTTCCCAATTTGCCAGACATCCTCACACAGCCTTTATTCATTCTTACTGCCACACAGCCCTGACCTGGGCTCTGCCATGGCAGCAGCCTGACACTGCCACAGACCTAACACTCCACTCCGCAGCCTATGCCAGTGCCCACCTTTGGGTAATCGGAGATGTACACAGGACACCCTGGATACAGGTTGGAGCAGAATTTGGCCCGATATGTTTATAATACAGATAGGCTCTGTGTCAAACCCAGGTCGGTTTCCTTAAATTGCAGAACATCTCCTAGACATAACATAAAGAATGATCTATAAGGATGTAAAATACTTATTTGCAAACAGGGTTTAAATCAGCGTGGAATCATCCAGTTTAGATATGCATTGAAATAGGAAAGCCCTGAACCAAACCTAACAGCATTTTTTCGTAAATTAAAAGAAGAAAACTTGCACATTAGGGATGGCAAATAAAATGAGGTAAGACTACATATCGCCTAGGGACTACTGGTTGGAGAACTAATTAGGATTATAAACTGAAAGTATGTAAATTAAACAAATATAATTATCTGCTAGTGGCCTTTGGAAATAGGTTACAGGATACTTGTTAGCAAAATTGCTCAAATGCCTGGAAGCCATACAAAGCAAGCCATAAGCAATTTAAAGTCCTCTTTTTGTTTTGTTTTCAATTGTTTTTAAAACAGTCCTTGTATTAAGGATTTATTGGAACATAAACTAATTAGAGAGATGTCAAAAAACAAAGGTAAGACAAAAATTGTCACAGCAGATGTCGCACCTCCAACCTGAGCCCCTGGTTTTATTAAAAGTAAATTCTTTATTGTGACAAAATAGCAAAGATTCTGCTCGGAGTTTCATCCCAGCAGTTTCATTTCTCCATCAGAACAGCTTCTGCGAGCTTCCATCCAGAGCTAATCTGGAAGAGTGGTGGCTTTCTTAAACGAGCACAACTCATTTTAACTTTACAGTTAATACAGTTTTAACTTTCATTATGATCAATGAAAATGTGTTCACCGTTAAAATGCAAAAATGCAGAATTAATACCACTTTTCTTTAAGTGCCTGTCATGAAAGAAAGTCGTACTAGATTCAGGGGCTTCTACATGGAAAGTTTCTCATTCCCATTTCATATAATCTAAAACACAAGTCTCACTGCAGAGACTGACAATGTTTAGTCAAGATATTGGTATATATTATTAAAAAAAAAGAAGACAATGGGGGCCACATATAAAGTTCAGCTAGGCTGATTTCATGCTCAGCATGAGGGCTTTAATACACAGACCTGACCCAAAGCCCACTGATGTAAGCTGAAAGACCCCAAGCAATCTCAGAGAATTCAAAGCAGGATCTTGCGACAGGACAAGCACCGCTGGAAAATGGAGGTCTCCGTCTCCAGCTGAATTCAAGAATGCTCAACATCTGGTAGCATGGAGGACAGGCCCAAGAGGTGGTCCTATAGGGTATCAGCTTTGAGTCAGTTGTCCACTGAACGTTGTCATCTGGTACACACACATAGCTGCCACATACTTTCTTTGTAAGGAAAGTATATTTTCTTAAACACACGTTTCTTAGATGAGATTTAATCAAACCAATTAATGATGAAAATAACTTGGTAATAAAGCTACAATTAGTGTTTTAATTTACAAAAATACAACACCAGTATTGTAAACATCATTGTAGCTCCACTGGAGTCAAAGCCCAAATAAAAATCTTGTCTGATATTTTTATCCCCCCTCCCCCAATCAAAATCAAATTAATAGAAAGAAGATAACTAAATTCCTCCAGTACCTTCTCCAAACACCTGTATTTACACATGAAAAATCAAATTCAAGCACGCCCAAACAGCCTATACCTAATTCTCCCAGCAGATGATGCTGGCCTTAGGTTAAACATTTCTCCCAGTCTACTCCCACCTTTCCTTCCCCTTTCTGGGGAAAATGAGTCAGTTCTGTCTGAAAGGGACCAGAAAGAATATTTGCCAGTCTTCCCATTGGGTCTGGGCCCAGCTAAGACTAGGGATCACTTCCATTTGCAGGAAATTACATACACACGCACACAAAAGACGACAAATCTGGCTCTGCTTATACATTTTGATTTTGTATTTCGTTCTTAAGGACCAAAAAAAGGACTTAGTCCACCTCAGATGTGACATGATAACCATACAATATTTCATTTTAAATTATAAATCTGCTTTTTGAGACTACAAAAATCCCTAAGGGATTGGAAATGTCTTCATTGCTATAGCATAAAAAGATTAGTTTGCTCTGAAACCCAGGTAGGAGATTCTATCACAAAATGCAATCCTAAGGGCCAGCACGTGGCCAGAAACAAAGATTTGAAATCAAAATGCTGACAAATCCTAAACTGTGGAAGTGCAAAATGGCATGATAGCTTGGGTGGCTGGGTCATGGACTGCTCCATTTGGCCAGGAGAGAACACTTGGTCTGTCCTTTCAGATAAATTTGCGAGGGAGGAACTTTAAAAGTAATTTCTTTGACAATCCATCCTTTTTATGTTAAGCAACTGCAAGACCTTGCAACAGGGAGCCCCATTAACTGAGAATAAGAACTCCTCTGTAAAAGTGAACTTTGGTGACCTTCCCTCAAAGAAAATACTTTATCATATTGGAGTGTGGGCCTGCCAGGTGTCACAGCAAGGCTCGGACCGAGCGGGATTCCATTGTCCCTGTTAGGGGAGCTAGCTTTGACTTTCCATAATCCATCCCTCGGCTTAGCTGGTCTTTGTTAGCTTAGAATGCCACAAACAAAGACTCCTCAAAAGGCAAATCCAACTATAATTGTTTTAAAAAACTAAATCAAAAGGCTGCAAATTGAAGGGACCCAAGGTTTGTCAAATTTCTTCTTAGCTCCAGTTAAATGTAAGCATCCAGCATTTACTAGTCCCTAGGGCTCGAGGTAAACAGCCAAAATAAAAGCAGCAAGGGCACATTCAAATAATTTCCACAAGAAACAAGTCTCAGTTACGCCATAAGGTCCAGCAAGCACAGATGCCAAATGTAACAAAAACCAAAGCCAACTTTACAAAGCTATTCCAGAAAAAGCTTCTCTGCTCTACTGCATTTGAACTCTCAAAGAAACTCCACAGGCTTCTCGCTATAAACTGAACTCAAGATAGAAGGCAAGCATGCTTGTTTGGTACTAATCTGATGAGTCTTTTCCAGTGTTTCCATTCCAAAGTCAAAAAGGTTTCTCCAATAAGGAAAGACAGAACCCATATATATATAACCTCTAAGCTTTCTCCTATGTCAGTGTTTTACAATGCAACTAAAAGTTTTGCTTCCTTTACTCTTTCCAGAAGTCTTTGTACTCATCCGTCTGTGCATTTGTATCACAGAATAGTTGAGGTTGAAAGGGACCCCTGAAGATCAGCTAGTCCACCCCCCCGCTCAAACATGACATTGTCTAGAATTGCTAAACACTATATAAGCAAACAAATAAGGTCTCACAGAATGCAGATACAGGGCAAAGCCCAAAGTATTAATGAAGCAGACATTAAAAGGGGGGTCAACAGTTTCACCACAGTCTTTGTCTCTCTTCTGCACAACCATTTCTGACACACGCAACAACAAAAGCCATTTTCCCCTCATGTCCTAGTCTTGCACTGCTTAAGCAAGTACCCTATGCAGGCACCCTAAGTACGGTCTTTCCAAATGCGAAGACAGCAGTGTCTCAGGCCCTTGAAAGGTGATGGAAGTGACCCTCAGGGTGCACGACAGGGCACTGCCTGTATTGGAGGCTCCTTTATGTGCCGGGGCGCTGGTAAGCAGCCCTCGCTGCTGCAGCACAGCCTCACTCCCTCATGACCCCGAGCACCGGGCACAGCTGGTCAGCACATCTCCAGCTGCAGCTGGTTCACAAGCAGAAGCCAGGCTCTAGCACCGCGCTGCAAAACACTGCAACACAGCCCTAAATGCAAGGAAGCATGAGAAGAGAAACAACTGTGCAAGGAGCTCACAATATGCAAGACTTGACAGATGTTTTTCTATTGCTCTCTTAAAATATCTGCAGTGGCAACAGAATACATGCCACACCTAGAGGACAGAAAAGGTTAAACACCTTCAGGCTTGCTCACAACAGTATTGCTCATTTGAATTATTCAGGCTGGGGAAAAAGTCATGTTATTAAGAAAAAGTAATAACAACCATATAGCACATCTGTGTGTATTTGTTACTCACACATGTGCCAACTCTTCCGCTTCCTGGGTCCCAGTACAGTTTCTAAGTCCTTTGCCTAAGCATAAAGGGCACTAGTCCCCCAGTGGAAGCTTTGCTTGACTTTATGGGAGCAGGAGCAGACCTTGCTGGAGAAAAGGAGCTTCACTCATCAGCATTAATAGCTTATACATCAAACTGTCCTACAGAAATGAGAGACAAAACCAAAGCTAGAAAACCCTTTCACCATGTTTTACATTAATGTAGCATCTGTCGTTTTCAAAACTAAGTCAGAATAAATGTGGCAATTTCAGTTGCCTGCATGTGGTTGTTGATGACTGCAGAGAAATATTTCCAAATTAAGTGGATGAACATCCATGTGGCTAAAATAGTACAAATAGGACTAGGCACAGCTGGCAGTTTGTCTCCTAACATGGAGATTAGTGCCATCAGCAGGGGCACAGGAGCCCAAAATGCAGTAATTCCGCGAAATAAGAAGTGCCTGCCAAAGGGTTTGTATATTCCCAGCACAGCTTTAAACTTCAAGTCATCACCAACATCTGAGGCAAGAAGGCTGCCTTAGAAATACAGTTCAGATTTTTCTCCTCTCCACTGCAGGAAGAGACATAATTTGGACCCAGGTTCACCTTTCTGCCCACCCACCAACAGTAGCAACAGACCTCAGCAAATTAGCTCATAATAGTCTCCTTTTTGCTTTAAGTATTCCACTAACCCCTCAAACATCTCACATGCTTTCTTGGTTGATCAGTTTAAGTAACATCAGCCCTTAGTCATAAATAAATAGCAACATGAGTTATATCTACAAGGTCAGCAACCAAGCATATAACTCATCTGAAAAATATTTAAACAAAAAATTAAAAGCCACTTGAACCAAATTAAATATCTTCACTCCAACTACACTCACAAATTCAGACAGCACTTGCATATGTGAGTCCATACTCTGAAGACTGATAAAAACAGAGTGCTGTTAACAGAGCCTTTTAATAAAAATAAAATAAAATAAAATAATTTAAAAAAAAACAAGTAGCCCTTTTCCCTGTCAGCCACTTCAGTGACAGCCTTTACCTGATGCAAAGACAGTCACTAGCTAATGACACTACTGAGCCGAAAGGCCACATACAGCATAGCTTGGGCACGATGAAAGCAAAAACACCCAAATTCAGCTTCCCCTTCCTGTCCACAAATTAGTTATCCTAATTCTGACTCTAATAATTATAACTGCCACGAAAAAGACAGAAAAGGAGGTTTGGTCTGAAAAAGAGAGTGAGGGACAGAGAAGCAACAGAGAAACATGCTTGTGATCCTCGGTTACAAGAGGGAATGATCTATTCCCCAGGACTTGGCTTAAAATTTAAGGGAGACTTAGGCTGCATACTAGGAAAACCTTTCTAATGACAGAGATAAAGAGGGGCTGGAAAAGACTGCCTACCTGGCGTGGTTGTGGAGCATCCAGCATAGGGGATGGTTAGACAGACATCTGCTTTTGAATGCTATGGGTAGATTCTGCATCAGGATATTTTTGATTTCTTCCAACCCCATTTTCTACGACTTTGTGACAATTCCTCCAGAACACCCTAGAATGCTCCCACTTTGAAAAAGACCTGTTTACATAACTTTAAGAGCAGGTTGGCTGTTTCTCAGGCTCATTAGCACAGCAAGATGGAATTTTACCAGGTACCCTTCCATACCTGTAACGTTCACAGCCACAGATGTCTGGGACCATGTACTGAAATGGTAGCACATAGTTCAGCATCTAACTGTCATAAGCAGTTTTCAGTGAAGTAGAGGAACTGCTCCAAAGCAATTTATGCCCAAGGAAGTTATACCACATGGTAGGGATAAAAGAGATAAGTGACCATCCAGGGAGAAGCAGAGAACATTGTTCTGTGAGGCTGTGAAAGTCCATCACTAGCAGGGAGCACCACTGAAGATAATGACATTTGCAAAAGGCAGCACCTGTAAGTCTTTCATGAGGCCTATATTTTAACTAGTGATTCATCCTCATCTTTGGCCAACGTGAAGTTAGTCCTTTCTCAGGAGCGACAGTCTTCTGGGAGGTCTCACTGTAGAGGAGCAAATCTTCAGGACTGTCAGCTAGTGGTCAGATGTCAAGAGGCATTTAGCCAGGACAGGAGGTGGCCAGCTAAAACAACATTAGCGTTGAATAAAATATCTGTAGTCCTCTCTTTCAGCTGATGATTGCAGAGCTCCAGTCAATGTCTGTTTGCTTCTCTCTGCACAGACAATCAAACTTCTCCATCACACACAGGGCTACAAAAGTAAGCTTGTTTAAACATTGACACAAAGGCTTTTACTCATGTAGACCACCATGCACATGGACACCACAGCATGTTATTCACAAGGCCACTACAGGTCCCATCCTTTTTCTCAGCAATTAACATAGGAGCAAAGAGAAGGAAACTGCTGACAGATCAGATCCACACACGTATCACAAATGCCAGGACACACAATGAGGTGTTTCATCTCTCTTCTGAGAAGTTTCTAGTTTCTTTCAAAGCAAATGGTACTCTGTACAGTACTGAAATACAAATTCCACAGCAACACCACTGGTGAGAATTAGGAAGAAAAGAACTGAAGGCCAAACCACAGCAGCAGGAAGAACCTCTCCCCAGCAGCTGGGTATGGCATCACAGTCCTGAGCAGCCTTCAGAGTTGGTGGAACCCATTATAGCTCAGGTCTTGCTCTGGCAATATTCAATTTAATAGAGCATTAGCAGACGAAATTCCATGATAATAGAACCTTTTCCAAAATGTACTTTAAATTACCTGCAAAAGAATGGCTACAAACAGGTACTGGGAAGATGGCTGTAACCATTAGGGCCATCTAGAAACAGTTAATATTTCACACACACTCATAACCCCTGATGTGGGGGAATGTGTTTTGCCTGTCAAGACAAAGCCAGGACATCACAAGGGAGAGAGCTGGGCTGAGCAAGGATTTAAAGTAATTGTTCTGCAAGTCCCTTCTCCATAGGACTGTTGTACACTCTCCCTCAGCCCAAATAATATTTAACTATTTATACGAAATAGAGGAACTAAAACAAGCCAGACCAAGCCTCACTCTAGAGGACTGACTGCAGCACATGCCTGGGAAGTGCAGCACACGCCTGGGATATACAGCACATGCCTCATTCAGAACCCAAGTCTCAAATCTCTGCCTTCATAAGCCACAGGCTAGCGGTAGGTAGTTCTCAGTGTCTCCCGCTAGTATAAAGTCCTTCCTGTATCTGAAAACATTCAGAGTGAAAGTTAAGGTGAAACAGCTGTTCCTCCCTCCTCTGCCCAAAGTTTCGGTTTTGAGGAATCAACATCTTATGATAGAAAAACATTTTGCTGAAAAATGTTGTTGGTATTGGTATATATGGATACATTTCCACAGATTTCAACTGAGAGAATTCACTCTCACCTGCCACTGGCAAAGGCAACCTAACAGGTTTCAGAGGGCAGTTATTAGAAAAAGTGGATGAAGCATTCAGCTTCTACCCTTACAGCACAGGGCACCTTCCTAAGGTCACAGCACTATTTACTACATTACAGCAATTTTTGTTTGCTTACAGGACACATTTGACTGAAAGCCCAGGGAAAGGTAGTAACAAAAGAGCGCAGTAACAAGATGACAAAAAACCAGCATGAGGGCTGTTGGGCTAACAAGAAAGTGAGCCAAAAATTGTAGAAAGACAGACAGAAGTTTTGACCAAGACAAAACAGAATAACGCTGAACAGCTGAAGCATCCAGATGACAACCAGGACTTGGGAATTACAATCCAAGTCTGAATGAAGACTATAAAATAAAAGAAGGACACAGACCTGTCAGCTCAGGAAGTTCCCAAACTACCAATTGCCAGAACTTGGGAGGGCTAATCGAGGACATAGCATTATTTTGTATATGCTTTTCAGAAAAATCTCCTAAAATGGTACCATTAGAGAGACAAGATTGGCTGTATGTACCTTGGGTATGACCCAGAAGAGAGTCATCTCATCATGATGGCACTGGCAAATAGGACAAATATAAAAGGGTCCCCAAAGGCAATCAGAGTCTTAAAGCATCAATTCAGATAACTAAGAAGCAAGTGAACTGCTAGAGAGAGAAAACAGGGAATACATTCACTGCTGGTTCCGTGTCTTCCAAAGTGCAGAGATTACAAATATTTAGCAGCTTAGAGAGAATAACACCTTATTTGAAATATAAATAAAACTTGTTCTGAGGATAAATGTGCCACTCCTTTGGAGAGATATATAATTAGATTTGTAGAAAGACTTTTCTTCTTTAAAGGGTGTTTCTTTATTGTGTTTGATAATCACATCAAATTCTGGAGACTGAAATAAATCCCAAACCCACTGACACAGAATTAGGCTATTCAAAGTTAATCTTGGATTATTTGCAGAAAGCTGGGGAAAAAAACAACAAAAAAGTCTTTGCTAACAGCTGCCAAAATAGTTCTGAATGGGGAGAGATGAAAGAGTATTCTTACTTTTCAGTAAATTTATATCCTGGAATATAGTGTGTAAACAGAAATTTAAACTGAGATGAAGTATGAAATAGCTAGAAGTCTTTAAAAGCTAGTTCAAAATCCATGAGAGTCAGTGGATTTTGGATCAGGCCCATTTAAATACAGATTCTTTCACTATAGTAGAAACATTAGGACACATTCCTATCAGATCCTAGCAACACCACAAGGATCAGCACAGTTGGCAGCGATGGCTGAATTTGGCCCATGGAGAGTCATTCTCCGAGGAATGGATTTTTAGAGATTTATGGAGAAAGGATTTATGAGAACAGAAATAGATCTCTTGTATTAAATCTAGATCCATAAGAAGTCCAGACACTAGCTTTTTAAGTAGGGCTGTTAAAAGGGGGGGGGGGGGGGGGAAGATTAATCTATTTGTATCAATTTCAAAAAAAAGAAAAGAAAAAGCATTTGGAGAGCACCTCAAGTCAAAGGTGACATTTCTGATTAAAATAAGAAAAAAGATGATGTTTGTACCTTAAAAGAGCTGATTGTTTAGGGTTAAGACACTTACCTGGGATATGGGATACTTCAAGTGAAGCCCCTGACAATTTCACCAAACAATTTCAAGGTTTCAAGGTTTCATTCTGCACAAGATTCGAATAATTTGTTGAAACCTCAGCATTCTCTATGAACAGATTCTTGCTTTCATGCCAATGTTATTTTAACTGATTCACAGACATCCAAATTTTTGGAGCACAACCACCATATTAACAGTAAATTCTCTGTAACAACAGATAAAGACAAAGCAGCACAGGGTCTTCTAAACACTGCAGAAACTTAGGGTCTGTACTTGCAGAGCTGTATTAGCAAAATATTTTGAGGTTTTATTTTGAGGAATTTTTTTTCCATGCTATTTTCATTTTCAAGACAGTAATGAAGCTAGGAAAAATGTCCATAAGCAGAAAACCAAAGACACTTGCCTAAAAGGCCTGAAATCTACAGAGCTACAGCCTAAAGAGCTGAATCTACAGAGACAGCAAGTTTCTCTGAAGAGCTCCCATTGCAAAATGGCCTAATAAATACCTGCCCCAGAAGAGCTTTACTACCACAGACAGCAGTGGGGTGGGCAGCACAACATCCCACTGCAACCACAGCTTGAAGTCATCTCTTCTTTAAGCCTTAATCACATCACTCCTTTTGTTTGATAGATGAGCAGACTTTCTTTGCTTAATACTACTTGGCCATCTTCGTGCACTTGCAAAGGAAAACATGACTTTAGCTTAAGCTGAAGAGGAGAAACTGGGGGGAGGGAGGATAAGGAAGGAAGGTTAAAAATACAATTTACCAAGATGAGACTTGCTGTTATGGGAATGGTGAGAAAATGACCAATACTGACTAATAGTTGAATCGCAATCTCAGAGGTTTTTTGCTTTTATGGCTCTCTGTCTGCTTGATGCAAGTGTGAACTACAAACCATAACTTTAATAGCTTCAACCAATGAGTTAGAATAATATGAGATACTGTGGATGATGAGCAAATAACAGTGAAAATGTAATGAAAAATATATATTTATGTCCTTGCTATTAAACCCAAAACTATAAACATTGACAGCACTAAGAGGAGCAATTTCTGTTGTCATTGATGAATGCGTTGTTTTGAAGATATGAAGAAAGTTAAGAGAAGAAAGAAACAAAGATTCCCCCCCCCCCTTAGTCTGAAAAATTCCTTTGACTATTTTAGGTGGAACCTGCATTTCATACTATGCAAAGTGTCTAGCAGTGGAAATAGTCAGATAGACTTTCTAGGGGCTTTGAATCATACTACAGTCCACATGTTAACACACTAATTAACCAATGACCATGCTCAATAGTGTATACACTTCAAGAGGTTTATTACACCCTCTGCATTAAGCAAGGTGACAGTGTAGCTATACCCACCATGTACTCACTGCAAAATATGGTTTCTTTTAACTTTTCAGTAGTTATTACCTCAAAAATCTTGAGGAAAGAAAGCCAACCACCTTCCAGCCAAATCAAGGTTAAAAGTTTGCAATTAGTACAATGCATCAAGATAACTACCAACGTAAAAACATCTCGTGCCTATGACAGGATCAGAGACGCAGATGATGTCTGTAGAACTTAATCAGAAAAACTTGCCACATCTGCTGTAATCTTGAAGATAACAGCTCTGCATCTGATTCCCTCCACTATAATACCATGTTTCCCTCTCTTTCCACCTAGCCATGTATTCATTGGATTACATACCTCCAGTACAAGCCTTATCCCCATATCTGGTTCTGAATGGAAAAAATAAGGTCACATACTCTAAATGTTTCTGTAATGCTACCACCCTCCTCCAATCTGATGAGAGAGAAATTTCACTTCTGCTGTTTATGCTCTGGTGAAATGTTCATACAAACATATGTAAGAGAGCACAAAAGATTTGCGCAATTCTTCCCTCAAGCACTGCTCTCTGTTGAATTCCTCTTTTAACCTCCTCTTTTTTACACCACACTAACAGAACACCTTATTACCACCCAACAAATCCAAAACTGTGATCTCTTGAGATTGAGCAAAAAAGAGCCTAAAGGTTCCCTTTTTAATCATTTTAGATTAAAAAAGGAAACACAAAGAAAGGAAAGACCTATATATATAAGATTGCACATCTGAGACTCGCTTAACTAAAAAGGCAAGTCCGTGCCATTTCATGAAGAGAGTCAGTACACTCTTAAAATACAGTACATGGCATTGCTTCAGTGTTACCTGCAGCGTAGTACACTGGCAGTTCATCAATTCTCCTGCCAAGCCACTGACCCTGCTCCCATTAAAAAGTCATCAGCTGTCCCTCTATTGACATTTCCCATTCCTCTTTCTCAAGTCTCCAACCCATCACTTAGGGTTAGACTTATCTAGCCCCCATGGCATAACTCATTCTTTCTTTCCAGGTAGTAACCCTGCGCATTAGTCTAACTCACTGCAATTCCACCAAGTTCTCTTAACACTTCTTCTAATGAGCTCAAGCCAGAATGAATTTTACTACATGAGCAAGGGTAGAGATGGAGACCTTTTTGGTCAAAACCCTGTTTTTCTTTGAATGAAAGTAAACTTATTTCTCCTGAACACATGAAACGTTCATCATGCAGCACTGCTGTATACTGTCATCTACACACACTACTCACACTGGGAGCAAAGACACCCACTCCTGTGGAGTTTGGCCATGGCTTTGTGCTACTCCTTAAGAGAGCTGGTGTGATGTTTTCTTCTTTCTTTTTTTCTTTTTAATAACCTGGATTGTTATTATTATTGCTGCTGTTGTTGCTAAAGAGCTCTAGGGGGAGATGGGGAAATAGTCTGTTCCCCTGTGTAATGTCTGAAATCAAACCAGAATACATCAGCCTGACACTGACTGCCTGTTACTGCCTTAAAGCAAGTTATTAAAAACAAACAAACAAAAAAAATCACTGCACCACACCAGATTCCACCTCCTCCAGAGGTGTAATAGTGAAAGACACACACAGGATTCACGTTTCCTCCACACCTTTACAATGACTCAGGCAAACCAGGATCACCATGTGCATTTATATCCTAATCTCTTTGGTTAGGATATAAACACCCAGCTCAAGAGAATTCCACTTGCTTTTCTGTCTTTTTTTTTCCGCACTAGAAAATGGCATATCACTGAATTTTGTCTTTGCAAAGGTTGAAAAATTCAAAGAATTCCTTCAATGAAAAGTTTCCATAAACACATAGAATCATTTCCTTCTAACACCAGTGCGTTGCTCTGGTACCAGCACTGCGCAGCAGCAGTTGTCCAAAGTCTTGCAAGTTGCTTTTCTAGTGGAAAAGATGACCAACAGACAGTGGGATTTCTCTGTGGCTTTAGGTGTTTGTGGTTAAAAAAACCTTGGTGTTATGCTCAAGCTCAATGATGATGCAGCCTGCATACATTTTTGTCCAAAGCCTCAGTTTTGCAGGTAGTAGGGACATTAGCAGACAAATAGCTCTGGGCTCTTATAGTCAGGTACTTCCATTTAAAACTCCTTTATTTCAATTCAGCACTGTATTACCCATGTTGCTCTAGCATCTAGTACCCTGGTCATGGGGTAAAACCTCCGTTCTCTATTTGTACAACATGCCAAAACACAAAGGCATCAGTGACCCACAGAGGCAGCCTCACAAAGAGGCACATGACTCAGTCAGTGACACACAGAAACTAGTTGACATGTTTATCCCCAATTTTGGAAGGGCTGACAAGGTCCAACGAATACCTCCAGAAAGAGGGGAAGATCTGTCCTTCCTTTGCGAGCAACTGAGGATGCTTACTAGAGAAAAGGTTGAACAGACTGCAGGGAGTCCATATTGAGAAATTCATTATCTTAAATTACATTCCAGTAGGTACCTGAACTTCTCTGAACATAAAAGTCTTTCAGTCTTCCCTGGAAAGCTCACTATAGAAGCCTATCAGAGATGTCTACCTACAAAGTCCTGGCCATGTCAGGATGTGTATGACTTTGCTGATCATTTTAGATGAATTATGCTGATAAACACAACCACCTCATTGGCCACTAGTGCTCCATAGTCCTTTCTGAAAGGGAGGAAAGCTAAAGAAATTGGGGAGAGGGAGACGTACGCAGGGGAGGAGAAGGAGAATTGAAAAGGTGGAAATGAAGCAGTTGTCTCACTTCTACAAAGAAATCAAGCATGCAGTCGTTCTTAAATACTTTGAAGACTAGCAAATCCCTGAGCATGCAATAGGGTTAGCCTGGCAATAAATGAAGTGAACAAAGAGAGCAGACAAAAATAATCGAGTGAAGTACTAAAGATAATAACAAGCAAACAAATCCCTGCAAACTTTAAAGAGATTGCTACTCTTGAAGCATATATAAAGGACACAAAGCTAATCAGCCATTTAATGGACAATCCTATAAATTAAGGGACTACAGAAAACTGGTGTGTGGAGATAAAGGGATTTTCTTTTAAGTGTTTGCAAATTTAGGAAGGATGCAGCTGGCCTTTGTATTCTTGAAAATAAAACATTTGGGGAGATATTACTCTGCTACCAGCAATGGAATTTAGAAAAAAACACAAATAAATAAAACTGACATATACATGATATGGCAGCTGCAGTATAGGGCTTAGTCTTATTGATCCAGGAGCTCCTTCAAGTCCTTTGCTCCTATGGCAGTTTAAACAGAAACAAGAAATCAACAACTGTATGTATGAACATCTTCAGGGGTTTTGATCATAAGCTGAACAAAAAAATATCTGGCAAAAAAATAGGACTTTTTTGGTCCTTGTCATAAAGATGAGCCCAAACAAAGCCCAGGATGCTGCCACCCCATATGGGAGAGGTTCAGATCTGGACACCACGCCATAGTTAAGATGCACCAGTACAATTGTGAGGCCATGTTTCAGTATCATTAATGCCAGTCAGATCCCTACATTGCCAAATCACTCTGTAGCACAAAAGTATGCAGGACCTAGCATGAATATAAGGTCACATTTCAGACAGATCTGATCCAGCACAGCGAGTGGGTAACAACATTAAACATACAAAATATTTTGAACAGAACTGTCCTTCCTTTGGGAGCAACTGAGCAGAACAGTTTACATGAGGTAAGCACTCTGCTTCGTGCAGCCACAATGACTTTGATCTGGTACTAGGAATATGAAAGCCAGCATATGATCAAACTACTACTGTAAACAGGCAGTAGGATGCAGTTCTTATTGCCACAGGTATTCAGCTTGAGGTCCTCAAAAAACCTGTACAGATTTGTTTGGTCCTCAAGTGTTCATAGATTCAACATTTACTATTCAGCATAACCACAGCGCTGAATATCCAACACGTGAATTATAAAACACAAAAAGCAACAAAGCAGACCAATACACAGCTCTAAAGGCAGCCTCAGGGTTGACACTGGATGATACACGTCCCATGCTACAGAGCACCCACTGCACCAGGCACACTAATGAAAGGTAGAGACAGGAAGAGTGTTGCCAGCAGGTCGAGGGAGGTGATTCTCCCCCTCTACTCAGCCCTGCTGAGGCCCCATCTGGAGTACTGCGTCCTGTTCTGGGCTCCCCAGTACAAGAGGGATGTGGCACTACTGGAGCAAGTCCAGCGAAGGGCTACAAAGATGATTAGGGGACTGGAGCATCTCTCTTATGAGGAAAGACTGAGAGAGCTGGGCCTGTTTACCCTGGAGAAGAGAAGGCTGACAGGAGATCTTATCAACGTGTACAAGTATCTGAAGGGAGGGTGTCGAGAGGATGGGGCCAGACTCTTTTCAGTGGTGCCGAGCGACAGGACGCGAGGCAATGGGCACAAACTGAAACACAGACAATTCCATCTGAACATGAGGAAATACTTTTTCACTGTGAGGGTGACAGAGCACTGGAACAGGTTGCCCAGAGAGGTTGTGGAGTCTCCTTCTCTGGAGATATTCAAAACGCGCCTGGACGCAATCCTGTGCAAGGTGCTCTAGGTGACCCTGCTTGAGCAGGGGGGTTGGACTAGATGATCTCCAGAGGTCCCTTCCAACCGCAGCGATTCTGTGATTCTGCGATAAGCAGCAGTGACCCCTTAACACTTCCACCTTTCTAATTCCATCATAACACTATATTTTACATTATAAAGAAAGAACACTAGAGACAATCAAAGTTTTTCCATCCAAATGTTCTTCAGTAAAAAACTGGGCACTTGATGAAATCATTCAGAACCAATGACATCGTAAATTTTAGGATATATATTGACATTTTACTTCTACTAAAAATTAGAAGTGGGCACAGTTCTGTGTGCAACAAGGCCTATGGGTGTTCACACTGCCACCTCCGCACCTCTCCTGCTTTGCCAAAGAGGATATCATTAACCTGCTTAAATTACTTGAACAGCACCAGAAGAAAAAAATGCATTTATACTGTCAAAATAGTTATGATCACAACACCGAAGTTTGTTTTATTTCCTCCTTGTGGTCACTGTTTTGTTTTGTTTTTTAATTTTCTTCATTACTATTGACAGAAAGCAATTACACAAGTTGACAATGAGTTTTACACTTAATTCCTGATTATCTGTTATATTCAGCTTTATGGTTATGATTCAAATTTTACATGAAATAGTTTTTCTAGTTTGTGAAAGATTTGAGATGCATCTTGGGAGACAAATGAACAGGAAATAAGATATTCAGAAGCCTATTTCAAAAGTTTTCAAATGGCCAATGATCCATCTTCCCCATTACAGCACTGAGAGCAAATCTTCAACTGAATAAAAGGAAAAGGGTTTGGACTTTTCCAGCAGTTTCTTCCAGAATAGCTTTTAATAAGTTTTGACTGCTTAAACAGTATCTCAACAGGCTCATCACATCTATGCTACTATATGCTATACATCTGTTTTTATTTATATTTCATGTGTATTACAAATCTTTCAGATGAACAGTGTGTACTCTTGCACCACAGCTACAGAATTCCCACTCTATACCACTACTAACTGCATTTTTAATAATGGTAACACAAATCCCAGCAGTGTCAGCTCTCTGATGTTACCACTAATGCTAGTTTTGACAGACACTCTTTTAATTTAAGATTTATTCTGTTCTCCTTTTGGAGGTTGGAATGCCAGTACTAAAATGGAAAAATGCATAGTTTGCTAGTTCCTCTTCCCCTACATATTTGTAATTATGCCTTGTGTTGAAGAATATTTAAAAAAATAAATTTTAACTACAGCGATTTCTCCGCTGACAGACAAAGGACAGTCACTAAGACATGCTGCAGCTTAAGTGATAGTTGAGAAATTAACACAAAATGACTTCAGGAAACATGCATATAAATTCTTTGACCAGAACAGTAATAGAGGCTTTGAAATGTGCTTTCAAGCCTGTCAAAGTAAAACTTTCCCCTAGCATAACAACAACAGCTGAACCCAATTTTGTATAATGTATTATAAACATCTGGGGATCCACTTCTGAAAGCATTGTGCAAATCCAAAATCCAATGTTGCAATTATTTGTGCAGTATTTAGAAAATGGCAAGCTCACCACCAACTACCACACGTAGGTTCTCAACGCGATCTCTCTCTCAGTCAGCAAGATGAAGACATGGTCTGTGTACAGCCTCGCACCATATGCTCACTGCCCTCATAGGATTCTCAAAGCACCTGGAAAAACCTGAGCGATCACTGATGCAGCTATTTTGATCACAGAGAACTCCAGAATTTGGTCTCCTAGAAGGAAAATATGAACCATTTCTCTTTGGAACTGGCACAAACATTGCTCTTCGCATGGAGGTGCTAGAAGCAGCTCCATACTTTTATCTGTATTTATCTGAAGAATTTCCTTTCCTTTTCCTGCAGCTTGAGAAAGAACAGTGTCTGGCTAATGAGAAGTCTAAAGATCTGCATTAATCACTGTGAATCACTACCTCAGCTGCAACTGCTGTTCAATATTCTTAACTGCCAGCACCAAAAATACAGGTTTTCTCCACAATAAGTGCTTTTTGTAATACCAGTAAGGCCATTCTAGGGAGAATTGTTATCATCAAATAATTATGCCCTTTTAGGATATGAGCACTTGGCAGTGCCTCATGGATTAGAGCAACCCCCCACATGGATTATAGCAGAACATCTCCTGTTGTGCTTTTTTTTCTTAAAGGCAGGAGGGTTCCTGTCCTTCCCAGTTTTAGAAAGAAGTTTAGGCACCTAAGCTAAAAATGCATTTATAAGAATTGTAAGAGAATGAAGAGCTGTGACTTTCTTACTTTACAGACATCTGCATTCATGTATTTTTAATAGATCATTTTGGCTGTTCATTTGCACAAAAGTTGTATTTGATTTGGTATTTGTAGATTACCTCATTATCAGACAATCCATTCAGCAGTGAGAGCGTAACTAACCCCGCAGGAGCTTTACTATAGCATTTATGAACTGCATTTCACAGGTGAAAAGGAATATCAGTACCGCCTTCTGTGGGAAGAGTGACAGGACTTCCACAGCTGCAGTATCCTTTCCAACAGTTTTGTTTCACAGAGGTGAGTAACCCAAATCCCCAAGGAATCATCAAAAAATAGACTCCAAGTATTTTCACTTGTGAGGTAAACATAATTCTAAATCCTCATCACTTCCACATGTCTTTATGCCATTAATCATCTCTAGAAGATCACATACACACGAATCATATGTATCTTGTTATGTGTGCAGATATAGATAAATTACTGCATTATTTATTGACTGTAATAAACCAAAACTAGATATCATAGCACTTGAAGACCCATAGAAGGCCTTATCTAAAATATTAGAAAAGGTGTACAGTACAGAAAGATATTAAAACAGACTCTCAGCACCAGAAACAGAGCTTCAAGAATACTATATGTCTTCAATGGCACAGTGAAAAGGTCTGTGTGAGACAGGGTCAGATTTAGGGATGAAGGCCAAATCTAACCTAAGATTCATAGTCAGCAGCACTGAAATCTCACAGCTTGTGTACATGGAGAGTACAGTAGCACTGCGACAAGGCCAAGTCTAATACTGAGCTATAGAAATGAAGGCCTTTCTCTCAGGGCCTGCTTTCTTAACATACACAGAAAGGTTGACCTTGTCATGAGAAAGACACAACTGTCACAGCTGGCCATGAGGGAAAGGCCCCCTCACGCAAATAGTTGCCCTGGCAGCTGCTTCACTGTGGCTGTACTAAACCTCCTCTAGGTCTCATGCAATAAAGAAGAGAGGCCGTGACTGAACTGGTTACATTAAGAAATCCCCACATGCTCATCACAGACCACTTAGATCACATACGCCGTTCTCCACACTTCAGTGCTGATAATACCATGCATGCCATTGCTCTTCCAAGTTTTTTTTTTTCTTTCCTTCTTCTTCAATCAGAATGAGAAAAGGTTGCAACTTCTGTAAGATTTTGGACTCTCTCCCAAGAAAACAAGCCTGATCTGGTTTGGAGTATGATTCAAACTCCAATACAAGAGACCTATTTACACACAAAGAAAAATAAATTCAAGACAGAGCCCAATTCCATTTAGTGAAGCAGGCTCAAGGATGAATTCATTCTGATAATTCACATTTTAATCCATATGTTAAAGGTTTTCATGTCAAAGATGCTCATTTTGGTTCACTGTTAATTAGCATTATCATCCTTGTAACCTTTACTTTCTCACAGTCATGTTACATCTTTGTCAAGGGAAATAAATGAGTACAGAATGCCTTCAAAACTTGAAGGAATGCAAAAAGGGAAGGATAGAGATGCTGTTGATCTCAGTGACTTCAACAACCCCTGTCACTTTGGACCTACTATTTTTTAGATTAAATGAACACAACTCATTTGTCTTCAGAAAATGGGAAAGACTAACCAGTATTTCCTCCTAATAATGGAAATCTGTTCTTTAAAGTAGAGACGGGATGGAAAGTCTGCTCCCGCTGATCATGGCAAAGTAGCTTCTTGGAGTTATAACTTGCAAGGTTCGGCACACTGTATTTCCTTAAAGCCAAACGGAATTCTATCCTAATAATTTAATTGGAGATAGTCAAATCTCATGGGCTTGAATCTCCTCTGAATTCCACTGATGCTAAAATCACAATGGTGAAAAGCCAATGTACCTGAAAAGGATTAATCTGTTTTGACACCTAAACTTTCCCAGCACTAATTAGATTAAACTCTTTATATGATGGTCAAAGTTGTGTCCTTTCTGAGCAAACAGCTCATTTTTAAGCAGAGTTCTGCTAATATTCTGCACATTTTGAAGACAAAGAGCAATCATACCTACTTTAATCAAGCCAGCTTTCATAGTCCAATATTTAAGAATTTTAAATTTATGACTTTAAACTCAATTTCATGGAGGAATTGCCATGTAGTATCTTCCCATGAAAGAAAATCCCATTTTAATCATGACTTCTCCTAAGAAAGGAGAAGGGAAAATGGCAAACACATTGTGATACATCAAAACATATCTTTGCTAGTATAACAGCCACAGGTTTATGAACCATTGGATAAAACAACCAACAGAGAAATTAGATCATTTGGCTGTGGCTGCTGGAAAGTAATAGATGGTTCTTCAGCTGGGGGTAACCGAGCACAGACTGCAGTGATTAATGTGAAAAGCCTGATGGTGTAAAAACTGCTTAACAGAAGAGAGCAATATGGCATGCAAACCAAACTAAAACAACCATAAATAATTTAGGCATCCTTAAAGAGATTTATGAATATTTATTTCACAAATAAATCCTCTTTGCTGTAATATCCGAAAGAAGACATGCATTTCTTTGGATTATTTATACAGAACAGAATGGAAATATCACTTCAGAAAGAGGAATGTTCCACTCCCCCCACCCACCCCCGATGTAATATAGCAGCATCTTGGCTAAACGTCTCCTGAAAACTTCCACAATAAAATCATGTTCTTTGGCACTGCTATAATTGCAGTGTTAATATTTATTTATGGGGTTGCAATTAATACAATAGTAGAGGATGAACAACATGGAATTCGGTCTCGCTCACAGCTTCTGAGGGTGGTGTTCTTTAGAGACTTACAGCATTTGAAACTGTGCCCACATTGCAGGTTAAAGAGTGGGCTCATGGAAAACCTAAACTGTGCCGAGCCCTGAGCAGTACAGGGATTCACTCACTGAAAAGAACAGTCTATCACTTACTCATGGGAGATGAATACAAAGCCTCTCTCATTCCAGGAAGCCCAATTTCATGAACAGTCTTTGGTCAGCCAAGGAATTGTTATTTCTTCATTGTTTAGACTGCATCCTACGGCATAACTTGCTGTAAGATGTCTTTCATTAACATGACAAAACCTGCGGTTTGCTGCTCTAGTCTAGTAACCAAATAGCACAGCTAAACAGGGAAGTACTGGGCCAAATCTTCCTGTCAATATTCCAGTGATTAAATTAAAGGCTGTGAAAATCTGTCTAGCAGTAGAATACAATTGGATTTATTTTTCCAGCCCTATGTGTCATTGCCAAGCACTGCATATTCCTTAATTTGAGCTCAAATTGTAAAGTCTTTGGAATCCAGGCATGCAAGAATCAGTCCACACCAAGCATGTTGTGGAACCAACCCTATAGAGAACAGATGCATGAATACTATGAAGATACGTGACAGACTAAAATTTCAGCTTCACTCATTTGTCTTTGTATTACACATAACCAAGAGTAGTAGTTGAAAATGCCCTTGAGAGGAACTTTATCACAGGAAATAGTGTTACAGAACTGCTTATCTCCAAATTATAATGCAGAGATATAAGACACAGTTCATTATTTGGACCACATTCCTTGTGGTATGAACACTCAAGCCAGTATGAGTTTGGAAAATGCCTCCACAACAGAAGCGAGCAAAATTCAAATCAAAGACTTGCCCACCCTCTCTGAGGTTGCTATGCGAGTCCGGCCAAGTTTAAAGTAAATCATCCAAAAGCAGAACGGAGCTGAACCCTGCACTATCGCATCTCCTGTAACATGGAGAGTCCACAGCTCTGGCACAAATGGGATAATCAGGATGCTGCCAATTACAAGACACAAAGCACACGCTCCCCCCATATCAGGTTACATGCTGAAGGCACATCCTCTGCACCAGGTTATACAAAAGCACTGGGGCTGCAGCCACAGACCCACTCTAACTGCTGCACATCCCAGGGGGCTGTGGATAAAATCCACAAAGCAGCACTAAGACCACAGTTAGCCAGTATCATAACAGGAGTTTGGAAGATAGATGAATAGAGGCTAACATCTAAATTCATTATATAAAAACCTATATGGGCCATGCTCTGTAAGAGTTTATCAGTAACAGATGATGCTTTCAGCCTGAAGACATATTTGTAAGAGTTCCCAGACATATCTGAAAACAGGATGGGCATAAGTCTCATTTGAAGTTTGAGGACTTGTCTCATGAGCAGAAGAACAAAGCCCCAGGATTTTTGCCCTTTTTATTGCTGCAAATGCCAAGAAAAGTTTAAAATTAATAGCAACCAGCATAAAATGAAACAAGAAATAAAAAAAACATTTATTGCTTTAGATGCAGGCCTATGCCCCTGACATTTCCATATCAGGGCAGTATTCTCTCTGCTTTAGCACCAGGCAAGCATAAAACATGCTCTTATTGCAAACACCATGAATTTTTCTGTCCTTTTAAACTTAGCTGTGGAATGTTGCATACTATAAAAATAGAGCAAGAGAATGGAAGACTTTATACTACATAAAGCAATTACTGTGGCTGTCACCAAGAGCAAGATTTACTACAAGGAAAGGGTAAAGAGAAAAGGATGTGCCAAGTAGTTCAGAAAAAAAACAGGGAGGGAAGACACTTCCCTGCCCTAAATTTGGTGAAGGCAGAGTAACTGTAGAGCAGCCTCCAAAACCCCAATTTACTTCAGAGGTCTCTGTCTGTACAGGTGATCCCATCAAAATCAACCTGTGGGTTGTGCAGCTCCTTAGAAGCCACTTCTGGTTCTGTGGTAGTACATTTTCTAACAGAGATTTCTGTACAGTCCTGAGGTACAATCCAGAATTGTAACCACAAATCCTCTGCCAAACTGGAAGCTACGATGGGAAATTTTTCTAAGAGACACCCCTTTCTCAAGAAATTGTATTAACCCTGCAGATTTCTGGGAGATGAACAAGAAGTTTTCCCAGTGTTGCTGCAACCACTGGAAGCACTACCAGATGGTCCAGGTAAAGCAAGTCGTGAGCGGTGTGTTGTTATTCAGTGATTCAGTGTTACTGCCCAGGGAGAGCAAAGGGAGACCATCGCCTAACTTCGTGGTTCTCCAAAGCATCCTTGGTTCTGGGTTATTGAAAATAGACTGCCTCATCACAGTTTGAAAATCTTAAAATACCCATTGACTGCAATTGGTCAGTGAGACAACTTATGAGTTAAGCTCTTCCTGTAAACATGTATTACCCAGCATCATAGGTCTCAGTTTCAACCATAGCACTAGTATTAATCAGTCACCATCTCACCCAAATCTTACTGTACTTGAAATTCAGGTACTACTAATAATCATCTGAAATAATGATCATGCTTGGAAAAATTCCTTATGCTTGCAAGACTCTCTTGGCTGGAGAAAGCATCTTCCAGGGCACTCCTTCGCTGGCTTAAATTCTCCCAGCTGCAGTGGAGAACAGCTAAGATTCTGCCTGACAGATCTCTGTACAATCAGTAGTCTTGCACAACGCAAGACTCTAAAGATTGACTGCTGCCATTTTCTTCAAAACAGCAGAAGATGTAGAAAATGAGATTTTTGTAAAAAATACAGAAAAATACTGCAGCTTTGACATGAAAAGACACACAATCAATATTACCAACTTGGAGAAACTGATGCAAACTAAAGGCTTTAAGTACAGAGACCTTTAGCCACACACTCAGAGGAAGCAACTGCAATAGAATTTCTCACTGCAGTAATACAAGAGAATGGCAAGGGATTTATTCCGTGGAGCATGTCTTTAATTTCTTTTCACAAAGGATCCTCATTTAGCCACAACAGGGAGATACTATGGTAATGAAAACTGTAAGAAGTTTTGGCACTGAATTGTTAGTTATTCCTACGACTGCCGGTATCCATAATTTTTGATTACTCAGAGGAGACTGTTCCCTGTACACAAATTATCATCCTTAGGACAAAATATACCTGTTACCTGTATAGGCTGTAAGAAAAACAACCTTCTAAAGTGCAGTTAGAAGGGAGTTAACATGAAATCGCTTTTAAATTGCTAAGCCATTGTTACAAAAGACAATACATAAATATTAACACCACTACTAAGCACTAGTATTTCACATTCCTGCTTGAAGCAAGTTTTTATAGCTGAGTTGTAAATGCCTGAAATTAACACCTTTTCCTGAAAAGGCTGACAGATCATTCATTGTAATCATGCTAGCAGGCACAAAATGCAGCTACAACACTAATACCAGTCTATTTAAACAGGAAAGCAAAGCAAAATAGAGCTCCGGGTGTTAATACCAGCCAGCCAGCCGTAGAGCAGCCTGTCTCCTTTACAGCCCTCCAAAACTCTCTAGGGGGACCAGCTCAACTGCCAAAGGAGGGCAAAGAGCCCTCCAGCTGCCACTGCTTGAAAAATATCTGCCATCACTTGGCATTGCTACTTTACGTCTGTGCCTGATCTGAAACACTGATCCTGCTGCTGGAGGGGTCAGTAAGAGGCCAGAATTCAACTGGATGCCACAGATGAATTAGTCTGCCAAGGACAATCTCACCTTGGCTGCTTTTGTCTTCCAGGAAAGGTGATAACACAGAATGACATGATCAACCTGACCTGGCACTGACTGATTATTTTGTAAGTGTTTATTTCTTTCCCCTTGATTTTGCACCACAAAAGCAGCCAACATGAGGCATTACCTTTCCTGAGAAAAACAGAAGCATGAAGGGGCTTAAGAAAGGGGAAGAGATGGTCTGGTACTGCTGGAGTAATTTCATTCTCTATATCTCTCATCTTCTGCTTCCACACAAGCAAGGAAACATTTAGCATTTCTAAAATCAAACTTCTATAATATTTTTCTTTTAAAAAAATAAATTTTGATGGGGGAAATATCTAAAAAACTGAAACTCTGAATACACTGCTTTATATTTATATAAAGCCTACTTTTGCTGTGATTTTTTTTTTTTTAAGCAAGACATTTCAAGCAGATGCTTTCTTGAAATCACAAATCTGGTTTTTACCTCCTCTGCAGCAAGATGCCTCCAAAGCAATCTGACACTTTCATATTGATCCCAAGTGAAACTCTCCTGCTGGTAGACTCCGCTGCCAACCCCAAATTGAGCTGAAATTTGTGTGCTAGAACCTCAGCCATATTTTTGACAAACTATGTTTATGTCTCACTTTAGCCCATGTTTGGATGTAGCCCAAGTTGCAGCCACAGGAGGATCGCCCTTCTGCTCCATCCCTGACATCTCCCAGGCAGAGCTCCAACAGCTCTCACCTCCCTGAGCAGCAGTGAAGGGAGCTCACTACTTCTTCACACTTGCAGCAACAAGAAAGCTCCTAACGGCAGCTGGCTGCCTGGTTCCTCCTCAGGAGCAGCTCCTCACAGTCTCACAGACAACTGTGACACTCTGCACTGGCAGTGCAGTTTCTGTCATCGTAGTATTGCTGGGCCAGGGTTTCATCCTATACTCCCAAATTAGCATTCGTTATTCACGCCATTTTGGGACTTGGTAGAGCCAGAACGTGGCATGGAGCCCAGCCATTCCATGAGTTCCAGTCTTTTTTCCTTTGGTGGGTAATTATTCCAAGGCCTGATAGCTTATTTGCTCTGTTACTCAGAGTCAGTTAAAATAACTTGCACAAATTATCTTGAAGACTTGAATGCACCAAAACTGGAATAATTTGTCTGCTGTGATGCCTGGAATGAACCTGCCATCTCTCCTCTGCAGTGCTAACATGTTGCTGTTCTGTAACACACTATCCAAACATACATTTCAAAGAAACCAACCTGTCAAATAGCACAATGCTTCTCTTATCACAGGTGGATGGAGGCACTGGGTTCAGCAGTGAGGTTTGCAAAAGGTACTCAAGATTTGGCCTAATCCCAACCCCTTTTGATTTCAAGGCTGTGGGTTATTTTGATAATCAGGATTAAATTAGCTCAGCAAATAGTAGTGAACTCAGTAAGAGTCTTGACTTCCAGCAGCTTCTTGTGCAGCTTTTTAGTCACAAAGTAACACTATGCAGAGGAGCTCTTCCATTCTGCATGGGTCATTTTGCATTAGATTTTGAAAAACGCTCAGGTTAACCCTTTTCAATTTCTATAGTCCAATTGCACCCCAAAACACTTGGTCTCTATATATGGTAGTTATATAATTCTCCATATACACAGTATTGTTTCACAAAGAATCATTTCCCACCAGGAAACTTGAACTTCTAGTTTTAACAGAAAGTCCTGTGTAAAATACCAGAAAAAGGACATCAATGAACTGATGTAAAGAGATTTTCAGCCACACCCTTTAAGATTTTACTTTTAGGGTTCATCTGATTTTCCACTGAAAGAAAAGGGAGAGAAAGAGTAAAATGTCAATGAAATATTTCATCTGTCCTTTGCTCAAACTCTCCAATTCACAGCATGCTCACCACCTGCTTTACTTTCACACATGCAGCCTGGGCTCAAAAGAAGAGTCTGTTGCAGTGAGGATTTCAATACAACCACATGGGGAAATGGTACAACTCAATTTTGAAACGAAGAGGGATAAATATAAACAAATTACTGACAGCCAGGCTTGCAGTCAATAACAGCGTGTTGTATGTACATGCACCTGTGCATTTGCTCACACAGCAAGAGATTAGGGACTTGCCTTGTGACACTGGTTATAACTGGGGGAAAAGAGTCTGTTAGTCACTAATACTCCTCTTGGACATATGTCTGCAAAGTTAGAGAATCTAACAAAAAAATCATCCAGAAGATGCCCAGCACAAAGTTCAGAATAGCCTTTCTCATAAAGGCTCAGATATACAGATAAACTATCTATTTATGCAGTTCAGTGATTTTATGTACTTCGGAAATCTAATCAAAAAGCACCCCACCCCTCTCCAATACAAAGAAAGCCCTTCTTTGCCTGTTCATCTCCTATATTGGCTTGCTATTAAAGGTATGCAACACTGCCTTACTGCCCAACACTTTGATAACATCCTGATGAAAAACTGTAATCACAAGAATGACAAAAGCAATCCACAAGGATCTGCAAAAGCCATTACTTATACAGGAAAGGCTCAGCAAATATTGACCTTCCCTTATGTTCTTTACTAACGCAATGGCAGATAACCCAGCACTGTAGTTATTAACAAAGACAGTCCTCTGAGCCTGATATGGTCAAATGATTTAGCACCTCCAGGTAAAACTTTTATGCTGCATCTTAATTTACTACACACCAGTGCCCCCCACCTTTTTTTTTTTTTTTTTTTTTTTTTTTAAATCAGAGCAGGATAGATTAGCTCTTCCATGTAAATTTTATGTTTTGTCATCTAAGAGATTTACAATCTTAGTTGCACCTACTGCATTCAATGAGGTAAACTATGTAATAGTTGTCGTCTTACAATGCATGAAACCTCAGAGCACTACACTTCTGAAAAACACTGAGTGCAAGAGGATATATCAGCCAGAATACAGCTCAGGTTTATAGAAATTCCAAAGGCAAACAAGAGGCACATTACAATAGCAAGGCTCAAATGGACCTACTACTACTCTGAGAAAAGCTGGTCAGGAATATTCCAACTAAATACCAATTCCCGTTGCATGTCACGCTGTACAAGCAGACAATAAAGGACAGGCTGCTCCCCAACAGCTTACGATTTATGTCTGAGCAATAGCACAAATGCAGATGGGGTCTGAGGTAAGGAAAGTGCAACGCAGGATTGCCTGGAACTGGAAAGGAAGTTATTTTCTTGCCATGTGACAGTTTCTGCAGTTTGGACAGGAATGAAAGCTGGGGGGGAGGTTGTTGTGGGGGGGGGGGGTTGTTTGTTTTTGTAATAAAACTCTTGTAATACCAAAATCTCTCTATTCCTAGTTTGAAGGACTTGAATTTGTCTTTCTTACGTCAGATGACTGCCGTAACCATAAGGCAGACTCCTATTTAGTCGGTCACTCCTGCTGAAGGAGTTTTTTGCCAGGCAGATATTCGGTGGGCCACTGGGGCATTGTCCCGCAGAGATGAGCAAGGACTGCCATGTTTCTGTTTGCTTTTATCTACACCAGGCTATATAGCGCACACGCTGCAACTCCAGCATTTCAGACCCACTGCACAGGTTCTGCAGACATCTCCAGGAATTCTGACTGGGCTTCCAGATACCCACAAATCCTGGGCCAAGTAAAAATAGGTACTCTAACTCCAGCCAGAGAAAACTTCTGGATGGATAAAGAGGTTGTCTGAGGAAATCTCGATATATTAGCCTTATTAATGGTTATCATTCAGGACAAACAACCTTATAAAAATGGTCTATTTATATTTCAGGCTGGCATGATTCAAAACAAGCACCTTTCAATATTAAAAAAAAACAATCCTTTTGAATTTAAATATCATTTTAATAAAAACCCACCATATGGTACTCAGCCCTTCAACTCAAATAGGAACAGTAGTTGCTGAGTACCTCACATGCTATAGTCCACAAAAACACTGGAAATAAAGTGTTGCAGAAACATATTGTTTATAGGAAGGAACATAAACCTCAGATTTGTATATAAAATCCTATTCCAAGCAATAAAAATGGTTGGGTTAAAAATCACATACTGTCCTTCTCTAAGCAGATTAAAAAAAAGGGGGGGGGGAACAGGCTACTACAGATGATGATCCATTTGTGAATATGGTGACTATAAAAACTTTAATAAACACAAAAGCACAAAGCCATATTAACCTTCATTTCCACCCGAGCTGTAGTCCGTTTTATGAATGCATAATAAAGTCTGGAAAAATTCATATTGATGAACACATCTTCTATGAGATTGCATCTCTACCCTTCCCCCTTTTTTCTTTTAAATAAGGAAGTATAATTAGAGCTTGGTTTATTATTGTTTTGGGTGGGCTTCCCCCTCCCTTTTCTCTTTTACTTTTGTAAGAACCAGAGGACTACCCTGGCTGTGGGAAGGAGCACAGCACCACTGAACTCAGGCAGCGATGCAACCTTGGTGCATTCCCGCACTGATTGCTCACCAGGGGTCAGCCCCCTAAGTGACAGCACAGGTGACATGCTCTGTGCAGGCGCAAACCCACAGATTCCAACTCTGCTGCAGAACTGCAGCTACTGCGCTTTATTTCACAGAGGGGTCACGAGCCCTTAGAAATTTAATTTTGCATAAGCATGTGAAATCAAATTTGAAGATACTTCCAAACACAACTGAAGTATCTTATGCTGTGGCCCTATGTTTATGAAAATCTTCAGAGCCCAGTATTTTGATCAGCTAGCTGGCACACTTTCCACTAAAGAGTTAACAAAAGGATTAGGGCATGCTTTTTTTATATTTTCTTGCATTGCAGTGCCAACACTTTCCATATAAGGGATGAAAAATGTGACAACTGACAGTTGTAATGGGATGGACAGGTGTCTGATTACAGATAATATTGCCATTATTTACTAAACCACATCTGAGCTTCCTACAAATGAAGAGGCAAAAAAACCAGCTAAGCAGGTCGTAATTCAAAAAGACAGAGCTTTGTTTAAAGATAAATCTTGACTCTACATTTAATCAAAATAAGCTAGAATATGAGCATTAGGGCAGTCTAGTGTGCAATAGCTTCTATTAATCATGCATCAAATAAGCCCTGGAAATTTTCCACTAAAATCACTATTTATAAGCAAATTTAACAGAAGTTTGATCAAAATAAAGAACGAATATGTAGCTTAAAAACGAGTCACATAACACATTAAGGCTAAACATAGTATCTGAAGCTTCAACTTTTATATACACATTATAAAATGATACTTCAAGAGCACCCCTTTCAAGAACAACACAGCTACGATACATCGAAGTGAGATTTTACATCCAAAAACAAAAGGTAAGAGAGATATCTCAGACTATGAAGCAAACGTCTTTCCTCAAAACCAGGTGAAATTAAGTGAGAAACTTGAGTTACCCCACCTATGTTTGAGAATTGTTTACTATCAGAAGTATAGCATTTGTATTTTATTGAGAAGACCAGTACCACTCTGAGCAGCAACCTCACCATAATCTGAGCTGTGCTCTTACTTTGATAGATAAACTTTTGGAAATTGTCAGCATCCCAAATGCTGCAGGGGAGTAGTGATTTCTATTTGATTTCAGTCAGAAGTGAGATCTGGGTATATCATTGCCCTTACTAGAGAGAAATAAAGGAACCTAACACTGTACTTGTGATTCTACAAAACTAGCTTCTGTAAAGCTGCTGATTCTCCATGTAAACACTGGGAACGCCTATCCCAAAGAAAAGCATGTTAGGAAAAGCCCACGTCAGCTAGCTCTTGAACTAGAAGCAGCATAATCACAAGAAAGTACTCAATCTGGAAAGCCGTACACAAAATGCGGTCACACTGCTGCCAAGCCCTGAGCCGCTCTGAGCCCAGCCTTTGCTTTCTTGGCTTGTTACTGCCGGTCCCTGCAGCCCGCTCCAGTGCGTGGTACTGACA
Source organism: Apteryx mantelli (assembly GCF_036417845.1). NCBI lineage: Eukaryota > Metazoa > Chordata > Aves > Apterygiformes > Apterygidae > Apteryx > Apteryx mantelli. Next base: position 23,847,010 of record NC_089989.1, on the reverse strand, counting down.
ACTCATCTCCTCATTTGTATCTGGCACATCAGAGCTACAATCACAGCCACAATAATTTATTGTTCCTAACTCATTATAAATATTACTGCTGCATGGCTGTTTTGTTTTATTGTGTTTTTAAATTAAGTTTGAATTGATCAGTACTTCTTGTTTAAAAGCAAGTATCTTTGTACCTGCCTGCCTCAAATGTTTTTAAATTTCCAAACCATGGCCTTACGGACCATAGGTTCATTGTGGGAACAGTGGCTGTGGGGAGGAAGAGGAGCTCTAAAGCTAGAGGCATGAACCTCCTTGAAAAACAGTGGCACTGAAACACCTTTGTTTTCAAAATCCTACTACTATTAAACCTGTTTCCTTTACCATAGTCCCTTCACTGTGAACAAAACTCCCTTTATACCTAGCCTTCACACAAGCTGTCTCTGCTAAGGAATCTTTTTGGATCCTTCTGCAGAACCGAGGACTTAGCTTGCTAATTTAGACTGGCGCACAAGCACCATCTTCTCACAACCCCCCAAGTAAGACTAACCATAATTCTGACTGATGGAAAGCACCTACATATGCAGGTGTGGACATACATGCTAAAGGTACTGTACAAACCAGACTATTAAGATAACTGTGATATCTTTTTCAGTAACAGTTCTTAAGTTAAAAAAAAAAAAAGAACTGCCAGATGAATTAAGTACAGCCCTTGGCAAATATCCGTCCCATCTTGCTACTTCCCAGAATGCTATCCTTCTATAAAACTGTACCTCACCAGCAGACATGTAACAATCTCTTGATAAACTGTCATTCTAATCTACCTTTATTCTATTACATAAGTGACTTTATTATTAATATTTATTTCTAAAGTGAACTTGGCAATTGAATGAGATAAGAGCCTTTTTAACATGGAAACCCTTATAGCAATTCTGTATTCATGCAGCTGTAATAACATGAGAAATGCCAATGGAAACGTACCATTCTGTTCCATCAATTTGCTGAACTAGAAGGGCTGTATCTGAAGTGTGAGAAACAGCTTAATATATCTTCATTGATTTTTTTGGCCTCTTCGCTAAGACTTCAACTCAGATGCCAGAGGTTATGCTGCCTTTTATTCCACGAGTATCTACTAGGGACTAAACTAAAGGCATCAGCTTATTGTATAAATATCATGGCAATGGTGAGTTTTAGTTATTATTCACCAGGCTCAGATATCAAGTGAGAGAAAAAGCTCTAAATTCCTTTGCCAATTGCCAGAGATATCAATGCCCCTTTTCATAGATTGATTTTTGGTGTTATTTACTTTACAACAGTAGGAATATCCCTTTTGCATGTTCCAGATATAAGGAAGCTAAAGAAGTAATCTATATGAGTGTAAGATAGGATATTGAACTAGATTCCCTGAAGCAGAAGTCTCTGGCATAGAGGTAATATTTTAGGAGGATGGAATTGATTTCCAACCCTGTACTTCAGCATCTTGCATTCATGAGAGCTGATATTGGATGAAAACAAATCAATACAGAAGGCATATGAGATTTGAAAGGCTATGAAGTACAGTAGGTTAACAATGGATAATTTACACATGATGCTTAATGAGCAACTATAGAAAAGCTGGCTTTTTCTTTGTCCTGTGCCCAGTGTAGTTTTTCTTTTCCTTTACAAAGTAACCTTTATAGGGTAATCTTCTTAAACCTAAGACAGGCTACTAGCTCACATTCATGTAAACACTTCTGGCTTCAGTGAGACAGTAGGCTACCTAGCAGGACAGTGTATTTCTTCTTACAAGTGCATCCTATTAGCCAGCAGCAAATAAGTGGTATCCAAGTGAAAATTTGTAAAGCTTGCTTTTGCCAATTCAAGAGGTTTGGTTAGTTTAACAGCTTCCTCCTTTGGGAGGAGCCGTACCTCTTTTGTTTGAAACATGCTCATTAAAGAACAGATAACTTTCCCTCACTCACAACTGGAGAAATTGTAGGAAAGTTGTGTCCCAACCTGACATTTTCTTGAACTGAATAACATGTTTTAATGTTGCAGAACACATGCTAGAGGAGAACATTACAAGACCATTTTACTATTTTCTGTGGTATTCAAGCTCAGGTCTGTTCCTGGTTCTCTCTCAGCGCTCCCCTCTTGCTTTGATTTGTCAAAGCAACCAAAATGTCTTTACTTTCATAAAAATCTAAGCAACAGAACAGCTCTGAGTAACTTCAGTTAATACCCAGCCCTAACAGATTACCTGAAACCAAATACCCAACCTTACACAGAAAAGTCACATTTTACCTTTTTTGAAAAACCCTACATAATAACAACAATGCCAAGTACTGTCAGATTAAAATATGAGACAAATTAACCCTCATTAAGAAAATGCACCTGCAACACAGCCTACCAACTGTGAAAAAGCAACTGTTCACTAGATCTGCATCCTTATTGTCTTCACCCCTCATTACACACTCCACTGAATTTTGCTGATCAGTCACTGGCTGCTCCATGTTCAGCAAGAGACATCTCTTTGGAATCATGACAATTCTAAAAAAATAAAAGTGCCTTATTCAAAAAAGAAGAAATCCAAACAACTCACAGGCTTTTTTCTTTAAAAATCACCATTACATATTTTCCCTCCTAAAGAAAAGTTTACGCAAGAAGTCTGTTTAGCTTCAATAAATATTTAAAGTGTTACAAGAATTACTTTTTTAGATCTCTTTCTATTTTAGAGCTTATTTTTGAGCCAAGAGAATTTCAAAATACATAAAATATTATATGGAATTATCATTACAATTTAGTATTCGGGGCTGTAAAAGTAAACAAACCACAAAACCTAACGCTAATAGACACATTTTCAAACTTCTTTCCCAAAGACCAATGCAAAACTTTTCATTGGATTAAACGTTGCCCTGCATGACATTCACTTTCATAAATTTCTAAGGGCAAGAAGGTACAAGTAAACTAATAAAAATAAAGATGAAACAGCCTAGTCTTTGCTTCTCATTTAAATTGTGAAGCAAGCAGCAAAACTAATGAAAAGGAAATTAGATCACTTAAATGTTTCCAACCGTAATAATCTAAAGGACATTAAATTACCTATAACGCATATAAACAAAAATAACTTGAAGAGATATTTTATTTGTTTTGTTATATTTTGTAGATATTAAGAGCACCAAATTTTAATTAATGGTTCAAGAAATACAGAATCAGGAACAGGCCTTATTTCACCCAGCAACTAAGAAACAAGGATATCAGACAACATAGTGATGGTGCTAGGAGAAATTAGCTAAAAAAACCTCAGTCTGCTTTGCACACTTTGCACTATTATTTTGCAGCAGCTTTCTCATAGAACAAAAAAAATACATAGATATTTTACAAAGGAACATCATCCCATTACATAGGGGTCTAATCACATAGACTTACATGTTTCATATGCAACCTAAAGCACAGAAGCAGTTCCACCATCTTCAGTGAGGGCAGAAATACAAAGCATCCAGCTTCCATGTTCTTTACTTCTGTGTCATCTATAATAATGTATTCTGTTTTTCAACTTGTACCTAATTAAGAAATTTTAAAACAGGACATTTTTTGTGTATTCCTCCCACTTCTACCATACTTTTCATCGTTAGCTTATAGTGAAAAATGCTAACTTCATCTGCAGGAGGGACTTGCAAATAAGACACTGGTATTACCAGCTCTAAGTTTGCAAACTCTTTCAGCATAAAAGTGTGATTATTTGGTGAACAAATGGTCACAAATGTTTGAAACAACACCCACAAAAATTTGAGGCAGGCCCTGAAGGTCTGAGCCTTACAGAGAAACCCCTTGAAACAATCCGAGCAGATGAAAGAGCAGTGAGAGGAAGTAAAGGGAGGCTTATCTGCGATGTTCATGTCTCACCTCCTCCAGCAACCCAGCCTAAGAAATGCAACTGGCACACAAAGTTTCGCAGATGGACAGTGACACATATCTGGCTCATAGTGCTTCCATTCTGTTTTTGCCAAATACCTGGCCAGGAAATCTTTGATTAAATAAATAAAGTTGGTGTCCTTCAGCCAAATTCAAGCAGAGAGCACTGTTCAATTGTACTAATTCCTCACAAGAGGTTGACTGCTTGAATCAGAGCCATCCTACTTACTGTATTAACCACATCTGAATCATTCAGCTTATGTTTCTGTAGTCTTCTGTATAACTGACATTAGGCTACTGGTTGAAATTATTTTGGCATAGACCCTATACAGGTGTATGTGCAGCTTTGTAAGCATCACGTTTGTAAACATGTTTTCTGCACTCTGCACATCAGAGCTCTGCTGCAGTGCTCAGCTAAAGATGACCCTGAGGTCTGAAGCCCAGCTCTGGATCTGAGCCTACCCCAGGAATTTCAGGCAAAAGCAACTAGATACAGAAACCCAACGCAGAGTCTGAGACTTGCTAGCTTAACACCTAGAAAAGATAAAACCCTTTTGCAAGTAAAAGCCTGGATAGACACATTACAGCCATTTCATTGCACTGTAGCCTTCTATAGCATCCCTGGGGCTTTGATTATATGAATTATCTTTCTCTCCCCAGAGAAATCGCACTGCCCAAGGTTATTTGGCAATGACAAAGCACAATGAAAGAAGGAAATGCAATCTCTTTGACTAGGCTCAGCAATGGCTTTGTTGCTTTGAACAAGAGGAGGAAAAGTTGTTCTTTATTGCAAATAAGGCCTTGGCATAGTCTGCTAGTGTAGTCTAATCCTGTGACTGCCTGAGGACCTTCCAAAACTTTGGTTTAGAAAGAACAGAGAATATCAATATTACATAGGAATGGCCATAATGGGTCAGACCAAGAACCCATTTAGTTCACTATCCTATCCTTCAACTGCCAGTAATAGATACCTGGGAAAGAGAAAAAATGTAGGAAGTGTACGTAGCGATACTTCTGTTTACCACTATCCACAGCTCAAGCTCACCAGATGCAACCTCTCTGTACTTCCCAGCCCACAGGATTTTTGTTCTGTGCATTCCACAAGTCACATGAAATGTGAAGTTAGCCTTTAGACAAAGACAGCAAAATATCTATCTACATGCATGTGCAGGCAAGCACTCTTGCACATCTGACAAACACAGCACAACGGCCTCCTTTACTACTAACACAAAGACAATACCTCCCAGACCTCATCTGATTTCTTTGTTTGCGTTTTTCTCCTGCAACTCATAGCACAATTAAACTGAAAGATTTAATAGTCATGGATCATTGCAGTGGGATCATTGCTCTTTGATGGTCAACTTACTCAACAAACCCCACTCACCCTATGTTCATCCGTCAACTGAATGGCCATATTATATATTATCTAAGACAAACATGGAAAATTCTTATGTAATTTCCCATCAAGATGTGCTGTATTTTCTATAGTCTTTAGATATATTGTCCATGAACATTTCATATTGCAGAGTCACAAAGATAATGTATCCCATACAGAAAAAATATCACTGACCATATGACATATCTGTTCTGGAATCAAATGTGCATTGCTATTATTATTATTGTTTTTTTTAAACACAAAATGTTATACATGCAGATTTTATACCTCTATAGCTATATCACATTATAGTCACATAGCCAAAAACTGATGGGATTGCTATTGCCACTTATTAGTCTAATTCAGAGAACTTCCAGTAATTTCTGTTCCAGGCCCATAATTCCCAGTTGAGCCATGGCATATTATTTGAAAAAACTTCCAGTCTTGATTTAAAGCCCTCAAGTGACCACATTGCTTAATTGTTTCAGTGTTTAATTACTTGCACTATTATAAATGTGTTTCCTCACATGATAGGCTATATTAGAAGCATACCAGTATAGATTGAAGAGAAGCCACGGATTTTTCCCCAATGTAAATGCATCTTTTTGGATGAGACGCAAACATACATTTTCCTATTTCTAGAAGGTTGTAATTTTCCCCATATATGTTCGCAGCTCTGTACTTTGTATTGCCAAGACATAGCCATTCTAAGGCCAGCAATCGTCTAATTTGCTCTGCACTTCACTGTGGAATGAATATTCACAAAATCAAGCAAGACCACAAGTCTTAAGCAGTTTGCTTCAACCACAGGTTGGTCCTTCTTTTTTACAACAGAAATGCAGAGTAGAACATGCCTATGAAAAGGCAAAATACGTCACATAACTCCAGGAAAGAGCAAGTTCTACATGGGTCAGACACCAGTCAAATCCATAATACTCTATTGCAAAACACACAGTATTAGCACAGGCAGATACGGGAAGGAACCTAAGGGAATAGGAATCTGAGGAGTAAAGATTTGGCTGCTTCTTAGTAGCTGCAGTAATCACAAAAATTTCTCCAAGGATCAAGGATACTGTTGCAGAGACAAGCAGGGCATATCAGTCATTTCCCTTCAAGAGGAACAGAAATCTTCCTAGGAGGAAAGGAACCTTACTAGTGAACAGCAGAACAAACAATTTGACAAAAAGTAACAACCTCCCAAACTACCAGCAGCCCTTGATGAAACCAAATAAACAAATTAATCCAAAGTAAAGATGTGACATTTGGTGTGTAGCACCTGGATCCCACAGAGCCTCTAGCAGCCAAATCTTATCTTTCATTTTAAAAATGCACTTCAGTCAAGGCTTTAGGAGGCTTCCTTTTTTTTTTTTTTCCTCTCTCTTTCTTTTTTTCTTTCCCCCCTCTTGCCTGCAGAATTCCTACTTCCCTTTTCAGTCCACCTCCTTTTCTGTGCCAGTCATCTCCATCAGTCCTCCTTGGACAAGATCATATACTAATTCTACAAATTCATTGATGTTACTTCAGTGCTTGCTCAAGCGACTTTGCTTATCTCTGTCTTCATAGGGGCCTTCAGACTACGTCTAGCCAAGTTATATGATACTAAAGATTAATTTTTAATAATGAAAATAATGTATCTAAAAATGCAATAAACTCCATTTCCTTGGAAGTCTTGAGTTCAAGACTGGATGTTTTTCTAAAATGGGATGCCAGAGACCAAACAGAAGTTATGGGCTTGATACAGAGATTAATGGGTGAGTGTCCACTGACTGTTACACAGGAAGTCAGACTAGATGATCATAATAGTTCTTTCTGGCCTTCATAAAAACAATGAATGAGGCACCAGCATAAGGTAACTGCCAAGACCTCACCATTATACCCCATGAAGCAGAGAGCCTGTGGATAATCCAAGTAATCTGTGCTAAGAATATTGCAGTTAAAATCTGATTTCTAACTTTCCCATATCAATCAATGAAGTAATATTATAGCAGAAGACAAAATGAAGGTGCCAAAAAAGCTGCCAAAGAGCAAAAGGGTGAGAAGCAAGACATTCAAAGAGAGGACAAGCAGCAAACTACAATGATGAAAATGTAAACAGGTAAACACTCACAGATCTCAACTACCACAAAAAGAGGCCTATGTTCTTTAAAGAAATCAATCGCACTATCAAGAAAACAAAATTAGAGGTCTGCCAAATACCTCAGCACAAGAGAAATCCACAGCTAATAGAGGATAAGTACTCTGAGGTTATGCCTCAAAGGACACTGATTGTTCAAAGAAGTCTGATTCTCATCTAAGATCCTGAGCAGAGCTTTATAGACAATAAGACAAGCTACAGCTAACACTAAGCCTAACAATACCCAGAAGCTAGGGGGTTTCTCACTGTAACCTAACCCTGGATCACATGGAACACTTCAACATTCTTAACTCAATGAGTGTTCCTTTCAAGGAAAAAGTATGCATGTCTGTCAGTGCCAACTTCAGCAAGCAAACTCTTTTCTTACTGTCCTTTCTCGATTTCTTTTTAAGTAAAATTATATTGTAGACTGTATTAAGTTCCCTCACTTTTATTTAGACCCTGGAGGTCATTCTCTTATTCATTATTCTTATTTTCCTTAATTACTTCTTTTTATTTATATATGATTGCTGCTTCCACAAAGAGAAAATGCACACCTATTTTCTTTTCCAAAGATCTTGGTCTGTTTTGCCCTTTCATGGTCTTTTAATGTACTTTACTGAACAATACGCATTAAAACTTTGCGTGATTTCATTTCCTTCTAGTGGAAAAGGACAAGTTGACTGCAACTGTGAATATATAATGTTTGGCTAATTTACTGTTTGTATTGGCCGAGAAAGAAAAGAAATCTTGTAGATTATGAAAAACAGCATTATGGAAAGAATGACAGAACATACCATTTAACTGCTGGAGAGAATAACCTTACTTGAGATTATACTGACAGTTTGGGAAGCAGAGAAGCTATTCACACACTGCAGTTGGACAATGAATAGCCTTTACATGTCAAACCAATACATGTGTGCTCCTCTGGACACAAACTTAGCATTGTATGATTTATTTGCTTTCTCATGCGAACTATTGCTTGATGAGATCAAGAAAGATTCCTAGGCTAATGCAGTTGCAAGAACAGAGGCTACTCAGCAAGCCACCAGCCAGTCAGTTTCAAGGAAACAGTTTACTTCTCAACCCCTTTTTCACTTCTGGTTTCTTTTCTCTGAAGTGCTCCATCAGACAAGAATCTCATATACATCCTCCCCTAGAACTACAGCCTAAATAGTCATCTCCCTGGCAGTGTAACCCACAAGGCCTTATTACAGTCCTGCACTGAGCATCTGCTAGGGATGAGCTAAGGCCAGAATTATGAGCATTTTGGACCTACAGTCAAGTCAGATTTTAGATACACCTTATTCATGAAGTTAAGACTATATGTTGAACCAGAACATGAATTTTTCATGCTACTTCATTTTGACACCTCTCAGGAAAACATGCCTGCAATATTCTCTGTTTGAGAAGTTCTCACCATCTCCTTTTCCCCTTATTTAAATTGCACACTTCCAAAATTCGATTTTTTGATGGAGAAAATAACATCAAATGTCATGCTAGTTGCACAGAGTGTAACTAATGGGAAAAATTATGAAAAACTGATTTGCCTGAATGATCCATCTGCATGGATGCATAGCCTCAAAACAGAGTGCAGACAGAATCTGGAAAAGGGATGTTAGAGTAATTGTTTATTTACTCCTTATTAACAGAGAAAAATGAAACTAGGAAGATGACAGATCGATAAAGTAGTTCATGTTGTCGTTACCATTACTGAAACAATCAAGCAACAATTTAATCTTTTTCTAAAATTCATTCCTCTCCATACCTAAACAAAGCAGCTCTGCTGAGCTTGATGTGAAGGTACCAAGACAGACGTTCATGCCTTTTGAACCTCTGTCCCCTTTGAGGGGCTGCTAACAAGCGAGCCATCCATGGCAATTGCAGTATAGTGATCACATCCAAGATTGATATTGAAAACTAGCATGAAACCACCATTTTGTCACACACAGGTCAGAAGATAACAGAAAAAGGTGATGCAGTTGCAAGTGACTTAGTGACTAGCATTTTCCAGAGAGCACAACAATAACATTCATTAAAAAAAAAAAAAGCACATGTAATGATGAAATAAGTTTGTAGGTTATAATAGCTCTGAAATTACAGCTGAATCAGATGATTATGTAAGAAATACAACATTGGAGCTGCTTAATTACATTGGCTCCATTCCCACAGTCTACTCTGCCACACAGGAACTAAATCACCTGAAAGGTATGAAAACACTGTTAAAACACAGAACCACCATCCACTCAATGTCAGACCTCTCCCTTTCTTACCTCATCGTCAGCGACATTCCTACAGAGAGCTACATTGTGACAATCTTTTTACTGAGGCAAAGTTTCTTCAACACCAGTTTGTCTTCTAACATGGCTGAATTTGTTAAAATAGCAACTGAATTATGAATAGTACCAAAGCAATTGCTTATAGATCACATTTTCCCAGATACCTGAGAGCTTAGTGTACTCAATTCCTACTGAATTTCAGAGGGATTTGATTATCTCAAACACTTTTGAGAATATCAGTCTTCATTCTGCCTGAATTCTTAATACAGTCATAGGAGGGAATATGTCTTCACTGACAGCGCCGTCCAGATTTAAAATTTTCTACACTACTTAGATGAGGAGTTTTGAGCTGACCTATTATAAAAATAATCTTCCAAATCACTTGAGTGGCTTGGGAATTTAAACTATTTTGCGAAGTGATTTGGTAGTTAAAAGTCTAAATCTAATTAAAAGTCAATATAATTTAAGTACTCTTGAATTTTTCATCCATAGATTGGATTTGGAACTCAGTGAACTTTGATTTCATACTCACAGACTGAAGATATTCGCTAAGTTTTCATTCAAGACATTACTGAAACTAGCAAAAATATATTAAAAGACATGAATTAAGATAACGTGATCAGTAAAGAGAACGTGCAATCCAGCAGGGACTATCTTGCAATAAAATTGCCCTGTGTTCACATCAGCTTTTGTGTTGTTTCTGTGTTAATTGTGCTAGCACTCAGTATAGAGATGCTTATAGCAAATGCTTTTAGCAAATTTCAAGCTACAATTTGCTGGAGTAATTGCAGGAGAGCAAATTGGCAACGAAGAGCAAATTAAGTAAAATGTGCTAATAAGAAATCTCTTGGAGAGTAAAGCTCTTCCCAACATTAAATAACAGCAGCAAAAACTGTTATCTCAGATGCCCGTAGGAGGAATACCCTTCATATGTAATTATGCATTCATCAGCACTCTGTGGGTAACAGAAAGCAGACCCTTGTAACCTGTGAGTGCCACACAAAGTAGAGATGAAACATCACCAGTCTTCATAATCTTACTAAATATGACAATTATCAGTCTCGCCCTAAACTCCAAATATTTCCTCACTCTCCTTTCTTTTGTTTTTATACATCACTAGTACTGATGCCTCCCTATCATGTCCAACAGACCCTTAACAAACTCTCAGCTTCTAGGAACTGCATGTCGAACAGATTCAACCATTTCAGCTAGCACTATTTGATTAAAGATTTGTCCCTAACCACATTCAAGCAGTTGAACGTTGTGTTAAATACCGTATTTTGTTCTCCTTTTCAAGTGACCTTAGGGAACAAATAAAAGAATGATCACAAGAATGAGAACATCACAAGGAAAGCAAAAAATGCAGCCAGTGACAAAGATGGGAAATGGCCAAGCATGGCCTGCTGGATACAGAGGTATCATCATATTTGCACATCTAGGGATTGGCACAGCAGAGCTATGCGGGGAAGAATAGCCTCTGGCCTTTGCTATGGTGGATTTCTTTGTTCCTTCTTACCCAAACCTTTGCACTGCTTCTCTGTATTCTTTGAGGATTATAATCATGATCGCTGATATCCAAACCTCTTTTCTCCCAGTTATTACCTTTTGCATTACCACAGTGCGCAGGAGCTCTGTTCTGACCCAGGATTTCCACTGAGCAGGACCCTGCATATAAAAGGCAGGGCAGAACCATTGTGCCTACCCTACAAAGGAGCACCTTCTCAAACGCGAGTTAGGAGTCAACAGGATGCGCAGGGGATGCAATCTAGTGCAGTAATCAACAGCCCAGTAACACACTGAATTTGACCTCATATTTCTAAAGCTACTATCTGTACCATAAGTGAAAATTGTGCTTGCAGCATGAACAAATATACCTGAACTAACAAGTCAGCTCACAGGCTGACAGATATGGCAACAGTACAGGCTTTAGCTGATCAAGCATCCAGGGTACTGAAAAGGCTTGTACAAGGGAAGGAGGAAGAAATCATTGACAGTTTTGTGGAATGTCAAACAAAAAAATATAGAGAAATATTTTTAATAAAGGATGCAGTCTGAATTTTTATTCCATAATGCTTTTGTGCCATATTGCTTTTTACCCTTCTCGGATACCCTTCTCCAGATTTTGTAGATGAAAGCTTCAAAGCATCAAGAACCACAAATGTCCTTCAAGAGCAGAAAAAAAACTCACCATCAACATGTGAAAAAGACTGTGGAGGCAGAAATCTAGGTAGTATCCATTAAATTAAAACTGGGAAAGCCTCTAAACAGACAAACTCTTATTTCAGACTATTAAGATTTCTCCCCGGTAATATCACCATTCTTTCCTTTAACGGAATAATAAGAATTTCCCAGCTAAGTGGCTTTTGTTTTTTTCCAGAGAAGCATAGCTGAGATATTTCTAATGAAAGCCAAATGATGTCAGTGGCAAAGTTTTTTCAGAGATGGGACAAAAATTCTGACGAGAGACAGAACTCACACACACAAATGCCTGCAAAATATTTTCATCAGTCCAGGGAGACTAATTTAGAAAGCAGAATACTTGTTGTTAACCACCAGCTAAACGACTATTCTCTTATGTCCCATTTGAACAGTTCAGGGTTTCTTCCCCTCTTCCTTTTTTTCTTCAGAATTCATATTAAGTATTAATTGGAGTACGGGCTTGAATTGAGGTCTTTCATTTGCTATGCAATTGCCGTAATGCTAGGCAAGCGACTATTGAGAGCTATCTTCTAGACATTACTCTTCCATTCCAAAACCAGTAGCCCAAAGGCTCTGGGTTCATGCCAGAGCTTTTTTTTTTTTCTTCTTTTTTAATCTCAGTTTTTCTAGATACAAAGAAGTATTTTCCCACCCCTTGTTATTTTTAAGGAAAAAATGAAAATACTAAGTACCCTGTGCTTTCATGTGTATAGTTCCACAGAGAGTTCAGAGTTTCACATTCCAACTTCCTCTTAACTAGAGCGAACACCGGACTCAGAAGCTCTTAAGGCACATACACTGCCAAAGAGGCGGCAGACATTCCAGAACTTCAGGCATTGTCAGGTTTGTCAGCTAAGTGAATGTCCCCATTACATTACATTAGAATAACTCAGAAGGGTATTCTGTGGTACATTTTACACTATTATAGCTCCTACTAGATTCAGAATATTATTTGCTTTGGTAATTCACAATCCAAATGGCAGCAGCTATATAATTTAAAAAGTGGGGAAAAAAACAAACTGTTCACACAGTAGTTCACTCTGGTTTACAGTAGCCTTTTTTTTTTAAATATATGTTAGTGTTTCTATAAATCCACAACCTCTTCATCCAACTCTTAAAAACAATTTTTATTGGTTTACTCATCTAACTATACCCAAATAGTGCTTGGGATGAAGCTGACATTTTTAGGACAGCAACTACACCCAATTTTGATTGTATAGCACTATACAGATTTACAGGGCTATATGAATGATTGAAAAAATAAAATGGCTCTACAAATTAACTTTTTTCATATTAAGACAAGAATTATTGCTGGTGTTATTTCACTAGCATTTATACAATGTTTGCAAAACAGATCCCTCAAGTTAGGTAGTTCTTAGCAGAAGTAACTGTACTCCCTTTTGAAACTGATTATGTTTTTGCAAGTTGGCATTTGTGCACATTCATTCCCATTTGGCAAATATTTAAGTATTAAGCAGACCTTAAAGTTGCTTGTTGCCTAAGTTGTCTGAAAACATACCTTCTGGAATTTCATTCACAACACAGTCCCACTATTTTGCTAATTTTTTAAGGTCCAAATTCATTTTCTAATTTCTTCCTAGTTTATCTTCCCACCACTAGGGGGCAAAAATACAGTATAATTTACACTATACAATCCTGTGCAGGTGCTAAGTAATTCCTTTCATCAAATTCTCTTCAAAATCATGTCCATCAAATTCTCATTGAAAGATGCTAGCATCCAGCACAATCTCACTACAGAAGAATCCAACTTACAATATTTATGAACCTTTGAAAAGTAGTTTGAATATTATCAGAAAAGGACCATTGCAATTTTGACTTCAGATCTCTGTTCTTATTCTGAAAGCCTCCCTTCCTCCCTTCCAAACACAACAGTTATGCATTTCAGTTATTGTCAGATACGGCTGATGCAAGAAAAGAATACAGTGCCTAATACTGTAACCAAGGAATGACTGTATCATTAACAGGGGAAAAGACCCTTGGGGAAATTTAGCCACCCTCTGGCACTGTAATACAAAGTAATAGCACAGTGATACAAGTTAGCATGATCTCATACCAAACAGGAGACTCTTTCAGAAATACTTACAGGAAGAATGGCATTTAGTCATCCAAAGTATACGATTTTCATAGCAGGAACTGAAAATAGTCAGGTCTGAGGAACTATAAATGCTTTTGAAGTAGCGTCTTTCTACAGACATGACATAATGAAAAGGACATTCTTTGTTTCTGGGGAGTTCAAGCAGACCATCCTGAGACATCATGGCTTTACTCCTGCCAGCAGCGCATTTGGGAATGGCATGGAGGCTGCCTGCCCATCTGCCTAGTGGAAGGCACAAGTACTGCCAAAGGAGTTGCTACAGGGGAGAATAGGTTTCCATTACAGGAACAGGGGGGAAGGGAAGGTTTGGAAGATGGAGGAAACTCTTCCTTCCAGACCTGCTACAGTTCAGTTGCTACGTGGTGTATCAAGAGTTTGAAGACTAATTAAGGGGCCTCTCAGCCTGTATTTGCAGGTGGAGAGGACACCTATTACTCGAATGACTGGAAACCTTCCATTCAAGAGAAAGAAAAGGAAAAAAAAAAAAAAACACAGAATCCATGACTTCAAGACTTGTCAACTTGAGGTTGACAAGTAAGAAATTCAGAGAGTTAGAGCCATGTTACTGGAAGCTCTCATAGGAAAGACCAAATGAAAAATACAAAATTCTTTGGTGCACCTATAGCTGAAACAAAAAACCAAATATGTATGTTTTAACTGTAAACAGAAAACAAAACAAAACAATCTGATAGGACAGTTTATAAACCAGTGACAGAAACTGAGATGAACATCAGCGGACATGGAAGCATTTTGTGTCTTTTGGGTAACATTAAAACTGAAATAAAGAATATGACTAACTCACAACTTTCATTACAGTGAATTCTGCTGTGTGATGTAAAAGCACATAGCACAGTTAATAGATGCTTCTCAACCCTCTTTACTCAGAGAGTTGTGTTTCTAGGAACCACCTTTTTGCAGGAGGGGACGAAAAGTTGATCTGAAGCCTTCCAGAAGGCAAAAAACAATATTAAAGCAGAGCTAAAAACAAGCATTTAAGAATAAACTATTAAGACAACAGTTTTTACCTTTAATTTCAGCAGAACAAAGATTTTGTCTTGCATTCATTAGACACAATATTATCAAGGATTTTTCAAGCACAGGCTAGAAATATTTCAGCTGCTCCTTTTCCATTCATAGGGTAGAAGCCCAATAGCATATGATACAAATTAATAATACAGAAAAGTGGTATTCATTGATGGCACAAAATACTAAATTCAGAAAATACCTTTGTTTGACTGTACTCCCTTCTCCTCTCTGAAACAAAAATTAAAAAGGAGCCAAGGCAAAGTGTGAGGGATAACAAAACTGTTCTTCTTGACCCAACTCAGCCATTGGTACTGTATTAACCTAATAAACTGAATAATAATTACTTGCAAATAATTACTGGCTGTGGTTGCTCCACTTCTTTCTCCAACTGGACCATAGCAAAAATCATGAGACAGTTAAATCATTCATCATTCTACCCAGTAATTTTGTTTAATTGCTTGTGAAGCTCCACCCTCCACATTTCAATATGCGGGTCACAACAATGACATTTGTCAATGCAGGAGCTACGCAGCATTCTTCACAAAAGTGATCGAGAGGGAAGAATTTTAGCTTTGGGAGAAATTTTACTCATGCAAAAACAAGTGCTCCTGAATTTTCTCTTTGATGATTTTACACACAGCAGACCATTAAAAATCTCAAACGCTTTCATAATCTGAAATCACTAAAACTCATCCATCTCTGAATGGCTTCCACATCTACATTTAGACAGATCCTTGAAAAAGACTTAAGATACTAGACACAAAGAGTCTTTGATTTGCTCAATCCCTTCTCCTTTTCTCTTCTGTTGATGAAATCCTCATACGGTGTACCTGTTCAGAGTTTCCTGGCCCAGAAATATTCTGAATGATGCCCAGCATCCAAAAAAGAAAAATAGTAGCACAGGCATGCCCTGTGCTCTGTGATGGCAAGGAATATTCTTTGGTTTGTCTGTCCTGCCCTCCAGGGCTGAGCAATGAGAGTTTAACCACATAAACCCTTTTTTCCTTAGCCATTAGTACTCCTTTATACCTTCTCAGCAGAAGATTATGGTGTATGACTTCCCTGATGTTTTCCAGTATGTTAACAAAGAGATTTTCCCAGTCTCCTCCTAACAGGTTGGCTCCTCTTCCCCAATCTGTGGACCTGTTACTGGTTTTCCTGTTTCCTTAATGTGGGGTGTGTTACATTGACAAATATCATTATTTCTGAATGCCTCGATGTGTCAGGATTCATCCGAAGTTTTCTCCACACACCTCTTCAGCAAAAATTGTCCTTCTCCTCATTCCCAGCTCATCTTACTTTTCCTGCTCTTCACGAGTTTCTTTAGAAGCCCAAGTTGCTGTCATTTTGCTATTTTAATGAAAAGTCTGTCAAGTCTAGATTTTACAAAGCAGTCACAGGAAGAGGTGTGTGGATTTTGTAAATTAGAGGAAGAAATTTGCCAAGGAAAGATTTAAGTAACTCTAAACTCAGTCACAGCCAGTTTTTCTAATCATATAACTTAACGCTGTTAAAGCATTGAGAACATAAGCATTGCAGTGGGACGTGACAGCTGTTGAACATTAAAAAAAGTGATTCCATGATCTTCCATATCCAAAGAAACACAGATTTTTTCATTACCTTACATGTATGGAAATAAGTGTCACCCATAGTTTACTTTAAAAAAACAAAACCACTTTGGAAGGGGTGAAACTCCACAATGTTTTCTTCAGATTTAAATTATTACTCTTTATAAAGGAAATTCAATACATGCACAAATACTATACCTAACAGACCATAAATTAGACTGAAAGTATTTCTTCTGCTTCCTGAGGTCTTCTGAAGACTAAATTTTATTAAAACAGCAGTGTGCCACAACATAAAAGCCTTCACATTTTAACCAGAGCTGAGAAAAGGAAAGATTCGGATGCTTTAAAATCTTGATATTCAAAATCTTTGGGGCAGGGGGTGGGGGAGCATACATAGACCCACATACGAACTCCTTTATGCACTGATAACAGTCCTACTGCTTTCAAAGAACTATTTTACTGAATTAAGTTTAGGATCCATAAAGATTCCTAGCAGAGGACAAGCCCTTTCTCCCCAGTTACCATTATTTTCAGGTAGGTCCTAGATTTAGAAGCCAGAAGAGTTGTGACAGGTTCTAAACCAGGCAGAATAGATTCAGGTCCTTATTATTTTGGATGTATCACTTAGTAACTACTGAAGCATCAGTGACAGATGGAATAAGCTGCAACAAAAGAGTAAGAACTGAACTGCCAGTCTCCAGAGGGATATTTAGCTACAGACGGGCACATATGTAGCAAGAGACTTCAAGTACCATTTGCACCACAGCATGAATCTTCATCTTGTAATGGATTTCTGCAGACCTGACACATGGCATCATACATTTCTCCAAAGACTAGGTGTTCTCTCACTAGGAGCTATAAATCTCCAGTAAGGGAAGGAACGCATTTAATAATTACTGTCCACCAGAATTTTAAGATTGGCCACTAGCAAATTCTACAAAGTACTAAGACTGATCAATAAAACTGCCTTGCTGAAAGGTGGATTTGCCCTGTTGATAGTCCCATGTACAATACAATATTGCATATAACAGCTCAAGATTCTTCTACAACCCAAACAAATTTCCTTTGGCTTGGATGAATCACCACTGCTACTGAAAGTAACTGAAGTAGTTCATTCCATTCCTTTGAAAGCACGTACACACAAGTACAACAATTTCATATTTTCTTTCTTTCTTTCATGCAATCCTTACTTTATGATTACACCTATGACATGTAGATAAACCAAATGACCACCTAGCACCAATCATTGATATTGCCAAATGTTTTTTTTATACAGCCTGGTGCAAAAAGACATCACATTCTAACTAGACCTCCTTCAGGAATAGCTTCTATGGCACTCATGACATCCAACAACTGGTAAAAGGGTAAAAGTCTAGTTACTACTGAACTGTATCTCCACTATTTCTATCCTGTGCTTACATCAATAGCCTGTGCTTCCCCTGTAAGAAATGAATATGTATGGCCACGGAATCATCAGCATGGTAAGTTGTTGGTCATCGTGAATCAGAGAACGTGTAAGACTGTTTTCTCAACACCCATGCAGATCTGTACTCATCTTAAATATATCTTCTCTATCTACACATAAAAATTCTGTTTAAAAATTAAAAAACAAAGTAACAGCAAAAAAGTACGATAACTTTCAAGATCTCTCCATAAATGAGCATAAGCTACAATCATCTTTATTTCGTTCTACCCAAAAGTGTATACTGTAGTTGTACTGATATTGAATTTGATACTCGAACAGTGCCCTGCTAAAAGAACTAAAGGCTGAGAAGGTAGTTATAGACACCCCTTTACAACTCAAACCATTGCCTGTTATTTTAATCATGGTTAATGATCTGCTATTAGGAGAGATTGTTATAATGCACTGTTACAGAGATTAGAAACATAACAGCAATTTTATATTCTTGTTTAGGCTTTGGAGAAAAACAATTTGCAAAGAAAAGTATAAAACGGCACTCTGTAATGCCTGACTTCAGAGAAAAGCCCTGTCATTTAACAAATATCCAAGAAAATTGCTAACTTCATCCACTTCAATGAAAAATACCATTTCTAAGTGAACTTAAATGTGTTCTGTACAAGGAGCCTGGGTGTCTCGGTCAGAGACTCTTGTCTTGGTATTATAGATATAGCAGTCAGTGAGGCACAGCAGTATCTGTGTACCTGAATCTCAATAATTCCATTGTTTGGAGAGAAACTTTAATGGATTTTAGTACTTCATCTGTGCATGCTAAAAACAAAATAAACCAAACAAAAAAACACTGATGCACATGCGAATTTCTGTGCATTAAAAAATTTAAGAATGAGTATTTACTTCTTTAAAGACCACTACCAGGCTATTTTAAGAAAGCTATTTTTATTTATCTGGATTGTAAATCAAGACTCCCAGGCAAGGATCTTTTCCATTGTGTTAACCAGTGCCAGCCACATCCTGTCATTTTACACTGTTAATAGAACACCATGTGAATAATGTACCCAGATATGAAGGGAATACAGTGCATAGCTTCTCAGATCTTCTATGACAAGCAATGTCATACACTAACAATGCTAACACACATTTACTAACAATCTCTGTTGGTTAAACAGCAGCAATACCAGCCTTACAGCAACGACAATGTGGTACACAGAGGTACTCCCCAGTCAGCTGAGTTTAAGATATGCTGAAATTTTATTGTATAACTTATCTCACTAATTTTCCAGCATTGTTACTCTCAGTAAGTACATGCAGGTATTTGCAAAATCTGGACAGTAGACTAAACTCACAGGAAAGGGGTTGATTTTTTTTAATTAAGTGTGAACAGTGCAATGAAACATCAATTAGGATCTCTAGAGGCTACAACCATCCAAATAATAATAAAGCCACAATGGTGATGTAGTTTGCCATGTGCAGTTGGCACATTAGATCCCAGCACACCAGTTAATTATTTTGATTTACAAGAACACACATGCTCACTCCTGGGAAGGGTCTTGAGCAGCTCTTATTCAATGAATACTAGACTGTGCACTTTACAGACTGCGGCAGCATTCAAATCAAAAATTTTCAAGTGAATTATCATGCAGTAGCATTTTGGTCCTTCTCTCTCCCTACCCTCTTTTCCCTTGCACCATGCTCTATTTATTAGAAGTTAATGAAGCTCTGCCTCTTTGGAGCTGGCCCCTCTACCATTCAAGGCTTGAAATACAGCTAGGTAAAACATCTGTGATAAGTTCTAGACAAACCTGACACTTAAGCCAGGTTCATTCTGGTTTATGAATCTTTGAGGAAGCTATGGCCAAGTTTCAGATAAACCTGGACTACAGCTGTCCTGAAATTCCAGGGCTAGGGAAGACTTCAGGTGTTTTGGGTAGAAG
The DNA here is from genome assembly GCF_036417845.1 of Apteryx mantelli. NCBI lineage: Eukaryota > Metazoa > Chordata > Aves > Apterygiformes > Apterygidae > Apteryx > Apteryx mantelli. The sequence goes on along the minus strand of NC_089989.1, from coordinate 23,827,113 downwards.
GCACAAAACAAAGCAGAAGTCATGCACCTTTTTGATCCAGTAAGTTTCACAACATCTTGGTCATACAAATCCTTAAACCTAAAGGAAAGTCTAGTACTATCTCATTGAAACCAAGGGAGTACTAACCTTCCAGAAGTCAAGCAGACATCTGAAGCCCAGGTTTCACAAAGCCCCATTAACCATATTATGGAAGAAAATAACAGACTCCTGCTGACAGTTGGAGCTTTTCCAACAAAAATATCTTATAAGCTATGGGGACATCTCAAATGAGAAGGATATTGGAAATCCTGCTCCAAAACAGCTGCTATTTCTCATGTTATCACCCACTTGGGAACTCATGTCCTTGCACAAAACAGATTTTGCATGAGTAAGCCATGTAGCTGGGTCTGGAGCACTCATAACCATGGAAAGTGGCTTGCAACCTAGTCTCAAATGTACCTCACTCAGTTTCTCCCAAAAAAATTCATGCCAGCCAAGGGTTTGTCATGAAGCTGCCCACAGCCTGACCATCAAAAACACTAATAATTTATGATGAACCCATAAGGCACTAAAAGTTCCTCTACACTGTCTATCACCTCTGCTTTTGTGCACAGCAGAATTTGGATAACATAGCACAAGTCACAGCAGCCTGAGGGAAGTAGGCAGCATTTTAATCCTGAGGAAGGAATCACTAGCCTGTTCTTATCTCCATAAGCCTGTAACCAGCTTTCAAGATGAATTATCATGAACTTTTCTGTAACTGCTTGCATATTGTTATAATATTTTGTCCTTTCTTTCACTGAGGTAAAATTTTTTCTGTTTTCCTGGGTCAGTGGCCTATGAAACTGTATTTAGCTTATCTTACTAAGAGGAACAATAGAATGGAAGTCCCATTCCTGTTTCTCTCCCACCCCCAGCTTAAACACAATTAACTTTTCATTTGATGTATTCTTCCTGTCTGCACTCATAATGCTCCCCCAGGAAATGAGAACCAATAAGTCCTACACAGGAGTAGAAGAGCAGGGTACTGACCAAATATTGTATAATGCTATATTATAGACCTATGGGAAAAAAGTTAATTAAAGACCACAGCTATCCTTTGGGAAAATGTTTAATATATTAGCTCTTCCAGCTGAACAGTGCAACATAAACAAACCCTCCCTCTTTGGAAATTGTGAATATATCACACATTTTGGAGGAGAAAAAACACAAACAAAAAAAACTCACACACAACAGAACTTCACACTTCTGTTTTTATTGGTCATTTGGCTACAAATACGTGTCTAGTAAGATAAATAGGGAACACTTAAGAACAAACATCAACAACCACAATCTTTGCTTTGGGCTGTACATCACCTTCCAGCGTTGGGAAGCACCTTTGTGTATTTTGGGTGTTGTCAGAAATTTAAGTAATAACAATTAACAAGCATTTCTCCATAGTTCCTAGTGTTAGACGAGCAGAAAGGACAGACTTAAAGACAAATCCAGAATTCCGAACACTCCCAGTATAGCAGCCTTGAAAATCTGAACAGTTATATCCAGAGACGAATTTCAGAGGGGCTCTCTCCCTGCCCCAACCTCCCAAATGGGAGGTATAACATTAAAGAATATTCTGCAAGGTGACCACCCAATTAATTTGAGCAGTCAAAGAATAAATGCTCCAACAGTCACACTCATTTTATGTACAGAAGGAAAAAAAAAAAAGAAGGAAGTTTATCGCATTGCTACTCATTCACATATATTTTCAAAGGAACACAAACTCAGTTCCTAAGGTAATAATAAGCAATCTTCATGGCTAGGTTTACTTTTACTTATGTTAACTCCACTGGAGCGGGTGCCAAATTTAAGCACCTGCAACAGGTTTACAAACACATCATTAAAATTTGCATTTAAGTGTAAATAGAATGTTTATTTGAAAATTGAGCACAAAATTTTTTTTAATGCAGTAGGCCCCAATAACTAATCTGAATCTTTTAACTTCTACTACATTTACATTTCACAGTTTCATAATTCAAGCCAGAAATATACATGTGGCATTAGACACTGCTCTGGAAGCTGAACCCTGAAGTTGTGTGTTCAGTGTAGGTGGAGGATACATGCAGTTGAAGAACAGCTACATACATGGTTGAATTGTGGGCTTGCTGAAATTCACACTAACATTTTAAACTCATATGTAACATGCAACTTGCTGACATCACTGCTTTTCTTACTTACGTCGGACATCTGGAATTTGCTGAGTCTTGCTATAGAAAATGAACTATGCATACAGTTTTTTCTTTCCCAAATACTTGTTGTCACCAATAGATCTTAGAACACTTAACTTCAGTAGGTATTTTAGAGGAGGGAGAAAGATAACATGGCTCAGCAGGCTACAGTCAAAGCTGTCATGTCTTCCTAAATCATAAGGCAGTGCTCCATCCTGTAAAGAAGTCAGTCCCCTGAATGGGGCACTCATGGGACTATAACAGCAGTGATAGCCACATCAGGTCAAAGGAACATACTCTTGGTATTTGTTTGGAGACTTTTTTTAAACTACACACACAAACTCTTTATAATCCATACATGTGTTTTTTATGGTGCTTAAAAAGAAAAAAGCACACAACTGCAACTGGGCCACCCACAATCTGAGACAAGAGTCATTTGTCTAGCAGGGTTTCTTTGTGCAATACATAGTAAGAAAAGCACAGTCTCTGTGCTAAAAATAAGCATGTATATTCACTATGTTCAAAGTTTCAGCATATAAGCTCCTCTCTGAATACAGCTATTGTACCTATGATTTATCAGGCAACATATTGCTATTTATTTTTGTATTACAAGCACCTTTTCCAGCAACGCTTAAATGATTGTTTCTTACAAATAACCTCACATGAAAGGAGTAATAAGCACAAAATGATGTTCCATTAAGACCACCAAAGAATTTTTATTAGCAGTTCCATCAGATTTAACTAGCATCCTTAGTATATGCATGTGTGTATGTATAATCTGTGTCAGATTTGTCAGCTTTTGATGGATGTTTTCACTCTCACAGTGTTATTATTACTTTTATATAGTAATACTGGCAACAGGGACTTATAGTTTATTAGACCTTATGTTACATCTGCCACAATGCCCTGGGGCTGGAGTATAGTCATCTAATCCTACTACTATGCCTTGCAATTACACTTGATTGTTAACTGTATACGTTCAGCACCACTTACGTTTGATCGTTGCTGTTCTGAGGTTTTCCTTCAGATGGGCCACACTCTAGCTCCCAGACAGTTAATGGGATTACACAGACAATTAAAACTGAAACAAAGTAGAAATGAATTTAATTAATATAGCTCCTGCTGGATTGAAATATCAACAGTAACAGACAACAGCATGGCTTTGGAACCTTTTGTTCACGTATTTTAAAGGTAGCAGGTTAGAAACTTAACTCAGTGCTCCAGTTACCATGTGCCAATACAACCACGGTATGGCAGGGTCAGGCTAGCAGTCTAGCCCCGCTCTGTGCCATCCAGTCCCTTGGTGCCTTCAGAGGAAGGCTGCACATACCACACCATCCCTCTCAGACAGCAGCATCCTCCTTCACCCTAGCAATTCAGGGAGAAAAGTCTAATGAGATGAAGCTTGAGGTTTTTAGTAACCTATTGTAATTGCACAAGATGAATGCACATTTGTGGAAACACATGTCAACAAGCACAAACTGAAAGAGGAAGGAAGAGAACACACCTGTCATTCACCTCTGAAGTGATGCATCTACAAGAGCATACCAGTAAAGAAAGCATACACTGGCCCTCTTGGCTGCTGCATCACCATTTATTTTTACTATTCAGCCAACCTCTAAGAGAGAGAGAACCTGAGATGTTCCTGGGGACTCAACAAGGAGCAAGAACCTCATCTGCCAAATATCAGCATAAGGCACAGAGTGAAAGCTACACACTGAAGGGTCTTTCAAGGAATCAGTTAGGGCAAGAGCACCCTACTGTTATACAGAACCTTTAGCTTCAAATTTCAGAATAAAGGAAGTAACCAAAGAGGGAGTCAGTCTATTTGCAGTGTTTGAATAGAGGTTGTGGAACTGGTTTGCAGCAGAAGGGAGGATTCACTTGCTCCTCATTAAATCTAGCTGCTTAACCTGAAAGGGTGAGAATAAAAATACAGCTTTGTATGAAGTACAGAGGACTTCAAAGTACTGGTTAAGTTTCCTTTACCTGCAACAAAGCAATCACATGCAAGCCAAAAGACAGGAAGAGGAAAGTGTGGCACTAAATGACAATGTTTACTGTCCACATCAAGTCAGAAAGCTCTCCACCATAAGCTAGGTAAACTTGTGCCTCAGGTACAGCAAAGAATCAACAGAAGCCAGAGACATAGGAAAACAAATATTTGCCACTATCAAATTATTTTGTCAAATTATGCTAAAGGGTTGATTGATGCACTTTAACATCAAATAACATTAAGCTTGGAAGCTCTGAGATACATAATGATCATTCATCAGTTAAGCTTAAGTTTCCAGATCAACCAGTATTAGATAAATGAATTAGGAAGCTGTCAAGCTTTGTGTAATTATTGTTCTGCAGCAATTAGGAAATAAGTTTACATATTTGTAAAAGACAGACAGATAATTGCTAAGCCTGTTATCACCAATAAAACAAGGGGTTTTTTAAATAAATCATTAATCTTTAACATAGAAACATCCACAGATATTTATTCACATTTTTGTGAAAATGCTTGCCTGATTGAACACAATGAGTCTTATATACAAAGTTTAAATTATTTTATATCCATAAAAAGTGTATTTTGTAGTAGTATCAGACGGATCATTGTGGCCTCCTAAGAATAAATAGAATAATTAAATAATTAAAGTCATACCCACAGACAAGCAAAAATGGTCTAAAAAATATCAGGAGACTGAAAGCATAAATCATGATTACAACCCATATAATCTTTGACCTACGCACAAGCTACAAGGTTCAAAGGTGGCATTGCATTATGTATTTATTGCTTGGCTAAGCCATTATTCACCAGTCTTCATTTTAAGAGGTAGGTATGATGGGCGTCTTGTGTGAGGAAAAATATATCATGAAACCTTCCACATATGAGATGGTACAGCTAATTTATCTTGTGTTGCCTTCTTCTCAATTTATGGCATGGCAGCTTTCTACAAAATGAAGATTCACAATCCACATGCTCCACAGTCCTCAAAAGATCTACTCATCGTATTGACACACAAAAAAGGGATACTATTTCTTGCAAGAACAATGGAGATATGAGCAAAGCACAAACCTGTTCCAGTCTCAGTACAACACCATGCACTGTGACACATCTAGAATAAGCACAAGACTGAAGCAACTAATCCACCTCTCTGGACATACAGGATCAGCAATCCCAGTAGCAACTGCTGATATGTCAGCATGATTACACCCCAAATCACTTTCAAGCTTTCAGCCACAAGCACTCTCCACTATCTTGTTCCCTCTTCCCTAGGCTTTTCTGGTGGAGCCAGAGTATCATTTAAGAGGTTTCAAAGGGTTGAAGTCTTTGGGAACTTTGATTGTTTGAGGGGCCCACATGAACCTTTCTGATGTGCTTCTGTTCACAGAACAAACAAGTAATGACAGAGAAAAGCTACAGCAATAGGCAAGCAATAAATAGCCACTAGCAGCAAAGAATTTCTACTTTCAGTGAGTAAGGAGTCCAGCAAGGCTGAAATTTCCTCTAAATTGCTAGACAATCCATGAGTGCTTTGAAATGGGTTGTGCTGGTTTTGCCCATTTCTTCTACAGCTCTTAAGTTTTCAGAAGTCTGTGCTCGCCCTCTCCATAGAGAGATTACACCTTTAGCAGGCATTAAAAAAAAGGCAGATCTTAAGAGCAGCCATATAGATCTAGAATGACAGGAACTCTATTACATCCAACACAGTCCTAGAGAGCAGCCTCAGGGTCCAGCTGTCACAGTCCTTTTCAAAGATGTGACAAGATAAAAAAGCAAAAGCCTTTTGCGCATCTTCCAAGCAAAATTTTACTAGATTGAAATGTTCTAAACAGAAGACAGCCAACACCACTTAGAAATAATCATTAAACCCTAAAACAAAGCCAATAATGATGTGAATAGATATTAAATCCATAGCTCCACTGCATCCTATTCAGGAAGCAAATCCATTTCTCCTCTCTCCAGTCCCACTGTGTCCTACCTGGGAAACAAATCCATTACTACTCACTCTCTCCACCCCCCTGCCTTTTAAGTACAAACACATATATATAATTTTCATTAACCATATACCCTTGGGAACTTCCATGTATGTATTGCTACTTTGACTCTACATTGTCCTATACTCCGGGCTGATTACTCCTGTCCAAAACAGAGCTGACTGACCAGTCTGCATGCTGAATCACATTTCTTTCTCTGTAATATTATTAAGATATATAAATAAAATATAAAAATTGTGCCTATATGAAATTCCAGTTCAGGGAAAATCTGGCATGGAAGCAGGAAGAGCAGCACACTGTTTATTCCACAACCTGTGCTTTAAGCCCCTCCCATAAACTGATGGCACTTTTCTTGAAATGCATCCACTCTTGAAACGGTGTTTGCTGCTACAGGAAATCTTGGTAACCCTCCTGCATGCCATCTATATTAAAAAGGATTTTCCCCTAAACTCAGTAACATCTGTGCAAGCTCCATTTACTTCATATCCTGTTCTTCTGGTTTCTCTAATAAATCAAGTATTTTCAAAACAGAATTTTGAAAGCAGTGCCTAGTTCTGCTCTCCTTTTCATCAGGCTCGGATAAACTTCCTATTATTTTCCAAAATTTGCTCCTGTCTTATTCTGTATATACGTAGATTTGCTAAGAGATGCAGAAACTCTTCACCTGCAGAGCTTTGGTGCTTAAGATCTCATCTCAGGTCTTTGTCTCTTAGAGCAACTGCAATCTGGAAGGCCTATTATACAGCCATACATCTATATAATTTCTATATTACACTGACAAGGGTTTACAGTCATCTGAATGAATTTGAGGTCTGGCATTATTCCATCAGTCAAAAAAGCTTGATAACCCTTAGTTTTAGAACTTTTGACCAGCATTTACAAGAGCAGGAACAATGCTCTTGTAGCATTAAGGGGGGGGGGAGTTCTCATTCATTCTGTATTTGAAACTCATGTTAATTGTTTCACAAACTGGCCAAATGTTCTTAAGGAAAGTTTTCAACTCCTGTCAAAATTATACCCAAGTCCCTGCAACAATATTGCTTTTGTTCCACTGAAGGATTATCACTGACACTACAGAAAATTGATAAAACAGCTGCAACAGGTAATCAAAGAAGGGTCCAGAGAAGAAGGGGTAAACTAAGATTGATCAGAAGAGCAAAAATTGTTAAATAGAGGTCAAAAGAAAGTGCTCATGAAGTATCATTCTCCCTAAGCACTAATTGTGGACAGTCATAACAAGAAAATCCACTTCAGCAATGAATCTTTTTTATTGTAGATTCACAAAATCCTTGGGGAACTGTTTGCACTTTTTAGTGGACAGGTATCAGCTCACTAAGGGAAGGCCAACATGAAGGTCCAGCTTCACACAGACTAAATTTCACTTAAGTCCTTGGATCTCACATTTCCTATTGGCTAAATGGCTCTGAAGGTCTGAAACAGGACCCAAGGGCCTACAGTAAAATACTACGTTGAGAGGAAATGCAAGCAGCAGCTGAGAAAAGCAATATAGTGGAATAAGTGCATCTTGAAAGGGCAGAGTGAGGAAACAAGAACTGCAGGAGGAGACATTTACAGAGAACCATTCATGCACTGTAGGCAACTTTTTAAAAGCAACCTAGAGTCCTGGTGCGCATAGAGAAAACAGACACAGTACCATCTTTCAGAAAGGTGGAAGAGCTGCAGTATTTTGAGTCCTCTGATTATTCATAATTTGTCTTTCTAGGGCTAAGTCTTGGAGAACTTGGAGGCCATATACTTTAATTTAACCCTCTTATAAAAGAGTTCAGAAAACTTGCATTAACTGCTGAAAGGTGCTTGAAGTAAAACCAGAATCTGGGGTTAACACACAGTCCATTGACTGGGGAAAAATCCTAATCTTGATTCACTAAAGAATTAAATCCCAAACCAAAGGGTCATGTTTGCTAAATGAAACTACTTTTCAAAGTTCCCCAAATAGAATTGTTTGTGCTCCATCCTTGAAATCAACAGCAACATGATATTCTGCTTGTGTTAACTCACTTGCAGAATTGGGATCTTGGCTGGTGACATAAACAGCCAGCAAAGGGTTTGGGTTCTTTTCTGCTTATGGAGGTAGTCAAATGCAAAGGCTAACGTTTCTTCTCCATTTCAGTCACAAGAGATTAGGCTGCTTATAACAGGAAAACAAGATGACTGTTTTGACTATATTGCATGGAACAAGGGATTGGTTTAATTGCCTGAAGGCAAGGAATTGTGTCTTATTGGGGGAAAAAAAAAAATGAAACCTAACCATTCCTATATAAATATTCAAAACTTTTCAGCAATACAAGAAAATTAAGTACCAGATACCTAAACCCAAAATGTTCACAAAGAATGAAAAAATTATTGCAATTTACACATGAACATGCATTTTCTTCTGTATTCAACTCCAATAGACAAAGGAAATAATTTCTGCAAAAAAAACAGTTTTGTTATATGGTTCCTGTTATATGGTTCCTGTTGTAGTTATCTAACATGCCCTGAGGTAGTTATCTGTAGTATTTACATTCTTTACCAACTTATCAAGTGAAAATCCAATTGTTTCTAATGACAGTCACTCTGTCTCCCATTCTCATATATGAGAAAGGGCTTATTATCCATTTGTAGTAATTAAGGCACTGATGTTATATGGATCCATAAAACCAAATTCATTAAGCAAACAAAGGCTTTTTCAAAGTTACAACTGCAAAATATTTAAAAGTAAAAGCTGAATTATAATGTGTAGCACAAAAATAGTTCGAAGAAAAACCAGTATCAGAGAACCTAAAGCATTCTTAGAATTGGGAAAAAAATGCAGCCAGTCTGTAAGAGAATTGTTTTTCCAGCATTAGCTGAAAGAAGTGAAATAATTAGCCAGCTGAAAATGTCAATGTTTGAAAACGTGCCTCTGTTTGAGCTTCTTTGTTGTAAAATGGTTAAGCAAACTTTTTTTAAACCAGTACAAGACCATGTATTACAGTTAAAAAATAAAAAAAAAAGTCTTCCCCACTCTTTCAGAGACTTTGCATCATTTGTTACTGATGGATAAAATACATTATTGGACAAGTGACTAGGAACTGCAGCCAAACACCACTGCTTTTACTCGGGACTTACTGAACAATAACTCTATTCCACCAACATCAGGTTAGCAACTGAATGAGTCAAGCAATTTGTTTAAAAATTCAGGAAAGTAATGGAATACACTAAGCCAAAAAATCTGCTGTGAAATACATGGGGCTTCGGTTTCATTACTGAGCTTATCTCTTCACCCCCAAAACATGAATATACTGCAGAACTTTGCTTACAGCCTTGAACAATTTGCTGTGCTCATATAATACTGTGCTTTATTTGGGAACATGTGATGCTCTAGGAACATTGTCAGCAAAATTTCTCACCAACTCAGCCTACACCAGTGGTGCCTCAGTTGTCATCCTCCCCAATTCTAGGGCTAAACAAGGTATCAGAGTTTATCAGAGTAAGGCAGGGAACCAGGAAGGGAATGAAGTACCTGCATTGCCCAGATGTAATTAACTCCACTGAAACCAGCGAGTGTGGTTAAGACCAGTGTAGACATGAGTAAGTTAGCTATCAAGTCAGGACCTTAAATGCCCACAAACAGGTCACCTGCCTCCTTCATCACATGTCTGCCAGTACATCAGAGGACTAACTAGATTCAAACACGTTACCATTGCAAGATCTTCAGTTACAGGTGCTGGGTGAAACCCCAAGGCCAGTGAAGTCCATGGGAACACTTCCATTAAACGATGGGTTCCCTTCTACACTTTTTTATTAATTCGCCGTCAGAGCACCACACAACCACAGAACTTCATGCAAATGTCCATTTGACTTCATTACTTCATTGTAAGCCTTCTTGCTCTCATGGAGGGACTCCAAAACCACTGGCATTCCTCCAGAAGAATCACAGTTCTTCATTTCTTGAAATGCTACCAAGTCCTATGCTATTTTCTCTCTTGGCAGTGCTGTATGCATCCACTGCAACACATGGGAAACTAGAACTGAAATACTTCACAAAAGTTTTCTTCCCCCAGCTGTGAGGTAAAACAAACTCTGTTCATCTGCAAATCCCCCCCTGTAAGCACATATACAATTCCAAACACCACAATGGTCATGGTGATTTTTTTCCTGCAGAGCTAGAGGAAGAAGGAAGACAAATCTTCTCATGGCATAAAGTTTAAATGAAATGTTTAAAAGAGGTGTCTCACTGGAGCTGTACAAAGTTTTTGTAAAGAAGCCCAAATCCTAGCAAGTTTAGATTTCAGTATAATATGCAAAACTTGGACTGGGTTTTTCTGAGGTTTGCAAATCTTCCAGACAGATTTGGGCTTTAGTTCAAACAGATCTGGACTGATTTATAGTTTGTTTGAAATGATGCCCAAAACTGTAATTAAGAAGGGTTTTCACCAAAACTAAGCATAACTCGATAGAGTGGTCTCATTTTTCCAGTGAGAGGAGTCCTAACGCATTCACTCAACAAAGAGGAGGGGAGGGAGGAACAGAGCTCCCCCACAGTACATTGAGATGACAAAAGAGAGGATCCAAAGACAATAAAGAACAACATGAAACTCTGAATTTTGAGAAGTGACACAGGAAAACAGACTGAGCTTTGCATACATTTATCCTGAGTAAAATTACTATTTAAGAGCAGTACACATTTCATCCTTGAGATTTAACCAACACAAAGTACAGTGGGAGAAAGAGATTTGGTACCGGGGAAGGCAGCTTTACAGCAACATTCCTATATTATTTTTCCCCTTTATAATCAAGGGCGCAATACACAGAAAACTAGGTGTTCAGTTGGAACAAGACAGTATGGGACTGGAGAAGGTACTAATCTAAATCAACAGAGAACTGCTGAGCAGGACTTTACCCCAAACACAGATGTGGTCTTACCTCTTCTGATTGGCTCTAAAGCACTCAGTTAATCCACAGCGATTCAAACCTTTGGGAAAAGGAATACGATCTGAGGAGTGAAAACAGACAGGGACCCTCCAGACTGAAAGAGGCAGAGGGGGACAGGATGCACCAAGAGCATTCTCGTGTTACATCAGTCCTTCAAGCAGCGCTGCCATAACTGTTAGGCACTACCCTCTCCTGAGAAGGTTTTACTTTAGCAGCTTTGTAATACCTATTCTTCTATCCTCAACTTCAACATAATGAATCCAGATATCACACATTGCACTGACAGAAATAAAAGCGTTATCCTGTTTTCATGTTCAATTTTAGCATGCTAATTACAGCTAATCACATTTAAAAACCTTCCAGTAAATATCCTGAGGTTTTTTTACATCAGCTAGTAAACTTCAAGGGTGATTGTATACATAACTGAGGTTTAGGGCGCAATCCAATCCTTACTGAAAAAATTAAAAAAAGTCTTCATTATGAATGGGACTATGTTTAAGAGACAATGTTTTTTCATTGGGCTGTTTTATAGTACGCTACCAAAATTTTTTTTTTTTAAATCAAAATCTGTTTAATGTCACAATGCACAGTACATAGCAGAAGTTGAATTACTAGTTATCTACTCATTTTATATGAAATTTCATTTCTATGAAAGAAGCTATTTGCATATAGATTAACTACAGTCTGCATTTAAAAACACAAGAAGAGTTATGTATTAATGTTCTGTAACAAAGTTGGATTTTATATTTTTAATACATAAGAAAAAAAGAACTGAAACTATGTTTCTGCAATACCTAAAATAACAGTTCTCCAGTCCTGACCAAAATTTTGTAAACAGATATTAAAAACAAATATAGTTACCATGTTATTAATGTATTTCAGCTTCACATTTTCAAGCACCATATTGCATTAAAGAGTCTTTGCAGTAGTCAAGGGATGAATTAGTGTAAATAAGGCATGCCTACAGAACGCAGTCACTCCAGTGCAGAGGGCATTACTTCATACTAACTCCCACCATGAAGAATTAGACCCCATGTACATATACTGAGCATCACAGTTCATTGTACCAACAAGGCATATGCCATTCCCCACCACACACACAGATAAATGATAATAATTATTCTTGCACAAACAACTATGGAAAACAGCCTCAGCAACCAAACTGACACAAAGCAATGCACTTGAACACTCACACAGTCCCTTCAGTCCTGGCCAAAAGGATGCATACATGAGAGCCAACCACATAGCACAGAACTGCAGTGCAATCAGCCCCCATAAAAGGTTTACCTGTGTTCCTCTAAACCTGTGCAGTACATGCTAGAAAGTAATTCTCTGGATTGGAGGCTGTCTCAGCAAGCAGGACCAAAAGCACCATTTATTGTATCTCACTACTTCAATACTAGAAGCAGCTACAATTCCAGACAGGAATTTCTGGAGCAGTTAATTAGAATCATGTGTTTGGTCCCTCAAAGCTCACTGTCTCTGCAGGCGAACAAAGCTTACCACACAAAACTGAATACATCGGAATCAATACGCTATCAAAGATGTTAAGATATATCCAGTACAAAATGAGTGTTTCATTCTAATTGCTGTATGTTTCCCAGGGAGCAGTCAGAGGTTCACGCTGAGAAGAGTCAGCAGAATCCCTCTACAACTGGTAAGTTACTACAGCAAAGATCTTTTCTAGCCTTCATCAAATCATTTATAGAAAAATCAGTTGCATGTCTATCTGCTCACATTACTTAGCATGAACATTCCCCTTTGCAAAAGTCTTAAAAGTTCATGCTTATCTTAACAGCATACTACCTGGTAGCCATTATTCATACCACCTACCTCACTGACATCAAGGGGGTTGGTTGCACAAATCTACTTTTCCATGAAGAGAGATAGAAGCTTCATGTGTCACCTTCTCCATTTACAAACAGAAAGGGTGCCATAAAGGCACAACACAAACTACACTGGAATCAGAGGTCAATGATCAAAGTCACTAACTTTGGCAGGCTTTCAGTCAAGACTTTAGATTCTATATCCATGTTGAAGTAAAGCTAGAGTTATTTATTCAGTCTTTGGTGGCGTTCCTCTAGATTTAATTCCTTGCAAAGGAGATAATAAAGATAAAAATTCTATTTTACACTGAACACCTACCCAATTGCATTCAGTTAGACAAAATACCTGATCTTTCTAGTTTTTCTAAAAAACATCCTTCACTCAGATAAATTGATGGACTGGCTCCTGCATTAGTTACATCTTTTTAAATAAAATAAATAAATAAAATAAGAAAACCACAAAACCACACACAAAAAAGCAAACAGTCTTAAACCAAGGCTAAAAATCACACCTGCTTTGCCTGAAATACTCAGCATGGCATCACCAGTAGCTGTACTTAAACATAACTGTTCCAATTATTTGCTATATTGGTGCCACGCTACAGTTCCCAGCAGAATTAGAATTGCTGAATGCTACAGCCTTCACAAGGAAGGAAATGCTAGTATGGTGCTTATGTGAAAATTCACTAGGTTTCTGCTATCAAGGGAATAGTTTCCTCCTGTGATAATGCTAAACATAAGACACATTGAGTTTTAAGACTGCTGAAAATAAAACTGGTGTGAATAAATTATTTATATTAAAAAACGCACAATCAGAACATCTGCTACTTATGCAAGGCCATAAAATTTAACCACCTTACCACTTTGGCTGCTAAAGCAGGGTTGTACAAACTATTGTCCATTTTTGGTCATAGATATTTGCCCTAAACTAGGCCCTTGTCATCTAGAATGAATGACCAATGCCTGAGTGGTGTTTGTATTTCATTATCATTTAACTGAAAATGAGATAGAACTACTTTTAAGAGTAATTTGTCATTTGCAGTATGTGTGGTAAGACTACCTGCTCCATCCATCCAAATGCTGTTTAATTTTTCCTTTGCATTTGAAGACTAAGTTTCTTAGTGGTTACTTACACCATAACCAAGAATTTTGAGCAAAGGAAATATATGCTCTAGCAGAAAGTGTTTTTTGCTTCATTTTCACTCTGCCGGTGCCCTTCTGTGCAAGTCATTGTATCTGTTCTTCCTCACAGTCTCTGCTTTGACTGAAAATTGTTCAGAGACAAAGGTCATGCTAGAGATGATACACGTTATGAGAATCTGCTTTGTGGGCTCAAAGCAATGCTTTCATACAAATGCTAATTTACACAGATTGCTGCCTTAAGGTAACTGAGAACTTTATATTAATTTTAATAAAGGTTCTGATCTCTTGTTACATCCTAGGAAAGCAATATCAATTTAAAGGTAGAGATGGGGAAATGAATATCGATTAACCAGGAAGGAAGTTTTATAGTGCATATCAGCCATGGACCCCAGATTGAGAATTACTATTAGAAAACACTTTACACAGTAGTTTCCAGAAGGCTTAAGGTTAGCGTGACAGTTGCATGGACAGAAGTAAACTGCTTTTTTTGACAAGTTCCTCTGCTAGACCTTGATTCAGCAAAGCACTTTAGCATATGTTTATGAGCTTTGCTGAATCAGAGCCCAGATGTGACACCCCTTTTGACAGCTTCCTTATCCATCTCTCCTCTTCTCATTTCTACCATCCCACTAATCAGATTTAATTCTCTCCAACAGGTTATTTCCACTAAGAGCAACAGTTTGGTGTGACAAACGCTTACCTACAATGCCATGTGTGTGCACAGGATGTGATTCCTTGCCCTAGGCTGTGTGCTGCTCTCTCCCTCTTACAACCCAGATTGGGAAGGCAGAAGGGGCTGGTTTATATCTGCCGTTCAGGTTGGTGATGGTAACATGCAGTTGCTTTGATCTTAAGCATCCAGCTCCATAAAGATCCTGTAACTCAGGATTCACAGCTGTCCTCAAAGTAAGACAGACAGCATGCCTCAAATCAGCTGCTCTGCCGTTCAATCAGGGGCTTATTACTCCTCCTTCTCTGGGCTTCCCTCCCTGACAGACCCAGAGGTGGTGCATATCACCAGAGCACTGCTCTTCTTCCTTCTCCACACCCCCCTGACACTTCCCACCACAGCCCCCTCAGGGCTGGCTGTAGCAGTCAGGCTCTCTAGCACCCCTGCCCCATGGCCCTGCTTTCAGTCATGCTGCAGGGCAATGGCTTGGCTCTGCAGGCCTGGGAGAAGGCTCTTCACAGCCTCATGACTGCTACATGTCCCAGCATGCCCTGAGGTACAAGAAACCTGACAGACTCAAGACCCAAGAGGAAACTTTCAACAGCACTGAGAGCAGAAAGAAAGAAACAACCGAGAAACCACCTTTTCTTCTTTTCTTTTTATACCAAGCACCACTCCCTTCCACAAAACTAACATTTATTGGGTTAAAGATGTCAGCTTGCTGTTCTGGGGCTAAGTCTACCAAGCAATCAGACTGCAGGAGACTTCCTCAACTTTCCTCAATAAATCCTTTATTCCATCTTTCCTGAAGGGAACCTCTTATTTGCATCATTTACATATCCCAGTGTGAAAATTAAGGCCTGCATGGGGGAGACAGGAAAGTAACTCTGCAAACTTCCTCTTGCAGGCTTTCTCCTCAGCAATTCGATAGGAAAACGTATGAGACGAGCAGCTGTGCCCACCTTTGCTTTGGTAAGAGCCAAGGAACCTAACATCACGCCTGTGAGCAGCCTGATATCAAAGACACACCACAAGCATCCTTCCTTCCCAGATACAATGCCCTGAAACAACGGAAACCTTTTTTTCCATGCCTATTTCCTAGAGTTACTTCTACATAAAAAGTTACCAACCTACCAGCCTTCTCTCTCCTTCTTCCTTGATGCTGCCCCTATCTCCAGGCATCCCCAGTAACCCATAATGCTTCACCAACTATAAGCATCACTGCCATCCACAGTAACATGGAACAGCCACGCACAGAGGTTGTCTTCTTCCTGTACTTTCAGGTTTAAAAATGCTTAGTCCTGACTGATACAGAATTTGTATGTCACAGAACTTTTAACCGTTAGAGTCTGCTTCCAAAGTAGCAAAACAAGGGCTGTTGGAAGATGTGGTTTACGCTCCCCAAAGCAAGATTTAAAATCTCTATTTATTGATCAAATAGTTAACCATCAAATATTACATTTTACAGCCTAAAGGTGTAATTTATTAGAGACCTAAAGGAACTATAAAAGGAAATAATACAGTGACCAACGGCTTAACACTGGCAAGTCAACACACAATACTCCTTTAAAGCCCTGGTTCATTCAATTCATGACAGTAGCTCTTATTGAGCAGCTGAAGCTCTTCATATATGAACTGGAGTCCTGTTCTCCACCACTATCCCTTAATACCTGTCCAGATATAGCACTCCTTTTGTGCTATCATAAAAAATAATAGTTCATTGAATGCAAGATTTACTATAACACAAAAATAAAATGACAATAAAGTCTTACACATAAATTAAGAGAGAAGCCCTGTAATCTCGTCTGTATCAATGTCATATTTTCTCTCATGTCAGTGTCTCATTCTTCATCTCCTTTGAAGTGCAATAAATTACCATTATTGGTAAATATTTATATTCAATTCTGCAGTGTCAAAACACTGACAGTTAATATAAGTCTTGCAAAAAAACTTTCCCTTCTCCCTCAGACAACACAAATATTCATCATACATACCTTTCTGAAGGTACCTTTCCAGGAAAGAAGTTTTAGGATTACCTTTATTCTGGTCTCAGGGACTTTTAGCTAAGAAAACTACAACAAATTAGGAATTTGATAGCCACACACATACTGGCTAAAATCAATAGCTTTAATTTTCACATTTAAACCTGTAATTTTCATTTGACAGGCTCAGCAGGTTTTAATGCACACAAACAATTTACTTTTACTGTTTTAATTGTTTTTAGTCAATCACTTTTATTGCTTCTCTGCATCTGACTAAACAAATTAATAGAGCTATGTTCATAAATGATTACTTTGTGAAATGGCTTGATAGATACATTTGCCAGTTTCACCTTCAATTACTGCCAACATTAGTAAAATTTATACCAAAAGGTATGTTTATCCAGGTTTTATAATGAAATGAACAATGGGAACAGCAATGGCCAAAAAAAGTCTATTTCATGAGCACAATATAGATGAAATTTCATCTAACAGAGCACTCTATCCAGGCCAAATGAAAACCAGCAAGACTTTCCTGAATAGTGGGCTGAAAAACACTTTCCAGATCACAGAAAGTGTCTACTGCCTAAATTCTTGCATGATTCTTTTGTAAAAAAAAAAGAAAAAACCCAACAACTCAGTGGTCAGGGTGATATTGTCATACGGCATAAGAGACCTGGATCAAATTCCTTTGTAAGAGACCAAAGTTCAGAAAGGACTTGGGGCTGCCCCCGACTCTGCTCCTTGCCCATACAGGAGTTAAGGCCTGGTAGCCTCAATGCAATACATAGCAACATACCCTTCCCCTTAAAAGGGGTAAGTACGGACAAAGTTGAAAAACATTCACTAAAATCACTACACAGCTGCCAAAAAACAAAAACAAAACAAAAAAAAAACACACAAAAACAAGAAAGCCTACATAATTTTCTTTAGCTTCTAGTTTTGCCTTTAGGAATGCCAGTAACTCTCACAGTCCTGACTGGCACAGCCTTTTCCATATTATGGACAGATCCTGGAAGCCAAAAACTAAGAGCTTCTGAGTTGTTACAATAGTTGCTTCAGCTGTTGCTAAATCAGAACAAGGCATAAGAATGCAACTCTTTGCAGCTTAGTCTTTCTGCAGTTAAGGCATCAAGTGAGCTAAGACTTCTGTGAAAATGGAATGGCTTGTGCAAATAGAATGGCTTGAATGCATAAGCTGTCTTTAAATGCTGCTTAGAAGGCTTGATCCAGCAAGTGTTTTCCAAGCAAACTGGACACACACCAGCAAGGTTCCGCACAATAAGCAGTGCACGCGCTCACTAAAATGAGATCCATATTTGCTAAATCAAACCAAAGAGATTCAAATTCACAGCTCCCTTCCGCTGAATGCGTCAGCCAGGCTACAAGTTAATCTGGTAGACCTTCAGCTCTTCCATCAAAATTTAAAAGAAAAAGGCTCACTTGACCAAAGAGAACACACAAATTCTCTGCATAGAGGGAGACTACCCTAGGCACTTACCTAGAAGGACCTTCATCTGAGATGCTCAGACCCTGGGGGTTCTAGCTCTTGCTCCTAAACTCCTGTTTTATCCAATGTCATCTAATAGCAGCAAACACTACAGAAACAGAAGCTCAAGTCAGAGTCTCTTTCTTCACAGGCTACAGAGACATGCTCCAGAGTCAGGCTCCCTCTGGCAAGAGGCTCCGGAATGCTTTTCAAAAGGCAGTCTCAGAACTTCATGCACTGAGAACAGCCTCCAGACAGTGCTTAAGTCTTTCACTAGCAGTAAGATCAGGGTTTGATCACCTCTAAGTCTGATGAAGAAATTCTTTTCCTGCTTTCTGGACAACTAATCCAATCCAACTATAAGAATGGCTTCAGTCTTGCATGAAGAGCATGCTTCTTGAAAGGGGGAAGGCTCTGGTTTTGATCTATTCAGACCAGGGAAACCTTGGTGCAGTTCTTAAACTTCCTGGATGTGACCATCATTTTTCCTCTTTCTTTCTCCAATTACAAAACCTTCAAGATCTGCCCCAGCTCCCTGCACTATACCCACATTCAGTTTTTCGAAACAAAAGAGGAATGAAGTGCCAATCTCAGAGCAAGATTACAGGCCATGAACTCCAAGTGGTATTCCCTCAGATGCACAAACCCCAGGAAAGGTATGATTGGCCACTGTGGTCTCAGTACTTCCATACCAGTTTACAGCAAACCTTGCAGCATCCCATCAGATTCAACCTAATCTGACATGCTTGGCTCTCCAGAAACACTTAGACTCACTCCTCTAGTGTATAATTAGCTGCTTCATCTACAATGAAAGAACTGGCTCATTATTCTACTGACACTTATTTTATCATTACCCTTGTGGTATACTGTAGATTAGGCAGACATTTTAAGATTTTGGGAGATTCTGTACATTCCTCTCACTCTGTTTCTTAAATAGCTTGCTTTGTGAATGAGGAAATATTTACTTACAAAGCTCTCCTCCCCACCTTTACTGAAGTGCACTCTTTTTTTTCTAAGTAACCACCAGAGCCCTAAGCCAGCTGCTGCTTTTATTACAAAAGCCAAATGATTTTACATTAGTCAAAACTGCTGACATCAAACTAGTTTTCCATTTTATATTCTTGTATAATATTCACATTTGATTTAAACCTTCAATGAACACATGTTCTGAAAAGCAGTCTGATTTTTAAGCTATAGGAAACTGATAAACTGAATACTGAGGTAGAAAGGCTTTTCCCAATTCTTTTAAAAACCTGCATAACATCTTATATGAAAGAGCCCCGATCTGACTGAGGCTGCTAGGTACTTCATGAATAAAAACTGAATATATTAATTCTTTCAGTCCTTAAGCTGCCAAGTATACAGCCCACCGCAACCAGAAAACCGTATGTACCACATCAGAAACATGTTTTACTACACCTGTAAACTGCACAGAAATAGTCTGTTTTTCTTGCCAAGGTTCATGCAAAAAATATGATTTAGATTTGTTTTAGTCTTTCCATATTCCTTGAAGCAGTTCCTTAATCTAAATATCTGAATTATTTTAAGTTGCTTGCGATTGAACAGATACTTGATCCCCAAGCAGCTTTCACAATTACACCCTTTGCTCCCCTCCCTGCAGGGAGGTAACACAGCTGTTCCATAATCCTATCTTTTCATCATCAGACAGGACACCACTAACACCAAAATGCCAAGCTGAAGACAGCCACCTTGTTTGGATGACAAACCCCAGAGCATGTCCATGTTCAGGACTCTGATAAAAAGCTACGTCTGAAAAAAGGCTAAATAAACAAGATTAGCCAGGGTGGCTGCTGCTCTGGACAAAGATAGCAGGAAGGTAAGAATAAGCCAGAAGTTGCAACTGCATAGCCACATATAGCCAAATATATCTATTTTGATCAAACATGAAACCAACCCCCTCCCCCCACTATATTACAGCAGAGAGAAGTGATCAACAGAACCACGACAAAGCCAGGGCACATTTGTATTCTTGCGGAAAAGAACTAGCAAGATCTTATCATCTCTGTGCCCTGTGTGTGGCAGCTCAGCAAGGCAGCAGCCTCAGCTGATTTTTAAACTTGCCTTGAAATGGTAACAAGCTGCAAAAAAATTTTTCATTTATTTTTCTGCAGGCCAACACCCTGGGATGCTGGCCCTCAGAACTCTTTGCAGAATGATTAAAATGGTATCCAAGAGTGACTCTGAATTACTTTGTACAAAACAAACACATGTACTGTTGGGCTGACTCATTAGCAATTTTCACATGGCCCAGATACAGTATATTTAATATTTCCATCAACTAATGACATCATTCCATAAACACTGCTGAAGAATTAGTGCTACAGCATGATTTCAAAAGCCAGTTTTCAAATATAGACAGTGTACCCCTTACCACACTCAAGGATTGAAATAGCTAACGTGATATATCTGACCAAGACCAGTTAGAAGATTTAAGTGACAATATTTTGCCTTTTTTGTCCTATGTGTACTGGAGCATACTGCTCATATAACTTCATGAACAAGGTCTTTATAAATAGGATCATACTTCATGGGGACAGATAAGATCAGTTGAAACACTCTTCTTGATTTTACTTGTTCTGTAACAACACCTGAAGACCCCAGCCAAGCTCAATCCCTACTGTGCTAGACATACCATGCACAGAAGACTAGGTCCTGGTCAATGCAGTCTAAATAGATAGGACAAGCAGTAAACAGGCAACTAAAAAATAAATAGCTTGCCCTGGGTCACATAGGAAGCCTGTGTCAGAAGCAACAGGCAAATGTAGATCTCTTGCTTCTGTCTCTTAACTTCAATAACATCCTTCCTCACTCTTTCTGAAAAAAAAGGCATCAACCTACAGCATTACTATCATCAGTTATTTTAATCGCCCTTTTCAGAAAGCAGAGCTACACCAAGGATCAGCCTGGCCTACATGTTTAAGCTAGGGACAGAAAACAACACTAAAAGTTGCATATGCATATTTTATATATATATTTATTTATTTTTATATATATACACACATACACACACACACTCTAGCCTAGCAGCTCATATGCATCAGAGTTCATTTCAAACTAGCCAAAATAGCTGGATGAAAAATTGCATCCAAGCTGTACGTATCAGCCCATTGCAATTAAACACATTCAAATTCTAAATCCCAGAAAACAGACTTTATAATGATACAATTGCTGATTGCATCTACCAAATACTCTATTGCTGTCCTGCAAACATGCTCTCCATTTACAAGCACATAGAAGGCTACTTTACTGCCAATTCCTTCATCGATGGCACATTTTACTGACAATACAGCTGAGCCACCTAAAGCAATTTCAGCTACAGAATAACATTTCACACAAGAAGCTAACCAGCTCTTCCATTCATTTGCAGTGGATTTAGATTAGCAAACAACACACATTTAGATCCTTTGAATAGGTTCATGTCAGTCGACAGTTAAGGACAAGGTAATGTTTTAACAGCATTTCATCCTTTGATTCCTGGGAAGCAAACCCTACCTTACTCAAGAGTAAGAGGTCTGGATTCTCACTCTACCACAAGCTCTTTGATATATCTGTACCTTTTCTTCCCCTTTTCCAGTTTCCCTTTTCCTTTGTCTTATCCCTCTCCTGTGTTACAAGTTTTTCATTGCACTTCTGGGAAAATTATCTCACTTTAAATAATACTGTTCAAATAAAAAAAAAAATACTGCCCACAAACTTAGAAAGTACCAGAGAGACACATGTTCATCTGGAGTACAACCACTGGCATTGGAATTGCTGCTTATAAGACCCCAGTCAGCAAAAGGGAGGCTGTGCAGCTACAAACAGACAAGCTCTGCATCAAATAAATACTATCACTTTTAAGATTCCTATGTAAAGGTACGTTTCTGTCAAATGCATTTGTATAAAGGTGGATTCCATTTGCCCTATATTGCTTGTGGAAGAAATCCCACATCTTAAGACATGACAAGACTTGGAGCTCCACATCAGAGAAACCTGCTAGGAAGAGAACATTTTAAGAACTACCTTTTTCATTAAGCTTAATCCTGCATTCCTGTCAAGTCTGTCCTTCCAGTGAGTTTGTCTGATCAAAGATCTTACAGTTGACCTCTCAGATATTGTCCATAGATCACTCAAAATGCTAGTTTACTGCCAGTTGCTCTTAGCATCTGTCCTGTGCTAACTGCCTTGCCCTCTCCAGCCTAGTCTGTGTTAAGTAATTCGAGGGCTGGATGGAAAGAGGGCAAAAGACCATATAGCAGCATATTATCCCCAAATTCATACCTAAAGCATACACCACACCAGGTGGTCTAATGAGAGAAGATAAATTCACTAACTTATCTGTACCAGTGTAAGTCCCAAGGACAGCAGAGACTGCTACAGCAGGTATGCAGCTGAATAATGCTTGTAATCAGATTGCAAATTTCCACTGGAAACATTAGACATCCACAAGTGAAAAACACCTGCTGAATAAAAACAGACAAGGCCTTGCATTATCAGATCACACGGTTCAGCTCTATTCTCAGACTGAGCGTGCTCACAGCACAAGAATGTCAGTTACAGCAGCTAGCAATCTGCCACTGCTTCCAGAATGGTATCTCTGCACCAGGACTTATCCCTGCAGAAGGTGCTATATGGGGAATCCATTTCAGCCATGGAAGGTTGGCTGACTTTTCTCAGACTTGTTAATTAACCCCATGCAAAAGAATTAAGCACTCCCATGTAAGTCCCTTTTAGGGCTCATAGGTCAAATCCAGTTTGTGTTAGGATGCACACACAATTTCAAGTTGCTACTGTCCCAGATAAGATACTGTCCCTGTGTTCTTTCACAGTTCAATTGGAAAAAAACAGATCTGGTCATTTATTCCCTCAGACTGAAAACCAACCAAGTTACAGCTAACATAGCTCTAAATCAAAGTCCCATCTAACAACAAAACACGACCTAGAAAATGAGAATCAGTATAGCACTCCCCCAGGCCAGGAAACAATGCAGAAAACAAAAGCCAGTGAGCTCACAGTGGAGGTTGCATGATCACACCTGGTAGCTGGAAAGCTTATTTCTCCTCCCCATATAGCCATTCTCATTTTCTTGTAGTGAGCTTAGATGCTTGATAAGCTGCTATTTTGTAGAGTGTATACGTATCAGACATCACGTAAGATACCCCATTTGTCCATCTAGCTATACTCTTCAACACCTGAACATTTCTTTTTGATGCTCCACAGTAGCTACATGGTTCATATCTTTTTTGTGCTTTATTTCCCCCAGGACATTACCTAACACCTTATTTCCTGTGTGACCAAGGGGTAACACAACAATCCTGCATTAGGGCTGTGAAACCTCTACATAATTGTTTCTTGATGTCTCATGAGGAAAATATACTTCTGTTTGGAAGTGTATTACTAGTTACTTTCCTTCTTCCATTAACACAAGCTGACCAAAGTCATAGTGCTCCCTCAAGGTGTTGCACTCTATAAGCTATTTCAGTTTCCTAAAAGAACTGAGTAGCTAAAGTCCAAAGAGCTAACACACAGGACAGGCACTCCTCTTTTTACCCATTTTCAAACAATAACTATCATTTTTTCATGATCTGAACATATATAAAAAGGGCAGATCTGATGAATCCAAAACTATGCAAAAGTTCAGCTCAAATTCCTGGGGTAATTTCAGAGCTGGACTTCTACTCTCCTTCCTCTTTAAACCCAGGGACACCCTAACCCCACTGAAGAGCAGATGCTCTTCATTATACATCCACAGCCCTTTCCTCTTACTACCCACAGGGTACCACATTACCCAGGATAGGAGGCCTAAGTTAAAAACAAAACAAAAAAACTTCTTTGTCAGAAGGCACTGGAGACTATGCCCCAAGGTTATAAGGTATTCTCATCTAGGAGGTCTCTCTCCCATATCTCCTCCCAAACCATCCATGTCCTTCATCTGTTGGTTTAGTATCCCAGCCATTTTATTAATGTACCACATCTCACAGCTTTCTTTTCAGTAAAAGAGAGAAAAAGAATGTTTTGCTGAATTAAAAACACTAGTTTGGTTTCCACTAATCAGGGCAGGGTCAAAGAAAAGTTGTTAGAAGAAATCAGGAAAGTAAACTATTCATACAGCCTTTTGAGTATAACCCTCAAGTACAACACATCTCAGCTTGCTACTGACACAAGAGCTCCTCTTAGCAGAAGCAATCATTACCTGTACACAAACAGCAAAGGTCCACCACACCACAGTGCACACCCCAAAAAAAAGTACTTAGTAATGCCCAGCCTCTTTATCCTATCCAATACTGCTGGAGTGTTGAACTTCTATTGATACCAGCTGACAGTCAAACCCCCAGCTGAGAGAAATTAGGTGTTTATATTGAAGATCCTCACTGCATACTTAGGCAAAGAAAAGAGTTGTTTTTAAAGTTTTTAATTTCTCATCCTAGTTTTATTTCTGTTAGTGTAGAAAAAGTTGACTAGCCTGTTTTGGAAGCCTCTGAGAGTTTATTGCTAAGCACTAGAAATGGTGTGTCTATATATTGACCCTCTTATAAAACTGTTAGGGAAAAAAGCAAAGATTCATTAATGTTTTTCATTAAGCTACTAAATTGAAAGTTCTCTTCATCATTTAAAAAATGTTGCAAGTATTTAAGACTATGTAAAGATGAAATGTCCACTGTATCCATTTTAAATGGATGGGAAGAAAATATTTATGTTTAAAAGCCAGCTATTTAGCAAGTACAGGATAACCTAGCTCTCAGATGTCATACCTCCCTATATTCATATGCAGGAATCAGATATAAAAGGTAGCAGCTATATGTGCCTATAGAGATATTTACTCTGGATGAGAAAGCCTGCATAAGGGTTCTGTGAACCAATACTGTGCAGCAATATTTTCATAATGCAGAACTCTGTTTTGAAAACAACCCCCTTTAGGACCAAACAGTCAAGACATTCACTTTCTGAAGGGTATTTTAACAGCAGTACTGCCAGACCTCTCAACAGAGACTCTGCACCAGTTCTAGTCTTTGCCTCACACTGACCTCTTTGGATACATATATTTAAACAAGACAGCCAAGATCTGCAGTCAGAAGGAGATCTGAAGAGGAGAGCCTTTGGTACATGGAGCACAGCTCTTTGACCAAGTTGAAAGTCAAAGAAAATGCAAAAAGGAATAAATAATCAAAAGAACAAAAGTAAAAAGAAGCTGGTAAGACACTGGGAGATGCAGCTGTATTCTGACATTCCTAGAGTCCAAAGAAAACAAAGGATTTCTTTTGTTGTTTAAAACAGATTTTGTTGTGAAGTATGGTATTACACAGACAGAAATGCCCAGTATCAACAGTTTTGTATTGTCCACCTGACTTCAATTCCCTTGTACAAGAAAAGAATCAGAGTTGTATGAGTCCAGAAAAACAGAGCAACTTTGGGCATCACCTAATAGTCCAGTGATCAGAGCAAACACCTTAGCAGGGAAAAGACATGTGTCAACATCTTGCTCCCAGGGTTGCTCAGGAATTGACATGAATCACTCCTTGAATAAAATGTGGCGTGCAGACAGCCATTTGTCAGGGACTGCTACTGTACAAGGTGGCCCAGCTTTATATCTGAAGGCAAGATCCTGGGTGCAGTAACTACATGCAGTGAGGCCCATGTAAACATGGACAGTCATTCCTTGCTAAGATTCCCAGGAAGATAACTGACTCCAGTGGAAAGTAGGAGTCTCCCTCTGTCTCTCACACACATAGTCACTTACCTTGACAGAGAACCTAGCATGTCTCCTTAGTATCTTTACAAGTTGTTAATAAAATGCAGCACAGGACTATACATTCAGAAAAGAGCACCCAAAGTCATCAGGACTGATCTGTGAGCAAAAATAAAGTAAACATGAATGACTAGAGGGGAGTGGCTCCAAAAAGAAAGACTTGGCATCTATAAACAGATGCATGTTAGAAGAATTATTAGGATGCCTTGAAGTGTATCTTGGGGAAATAGGATCAAATAAATAAAGTTTATGATGAACAGCAAGAAAAAAAAATCCTGGCAGGCATGTACATTAGAGAGTAGAATAATCTTGAACATCTCAAGCAACTGATCTTTATCACTTTGCTTCTGAAACTAGACTGGAAAAAGCTTTAGGTAATGAAAACAAGAGATAAAAAACTATCTGGAGAAGGAAACAGAAGACTACTTCATCTCTCGTTTGCCAAATAATTCCTTGCAGAAGTCAGGCTCAGTTACCCAGACACAGTATCTGAGCCTCAGATTTGAGATTCTAGATTTGATATAGTTTAATTTCAAGGCCAGGCCAGACACAAATGCATACCTTCCTACCACCAACTGGACTGGAACCAGTCCAGTGGAATTTTAGCCCAATAAAAGAGAAACTTTCTAGAAATGTAGAATTATAAGGAAAAAAAAAAAGATTGGAGGTAAAAATCATCTGAAGGGGTTACCTTGTCCACCCCAAACCCTAAGGCTGGATACCATCACTGGGAAGAACAGGAGGAGAGCAGCTTTGAGAAGGTTGGGCAAGCTATTCCAATGCAGCACTGTCTTTACAGCTGCCCCCAATACCTGGCCTGACTCTTCCCTGTGGTCATCTAAATATCTAATTCCCTTTCCTAAGCATTATGGGTACAGAAAATAGGTCATTCCCTTCCTATTTGCAGCAGATTGTGTTGAAAAGCTTTCTGTTATTCAAACTGAGACTGATTTCATGAGAATTCTGCCACTTGCATAGTCTTGCCACAATGGTTTGTGTGATTTGGGAGATTGTGAAGAGGTGGATCATAGTCAGAGTTTTCAGAGGCTGGGAGACGATGCAGATCTCGTGCACCGTATTCCTTCCTTTATATTCTGACAAGATAGGAACACACTTGCCTTGGAATCCTTGACAGGATCAGTTCAGCTCAAAAAACCAGATATCTAACCTTCAACTCGTTATAACATGCAGAAAGTCACAGTACTCTGCAACTTTGGACCTGGAAGGAGCAAAAACTTTTGAATGCTAATCTTTCAGCCTGACATACCTATAGCATTGCCCCTGCCGGTTTTACTGTATTGCAGTATTTGTTTATTCTAAAGCTCCACCTCCTGGAGCCATGACAGTACTACAGAAATCGCTCAACTTTCACTTCACATAGGGGTGCAGGTTGAAACTGGAGTTTAGGAGAGTTGGAGGGTCAAGACTTAAGATGATAAAAGAATCACAGATGTGTTAGTTTTTAAAAAAAAATAAATCTGGAAACTAATCTCGTGATTTGGGGGAAGTCAATTTAATTTCTCAATGCTTGAGAGTAGGGACTTTTGTAATACGAATACAGACTTGCTGTAGTGAGCTCTGTTTCATCTCTCATTAGATCCCAGTAAGCCCTGCAAAGATACGACTATTTCCAGTTTAAATATACAAAGCTACTTAGGAATGTTTCCTATCCATTTCACTCATTCCTGCTTTTCTTTTCTTTGACCTTCTACAGCTGGCATTTTACAGTGAACCTCAGACATACTCCAGGCTTTTTAAGGAGAGCAGCGTACCGCACTTGCTTCAAAACACACGTTTCAAGGCGGCATTGGAGCGACCAGAGCAGAGCGCTTCGCTGAACCGTTATTAACTGGTATTTGTTTCCAGGAGCTTCCGTGTCGCCTGCTGACACCACCTCTGAGGTAAGGCCGTTATTTATGCACGGGGGGGTGAACTTGCGGCTCGGCACCGAGCCATCACGGCAGTACCTGGGACACGCAGCCGTCGCCTCCCTCAGGGCAGCCCTCCAGGCTCCCTTCACGCCCCCCTTGCCGGGGTGGCGGCCCCCGCCGGCCGCGGAGGTTCCGTGCTTCTAGCAGGCGAGAAGATGGCTGCGGCGCGGCGGCGCGTTCCCGGGGCGGCGGCGCCCTCTGCCGGCCGCGCGCACCGCTCCCCACAGCGCCCTGGCCGCGCTGGCCGCGGGAAGCGAAGCGATGGCAAAGCTGGTACTGGCACGGTTTGCAGGGCCGGTCCCCGAAAAGCACATTTGTCTGAGCCCCTCAGGTGCCAGCCGGGCTCCTCAGAGAGGTGCTGGCCCCGCCAGAAGAGGTTCAGGACGGAACGGGACCCGCCAGGTAGCTACGGGTCTCCCGGGCCTCTGCCGTCAGTGCTCATAGGGCATTGGTCCAGCTGTGGGGTGTGCAGCAGTGCACCCGGCCAGGTGTCTGCAAGGCACACAGCAACGCGCCTCGCCACGCATCTGTGGAGCACGCAGCAATGCACCTGGCCAGGTGTATGCAGGGTGCGCAGCAATGCACCCAGCCAGATGTCTGCGGAACGCACAGAAATGCTCCTGGCCAGGCATATGCAAGGTGTGCAGCAATGCACCCAGCCAGGCACCTGCAGGACACCAAGCAATGCACGCGGCCAGGCATCTGTGGGATGTGCAGCAACTCACCTAGCCACTCCGAGGCCCCACTGTGTATCCTGTGGCCCCTAGGGGGACGCTGCTTCCTGTCCAGCCCAGCAGGCCTGGCAAATCCCGCACAGTCTCTTTGCCTGCCTCTCCAGGCACTCCTCATCAGATCTCACTGTGTGAGGAAATTGCCCGCTCACCAGCTGTCCCACTGACTGCAGGTCTGTGGCTAAATTACATCCAGCTTTTTCTCTAAACCATTGGCAGTTAGGTCTCCTCAGAAGGGTTCTAAGGCATGGGTGACACTGAGCCTGGAAACTGTGGTTCTCATTCTGGATGCAGGAGTATGGAGATCAGTATCCATGGCCTGCACCGTTGGGGTTAGACCCAGCTTCTGCAGGCTGCTATCCCAGCCAGACACAGAAGGTTTAGGCATGCTGCAGCCTCCTGCTCATCAGGCACAGCACCCTGTGCTTGTGCCTCCTGACAGGCACAACCATGCAGCTCAGCTTGGCCCTGGGACTGGCAGGGACATGGAGGAATGTGTTGGGTTGTTAGGAAGGGAAGAACCTTCTTACACGGCCACTATACAGATCAGGCACAGAGAAGTCCTCAGAGAGCAAGAACATCCTCATAACTACCATTTCACACAACGCAAACCATCACAGGTGTCAAGTTCATGGGTGCGTCCACTGCATCAGCTTCCAACTGCTAAAGGACAGCTGAGGACATATATCACACTTCAGGCATGAAGAGAAGACACCTCCTTTCCTACCACAGCACAGCAAGATACAGCCTGTGCAAGCTCGAACTCCTTGCATTAAGTGCTTATGCTAACCAGTTCTCCGTAACTCTAACCCTCAGAAACTGTTACTGTTTAGCCCAAATCACTTTGGAGAAAGAGCTGCTTGTTCCTTCACATTTGATTTGCCTGAGCAACAACTGCAGGCAAGTGGGTTTCTGTTTATACATTCCCTTGCTGTAGCTCATAATAAATGATCACATCTTCTCCTTCACTTTTCCTTTCGAAACCATATCACATTCACTGTTGTCCTTCCCTGACTCTTTCCATATCTCTGCGAGTCTCCATTGCCTGACACCAGTTTTGAACAGCACAGGCATTCTTGTTTGTAATTTTCTTGTGAGAAAACACAGCAGCCCACTTTCTTGGTGCCATCCTAGAATGGCAATAACTGCACCGCGGAGTTTGACGCCAGGGCCCTGCCAGGAGGTGCTTTGTTGTCTGACACCCTGTTTCATCAGCCCGTTGGAAAGGAGACAACACAGATAGGTAGTGACAGGTTTATGTTCCTTCTTCAACAAACTGTTTAAACTCATGCCCACTGTCTGGCAAAGCCAGTTCTGTCACATCCAGCAGAAGTGGATGTGATTAGCACATCCCTTTAGGTGCTGTACCTTTCAATAAAGCTGTCTCAGGACAGTATGACTGATGAAGCTGAAGTTCAGATTTGTGTACATCAGCAAGTAGAAAAGCTACAACTACTGTGCTCCAGGAGGCCAGGTGTTTTATGCCAACCAGAAGCCTTTCCATAAGATCAGCCTTTAGTTTTGGCACATGACATGCTCTTATGGGTTTGCAAGCTTTCCTTTCACTTAAGGCTATCAAAGCTTTCAGGCCCTAACCAAGCTTCACTTTGTCAGTGCATTTTTGTAAATATTTAAGAATTGCCCTCCTGGTGCTTTCAAGCAGGATGCATATAGGCAGCAGTGTCCTGTGTTAGCCGCTCTGTGGGACTGTCCTTGGCAGAAGCTCTGGAAGACCGTGCATCTCCTGTTGTGCTGTTTGGCCTGCCATGCTGAATGGGATGAACTGCAGTAACTGCAGGCTTGTCCCTAACAGCTCAGGGGGGAAAGGGGGACATCAGTGGCCTCAGGTTCAGCCATCAGCTGGAAGTAGATAGTTTCAGCAGGAGGGCCGAGCTCTCGGGGTGCTCCGCTGCAGCCAGGTGCGTGGGCTGCAGGGGCCCTGGCTGGCGGCACCCTGAGGCCAGTAGCAGCCTGCCCTGACTCGACTCACAATTCCACATGCTCATGAGAAAGAATCTGTAACAGCCGGCTCGCTCCCGAGTTTGTCTTCTGTTTGTAAACTATATTGCTCAAAAGAAGAACATTATTTGCAAACACAAGGTGAAGAGGAAGCTCAGAGGGTTTTCCAGGCCTTTCTTGGCACTGGTAACAAGAGTTTTATTGTCAGTGTCAGCTGTCACAGACCTCTTCTCTATTTGGCAGACTGAAATGTAGCTGCTACCACGCAACAGAGAGCCTCTGACCTCCAGGGAGGCCATGCTGCAGTAGCCAAGTTGCATTATTAGGGGATTTCAGGTTTCCATTTACTGTCATAGCCTGAGGTCCAACATCTTCAAGGTCTCGAATTCCTCTTCCCTGGGCTTTGCTACCATATTTCAGAGGGCAACTCTGCATTGCCCTCTCTCAAGTTTCTTATTACAGGAACTAGGTTGCACAAAAGTTTCCTCACCCTGCTCACCTCTGCAAGGAATCCATGTCCTTCTCCTTGCTGGCTGAAGTGTGTGTTGTTGGTGACCTAAACTGCAGTGCAAATGATGCTTTGCTGGGTTAACTATCTCCATACCTGTCATCATAGTGCATCTATCTTTGTGTTGCTTACCCAGAAGACTCTGCTTTCACATTAGCCATTTTTTAATGCTTGTTGTTTTTCAAGATTATAAAACAACTCCAAGAAGGGCTGTTTTCCAATTTGCAGCCTGCTTTAAGTCTTTGCATCAGACATTTCAAAGAAAACAGAGTTTCAGTTGCACAAAAGTAAGTGGACAAAGAAACAAATAGACAAGAAAATGCCTCTTCTCCATCCTGCTTTTGAGCTCCCCTTCCCCATCCCTCTCTTGTGACTAATGTCACAACATGTAAATATCAACAAATGCAAGACTTTTTGGTCACCTTTGGAACAGCCACAGAGTCCATGGCAAGACAGGCAGTTACAGATACCCAGACAACTTCCCCAGTTCATTTGATCAGTCATATCGCCAGCGCGTTCCAAAGGCCAATTTTACAAGCATTCATAGATCTGCTGCAAGACAGTCCCAGGGCATCTGTCCACCAGATTATTGCAATAGACTGTAGTGACAGTGAGAGGTGAATTGTGATAAAACTGTCTAAAAGTGTAAGTGTGATGGTGAGGGATCAGACTAGACCTAGCAGCAGGAGCTAAACAGCTGTAGTTTTGGAGCTGTTGGATGTAACAATTCATATGTAATACACAAAGCCAAACTCTGTTTCTGTTACAGGAGTACCAACATACATGTCTGGCATTGAAAATCCTAATGCCAGGACACAAGCAATGGCGCTTTTTGAATAAATATAAACTAATGAAGCATAGGGAGAACTGGATTGTCCGAAAGGTAAAGGTCAGGCTTTCTGCTCTCATTGGCCCAGTTCATTCTCCTCATTCCCAGCACAGCTTAAGATCAGCTTGAATCCTGCAGATATCTGTCCTGGGTCCAGTTCTGTTACAGACTGTCATTAACAAGGCAGCAGCATAACACAAAGTGCTCCTGAGAACAGGAAGAGGACAGTGAAGGGGGAAGCAGTTGTAAAGACCTTATGGAACAAGATTAGTATTCAAGGTGACCTAAAAAAAATTGGAAAGGGCCCCCAAAAAATTGAAAGATGTAGCTGAAGGGAGACATGAGCAGAACAGTACACTTAAGGCAAAATCAAATATACCCCCTAGAGCATCATGGCTCAGACATAACTTCAGCGGAAAATGGAGATTATGGTGGACCACAAATTGAATACAGTCAAATATCACTTTGAGACATATATACAACACAGGGGAGGCATTATCCCAGGCTGCTTGGGAGGCCCCAGCTGGTGTACTGTATCCTAATTTGGGTACAGCAATTTAAGGAAGAGGGAGACAAATGGGAGAAGAGGATGGCTCAGAACAACATGTCATAACAGGAAGGGTCAGGTCTGTTTAGTCTAGCAGGCAGAAAACAGGGGTGGCAGGATAAACTAATAGGGCTTGCACTCAGGAGAATTGTTAGCAGGAGGTCAGTCACCAGGTTTTTCTCGGTAGTGTGGAATTGGAGAGGGACAAGATGAGGAATATCAGGTTAATTTGCTGCCAAGATGATTTAGCTTAAATATTTGGTGAAATCTTTACTGAAGTGTAGTCCATCCCAGTGGTTCTCTCTCCCCCAGGAGTCTTGAGGGCCAGACACACTAGGGAGGAGGAGGCTGAAGTGTGGTCAGTGTTCCCTGGCATGGCTCACATGGCACGTGGTGTGATGGGGGAGCTGCTGCCATAGCACACCCCTGTTTTGCCTGTCTCCTGTTTCATCAGCACAACTGTGTCCCCTGGCATCACTTGGCAAGCTCCAAAAACAGATTAGATGGTTTTGCTGGATCCTGTCCAGCCCACACTTCTACCACACCTAGCACATGTTATTGCATAAGGGGCTTCAGTGGTATGTTAGCTATCACACCAAACCTACCCAAGACTTGCAGCCTTGACCATGTCTCCATGGGCAGCACAGAGGGGCAGCACAAAGCTGGCGAAGCCTCATGGTGGAAACCCATCCTCTTGGCTGGTCACAGCCTCCAGGACCACAAAGCTGCAAGTCTCTCACTACAGTGCAATTCAAGCCATTTCCAGCTGGGCAGATCCCCACAAGAAACAGCAAGTATGTATGGACAGCCACTTTTCTGAGCAGCCCAACTTCAAGTCACTTCATCCATCCTTATCAAGTGATGCCGTTGCCTACTACTACCAGAGACGTAGGACATGAAGCTGCTCGTTTTAAAAAAAGAAAAAATAAGTAAAATTTGCCAGGGTCTGTTAATAGGGTAGCAGGAGAAAGAGTTTAGTCCCAGAGCCACCTGGGTGAAGGCAGGCAGCACTTCTTCCATGTCCGCAAGCAGCCTGGCTGCGGCCCCACAGGAATGACAGGGACCCTTCCCCGGCCCCCCTTCCCTCGCTATTGCAGGTTTTAACTCCTCATTTCCCATCCGAAGGGCAGCGCCGCCCCCTCCCCGGCCACTGGACCCTACCTTCCCCCCGCGCTCAGCCCGCCACCGGCTCTGCGTTCCTCTCGCCGCCGCCGCCGCGGCGCGAGGCGACCGTTAGGGCGACCGTTGGAGCGGCCGTTGGAGCGGCCGTTAGGGCGACCGTTGGAGCGGCCGTTGGCGGCCGGGGCGCGCGCGCCGCCAGGTGGCGCTGGGGGACCGCGCCCAGGGCCCACGCGCCGCCGCCCGCCCCGCCGGCGGCTTTTGCCCCCGCCGGGACAAGCCGTTTTCGGCTGAAGCGAGCGCCGAGAAGCGCCTCCGCCTGCCGCGGACAGACCATGGATCCGCAGCGAGCGCAAACGCGACATCTGCCTGCAGGGGCGGACTGGGAGGAAGGACAACGGGCCTCAGATGCCGCCCCGCTTTACCTTGGTGAGAACGGTTTCGCCACTGCCCCTGTTTATTTAACAAAATTAAGGTAGAATTGGTCTCCACATCGCCCCTGCGAAACATAAACCGCTCTAGCAAGGAGAGCTCATTAGAAAGGCTTCTGGAAAGACAAGGCCTCCTCCCGGCGGGCACCTGCGAGGTCGCTGGGCTCTGTACGGCAGGTCACAGCCCGGCGCGCTCCTCGGAGCAACAGCCGGCCGCAGAGCGCAGACCTCCGACCTGCCTGTTCACCGTCCTCTTCCCTGCGCTGTTACGAGGCTGCCCATGACTTCCCCAAGGTGACGGCGGTTATGCTTGCTGCCTTTTCGAATCAACACAGGGAGCCTTAAAGCTTCAGCCCTCCTCTACAAGAAAGCCTCTGCAAGCAGGCCTGCCATCACCTTTTCTTCGCAAGCTTGAGACTCGCTTTACTGTCGTCTCCAACCTACTCTAGAGCCCCCCAGGCCTCTCCTTGCCCGCGAGGAGCCCCGACGCAATACCACCCCAGCAGCAGCACTGAGATCTCAAGTGCCGGCTCGCGCTCCTCGCTGCGCTCCCCGCCCTTCAGGATGGCCCAGGCAGCTCTGCCCACCCCTGCGCGGAGCCCAGCTAAGCCGCGCTGTCCCAGCTGCCCACAGAACAGGGTCACCTCCCAGAAACGCTCGCCCCTGGCCTGTCCCAGCCAACTGCATTAAATTAACAAGCCGTATCAAACTTACTGTCTGCACACAGGCTTTTACTGAAGTAGTTATAGGTAAAACAAACAATGGATATAGTTATTTTGGCTCTCTTCTCTAGGCTGACAAGCACTAAAACAACCATAGAGTAAGTTCCTCAAGTTCCACGTGAATATGTCCATTATAAAGTCCAGATGCTGCTTAACTGCATTTTCAAGCCCTGAATGCATTTTCATTGCCAGAAGTAAAACCTCAAGCTAGAATGTTCTTGTCTAGGGTTTCCCTCCATAAGCTTGAATATTTTTCTCAAGTTATAATCCTAGATTTGGCAACAATGTCATCCATTTGAAAAGTGCCATCAAACAGCCAGGTAAAGATGACAAGAGATACTGAGGTTGCCCTCAGCATGCATTCATGACAGTCCACCAACCCAGCACCTGAACAGGGAAAGCTAGAGCTCCCTGAAGCCCAGGAAGAGACTCAATCCCACCAGTCCAGCTGTCTTGACCTCACAGTCTTATGTAGCTGGATTTTCTCACTTGCCCACAAAATGCAACACTCTGCCATAGTAATTAAAAAAAGAGATACTACACTAGACAACTAAAAGCCTTTTTATGGAAAACTGATCAGTAAGAACTACCT
This sequence comes from Apteryx mantelli, assembly GCF_036417845.1. Classification (NCBI taxonomy): domain Eukaryota; kingdom Metazoa; phylum Chordata; class Aves; order Apterygiformes; family Apterygidae; genus Apteryx; species Apteryx mantelli. The sequence continues at coordinate 23,791,803 of NC_089989.1, read as the reverse complement.
TCTCTCTGTAAGCATGGTTACACTCATCGCAAGCATGCTGTAACTCCAGTTAATCCCAAAGGTAATGCAATGCAGCCTGCTTTCCTGCTCTTTAGGAAAGGAAAATCTTTTAAAATCATGGCACAGAATCTGGCTGCCACACCTTCTTTTGACATGACACTTTAACAGATAACATATACTGCTCTTAGTAATATAAGGGTTTGATTGTGTTCCTGTTTACAATAGCAGGAACATGGTATAATTGCAGAACAGTATAGCTTGTTTTGCTTCAAAATACTTCTTGAGCAGACTTTGAAAGGCATGCTCAGCATCACAGCAGAGACATACTCCAGCATATACAGCATTTTAGTGCTTTGGGTTTTTTACATTTTTTATAAAGCTGTAAAACAGCCCAGAGTACTTGGAGAGAGAAGAAATCATTCTGGAACAGGTCTAAAGAGTGAGTATTTATGCTTATTTCATATGACATGTCCACGCATTGGCAATAAGCCACACCACCACACAGGTGGAAATGAAAGTTTAAGGACATACTATGAATTTTCACAATTGCGGAAGACACACATGCCAAATAACATTAGGCTGAGCCACTGTTAAATTTGCAATGTTCAGTGGCCCTCAATATTTCTCATATCTTAACTTGCAATGATGTGATCCAGCAATTATAAATTGGACAACAGAATAGAATAGACAGGGGAAATGCCAGTCGTGAGTAGTTTCTGCCATTGCTCACTCTGTGTATTGTCTGTAATCTAGTATACAATTAAGCATCTAAATAGTTATGGCAAGAGATAGATGTTGTTAATACATAAACCAAATGTTTTCTCAGACTAGACTGTTTCTCCCCACCCACCCTCTTCAATAAAAATGACATGTTTTCATACATTTTTAATAACCTTTGTTTAAAATCAGGAATTAATGTCTCTTTCCTCAAAAAGCAAGCCTCTCTTTTACTAAAGAACCTGGGTTTAGAAGAGTGTCTGTTAGACTAATCCTGCTGCTTTGGTCCAACTCACTTAAGTCAGCTATTGTGTCTCTGTGAGTACAGGCAAGGGATCCCGTAGTCCAAACTCTTCTTCACCTCCCCTCAGATCCCCTCCACACACTCCAGCTGCTTGTTACCCCGCTGTGGCTGTTACTCCCGCTGGTAACAAAAGCGGCTGGAACACCCAGTGCGCAGGGGTCAGAGGCAGGCAGGAGCCTGTGGGTGAATCCTGGCTACCACTGATCAGCCCACAGAATTTCCAAAGGAAAGGAAGTTCACGAACTTTATAGTTACTGGCTGCAATGAAAATGGGTGGAGAAGAGCAGCTTTTCCAAGAATTGAACATGAAGACAGATCAACTTATAATTGAAATAATGGAACAGCTGCTTACAGTGCACCTTGCAAACTAGTTGATGGTAATAGGACAAAACCTGGAATTACTTCAGGTGCCCCGTTCATTAAAAGATCATTCAGAACCAAAACATGATTGCCACTTGCATGCACAGAAACCAGAACATCATCTTTCATCTAGAAAACAAAGGATTACTTCTTAATCTAAAAACTGAAGTCTGCAGGAGATAAGTTGTTGGCATGAATATGTGTTTGTAGGAGTCCTGGAAACAAGGTGCCTGGTGTCCCAGAGCCTGTTCACAAACACAGAAGTGAATACAAAATATGCCATAAACCTGTTACAATTACCAGTCTGTAGGAGAGGCCCAGTAGCAGAATGAGCCACTGTCTAGAAGTATAGAGAACACACAAATGCATGCAGTACATGATATAGTCTATATATGCAGACAAATTTCAGAGCTAACCTCTTTCAATTAAACCGCAGTTACCAAGAGAATATTTATATCCATAATGAAGTTGCTACATGAAAGTCATTGAGGCAAATGAGGGCAAGGAGCACTGATAAAGGGGGGGGAAAAAAAGCATTTTATTGGTTACTCTGCAAAGTGTGGGTCTTTCATTGATAATGTCAGTGATTTAACTAGCATGCCTTCAGTAAATATTACCTCTTCCATGCTTGTCTGACTGAAAATCATTGAGCACAAGACACATCTTGAGATACAAATAGTCTTTAAACCCTTCCTAGCAGTGCACTATGTGAATAAAAAATGCCAATGGATTTCAGAAGGCTGTTTTAGTACAGTTGTAGTCAATAGAAATATTCATTTTAGAAAAAAGTTATTCTAGATTTTATTAATCACTGGGTTGCTGCTTAATAATTATTAAAACAGAAATTTCATATAAATAAAATCTGATCAGGCTTCAGCTCTGATCCCTACCCCCCCCCCAGTAGAATTAAAGCTGCTAAAAACAGAAGCCTCATTCTTTTGTATGAGACCCAGAATAATCTTGTTGGAGTCACGATGAAGCCTTTCCGTAAACTGTTTGAATAAAAAACAAAAACCCAAAAGAACTCTTGCTGATTAAAACAGAACAAGAAGTATTTTTCAGCTAGTTCCTGCATCACCTGTGCTAGGCATAAGCTGAAATGCAATTCCAATTCAGTTTTCCAATTAGGAATATTCCCTGCTGCAATGTTTCAAAAGACAGAGACTTAGTGCTGCAGTTGGAGGAGTCCTAGCCTTGGAAACCTTTACTACAAAAATTTTTGATTAAAAAGAAAAAAATCCAACTTTGTCCAGGCTCAACAATACAAAAAGTAGTAATAATCCCTGCCCCAAAACTTTATGCAATCTCAGACAGCTGTAGCTAAATGCAGAGGTTGTTATGTAAGGATATGGGGGGGTTGCTATTCTGAACTCAATTTGTGAAACAAAAAAAAGATGTCTTTCATAGAGTAAAACCATTCCATACAGGGACCGGTGGACTGTAGGATCGTAGCTCGGCAGTATTAACGAGACAGCCAAGAGCAAAACCAACGACCAAGACCAGCAAGCATGCAGCAGAAATTGCTGCATGCAAACTAACTGAGAGATTCCAGAAACTTCTACTCCATTTCCTCAACCAACTCAAAAGACTCTACCGTTAACTTCAGTGTACTGTACTAGTATGGACAACACCAGTAATGTACTGATATTTACAATACCAAATACATGCTACAGTAGAAAGCTATCCATATTGCAAACAGTCACGGAGTTTTAGAAATCAAGGCGGATGGAGAACCTCAGATACTTTAAGGAAATTAACTTTCTCTAAGATAGCAGTTTGCTGGTTCTTTTAAATATCAAGAGCAGAATTAAGGTTTCACCTTTACCTTGTGTTCTGAAACATAACCCCAGCATCACATTCTATACAGAAAAACTATTGTATGGGACTAGAATGTATATGGCAAATACGCAAACAAAATAAAGCCCCTGTTGCATAGTTTTGGGGGTTTTAATCACACATACACGTAGTCACACGCTTCCTATGGGAACGCAAACAGAATGACTTTTTACCCATGACCAATTCTGTCTAAATGGCTGGACATGGAAACACATTCTGTGGTGTATGTAGTTATGGTACTTAAAGCATCTATATTTTGAAAATACTAAGCTATAAAAATAGATTGAACATTACACCTCCACACAAATTGAAAAGGAGCTGCTTGTCTACTGATGGTGCACAATACCTATGACAAAATATGGCTGCTTTGAAATGCAGTAATTGTTTTTAAATCGTTAAAAAAAAAGGAAGCTTATCTGATTTAGTAAATGCAGTCTTTAAATGCAGGCACGTATTATGTAGCAAGATGCTTACTGTGACATTAAAGCATGATTTCAATTTTTATTAGCTATTGCAAAAAAATAGTATTTGCAGATATACAAATGGATCCATACCTCAAAGTTCTTATGCAAATCTTTACAATAGTGGCACTAGGGCTGCTAAAACAAACATATCGAAAGGTCACAGGTGCTTAAAGAACAAGTTTATTGACAATATCTTCACAAATAAACATTCTAAAGAAAATCTCAGAAAACTCTAAACTTAGAAATTTTAAAATTTTGTTCTCATTGGCAAAATATTCCCAAAAAACAAAAATGCAAGATGTCACTACATTTTAAACTTTCCTAATTCCAACATTTTGGTTCAGTCCTTTGAATTTTATAATATACATCCAACCCTTCAGCACAATTAAAAAAAAAAAGTCAATAAAGTATGATTTTCCTTTTGTAAGGGAATCTCAATCAATAGAATTTTTTTTTTGGCAAGCATCTCCCTGAAGCCACTGTCTGCTTAAATTTCATGGGTAAAGTCAGCAACACGTTACTTTATAAATATTCAAACTGAGCCAAATTATTCTGGTGTTACTCAAAACCTGGATTTCCCCCTGAAAATATAAAGCATACCATGTAGTACAAGAAACTATCAGCATGCATTTTAGAGGTCATTTTTGTACTTCAGGTATGTGAACTTAAAACCAAAGAGGGACAATTCTGATAAAAATGTACTCAGATATTTCATAACATTAATATTTATTGCTTTATATGAATACTGTATTGAAAGCCCAAGCATTCAGTTTACACACAGAAATTATACAATTATATACTGTTTCACAATGGCAGTGAGCACTCATTACAATCTACAAAAATCTACTTTACAGAAATTTAAAAATTCTAAATATCAAAAAGGTACAGTTGAAGAAACAGGTATAAATTTGGCAGCCAGTAATTGTGACTGGGAGGTTGCAGCTTGCATGTCTTTAAATATGGGAACTGGAAAATATTGAGAGTTTAAAGCAGTAGTTGTGCTTTGAGCTGGTTTGAAAAAAAATGTAACACTGGCTGTCAAAGTAGCATGTTCAAAAATATTTAGTTCACTTCCAAAATGTTATACAAATCATGGTGATTTCTATGCACCCCTAACCTTTTAGTCACCTAACTCAGGTACATAACTAAGGTCATATATTAATTCTTCCAATATAGTGGTGTGATCATACCGATGCCATCTGCATACTTTAGAATAGTTTTGAGACTTCTCTATAATATTCACAATGCTCCAAGAAGCACTCAAAAAGGCAAGTACCTGTTCAGTTCTTCCAAGATATTTTCTTACCATATTTTCAAACATTTCTTCTACAAAAGTTTAAGCTAATGTTTTGATTACAACGTTCTCAACATAAAGCACATTTTCTCATAAATAAATGAAATCCTTTCACTCAGGCACCTCAGAAGTATACAAAAATGTTGTAATTTGAACAGTTTTCTTGGAATGTGTTTACTCTGGTGTTTGCAACAATGTTAGTATTTCCAGGGTTTCATATGGGCCAGATTTTGTTTGTTTTTCAGAGGCAAAACAAAGTGCCTTGAGAGGTGAATTCAGTCTTTTCCTATAGAAAAAGTATTTGCTGTATTTATCTTTTATAGAAACAAAAATATAACATTTCCCCCTTAGAACAGTGAGGGTACACATACGTGTGCGTGCGTGCATATATGTGTGTGTGAGAAATGTAACACATTTTAAACACACAACATAAGGTTTCATAGTGTGTATTCAAATAAAAATCTGGAAACCAGCATGAAACCCCATAATTCACATGTCGAATGTTGAAACTGTAACCAAAATATGAAATAACTGCTATAGCTGTCAGAAAAAGACGAGACAAAAAGCTTTCTTGCTTACATACAACTAGGTGTGGTAATCTCCAAAAAAGTTGTCAAAATTATAATTACCTTCCAGTTTAAAAACTTTTATTCTAAATAAAAAAAACTATACACAAACCACTGATTTGACCAAACGAAAGTTCAGCGGTAAGCAGGACCTGAAGGAGCTGGTATTCACAGTTCTTATCATGTACAACTCTTTCAAGGTTCAATTCATGGAGAAGTTTATTTTACAACCTGCTTCTTTTTGTAAAACTAAAGGTCCACTTTATTACATAAAATTATTTATACAGTGTAAAACCGGAGCCTTATGGAAAATACTGCATCTAAATGTACTTAAATTAGTCTTGCTCCATAGGTTCATCTGCAACTTCTGTGGCTTCATCACTGTTTTCCATAGGGGTCTCTGATGAAGTTTCTGGAGTTTCACTAGCATAGGACCCTAACTCTTCCGTTTCACTGCAGTCAGCTCCACTACTGACAGATCCACTATTTTCACTGTCATCTGAATGTAAATCCTTCTCTGCTCGAGACTGATCAGATTCCTCCATTTGATTGTTCTCCTCAGACGTCTCTTCATTCACAGTTGAGGATTCAGTGTCTTTTTCTTGATCTTTTCTGTCTGGACCAACATTTCTGGGAGACATGAAGGACTCTGGAAACAGTGAAAGTAAAGTATTATTAAGGCTTTTTTAAACAAGTTTTAATTCTGCTATTTTCCATTCCCAGCTACGCTGGGTAAAACTTCTACAGTACAGGCAAGGATAGGAAAATTGACGATCCCTTTGTTTATGAAAAACAATTTTAAGTATTAGTCAATCTCATCATTACCTATCCTAATATACCATAAAATAAAGTAAAATTTTTGATTAAGTATATAGCTTGATTTAACTAAGCTTCTGGGGATAAAGACAATATAAAACCAAAACTCTTTATAACTTCCCCACATTTCCTTATTTGTCCTCAGAAGTAGAGTCTTTTGGAAATCTTGAAAACAGTTGTTTTGAGTATACATCAAAGTCATCATTTACACATTTTACAAATATATATGAGCCGCCCCCCCCCCCCCCCAAATAAAGATTAAAAAGAAACTTGGGAGAATATGTGGAAAAAAAAATACATCAGTCTCTGAACTACATTATCTTTTTTGAATTAGATATGGTGCCTGCCTTAGATTGAAGTAAATTTCACTCTTCTAATAGGATCTGAGAGATTGTTGCTCAGCCTCCTAGTGGAAGAACAGAACTTTATACCCACGTTTCAATAATTTAGGAAAAATACAGATAGTGAAATGTATATATGACCCAACCTCCTCCTTGAGAAGAGATGAGAATATATGAAGATGCTCTAAAGCAGAGATTTCCAAATTCTTGATATATCATTACCACATTCATGTAATGCACTGCCTTCAATTTTAAGTAGGGGGTTTTTTTGTTTGTTTTTTAATAGATATGTGGGACAGATTAAAAAGAACAAATAACAGAACTGGTGAATGGATCAGGATTTAGCAGTTCACCCTCATGCACAGCAGGAGACATTCAGCAATCTGGCCTCCAGCAAAGAAAATCCCCATTTTTAGGAAAATGCACAGAGCAGACATAATGAAAAATCTGAAATACCTTCCTCCTCTTCCTCTGTACAGTGCTGTCTGGCACAAGCAGCATCTTTTTCCTTATCCTGAGATGTAGAGGATGTTTCTGTCTCTTCCCCCATGCCTAAAGAAACTTCACTGGAGGCAGTTTGGTTAGGTGCATCTCTGGCTTCCCCTTCTTTGTCAAATTTAAGTCTTTTTACCTCATGTCCTTCTGCTTCTACAGGATCATCTTCAGAGTGCTTATTCTTTACCGGGCTGCTTTGAGCACCTTCCGATTCAGATGCTGGTGATTCACTACAAACAACAAAAGCAGTTAGGATTTTTATTGAATAAAAATATTCCATATTTATTGTACTTTTTTTGTTTGTTTTTAAGGTAGCTATTTCAAATTAAACGCTCTATGAGAGACAACAGTAAAACTCAATTCAATCACTACATAAAAACCTAAAACACACCACCACTCCTTCATCTGGTTGTCTATGAAAATGCAGAGTGATCAGTCTACTCTTGTGGGTCTAAATTACAGACAAACATTTATGATTTATGAAATGTCACATCTGGTTTTAGTTTAACATCCTGGCACAAATACGCTAATTGTAGGTTTCTGAACTCTATTGATCACTCTTCATTTTTACTATATATCCCATACACTTACGAGGTGGGTTACTGCAACTGTACGAACTTGAGCTGGCAGTTATCTAGACAGCATGAACAGTAATAATACATGTCTAATCCTCCTGCAGATATTCTTCTGTTAAGGCTTAATTACACATACTTTAGAAGCCCATTCCCTTTTAAAATATTTTAGTAAGTGAAAAAAGGTAAGAATAATAAAAACTCAAAATGCATTACTCCTCAAACCTGTGTTTTTTTTCTTCTGTTTGTTGCAAGTTTGATTCTTTATGTTCCACACTCTCTGGCAAACCGTTTGTTGTCATAGGAGTTGACAAAGAAACCTTCGGTCGATTTACTGGTCTGGGAGTTCCAGGGCCATTTATATTAGATCTTTAAAAAAATTAACCCATTCTTTTAGTACTTTGTTCCTAATAGACAGTAAGTACCTATATCCTAGTTTTAAAAGATCATGAAAATAATAATTTACTTTAGCATTTTACATTGAATAAAATTCCTTACCTCCAAATTGCATGTTATCATAAAAACTTTAAAAAGAAATAACCAAATAACTTAAAATACTAATGTTACAAAAAGATCAAGGTTACAAAAATCAAATGGGGTATATCCTCACCCCTCCTCTTCCCTACCTCCCCCGATATTCTGTGTTAGGCCACATTTTTAAGGCTACCTATTTGAGATCAGAATAGGTGAAGAAAAGGGATCTGAGCCAGCTATATCCAAAACTACCTTGCTTTTATCCAAAAAAAGTTAACTCATGAAGCTAAACTTACCTCTCAGAGTAACCTGGTGAATTTCCTGGGAACATAACACCATTCATCCGATTTAAACTATTGGAATTATTTTTCCTAAAAAGAAATTAAAATACAACTGTTAGAATGTAATGAATAAAAGAAGTTAAATTACTTTCTTAAACTTGTTGGCATAGAAAAACATCGTATTTTCCAAATAGTGAAAAATAGAATTAAGCTATCATAGGCAGGGTTTGAGAGTGGCAGTATCTTGTTAGATATTATTCCAGTTAATATATGGGGGGAGGGGGGCTTTCTGAAGCATAAGCTTTTTTTCTTCATGTTCTGCAAAAGAAACTCAGGATACATTTCTTTTGCATCAAACTGGCTTAAAGACTGTCTAATGAAGTGCTCTGTTACCAGCATTACTTCTATTAACATCTGTGTATTTTTTAAATAAAAAGCAGTGATCTTCAAGTGTACAACTCACATGCTTAAAAACGAGCGTACATTCAAGCGTTTGCTAGACGGGGACTTAGATTTGTTCTAAGGAAAGAACACATGCTATTCAGCCTTCTGGAAAGAATACCTATCAGTATTAATCCATTATTTTATGGCAAGATGGAAGAATTAAAACTGTATCAGAAAAAGTGCCCATTTTCAAATTTAGCTACATTCTTCATATTATCATTTTGACAAAGAATTTCTGATCCAGAGAGAGTTCTTTCTGCACATTGACGGAGACAGACAGACCGATGCAATGCCTTGAAACTTGTTCCTCAAGAGCTAAGGGTCTACCCTAACCTTCTAAAATAACAAATCAAATCTCTTCCCCCCCCCTTTCAGATACTTGCATATATTAAGATGATGTTTTTCTCACCCCCCCCCCCAGTCAGTTCTCCAGGGGTTTTCTACATAAATATTACGCTGGGAAATGGGCTAGGATATAAATTTACGGCACAACTGATACTGAAGGGTATCCATCCTGTGGACTCAGTGGTCTAGCTTAACTGCTACTATGGCAGAAAAAACCCTGAAGTCAGCACCTCAACTAGACAGTGTTAGTAACTGCTTTGCGCTAGTTAAATCCGTATGCCTGATGGCCTAAGCAATAGGTATATTTATGCTGGTATGACTTCTGCACAGATAAAAATACCTGAACTACCTTTAATCAGGCTTGCTGCTATTACCCCCTGAACTAAGCCACAGTAGCAAAGGTAGGAAGCACGCTGAGCAGTCAAGCGGATACCCGTCAGAGAAATCTGCACAGATTGTTATTCAAAACAGTTAGCTTTAATCGAATTGGACACTATGCAGCATGATGAGCAGATGTGATTACAGCCTAACCTGTTTATTATATGGAGCTGCATAACACATCAAGGTGGCACTGATTAAGCTACTTTATACAGGGGAAACCCAGGAAATATATACTGGGAGATGTGGAAACTTATTTGAAATAGCCCAGTGATAAATAGATAGAAGAATGCAATCCTTAAGTTGTCATTTCATGTTTCTAATTTCAAAGTGCTAAAAGAGGAAAAAAAAAATTTAATAAGCCAACGTAACCAAACGTGCCTCCTTCTCCAGCCTGGTCAGCAATCGCACTGAATGTCAAATTAAAGAGTCGGGGTTTTTTGTTTTTTGGTTTTTTTTAATAGGAGATTTAATTTCTTCAACAGGGAACCACTGCTGAAAACTCTCATATGGATGTGAAAATTATGCCATTTTAACATTATCAATTTAAAAAAAAAAGTCACTTGTATTTTCTCCATCACCTAGCTGTGGTATAAACCAGTGGCTAAATTTGGGGATAATAATGAACTGTGCCATATATATGAATTCCAAAGCTGCTTGTTCCTTTCAAATTACTACATGTAACACTACTTGCAGGCCACTGTCACTACTGTTGATTTAACTAATGATACTGAAAACTGCACTGTGCATGTCTTATTTTTGGATACAACTACCTCCAGCAAGAGTAATATTAGACATACATACTAATATAAACTTAAAATTTCAAAAAACTGAAGATTATACTTACTCTGAAGATGGATATACACAGCTGACAACCATGACATTCTGTAACACACAAACAACACATTACAAGTTCAGATACAGAAACTTCTGCTCCTAACAAACACCCCCAAATTTAAAGGGTTACAAGACTTTAGTCATATCTGTTAAAGTGTCTCTGAAGAAAAGGTAGCTGAAAGCTATCAACAGATAGGGAATATATATAAAGTTTCTTGGCTTCCTCTTTACAAGGTTGGGCCATAAATACACTAAAAGCCAATATTTCCATAAGTGGTTTAGTATCAAAACTAGACAAGCACATTAGATCTCAGGCCCAAGTGTTTGTAATTTCTCATTAAAGAATCTTAGGAAAGCAAAGAAAAACACTGTGAAATGCTGAAAAACTGAAATGCTGAAGACGTTCTAAAATGCTGAAGAAATGCTCTATTTGTATGTATGGGTCCTGGATTCAAAAAACAGGTGAGCACTGTTAAGTATTTTTGGCACAGCCGTATTTCAACTGTATAAATGATTCTGACTCTGCATAAACAAAGGGCAGAAATAATAATGAATTTGAGATGTTTTGCATAGCCACCTCTCCCTCTTGAATGACACTACAAACAATATCAATTTTAACATCTAGAAACTGAGCTTAAAAATTAGGTCTGTAAGTTTCTCTCTCCATATTAATGCTTACACAAATTATACCAAGGACCTTATTTTGCAGGCCCAGCTAAATCAATTCAGACTAACTTTAATGAGGGCTCTCAAAACATGAGATGGGATCCCACAAATCTCATTTTGGCTTTATGAAGACCCTGTCTCACCACTTGTTGCTGACCACCTCCCTTCCCGTCTTAATTTGCAACAGTACATCTGATTGTGGGGCCACACTATAAATTGGATCAGTGAAAACAATTCTGGTCAAAAGCAAACTCTTCTTTAATTGCATAGACCAAGTAGGGACCTTTTAACCTAATTCTGCCACCAGGAAAACCTTACGTGGAACTACATCCTGAAAGTCTGATATTGACTCTTGAAAGACACTACATTCTGAATATATACTATAAAATACCATTAAATGAGATCTGTATGCTTTTATGAAGATATATTCCTCTACTAAAGAGGATCTAAATACTGAAACAGAAGGCATTGGTGGTGGTGGGGAAATCTCTTCCCTCACCTTCTGGACCCGATTATTTGACTCTGATTATTTGATCATTTCTGGTGAGGACTCAAGATTAAGAATGACATTATACCCTCCAGAAACTTCAGTTTTGAGTACTGCACAATAATTAAGAACCACAATAGCCTTAGCTCTAAAACTCATTTTCATGTCTTAAGTTATTTTCAAACTGCTTTTTGTAAAGATACAAAACAAACTCATACAAATAGAATAGCTATTAGAGCCATAATGAAATAAACAGATCTTTGGGAGTAATTCATAAGTTATTTAAATGTTATTTGTGATTCTATTTAGCTGTGTTCTCTCTCAGAAAAATACATACCTTTTCCACACCTCTTAGAAATTTGTCTGTTCCTGTGTAATTCCTCCTAGGATCTGTCAGCAACTCACAGAGTCGCTGAATAGTGAAGGGGATGCTGCAATGAAATAGATTTATAACAATTTAATTTGATTTTAATGAGTAAGACTGCTAGGAAGCAATAACATTGTTGCCTTCCCCCATTACTGAGAGGATAGAAAGAAAAGAGTATTTAAATTTGTTAGCATTAGTAATATAGGGTAGTAACTTAGAGCTGTATTTCCCTCATTCCATACATTGAGATGACCAGGGATTGTCTTTTGTGCAATAGATCATCCACCACAGAACTCAAAATAGAATCCTAAACGCATCATCCCACAAGTCAAATAAGTCATTAAAGCAATGAAAAGGAAAGTGGATATTTAAATTCAGAAATCGGATCATCAACAGTAAAATAGTTTAAGACTGTATTTATTAGATAATTCAAATATATAGAACAGCGGTGATAAGTGATTCAAAATAAATTTAAGACACACACTACATCTAAAAAAATTTTCAGTTTGTAGTTTATTTCATGTTTTACAAAATACAATTACAGAAAAAGCATTATATGTTGGAATTAGCAGAACCATTAAAGTTCAACTGTTACAGATACTATATTTTGTCATAATTAGACAGTATACTTATCCATGAAGGAACACCTTAGCAAAAATAATAATTAGAGTAAGATATATAAATCCACAAACATCCACAGAGCCACAAACATCATGTTCACACATTCTATTTTCTATCTGGCAATTCTGCACTCAACTTCGTATCTATTTAAATGAGTGAGAAACTGAAATTTCACACAAGCAATACTTTACATACATTTACCAGAGTTACCTGAGATGGTATACACTTTCACTGCAAATTCATATACAATGTCAAAATTCAACAAATTTGTGACTTTTGACAGAATAATGAAATGATACTTTTAAAGTTATTTTAATAAAATAATGAACATTTACAAATTTTTTACAGTTGACTATTTGAGGTTGAAACCATTAACATTGCAAAAATAGATCTAAAAAGAGTATCTGATACAATATGAAACTTAAGAATCAGTTCTGGAGTGGGAATAAAACCAATACACCAAATGCAGAACAACACAGACATACATATACACGTATATACATAACCCAAGTCCTAAACTGTAAATCTTTTATAAATCAACTTTTATTACTTTATAAGGAACTCAGCTAAGTACACAGTATATTAAGCCTATATTGTTAGCTAAAAAGCCACATTTTTAAAGATATGCAGATCTACCACTGGTTCAGTGAAAGCATGTCAGCATAGCTAAGATTAATCATACTACATGAGAGTTCACTGTAACTAAATGTGAGCAGTAAGCAGAAATAAGAAGTGATCAAGTATCAACAATTCAATTACATTTTTCAGATTTGTCTGTATATTATGTTACTGTGGAAGTTATAATCCTTAACTTGAAAACAGTGAGGAGGTATGCTGCAATACAACCATCTAAGAGAGATCCTTAAACCTAGTTCCAACACAGCTGCCTGAAAAAACAGCTGGTATATTGTGTTCACCCTGTTAGTTAGTTCATGCCTTCCATCGCCATTCACCCTGAACCACAAGATAGCAACTTATCTTTACTTGACTTCTAAGAATAGAAAGATGGTCCAGTTAATCTCCATCAGTCAGCTGTGGAGAGTTAGAATACAGCTGATGAAGTATTAAATATATTAAATACTTGAAAAAGTAATGCTACATGAGGACAACAGTATTTCTAAAATATTCGTTATGACATGCTCATGCTTAAAGGAACCATAACCAAAAGGCAGAAACTGCTAAATATTCTGGTGCACAAGCAAAAAGTTTTACTTCTGTTTTCCAAAGAAGTATCCCTCTCCACAGCCCCTCCCCAACCCAAAGTCTGATATGAATGAACCAGAACGAACCAGGAACAAATGTTCCTTTTAATTCAGTTTATTACAAGAAGTGGTCTCACTGTTTATTTTACTAGAGCTTCCTTAATATCAATCAAGTATTGCTGCTGTTTTTTGAACTTTTGGTAAAACAATTATCTTTGCAGTACCCAAATTCTTCATGATGGTCAGCCTTTATGCAGTGCCTTCTTTTCCCCAAATCCCCAACTATACAAGATGCAGCCACACACAAGAATTTACTTGATCTCTTAACTCTTCCACACAGTTACAGCACAAGTTGTGTCTGTTGTTTCTCACTGATGGGCATTTTGCTTTTGGGTTGAGAAATCCCTAATTAAAGAGTCTTCGTAAAGTTACAATAGACTAAACTGTCCATTCAAAATCAAATTATTTCATGGAAACAAAAATATACAGAATTTTAAATTAATTTTCATCATCCAAATGTAAGAAACATTCTGGAAAATCATTGCCTTGATGATTTGCAGCTGTATCTAACCTGTTTTACTCTCAGCTATAAAAAAATTTAGACAAACGCTAAAACCAGTTTACTTCCCTTCAAAGGGTTCTTTATTAAACTGAACTTTGTTTACTGAGCAGTAGATGGCACCAAGTGTCACATCATCACCTCCTTTGCATGGAATTTGTTCAACATTTGTAAATGTTTTTTAGTTAGCAAAATCCAACAGGTAACTTTACCTCTAGTTAATCATGAACTCTTTTGTACAAAACCATAATTTTAAAATAGTTTAACAATGTGATTTTAAATAAAAGTAAAACTGAAATTGGTGTAAATCTATGCATGGACACCAATTCAAAAGTTTGTTTGTGTAGTATTAGAACTGAACTTTTGAAATTTTTACAAATGTATTTATTCAGTTCAGTGAATGAACTGCATGCCTAGACCTAACCTGCTTTCTTAAAATGACCAGTTAAAATTCCATAATGAAAACACTCATAACTACACGTCCTAGCGCTACTGTTCAGAATAAATTACAAACCAAAAGTTTATCATATGGACAAGATTCAAGAGATATGCGGGGAAAAAATTAGATATAGTCATATTAAATTATAGCAAAGAAAGAGAGATGTATCACTATAAACTTCAAATCTTTCTAAACCCAGTGGTTGCAACTTAAATACCAAGTTCTGTTCAAAATGGCACATCTGAATGTGCCATTAATTTTGAACGTGATACCAACAAAATACAGAAAACAAAGCAAACTAGCTACACTGCAAAGCATGTAACCAAAAATCTGGATTATGGTTACAAATATGGCTATTTCCTTTATACTGTGAAAAAATCCTGTCATCTAAGATACCTAATAACTTACCTTGGAACTTTCTGCTTCACTAGCAAAGGCTAAGAAAATGGCAAATCTTTCAAGAACTTCCTACTCCAAAGCAATTCTAAAATATAGCATGAGAATCTGCCTCTGCAACCATATTATACAATAATGTCAAGTAAGATACAGTAAGTTTAAAATAACCAGTTTGATTTTTCTTTTAAAAAGTTCATCTAGAATGATCTAAAACAGGAGTGATCCTTAATTTTTTACCTCTGTGGCACTTTTTTTTTTTTTTTTTTTTTTAACAGATGTAGTGAAAAACTAAGCTGATTTTAACGAAAGCTTTCCCTCACTTTTTTAAACAAACACCAGCAAAAACATCAGGTCACATTAAGTAGCTTAATTCTCCACTATATTACCCTGAAATGACATTCACAACTCAAAATGATAAAAAGCCTGTATATCCAATCACAAAAACTGAAACTTGGTTTTGTTACATTTTAGGACACAACTTAAAATGACTGAGCTTTCGCAATCAGATCCTCACTGTAAGAGTTGTAGGATTTGCTAAACGAACTATTCTGCAATCGTAGATTCTGAAAGATGCTAATTTATTATTTTCCTAAAGGTAACTAATGTAGGCAGTTACTTCCTCAAAGACTGGCTGGTTCACTTAGAAGTATGAGGAAGCCGAGGCCTTTCCTTGGCTTTACAGCAATAGATCAAAACGGCACAACCACAGAGCAAGCTCCAGACTTGGTCCCCGAGAGGTTTGTTTAGTCGCTTGGGAACAACAGGAGATAACAGCAGCCCATTCATTAACTGCCTCCACGTGAGAAGTTTAACAAATGTTGGGCACAGCTAAGCATTAACAAAAAAAAAAAGGGGGGGGGGAGATGACTCAGGCATAAAGAACAGGTTTATATTTAAATTGCTTCAGTACAGGAGCCAGGTATAAATATTGGGTAGCAGAGAACAAGCCGAATTTCACATTCTTTTAAGTGGCTTTCTCTCTCTTTTTAAGGGAATCAGACCTGACTTAAGAGACATTTATATCACAAATAAATTAAGATGCATGGAATAATGACAGTAAAAACTATTAACCTAACTTCAAAATATGATTCTATGGAAGTGTTACTAGTACCTCCAAAGCTGAAATTTGAGGGTGGCAGGGAGGCAAGCTCCGTCCATTTACTGACAAGCTAAAGAAAACGGTCAGTGAGTCTCTCTCAAGAAAACATTGAGACCCATATGTAAGACAACGACTCAGTTTATTGCAAATATGTAATCCAGTTTAGAAACAAGAAAACATTATACAAGCTATTAAAAAAGTACGGAAAATAAAAACTCTCAAAAAAACAAAAAACAACAACAACAAAAAAAAAACAAAAAAAAACACACCACACACACAACACCCACAGTTTTATTTAAAATAAAACTTCCAGAATTACAAAACCAACAAAGGATATACACTTTAATCTAAAAGATACAGTCAACAAGTAATAGTTTGAATATGAGAAGTCTCTCAATTAGTAAGCATCATTTGATCTATAAATTTTAATTTGGCAAAGTTTAACAATTCAAAAGCAGGTACATCGTGCCTCCTTGTTGCACCATGTTTATCACAGAATCAGTTCTTCAAAAGCTTCTGAACTGTCACAAAAATTAAGAACTAAATGCCTAAAGAGGTCTTTCAATCAGGTTTCTCAAAACATGTTGAAACAAGTCTGACTTAAATATTTATTTTACCTGTTATGTGTACACAGTGCTACAGTGCTACTTTGCTTCATTAATGGGTATTAATGAAAAACCAGCTACATATTTCAAAAGCTGGAATGACTGACATGTCACAAGATACCAACATTTTAATTCAGAGATAAAAGCAAAAGCTCTGAAACCATTTTAAAGTATTTCCAAGGTATAAATTTACTTCTGCTCATCTATTTAAGGAAGCTGAATGAAAATGCTGAGATAGAGCACAGAGTATGGTTAAAAAAATGAGAAAACACATTTGCAATCCTGATTTTAGGCAACAAATGAGATTTGATTTTAAATGTTACATACCCATTAAATCCAGTGACAATTTTCAGAATTCTCTCTTTCATCTCTTCAAAGGGAATATATTCCACATTTGGATTGGGGGGGCCTCTTGGCTCAGGAGCTGAGGTTCTGAAGTCATCCATTACTTTCTCCAGTTTGAAAATAAAATAGCCTTTAAACTGAGACCACTGAACCCTGCATAAGACACAAAGAATTAAGGCATATGCAAGCCAGCCCTAAAACCACAGAAAAACAGCATAACTTTATTGTTTGTAGAATAACATCCATACTGATGTGCCAATTCTAAGATAAACAAGGCAAGCAATGCAGCACTATTTTTTCCTAAATTTAATGCATGATAGCTATTTAAATAATTACTGCAAAATATTAAAACAAGTGAATTGCCATTAGCAACTGGGTAAGCCAGTTTCTTAAGGAACCAATACCCAGTCATAATTCAAGCATAAGTGTGAAACAGGCACGTATCCTATACAATTTACATGTGAGCCTATACACAGCCTCAAGTTTTCACCAAGTACTTCAAGCTCACTGAAACCGAGTTTCAGTCTGCAAACCATATAGCACTCATGTTATGTGTATTCTCCTTGGAAACCTTACTAAAAAGGCCTTTTGTAATCGACTGCTCCGTATCCATGAACCTTAAAAGTTTTGAAGAGTACATCCTTGTCCATTCTTTTGTAAGAGAATCTCTCAGGCAAATATACTTTGTACCACAGTTAACACTTGCTAATGAGTATTTGAGCAAAACATGTTTGACTTGTGAAAAACATTCCCAAACAGTAAGTAATCTATGAAAATCTTTCCAAATTACCTTTTGCCTTATAACTTAAAGTTTTATCCTAATTAGAATTTCTATATACCGACGCTCCTAAACTACATACAATATACAAGCTGGAAAACTGCTGTGAAAACCTTTCTACACAGATCAGTCCACAGAACATTCACAGAAGCAATTCCGGGCCTCCTCTGGCTAGTACCCTTCTTCAGCAGCATAGAGGGAAACATGAAAGCAACTGATTTAGTTTAGTCACTATCAATTTTGTTCTAGCCATGCTGATGCAGCTTTCACAGCTAGAGAATGGAGATGCTAGAAAAGAAACAGAAAAGACACAGGGAGAACAACAAACCCACAATAGAGAAAGAGAAAAACTATCTTTTGACATTTATCAACAACACGCGCTATCTGGAATGAGTGGATTCAAATCACACCATTAGGAGACCTGGACCCCTGGATAGCCCTTTAACTCCTGCTGAGCAATACCATTTAGCCAAAGGCTGTCTTCCTACAGGCTTTTCTTTGGGAGTAGTGCTAGCATACATGGCCCCAACTTTCTTCAGCCCCACATAACACCTGACCTTCTGTTGGGCTGATACAAATGTTTGTGCAGTGAACTACATGCGAGGACTCCCCACCAAAATGAAGTTTGTTTCCTGCACACTGTTCTCAAGTGTCACTGTTACCGAACATGAAACCACAGACCAATGAAGTCATACTACCTACCTTCACCAGAAAAATAATGCTATACTATCTTTGCCTTCATTTCTTCTTTGTCTCAAAGAAACAATTATGAGATGAAAATGGGAAAATTCAGCTCAAATTTATTTAAAGAGTTTTAAACATGAAGCCTTGGTCTTTTATTAAAGGCAAAAAAAAAGAAGATACAACAAGTTCATTTTCACAATTAAAAAGGAGTGATAAGTTTGCAAGAACTGGGCAAGGGAATTCAAAGAGGAAAGCAAACCTCCCTTCTCCTAAGAAATCACTAACCACTTCACTACAGAGAGGAATAACAATAAAAACAGAAAGAAAAACAAAAGGAAAGAAACAAAGTCCCAAAAGCAAATGGCATAGATAGATTAAACAGAATAATTAAGTCTCAATGGATCACTGCCCCAATTAGCATTATACTGCCAAAGCAAAATACCATAACATTTCCAATGTACAATACTAGGCATTACTACTACAAAGGTTATTAAAAAGCTATCCAACTCTGTAGTGCTGTAACCATGAGACCAAAGCCTTTCATAACAAATCACAGATTTAATACATAAGCGCATCACAAAACGCAGACAGACAAGACCTAGTAAATAACCCTACGCCAGAGTAAGATTACTCCCTGTAGAGCATCCCAAGAGCTTTAGTTGCCCAACAAAAAGGGATTCCACTATTCTTCTAAATACTTTTTACAAGCTTGTTTAGATTTGTTTTCACACTTCCACCTTGACCTGTTCCTTACTTTCATTGTTATTTATTTCTTGCTAAATAATACCACTCATCTTTTCAGACACTATCAACACATCAGTGACTTGCTGCTGAAACAAAACAAAATCAACAAGTATAAAGGTTTAAAATGGAAGCCTGCTGCCTCAAAGCAGTACCCACCAGCTCCTCTTTACAATGCTGAAGCTGTATGAATGTAACATTTTGCCTCTTTACAAAATGTTGAAAAAACAACGGTCACTCGACCTAAATCCATTTATTTTTCATTAGTACAAAAAAAGCTAAGAACCTGCACCTCCTAAGGTTGCAATACTGACATAAAAAGGATCTTTCGTCCTGTACATCAAAACACTTGATAAACAACTGCCTATATGATGACATGTTCCAGCTTACAAACAGAAGCAGCACAGTTTAAGGATAAACTTACCCTGCAGTCACAAGTGCAACTACAGCTAACCCAGATACAGCCACACTAACTTTAAAATCAACTAAACAAGCTGTTGCTAGAAGCAGCGTAACCACAGTGGTAGGGAGCTCAGGACAGGCTTACTGCCTAGGTATTTACAATCAGCTTCTCAAGCAGCTTTTTTCAGCATTGCCAAATTCCCTGCTGCAGTGGCTACAACACGAGCAGCATGAAAGCTAGCTGGTTGAAAGCAAGTAGTACAAACTGCAGTAACATCTGTGATTAAAATGTGAACATACTATAAACAACTGCTCCAAAGTTAGGGGTCACTGATGCAGCCAGAGCCTAGATTTCCTGACCTCACTATTGTAATTTAAACATTAAAGCATGTCCCCGTTTAAATGATCATCTTGAAGCTCTTCCGATCTATATAACTGGATTCTGATTAACAGTTTTAT